>NC_137786.1:36920240-37520240 GCF_963383645.1 Muscardinus avellanarius | reverse complement strand
ATCATCATAGAAATTTTATGGAATTTGCTTTTTGTTGTTGTTGCTTTCTTCTGTCCTAAGGATTAAATATATGGCCTTCCACATACTAGGCAAATGCTCTACCACTGATCTACTATTCCAGCCCCTGCCCCACTTTTCTTTTATTTGAAGGAAGAAGAATTGATTTGTATTGACACATGTGACCATACTAAGAAATATAAGTTATTTTCATTGTTGACAGATTTTTAAAATTTGTTTTTAGATGCAAACCAGGTTTCCATAATTGTGCACTTTATCAGTGACCAAAGGGGCTTAATCTTCAGGCTAGTAGATTTAAAAAATACAACTCAGGTCTTTTTATTTTTTAAGCTAAACAATCTTCTGTCCTACATTCTCAGTCAGATTAATGTAAAGACTCAGATCTTTACATTAATAATGCTTGCCAGCAGATAGCCAAAAAGCCTGGCCAAGTTGGACCAACTCCAAGCCTTGTTTCCACCCTGGGGTGCTTCATGCACTTGGCAGAAACAGGCTGCAATGGTGGCTCCATTTATTACATTATACTATAAACATATGTCCTTGCACTAACAAGATACTCAACATGACAATCTCATAAGTTACTAGGCACCATAAACATCTGCTAACACAGGCACCAGAGAGCAGAGAAGGCTTGTAGTGTCCATTTTAAAGTGGTTTATGATATAGAGTCTGCTGTTTAAAAGCTAATAATAAAAAAACACAGTCTCAAACTCTGGCTAGAACAAATATTTGAGAGGCAAAGTTATGCTCACTTTGAAAAAAAAAAAGAAAGCATACTCATGTGGTCTCACTCTCCCATTGCATTTATAGACTTTCATTTCACACCTTTCCCATCAAGCACTGGCTTTTCCTGGTATTCAGAAGGCCAAAACTATACTTTTATTGTAATATATTTATTCAAAAAGAAAAAAAGAAGATTAAAAGTTGACTCATCAACTTTCCTTAGAGTAATGTGAAGATAAAAGTTTATTCCGGTGGAAGAAAGAGAGGAGGACTGGGACAACTTTCTTAAGTTATATGCCGTCCTTTTCAAGGGTCTCTAGGCTAAAACACATCCTTCCAGCTCCACCCAATGGTCTATCTGAAAGGAAACTTATATAGGACTGGAGACCCCTTGACATTCAATCCAGGAACACAGAGCTTTGCCTTTTTCTAAAAAGAAAACTCCCAATCACAGAGTAAATAGATGCAGCAATCCAGTTTGTTAAGTCATTTCATTTCTACTCACATTAATTTCTGGAAATACCTCAATAATTATCACCTTCAAACACCAGAAGAGAAAGGGAAAAAAAAAAAAAAAAAAAAAAAGGACTTCCAGAGAGATTCAGGTGGAAACTAGCCTGAAACACCAGTTGCTGACACAAGAAAAAGTGAATGACTTCTCGAGCACTTTCTAGGGTGTTCAAGGGTAAACACCCCCTCTGAGCTGACCTGGTCCTTGGATGCCTACAGCAGCACCCCAGGAATACCAGGTTCACAGCTCCAACTTGCCCCTGACTCGAGGGTTCTGAACCCAAACATAGACACCTCACTTACAACCCTCAAAGCCTTCCCAGGCAGTTCTGAGAATTCCAGAAACCCCACAAGGTACCTTCCAAGTCCCCAGCCCTGCTAAGGCGACAGGCTTAATTTTTAAAAGCCCTTGGTACTTAATCCTACGCAGGAACTCCTATGACTTCCCACCCCGCTCCTCCCGTTACCTTTCCTGTCCCTTCCACGGTCTCCTGGCCGCATAAACAGGCAGGCGGCACCTCTAAGGCCTCCTCCTCCCCTGCTGCACACCCTACTGGCTCAGGCACCAACACGCCTCCCTAAGCGCTCACACGAGCGCGCACACACCGCGTACTCGTACACCCATTCAGCACACACAACCCACTCCAGACCACGAAACCCCGCAGTCGAGTCCCAGCAGCAGCCGCCCCCCCGGGGGGGCTATATATAAAACCATCGCCCCAAAATAGATTCCCCCCACACGCGCAAGTGGGTGACCCCGTCCTGCACCCTCTGCGCGCCGCCAGCGCCCTCTCTCCAGGCGCGCGGGCAGCCCACTCACCCTCAGCCCTCCAGCCTCTCCACTTCGGTCAAAACTTTGAGGCTGTTTGATTTCACAACGAGTGTGTCCAGGGCTGGGAGAGCTCGGCGCGCCACGATTTGCACCTACCCGCGTCCATGAAGACCCGGAGATGGGACTCGAGGGCCCCCAGGTCCGCGGTGGCCGGCGTGCAGCTGCAGCCCTCCCTCACCAAGGCGCAAAAAGGCTGCGCGCTCTGCGGAGGAGCGCGGTGCTCTCGCCCCCCAGTCCCGGGGGTCGCGCCCCGCAGCAGCCACGGCCTCGGCGGTTCCTGCCCCAGCCTGGCAGGCTGATGATGTCAAGCAGAAACACACTCGCAAAACTTTTACGACTTTTAACAAAACTGTCTTGGGAGGAAACCCCCTCCTCGCACCGCACACGCGGATCGGAGCCCGCGCCAGCGTGGGATGGTTCTTGGGACGCCTCCAACTCCTGCAGCACACAGCACTACCCCTCCAACAACTTACACACACACACACACACACACACACACACACACACACACACACACTCGTCCACGGCACGGATCAGGTTACAATAACCCATCAGCAGAAAACAACTTTTTGAGAAGGGGCGCAGAGTCCACCCCCACTCATCTGGGTGGGTGTGGGGGTGTAAATAATAAAACAGACCCCCATTTTCACAGCCAACTGGGGCCCCCGGGTCCTCTCCTAGGCACGAAAAGGGGAACCGAAGAGCCCGACTCCCGGAGCCCCCCTCCAGTACCTGGGAGCTTCGCCTCGGGAGACGGAGGGCGGGTTCGCGTCCGCGCCGGGGCCGAGGGCGCGGGGGCCTGAGGCCGGCCTGGCCCCAGCCCCGGGTCCCCGCCGCCGCCCAGGCTCAGCAGCCGCCGCCGCCGTCGCCGCCGCTGGAGCAGCCGCCGCCGCCGCTCCCTAGACCGCCTCCTCTTCCCATGGCTGCGCCCTGCTTGGCAGCTCGCGGGCTGTCAGGCTTCGGGAGGAGGGAGGGGGCGGGGTGAGACGGGAAGGGAGGATGGGAGGGGAGGGGTGGGGAGGGTGGGAAAGGCGGCCGCTGTTCAGCGAGGGTCAAGCCGCGCCCGGCCCGCCGGACCCCGGATCCCCGCTGCCCAGGCGAACCGAAGTCGGAGTTGAGGCTGCCCGGTTCGAGACCCGCTGCGGAGAAGCCGAGCGCCGCCGGGGCCCCGCATTCCGAGGAGCTGGGATGAAGCCTTCCCCCGCCAGGAGTTGAAGTTGATGCGTGTCACTCTCATCGGGGCTGCGCGGCTCCTCCTAGAGGAAAATATTGGTAGTTGCGGGACACTTCCTTCCTCTTTGCCCGCCCCAGTTCCCCACAAGAAGGCAGGACCTAAAAGAGAACCAGTGCAGTCAACGTATGCAAAAGAACGCTTGCAGAAAAGTTCGCTGCCTGCAGACATGGGAGCGAATCCAGCAAGACAGCCTGCAAATCGTAATTAATCCATCACGGGTGACCTGCCCACCAGCCTCCAAAAGTCCAAGCTTCAGCTCACTGGGGGCACAGTGAAAACAGTCAAAATTCAGAAAGACCTTCTGTTAGGGGTTTAAAAACTGGAGTGGATAATCAACCAAGGATGCATGACACATTAGCAGAGAGGGTTGTCTAGAAGCCAGAGCAGAGGGCTGCAAGGACAGGCCGTGGCCTTGTGCTTGTGTGGGACCTAGGGAAAGGATTTTAACTGCCTCCGGTCGGACATAGTTCATGTATCAAGTACAGGCCCTGTCTACCTCATTCCACTGCTGGAAAAAAATAAAGCAAGGCAAGAAATCGTCAAAGGGCTCCAGAAAGTCAAAGTTGTGCATAAGTATGTCATTTTCATGAAGGCTCAAACTCCCAGTCACCACATGCCGAGTACAAAAGTCCAGCTCCCAAGCTGGTCATGAGATCTTTTCACTATTTACTTTTTACTGACAGCCAGTTGTGACGTCACTTATCTATAAGCTTCTAACAGCTTTGGCTTAGTAAGGGACTTTTTTTTTTTTTTAAACAGAACTTCCAGACACAAAGCCAAGTTTATATTAAGAGGGAAAAGTTTAAACATCAACTTAAAGGACTTAAGCTTCTTAGCATTAGTATCCAAGGGCATTAAAGTAATACAGGGTGGCCAAGACTTGTTTAGGAATACAAGACCAAAGATTTTGAGGCAGCAAATGCCATATAAGTCAACTCTGTTTTCAAAGGAATCGTATAAGTGGAAAATTCTTCCTTAGAATCTTTTCACAGGACTCAGCTGTGGCTCGACACCCCCAACTAATCCAGACCAGGGTACCTGGAGTAACTGAAAGAGGAAAGTTCTGGTACAAAGGGATATATTTCATCCCTGTCTCATGCTTGAATATGGGGTGGAATGGTTATTGATCTGGCACTGGTCCTGTTCTATCCCTCCTAAATATAGGTGTGCTTTCTTTCTAAGATTTTTCCTCAACCCTTTGATGTCTGGAGTTCCATGTTTTGTTGGAACAGTAGAATTTCTGGGGTTCCCGGGCTTTTCTGGAGTAATTGTAGTGCTTACTGATGTCTGGAGCTTTTTATTTCTTATTTTTTGTGGTGCTGGGGATTGAACCTAAAAACAGTCTATCTCTGAGCTATACCACAGACTTATTTTATTTTTATTTTGAAATAAGTTCTCACTGACTTGCAGAGGGCCTCAGTAAGTGCCAGGCTGGCCATGAACCTGCAATCTTCCTGTCTCAGCCTCCTGAGTACTGGGATTACAGGCATGTACCACCACACCCAGCTGTCTGGAGCTTTAAAAAAGAGTTGCCCACACAGAAACACTTGAGAAAGGGAATCTTGAAGGCAGTCAGGAAACACTTGTGCTTTGTAGCCTGTACATTCCAAGCTGGTTGACAGGACAGTCCTGGCAGGAGTGAAGTCAAGTTCTCCTGCTCTCTCCACTGTTGTCAGAGATGCCCGTTCACATGGTGCTTCAGATGCCAGCCTAGCCACCTCTTACTTTAATTCTTTCTGTACCTTCTCTTTCTTTGCCTCCCCATCCCAAGGCCAGAGGACCTAGATCTAGACTAGGAGGCATCAGGCAGACTCATAAAAAGATTTCCTAAGTTCTGTTGTTTATGTTCTAAGATGATTTCAAGGCCCCATTACAAAAAAAAAAAAAAAAAGAGAGAATGACTTTGTTTTTTTTGGTTTTTTTTTTTTTTTTTGGTGGCACTGGGGTTCCTGGAAGCCCTTCTACCTCCAGGCTACACTCCCAGACCTATATTTATATTTTTATTTGGAAACAGGATCTCTTAAGCCAGCAAGGCTGGCTCGGAACCAGCGTGATCCTCCTGTCTCCGCCTCCCAAGTGCAGGGATTACAAGCGTGCGCCACCACGTCCAGCTAGAATGACTTTGTTTTTGTTTTTGTTTTTCTGGGTTCATTTCTAGCCTCCACTCTGTGAGACATGAAGGCAGATGGCTCTGACTACTGCTTTTTGATAGAAAGGTTATCATGCACAGAAAACATAATAAAAGATACTGTGTCTAATATATAGTATTATAGAAACAGATATAAACTTGCTATGTAGGTGCAGAGCAGCCTTTATTTTTAAGCCTCATGAATTAAGCCGGGCGTGGTGGCGCACGCTTGTAATCCCCACGCTTGGGAGGCGGAGACAGGAAGATTGTGCTGGTTCAAAGCCAGCCACACTGGCTTAAAAGGCCCTGTTTCCAAATAAAAATATAAAAAATAGGTCTGGGAGTGTAGCCCTGAAGTAGAAGGGCTTCCAGGAACCCCAGTACCACAAATAAATAAATAAATAAATAAATAAATAAATACCTCATGAATTAAGCTCCCTCAATAGCATGTATGACCATATACAGGTCCATGACAGTATGTGTGCTTCTTCATATTTTCCAAATTGGGGCGGAAATGGTTTGACTAATTTGTTACAAGTTAAGGCAAGCTTGAGCACATTTGCTTTATGAAAGATGAAACTGCATTTACTCTGCCTTCCACTTGTCCTGGAATACCCTACTTTTTCCACCTAGAGAAATCCTCCTTAACCTTTCAGTTCCAGCCTGATCACGAGCTTCCATGAAGTTTTTCCTGCCTCTTCCCAAACCTCTATGTGTGCCCTTACAGGTCTTTATACCTACATTTAGTAAACATTGCAGTGTTTGTTTATATGTCTGTTTTCACCATTAATTATGAGATTCCTGAAGGAAAAACAATATATTCTTAATATTTGTACTTGTAATATCTAGGTCAATGCTCAGCAAATGGTAGGCTACCCAATGAATGTTTAATCAAATCAAGTGAAAATTTATGTGTCCTGAATTTATATCTCAAACCCAGATCTGTTCACAGGGCTCCAGCCTGGCAACTGAGCATCTCTGCTTTGATGTCTAACCCACTTCTCAAACCTAATATGTCCACATCCAAACTCTGTTTCTTTCTCTCAAAGTATTTTCCAATCAAAACTAGGGACATTTCCATCTCAGCAAATGATAACTATTTCCTGCCAGTGATTCAGACTCCCCGGAACTTTGACATCATCTTTGCTTTTTCTCACGCTCTCTCACACCATGCTCAGCATCTGTCCACTTCCTGGAGGGTTCAAGAAACAATCTGGCCTGAGCCATCGTAATCATACCTGGGTCACCACAGTACTCTGCCAACAACTGGTCTTTCTGCTTCAACAACTCTCCTCTCCTCTCACCACTACCACCACTAACATCTAGTCTGAACTCAGCTGCCAAAGGCGTTCTTTTAAAGGTAAATCATATTGTGGTATTCCTGGGCCCAAACATGCCAGTGGTTCCCATTCGAATTAGAATAAAATTCAAAATGAAGTATGAGAGCCCATCTGAGCTGTGCACCTCTGCCTTACCCCTCAATTCCTCACTTGGTCCCCATTTTGTTCCAGGCACGTTGGCCCCCTTTGGTGTTTGGTAAGCAGGCCAGGTCCAATCCTTACAACTGTTTCACTGGCTCTTTGCCTTAAATACTCTTTCCAAGATATCCATTTACTTTCTGGCTTATTTTCTTTAAGTCTTTGCTCATATATTACCTTGTGAATGTGTTCTATCTTGACCAATCTATTTTTCCTTAACAGTCTACCCTTCCCTGTCCTGTTATACATCACCACAATAACATCATTACAAATATAAACTGCATTTTGGAGACAGTGAAAACTATTATAACATATTTCAGAATATGTATACTGGAGTACATGTATGTATCTCAGATTATTATCTCTTGACCACCTAACTCGATAGCATAAACTCCCTGAATCTCTGGTTATCTGGGATAAGGACTTTGATTTGGTCATCCTTCTGTATTATATAGTGGCAAAGCTTTTCTGCTTTTTTTAAAAAAAACTTTTATTGGTGCACTGTAGTCATACATCTTCTTGAAGTACACGATGGTAGAGGTATACATGCACACATCACTCATTTAACCCTTCCCCAATTCCCACCCCCATTTCTCCCCTGCCACTCCTTCTCATGTTTGGCTTAATGATTGACTTCGATATGTTTGTGAATGTACATCATGCACATTAGGGAATTTCTTTTTTCCCCCATTGTATCACCCTCAGGTCACCTTATTTGCTCATCTGTGGTTTCTCTTTCTTCCTCTAGAGTTCAAAAGAAACCAAAACACTTAAAGTAGCATTTCATAGCTGCTTCATTTTATGGCATTTGTAGTTAGGTAACAGAAGACTCAATCAGACCTGGGGTTCTGTTTGGGTCATCTATGACCTTGGATAAGCCAATTATTAATTTCAGTAATTTCATTTTTTGGCCTATAAAATGAAAGAGTTGCTATCTAACATCATTCCAGTTCTACTATTATTTCATTGATATCTTTGATAGTTAATTTTATGTGTCAAATTTGTTAGGCAAGAATTACTCATATATTTTGTTAAAATGTTTCTATGAAGGTATTTTTGTGTGTGTGGTTCTGGGGATTTAACTCAGGGGCATTCTACCTCGGAGCTACATCCCCAGGCTAATTTTGTATTCTTTATTTTGAAACAGGGTCTCACTAAGTTGCAGAGGACCTCACAAAGTAGCTGAAGCTGGCCACAAGCCCTTGATCTTCCCTGCGATTACAAACATGTGCCACCACACCTGACCTGTGAAGGTATTTTTAAAGATAAAATTAGCCTTTATTTCAGCAGACTTTCAGTAAAACAAATCACCTTATATAATGAGGGTGGGCCTCAGCCAATCAAGTGAAGGCCTTAAGAGAAAAACACTGACCTTCCCAGATATCAACTCCTTCCTGGGGTCTCTAGCTTGTTGATCTCTATAGATTTTGAACTCTCTAACTTCCACAATGGCATGAGCCAGTTTTTTAAATAAATCTCTACCGCTCTGTGTGTGTGTGTGTGTGTGTGTGTGTGTGTGTGTGTGTGTGTACATGTATGTATGTGCTGTTGTTTTGTTATAGATATAGAATATTTCCTAAAGAGCTCATTTATTAATAGTCATGGTTAGTATAGTTGAGTGATGGAGTTGCAATTTCAGCAGTGGGTTACAACTGGGTGGTGGCCTGAGCTGGGAGAGTGAGGCTGGAGAAGGTAGGTCCCTGGGGCTGTGGCCTTGGGGATTATATATGGTTCTTCCTCCCCTTGCTCTCTTGCTTCTGGCGTCCATGAGGTGAGGAGCAAATCCATGTACTCTTACCCTCCCCACTTCCTGCTGCTGCTATGCCCTGAGATCCCAGTCCCCAGGCTCACATGGACTGAATCCCAGTATCTCCAAAGAAAACTGTGAGCAAATAAATCTTCCTTCCTCTATGCTATGTGTTCAGTCTTTCAGATTGTAGCTGTGAAAATGCTTACTGGTACAAGTTTGGATTTTAAATGTCCCCCAAAACTCATATATTGAGAGCATATTCCAAATACCTCAAAGTTCAGAGGAGGGGATTGCTAAAGGAAGTGGATTACTAGGGTCAGGACCCTGGGGAGACCATGCCTCCAGGCCCCTCCTCTTACTCTGCTTTTTCTGTCTGCCATGAATGAAAGTGGCTTTTCTCTGTCACATGCCCTGTCATCATGGCTTCTGCCTTGGAGCTGGCCCACCATGGACTGACTCCTCAAAACTGTGAGCTCAGATAAACTTTTCCTTCTCTATGTTGGCCCTGTCAGGTGTGATAAGCCACATTTTCTTTATCCTTTCATCTATTGATGGACGCCTCTTGGATGGTACCTTAATTTGGCTCTTGTAAATTGTGCTGCAATAAACATGGGTGTGCATGTATCTCTTTAGTATTCTAACTTTCATTCTTTTAGAAATATACTGAGCAGTGGTATAGCTGGGACAAATGGTGGTTCTATTCCTAGTATTTTGAGAAACTTCATACTGATTTCCATACTTACTGTAATAATTTACAATCCCCAACAAACATCTATAAGGACTCCTTTTCCCCACACCCTTGTCAGCATTTATTATTATTTGAATTCTTAAATGATTACCATTCCAAATAGTCTCCTCCTCCTCCTCCTTCTTTTCTCTTCTCTTTCTACTTCTCTTTCTCCTTCTCCTGCTCCTTCTTCTTCTAGTCCTGGAGATTGATCTAAGGGGCACTCTACTTCCAAGCTACAATCCAATCCCTATTTTATTTTATTTTATTTTATTTTATTTTATTTTATTTTATTTTGAAGCAGGGTCTTAATAGATTCTGAGAGTCTCACTAATTTGCTGAGGCAGATCTTGAACCATCAACACTCCTGCCTCACCTACCAAGTACTTGGATTACAAGCATAAGCCAACACACCTGGCTTGTATTTCTTCTTATGTGAAATGTTTATTCAGTTCAATTGCCCCTTTTTGATTGGGTTGTTTATTAAAGTTTTTTGGTACTGTTTTTTGAGTTCTTTATATATTCTAGATAGTTATCCTCTATCAGCGGAGTAGCTGGCAAATATTTTTCCCATTCTTTAAGTTCTCTCTTCAGACTATTGATTGTTTAATTTGCTGTACAGAAGCTTTTTAATTTAATGACATCTCAAATCTTATTGATTTTATTTCCTGAGATTAAGTATTCTTGTTTAGGAGGTCTCTTTCAGTTCTGTAGGTTGGACAGTTGGTACTGTTTTTTTCTAGTAGTTGCAAAATTTCTGCTCTAACGTCTAGGTCTTTCATCCATCTTGAGTTAAGGTCTGGTTGTATGTATGTATGTATGTATGTATGTATGTATGTATGTATTTATTTGCAGTACCAGGGATGGAATCCAGGGGCACTGTACCTCCAAGGCTACACCCCCAGCCCTATTTTTTTTTTTTTTTGTCTTTTCATTTTTGAAACAGGGTCTCACTGAGTTGCGAAGAGCCTTGCTAAGTAGCTGAGCCTGTCCCCCATCCTCTGGTCTCCGCCTCCCGAATGCTGGGATTACAAGCGTGCACCATCACACCTGGCAGATATCCAGTTTTCTCAACACCATTAATTGAAAAGATTGTCTTTTCTCCAATTATATTACAGAGCTATAGAAACAAATATGGTATTCACATGAAAATAGGCACATAGACCAATGGAATGGAATAGAAAATACAGAGAGCTGGGCATGGTGGTGCACACTTGTAATCCCAGTACTTGGGAGGCTGAGAAAAAATGATCGCAGGTTCATGGTCAGCCTCAGCTACTTCATGAGGCCCTTGGCAACTTAGTGAGACCCTATTTCACAATAAAGAATAAAAATAGGGATATAGGTGTAGCTCAGAGATAGAATGCCCCTGGGTTCAATTTCCAGTATCACAAAAGAAAAAAAGAAAAAATAAGGAGAGAAAAAACAAATTTAAATTTTTAATTTTTTCTTTGTGAGCCTTAGAAATACCACCAGATATCAATAATATAATAGCAGATTCTGGTTAGAGTACTTATGGAGAATACCACAGTCATGAAATGAAATGAGTTTTCAAGTGAAGGAGCTGGGTTAGTCATCAGTGTAATTACTCAGACAGAAGCTAGATGTTTTTTAAAACCAGGATTTATATTTGGTGGAAAGAGAAAAAAATTTAATCTCCCATAAATTTTAAAATATTTATACTTAAATTAATTAAAGAGGGGATGTTCATTCATGAGTTCTTTTTAATATATTTCTTACTTTGTTCCTTTCCCACAGGTGGCTGTATGTTGTCGGGAATCTCCCAGGTCCAGAACTTTCCTGTGAATGACTCTGAATTCACCAGACAGAGTCAAGGCAATCAGTTTGATATATTTATTTTAGAATTTATGAGCTCTAGGTTGAAATTTTTTTTAATTCTTAAATTAAGTGGTTATTCCAAGTTTAGTCTGTCTCTGTCCCTTTTCGTAAGTCTTGGCTAAGAACTCCCAGGTCCTGACATAGCCTTTCCCCTATCCACTTCAGTGCAGGGAGGGGAGTAAATCCATGCTCAATGTGTGTGTATGTGGTTTCTTTCCCCTCCTGATTCCCTTGCTCTCATCTCAAATTAGTCTACTTCGGGATGGGTGGAGGCCCAGTGGAGAGGTTATTCTGGTGAAGGAGTTCTTCCACGGTGTTCACAACCATCACATGTTCAATTCCATGACATGGTGATTCACAGACAAGAAAGGAATTCCAAGCCTTCCTGTAACGGTTATGTGATGTTCCTGAGTCCCTTATCTTGCTACCATTTTCTTAAATCAATATTCTTACATTTCTTAAAAAATTCTTAAGTGATATTTTTTCAGTACTGGACTAAAACCCAAAACCTGGTGCCTGCTATTAATTGTGTTTATTGTCCATTGTATCTCTAAATTAGAATGCAGGTTTCATGAGGGCAGTACCTTTGTGGGTGTGCCATGTAAGTTTTGTTCTTCAATCACACTAAGGTCTACAGCAAAGTTAATCCCAGTGTAGGCTTCCAACACTGACAGTGTGAATGAAAGAACATTGTGGATGGCTGCAAACTCCATGGGTCCTTGTCTTACAAATGGGGCATGGTTAGTAGAGATAAATTTAGGGCTTCTCTGGCATGGGCTGGAGTGCTATACTTATTGCATGATCTCGTTAGACTCATGTACATTTATTTAGTGGAGGCAGGGTTGGAAGTAGAGGTATCAATCTAAGAACACCTTGGGGAAAATTGTTCATAATAGTTTCTCAGTTGAAGATCCCAGTGTAGAATTCAACAAATGTTAAGCACTTAGCAAATGTGTGTTTAAAACTATTGTATTTTATTTTAAAGGAAATCTAGTCTCAGATTGAAAAAAACTAAAAGATAAATTATAAAATATATCTGAAATATATATCCAGAAGACACCAACAGCCCCCAAACAAGAAAATGCTTTTATTAATAGCTATTTGAGTAGATTCCTGTTTGTTTTCTTTTTTTTTTCTTTTTTCAATTTTAATTTTTTATAAGTGGAACATATTGAGAATGGTGTACATTTAGATTGTGCTTCATGCCCTTTCTTCTCCATTTTCCTCCCCCCCAAGAGAGAGTGTCCAGGTTAATCATGTTATATTTATTCTATTACACATATTCGTATGTAGCTCCTCCATTGAATAACCTCAGCCTTCTTCCTCTCCTATCCTTCCATTCAAGCTTTGCTAAGATTTCCCCTCCATCATCTGGAGTCCCTCTGGTATTACCGCTACTCCCTGGCTTGGACATATTAGAGAAAACATATGTCTCTTCTCTTTCTGTGCTTGACTAATCTCACTTAACATAATGTTCTCCAGTTCCTTCCATCTTCTTGCAAATGCTATCATTTTATTTTTATTTACAGCTGAATAGAATTCCATTGTGTGTATTTCCCATAATTTTGCAATCCATTCATCTGTTGATGGAGATCTAGGTTGGTTCCATATTTTGGCTATGACAAACTATGCTGCTATGAACATGGGTATGCATATGTTAATGTAGTTCTCTGATTTCAACCCCTTTGGAAAGATACCCAGAAGTGGTATAGCCGGATCAAATGGTGGATCTATTCCCAGTTTTCTAAGGAATCTCCATACTGATCTCCATAGTGGGTGAACTACTTTGCATTCCCACCAACAGTGTAAAAGAGTTCCTCTTTCCCCACATCCTCGCCAGCAATTGTTGTTTGATTTCTTTATGTTTGCCATTCTGATTGGGGTTAGAGGGAAGTAGATTCCTGTTTTTCAATATAACTAATATCTCTGCTATGGATGTTCTGGCACATGTCTTGTGTTGACCATTCGAACACATTTTTATTGGGCATACATGGCTAAATGGTGTTCGGATGGGGTTGGATGAATTTATACTTCTGCCAGTAGTCTATGAGAGCTTATTTTTTGAAGATGTGTTTATTCACATCCTCATCCACCCTAGAAAATCTTCTCTCTTTCTCTCTCTCTCTCTCTCTCTCTCTCTCTCTCTGTCTTTCTTTTTTTCTTTCTTTACCATTCTGGTGCCTGTAGAGTACTATGGCATTTTGGTTAAAGTGGCATTTCTCTCATCTCTAAAGAACGTGGGTGCCCTTTCATGTTTATTGGTTATTTATATATTCTATTTTGGAAGTTAATATTTGACTTTTTAAATTTAATATATACATCTATATTATTTTTATATATGCACATCAAAATATGAATGTTTTTGTATTATAAGGAATTTACATTAAACTATTAACTATGATTTATTCTAGGGGTGAAAAATTCGGAAAGTGGGAGAGGATGCAGAGTGTATGAGAGAACAAGAACATTCACCTTTTTATTCTCTAGTTTTAAGTCAGGAAATATGAATAACAAATTTTTATTTTAAAAAACCCATATCTATATCAGAAGTTAAAAATTAATATATTATAAAATTTCTGTGCTGTATTAATTGCTTAAGTGGCAGTTTTCTGTAGTGATTAAATATATAATTAATATATAATTTACAAGCAACATTAAAACATTTATTACATAATATCATATGAGGCACCACCTCTAATTAAATTATTATTAATATTTTAGTCCTGGCGATTGAATCCAGGGACATTTTACCTCTGAGCTACACCCCCAGCACTTTTCATTTTTTATTTTAAAGCAAAGTCTTGGTAATTTGCTCAGGCTGGCCTCAAAAATGTGATTTTCCTGTCTCAGCCTCACATGCACTGGGATTATATATAGGTGTACATCACTGCACCTGACATATTATTAATTTTATAATAATAAAAACTATGGCTAGGCATGGTGGCACACGCTTGTAATCCCTGCGCTTGGGAGGCGGAGACAGGAGGATCGCGCAGGTTCGAAGCCAGCCTCGCTGGCTTAAGAGACCTTGTTTCCAAAAAAAAGTATAAAATAGATCTGGGAGTGAAGCCCGGAGGTAGAAGGGTTTCCAGGAACCCCAGTACCACCTAAAAAAAAAATCGAAAACAAAACAAAAATTTAAGGATTAAGAAAAGTGCTTGATGCACGACAACCCTTTATTTCTGTCAACTTCAATAATGTTCAAAACCAGTGTATGAGGTTTAATCTGCCTGTACCCTGATCAATTTTATTATTTATTTGCCTTATTTATTTATCTATTCAATTTTTTATCCCTTTCTTCTAAAAGAGGATTTGAGATAGATCCTGGAGATATGTATGTCAGTCAAAAAGATGCAGAAGTAAAACATTTGGGGGGGATGGGGATAAAAGGAAAATAGGATACAAAGCCAAGTCAGTGGGCAAGGCTAGTTAGCTCTTGAACTGTGCATCGTGATGCCCTGTTCATGTGCTAGGAATGAGCTACTGCTTTGGCCCTAAGCTTCTTGGTGAGAATAATAAATAAGGGATGGTGTAGCAGTGATGTTTTGACTGCAAGGCTCTCTCTCCTCCTTAAAATTCTCATAAAAATTCTTGAATGGGAAAATGCTGTTAGAAATGAGAGGCAATCTTACACTCACCTTTAACTTTTAACTCCTTTTTAACTTAAAAGCAATTGGTAACATGCAATTTTAAGAAACATAAGACATCAGGGAAATTTAGTTTTCTTTTTGTTTTTGTTTTTGTTTTTTTCTTGTTTTGGTGGTACTGGAGATTGAACCCAGAAGAATTTTACCTCTGAGCTACACTCCCAGACCTCTTTTTATTTTTTATTTTGAAAAGGCTGTCATCAAGTTGCTAAGAGTCTCCCTAAGTTGCCGATTCTGGTCTTGAACTTGCAAATCCTCCCGTCTCAGCCTCCCACATACTGAGAATCCAGGTGTGCGCCACCAAACCTGATCCAAGGAAAGTTTGAGTTCAAAAGTTATTTTGTGTAATTCTCAGTTTAATAATATAGTACCTTTGATAGTTTGGCAGTTAAATGTTTAATTAGATTCATAGTTCATGACAGTTATAAGGAGTCTGGAACTGTGAGAAACAAGGTTTGAATAAAATGCACCCAGATAAATAAAAAACAAAATGAACAATATATTTAAGGTTTATTTGCAATTCTCAGCTTTCCTGAGAAAACTTGAAGCAAAAGATTAAGTACTGCCTTATCGGGGAAGGGGGTTTACTAGAAATAAATCAAAGGTTACACTTATGTTTATGACTCACAAAAGAGTGAATAAACAATTATCACCACATGTGCATGCTTCATGCATAAGGAAAGTTGATTCCAAACCAAAAAAATGATCAAGACACAACATAGAGCCTTATTTTTGCCCTCTAAATCACTCTGAAAACATTTTTACAGGAATAAACAGCATTAGTAAGTTTAAATTATTGAAAGTGGCCATAACAGGACTGGTAGACTCCGCAGCTCAATGTTTTTGTGGCATGAATCAGGATTACTGACGTTTTCCTGATAAAATTCTTCACTATCCCTTCTGCTGTTTTATCATAAATTTCTCCTTCTGAGCATCAAATTGCAATCTTACAATCCCTCTTCTGGTCAAGAGAGCTTCTCAAATTCCAACATGTAAGATGAACAACAAATTCATTTATTACAACCCAGTTATACAATCACAGAGATGAATTAAGTGGTTTTACATTCTAAAGTAGCTGTTTCATTTTTACTTTTCTCCAAAAATCTATTTTGGATACTATATGACAAATATTATGTTCCCTATCTATATAATTACAAGCTGATAAACATGAATAACGTTAACATGGTGTTACTCAATGGTAAGGAATCTAGTGTTTTATGTTTTGTACTTGGCTTTATTATTAGACATGTGTACTTTACACTAGAAGAAATCAATCATGTATAAATAAAGACATATCACAATATTTTTATTTTAGAATTTACTTTTAACTTAAATATATCTCCACTATAAAAAAACACTGAAAATGTAGAACAAACAATTATTTGAAGCATATAAAATAAGAGAAAATGTAATTAACATATAAGGAGATCTTAAAACTTGATTTTCTAAATGAAAGACCAGTAGAAACCAACTGAAAACAGATACCTCAAAGAGAGTTAAAAACAGAAAATTCATGGAAAATAAAAATTATTACAAACATATAAAAGATGCTCTAATTTAGTCACTTTAAAAGAAATGTAAATCAAAACAACAATAAACCTTTTTCTAAAATCTAACATTCAAAAAAAGAAAATATGCTAACATTATATATTACTATATTCTTTATTTCGAAATAGGTTCTCACTAAGTTGCAGAGGGCCTAAGTAGCTGAGGCTGGTTGCAAGCCTGCAATCCTCCTGCAGCACCCTCCCAAGTACTGAGATTACAAGCGTGCGCCACCACACCCGGCTTATTTGTTATCTTTTGACTACTTTACATAACATACTGTTTTAATGTAAGAAATTTTAATTTACATATGATCACATATGTCTATTGTTCATGGCATCTGTTCACATAGTTAACTCTGTGGTGAGACAGGACAGAGCACCATTACTTTTCCTTTCAGAAGACTAAGGCTCAGAGAGTTCACCTGTTAAGAATGAGAGCAGGGATTTGACCTCCCTCTAGCTGACTTCAGAACTTTGCTATATCACCTCATGAGACTCAATCTTAAAGTGCCATGAAACCCGAAACCTTGAATGTAGCTTGGGGTCCACCACCACTTACTTTGAATTCCTACCCAACGGGAACCATGAGATAAGAGGCAAATTACTAACTGCTGGTGCATAATTCTAATTAGTGGAGTCATGCTTTTTCATCTATTAATTTTTGGTAACTTAAATATACATTGAAATTTTGCTGCAACTTAAGATGTTGAAATTAAATAAAATCACACTTCCATATTTGAAATATACATATCTGAAGGCATTGTTTTTAGAGATTTCCTAATAGGAAACTAGCACATGAAAAAGTTTGATGACATCCCCAGCAATGGCAAGCGCAAGGGAGAGGTGTCTCTCTCTAATGATGGTACGAAAATGATTAGTAATATTTAAAAAAGAAATTTGGCATATATATCAAAATTTAAATTCTTCATTGTCGGGAATCTAGCCCAACAGCGGCGGGGCTTGACGACCTGATGAGTACCGACTACTCGAACACAAACCCATGAGCCGGGAGTCAAGTCAAGCAAGATCTCATTTATTTCTCTCCAAGCAATTATATATATAGCACCAAACCATGAGGGGAATTCCCATGGGAAATAGCCTGGCCTATCCGGGATAAAGATCACTAGCACGTAGCTCACAGCCAATCCCAGGCCAGTACATGAGCCATTCATGTGTGCGGAAACTCCTTTAAAGGTAAAAAGGGAAAAACTGCTCAGTCTTCCCACCCATAATGAATGGGGAAACCACGCCTTCGTAGCTTCCTCCAGGGGCCATCTTACCCCTTTTCTGCTGAATCACTTTACTTAAAGTTTTGCCTTAGGCTGCAGGCCGCTCAGGCCAAGGGAGGCTGCATCTCCTTAGGCTCTGTAAGGACACACCCCATCACTTCATATGCTCTAACCTATCGATTCCACTTCTGGGATCATTCTGCAGTAACATTTACCTGAGTGGACATATGGACAAAGATACTTATTTCAGCTTGAACAATAATAAGAGAATATAATGATGACTAGTATGGATCATGTGCCAGTATGGGGAATGGCCTAGGAAGATTTGGGAAAGCTCTGATTATTAATATATTGCAAAAGAAAATAATTGGTATATTTCAAAATAGTTGTGTTAAAACATAGGCAGACATGGATAAAAAAAGGACTTGGTTTTGGCCTAACAACAGGCAGCTATTCCAGTGTAAATCAACCTAGCTCAAAGTACTTAACAAGTCAATAGAGGAGAGCTAGGGCTTCCTCTTTCTAAAGACAGATCTACATGATCTAGGGAGGAGGAGGCAGGGTTTGACCATGCCCTCCATGAAAGGAGACACCTCACCACACCTTGCTAGGGGAAGTACCTTACAGGGACATTCACGTCAGAGTCATGCAAACAAGATGGAGGTCATGGGTATAAAAAAGGCCAAGTCCACGTGTAAGCCCTTTGGTGTACTCATTTGAGTCATCCCCTCATGCCATCTTGCCATGGGGCTGTATTTCTATTTTCTGTATTTCTATCTTTCTAATAAACTCCTTTAAATCTTCAGCAACGGTCCAAGCGATGAATACTTATTCTTAGCTTAGGACAAGAATCCACGGTTTTTCTGTTTGTCTATTTGTGTGGTGGTGGGAGGGGGATTACTTCTCCCCATACACCATGCACATTTCCTCCCCCACAACAGATCACTTCAGTAAAACTTGATAGAATAGTGTTATACCACTATTAAAAGCATGAGACAGACAAGTATTCTCTGATATAGGCTGCTGTCGGTGATAGTAAATAAGAGGAGTTGCAGAAAAGTATCTAAAGTGTGAACCAACTTTTATAAAATGCATGGCAAAAGATTTGGTTCCCAGGCAGACAGGTTGGCTCATGTCTGTAACCCTGGGACTTTGACAGCTGAGATAGGAGGATTGTAGTTTCAAGACCAGCCTCAGCAACATAGCAAGGCCCTCAGCAATTTAGCAAGACTCTGGCTCAAAATAAAAAATAAAATAGTTCTGGGGTAGAATAGTTCAGTGGTAGAATACCCCCGTGTTTAATCCCCAGCAATAACACACACACACACACAACACACACACACACACACACACACACACACACACACACACACACACACACACATTTGGTTTTCCCTAAGGAGTGGAAATAGGGAAAGAAGGAGGTGGAAAAAGGTGAATGTTTGCTCTTTATTTTACAGTATAGTTACATGTGTGGTTTGAATGTCCACTGAATATGTAAAACTTTATACATTTATTCTTTATATAGTTTTGCTTTATTAGAATTTTTTCAGTGACAAGGTCAACTTACATAATGTTTAGAAAACTAATAAATCCTATAAAGATGAAAGAAATAGATCTGCATCAGTTTAACAAGTTCATAGTTGTGAGTATATTAAAAGAAAAAAAAAAAGAGGCAACTGGCTAATTGCTTAACATGGCCAAGCTGGATGGTCCAACAGCCAGGATAAACCTGGGAAGCAATCAGAGATTGAAAGGTAACTTCCATTAACACAACAAAGCGATAGAATTATGAGCCCTTCAGTAAGAATTGTTTAAGTCAAAATTTGGCATAGGTATTAATCCAGCTTCCCTGAGATGTCCTAATATGATTAAAGCAAAAGTGAGTCAGAGACAATGGCGGTTGTGTTAAAAATTCCTACATGACTTCTCTCGGGTTCACATAGACCCGTCTGATTCATACACTTCAGGGAAAGGAAGAATTCAAAGTGGAATAAGGCTAATTGCTCTTCTAGACCTGCTATTGATCAAGTTCTTTCATTTCTTATGAGTGCTGGCACTTGACCTGGGTTCCTGGGAGAGTATTAACTCAGCATAAGTCAGAAAGGAGTCATGCAGCCAAGTGCATTCTTTCTTGTGGAAGAGTTATCGGAATTCTTGGCACATTCTAGATGAAGGTGGGATTATGCCATCGTGATAAAAAATTTAGTTCAGGAGGCAACCTGAACTTTGTTACTTCATCCAATCACAGGATTCACAGAGGAAAAACTGTCATTATTGTTTCCTGGTAAATTTCAAAGAAGACAATAGTTTTTATTCTTGGATGCTGTACATATGAAATACTTTTTAGCCCTAAAATTTCTACCCAAATGAGAGGTTTTAGTTGGAATCTCTAAGTTATTCTTTCAAAAATAGAAGTTTACGATACGCTAGTCTGGAAGCTGGGCTGGTGAGAGAGTCAGGGGTTGATGCTGGTGTAAGTAGTTGTAAAATGATGGTAACAGCTCTGGTGATTGTTGTGAGACAGCAGTGTTGTTCAGAAACACAATGGACTATAGTAGGACTTGTTTCTTCTTGACTCAGTCTTTAAATATAATTTTTCTACCCAAATCTAGAAATTAGAATCCTCCCCACTGTCTCTCCACCCTACCCTTTTTGTAGAGAACAGAGGCAGCTCAGAAATATCAGAATTTATCTGGGTGTGGTAGTGCATGCCTGTAATTCCAGTACCTGGGAGGCTGAGACAGGAGGATAGCAGATAGAAAGCCAACCTCAGCAATTTAGCAAGACCTTCAGTAACTTAGCAAGATCCCATTTCAAAATAAAAAGTAAAATAGGGCCAGGGTGGGGGTGTAGCTCAGCAATAAAACACCTCTGGGTTCAATCTCCAGAACAACACACATGTGTTTGTGTACACACACACACACACTGCAGAATTACAGAATCTTATTTGCACTATTGCCACAAAATTATGATTGTCAAGGAAGGAAGGAAAATTATTAAGTTCTATGAAGTAGCATCATTGAGTTATTTATTTTAAATACAGAGACAGCATTCATAAAATAAAACTTGATGGTATGGAGACTGAGAATTTTTGTAGTATTAATAGTAATATGGTTAATTTTTGGTGGAAAATCCATTTCAGTCTAGAACTACACAAAACTCTAATGAATGGATTAAAAGAAATGTGAACCACAAATAGCTAAGGGGGAAATCTGGACTGTATCACAGCAGTAGCATTATTTAAATCATACCAGGCCAAAGGTTTTCCAATTCATTTTATGGGAAATGGAATTCACATCTAAGACCCAGTGGTTACCTACAATTTATTGTATATAAACCATGTACATCAGACTGCATATAATTGGCATTTCAGTCATGAAGTAACCCTCTTGTCTTCTGAAGGAGCCCAATTAGAGAACACTTGTGAGCACTATTTTAGGAAACCATCTGTGGCAGCCCCAAAGTGCCCTGCTTCTCTCTCCCTTCAATAAGACTTTCTTCAAGTAGTGAGGTTGGTTGTGTCTCCTGTCTCCATATCTTTGTAGCATAATGTTCCTGCCAAGGCACTTCTTGCAGGCTGCTAATAATAAGTAACCAGCTCCTAGAGCTGGGCCATTTCTGCCTGAAACCAGACCCTTCTACAGGGGAATCTTTCCTCTAGGGCCCTCTACTGACTTCATTAAGATACTCACAGAGCTGCAATACAGCCTTGGGCTCTCTTTACACCATCATCCTTCCTTCCTTCACTCCTTCCACAGGTGCTAAGCCAGAATCCTAGTGGAAGGCTCTCCTTGACACTCACCTGTAT
This sequence comes from Muscardinus avellanarius, assembly GCF_963383645.1. Lineage (NCBI taxonomy): Eukaryota > Metazoa > Chordata > Mammalia > Rodentia > Gliridae > Muscardinus > Muscardinus avellanarius. The sequence goes on along the minus strand of NC_137786.1, from coordinate 37,498,767 downwards.
CCTTCACAGGTGTTTTCCCCAATAAACCCTTCAAATATCTAATTCCATATTGGCATCTGCTTCACAGAGGACTTGTAATAATACACCACTTGAATTAAGTGGACTCCAGTTCACAGTAGAGGTAAAAATTCTTTTACATTTTAGGCTTTTTTTTTTTTTTTAGAGCTTTTAAGGACTGTTCATAAAACTTGCTCCAACAAGGGTCATGGCTGCCTGGATATGTTTTAGATTATTTATTTACAAGGAGGACTTGGATAAAGGTCTGCTTATCTGAACAGTAGAACTATTTGCTATTGAGAACACAAGGAAAGAATCCTCAGGGACTTGGCTTTCTCCTTTATTCAAATACAAGTTGCAAGTCAGCCCAATAGAGAATTGGCTATAACTCACGATTGGCATCTCATTGTATAGACTTGGCAAAAACATTTGATGTTTACATTCAGAGTTCTTAGGTCCAGAAACCAAACAAATGGATCCACTAGAATCTAAAGAATAAGAGAACAATATAGATAATTTTTATATTTTTTTCTATTTAAAAATAACCTACTTATTGCAGATATTATAGTCTAATTTTAATATGACCAGATCCAAAGTCAACTGATAAAAAGGATAAAGAAAGAGAGCAGGTTTAGGTCAAGATTTCAGTGAGATATGTGTGTATTTATATTATGTTCAATTGACTTTTAGAGGTATGCATAGAATTACCCATCCATTCACTTACATAAATCTCCTCCAAAGTGGTATGGCTTTCCAGAGACACCTTGGATATACATATGCCCTGTGTTCAGTATTAACCTCTGCAACTAAGAGTCATGAGTACAATTAAAACAGTCTGAAGACTTTTTAAGAATCGTTTAATTTTAATTTGTAAGCTATTTGTAGTAGACCATTTTATGGTCTTGCAGTGTAGGATTCAAGCCTCTGTACATCTTCATTAGATATGTCAACTCTTCTGAAAATTTAAGTTTCTATACCTACTTCTATGTTAAAATAGTGAATATATTGCAAAACATAAAAAAGTTGTTAAAAAGCCTTATGAGTAGGGTCCCGTGCTTCTTTTGGAAAGGATGTTTAACACCAGAAATAAAAACACAGATATTATCATCTAAATGAATTAGTTTGAATTATGTATGCACATAGATAATTTATATGTGATACATATATTTTTGTTATATACATATCATTTAAAGTAATTATAGATGTGTGTATATGTGTTATATATATGTGTATATGTGTATGTGTGTATATGTGTGTATACATGTATATATGTGTATATGTGTTATATATAATTCATATATATAATTCATATATTTTCTTATATATATATTTTCTTGTATATATATGTATACAAGAATTTTCTTGTATATATATTTTCTTGTATATATATAATTTTCTTGTATATATACAATTTTCTTGTATATATATATATTTTCTTGTATATATACATATATTTTCTTGTATATATATATATACAAGAAAATTGTATATATATACACTATATTGACTTCAATATATATATTATATATATTATATATATATAAGAAAATTCATTCAACAGTTTTTACAAATCTATATTTGCTAAATTTTTTTTGTGGTACTAGGAATGGAACCTAGGGACATTCTACCTCTGAGCAACACCTCAGCCCTATTTTTTATTGCAATTTTTAATTGAAGCAATAGTGTGGGAATGATAGGTATATGAAATGTGCATTTTTTCACTTGCACTCATCCTAAATCTTCTAATTTAATAATAAGTTATTTTTTCTTTTTTTCTTTTTTTTTTTTTTGGTGGGTCTGGGGATGGATCCCGGGGCATTCGACTCCTTAGCTACATCCTCTGCCCTATTTTTTTTTTAATTCTTAATTTTTTTGAAACAGGGTTGAGTTGTGGAGGGCCTCACTAAGTAGCTGAGACTGTCCGCAAACCACGATTCTCTGATCTCTGCCTCCCAAATGCTGGGACTACGAGTGTAGGCCACCATGCCTAGCTGATAATAAGTTAAAATAGCTGAGATCAAGTCCATTCGGATCTTCAGTAGTTACATCAAAAATGTTAAAAAAAGCAGTGAGTGATGCAAATGGGTTATGTCTTCTCTATATAATATAGGAATTATTTTCCTCTTTGATAGATTAGCTTAACAAATTTTCTTGCCCTTAAAAACACATACTTTCCATATAAAATGTAGCCAATTTCATGTTTATATTAGCAAATTGGTGCCATATGGGCAGAGTGTTATTGGATAGGCCAGGGATCACTAGGGCACAATCATTTTTCTTCCTCAGAGTTCCCTGTAGTTTTATTCATGTATCCCCACAATTGCAGACTGCAGGAAGCATCCTATATGTTTTAAGGCATTTTTGACTAAAATAGGGTGATGATGAATAATCTTTTCATACTCTATTTGTCACTATTAGACAAATAATATGGGTGCCACAATGTGAAGTCAATATTTAAATTGACTAGAAGTCAATAAAAATAGTCCTAAAATACTAAGCCTGGATTTGTTTTGTAAAATTACTCTTCTAACATATTCTCTCCCAAGATGTTTTTCTTATTTTATTATCTATTTGAAGTTCAATCCAAACTTTTGCACAGTAGATCTGCCTTTGCATTTTATTATTTATTTTAAAATTAAATTTAGCACAGTATTGAAAAAAATATTGCATATTCAAAAAGAAACGAATCTGTAAAGCTCATCCTGTTTTTCTTCTTTTTATTTGTATGGTGGCAACTGGGTTAGAGGGGCTCTATTTCCTTTAAGAACAGAAAAAAATTACTTCTGCTTATGGATGCATTAAGACAGACCTAAAGACATAATTTCCTTTTGTTTTCCTCATGAGAGGAGGTAACCCAGATTTTTAAATTGGCAAATGTACCTATAAAATAACACTGAACTATCTCTGTTGATGGTGATGATCTCCTTCTGATATAATATCACCAATGTAAAGCAGAGACCTAGACTTTTTTTTCCATGTTGAAATAAAGAATTAAAGAAAAAAGAAATAGGAGAAAAAGCTAAAGAGGAGTTTCTCTCCTATCTTGTCAGAAACACACATAGCCACACTTTCTCTGGTTTTGCCACATACGGATATGGCTCTTACTAAGTAGTAACTTATAACAAAATGCCAAGAGTCTAAAAAGAAATTGGCTTATAGTTTTCAATAGCCAATGTGAAGTGTTGTAATGAAAGGCAAACAGAACAAACAAGTTAAGTCATAGAAGATAAATGTCAGGATTTGGGCATTGTGACAGCAATGAGTTCAGGCATGCCCATATTTTTTTTTTCTGGCGAATAGTGCTTAAGTTTTTCACTGTTTAATTTTCTGACTAATGCTACATACTCCCGGTATGAGCCCATTGGGATGGAATTAGCAATTATATACAAATGTATATAATTTCTGATCATAACTCTCATCTTTTCTAAAACTTTCAATATCTCCTCTCCATCCTCACTTTCAGCTTAGCTAACTAAGAAAACTGGATGAATAGAGGTGACCTTTTATAAATCCACTGTACATCACTATCAACACATCTCACCTTCCAGCATCTGTCCACTCATAATCTGTCATCATCTGTGTTATGATAGATCAACTCCCCTGCTCCTATTAAAGCCACACTCCCCTCTTGTGCTCAATATCCCATGCTGTCTCACACAGGACATTTCTGTTTTCCTTCTCTCTAATCATTAGTTATTTTCTCTCTTCTGAATCATTCCTGTAAGTAGGCAGATATCTTGCCGTATTTTTTGGTATTGAGAAGAATAACTTTTTTTTTTTTTTTTTGGTGGTACCGGGGTTCCTGGAAGCCCTTCTACCTCCGGGCTACACTCCCAGACCTATTTTTATATTTTTTTTATTTGGAAACAGGGTCTCTTAAGCCAGCATGGCTGGGTTCAAACCTGCAGGATCCTCCTGTCTCCACCTCCCAAGCACGAGGATTACAAGCGTGCGCCACTACGCCTGGCTAAGAATAGCTATTCTTGATCTTACTTTCCCCGGCCAGTTATATCACCCATTTCCCCCTCTTCTTTTGGCAGAAAAACTCCTTTGAAGGGTTTCTTAAACTCATTATTTCTCATTCCTGATCTCCAATTGCTCTTCACTCCATTCTGCTCAGGCACTTCCTCCATGAATCCATTAGAATGATATAATCAATGACCACCCCATTGCTAAATGCAATGGTCAATTCTCAGTCCTCATCTTAACTTGACCTACAAGCACCTTGGAAAAAAAACATCACTCCTAACTCCTTGACAGTATCTTTTCAAGGCTGACTTATTTAATGGAAGCACTGCCAGATACCGTCTGCTGAGTTCTGGAGCTGACTTTTGAACAGAAGCACTCCCTCAAGAAGAAAGCTTCCATTGTAATGTAGTTTTCTAGATGTCCCCACCTATTCCTATACACACAAGAGCATGATGGGGGTGGTGTCTTCCTGGAGTCCTGTCTGAGGAGATGAGAGCTCAGAGGATCAGGTGTTCTCTGTTCTTGGTTGCAAGATTTTACCCAATAATACCCATTCGGTAGGTAACAAGAGTGTGCATTGTCAACCAGCTCTCAAAACTCCTCACCCAGTGTTTTATTCTTCTACTTCAGTTGCCACTACTTTAATGATTTCATTCAGTCTTCTGGCATCTGTCTCTAGGCCAGACCTCTCTATCAATTATGAGAGGGCACCAGGAAGGCTACTGAGGCACTGGAACTGTTTTAATCCCAGATCTTCATGATAGCTGAATGGACATGTAAGATATGTACACCGATTATTTGTTCACATTTCTGTGTGTATGTTATCTTTCAATAAAAAGGAATAAAAAAGTCATTCTAGAGATTGTTTCATATCTTCAAAATGGAAATAATAATATATATACTTTACAGGACATCTGTGAGAATTAAGAGAAGCAACATGTACAAGTGGCTGTAAGTTAATAAAGTAGTGAATACATTTTACTTAACTCCTTCGTATTGTTCTACTCTAAGGTATTATTCACTCTTATTCTATAAGCAAGGCTTTCTTCTACATTTAAAAAAAAATGAGGCTCATTGAAACTACTTTTTTTATCATAGGCTGACTAATGGTGAAAACACTAGTTGTAGGTTTCAAATCTCTTGAGGTCAAAGGAATGTTGATTCAAGGAAGGAGGTAATCAAGAAGTAGACCATGAAATATGTAGCTGATTAAAAGAAAAAAGAGACTGTGTGTGTGTGTGTGTGTGTGTGTGTGTGTGTGCGTGAGTGTGATTTTAAAAGCATGAAGTGAGTTGATCTGAACTCATCTAGAATCACTAAATGAAAAGTGATAGTCAGTGTATGCTTACTCAGGCTTGTGCACTGAACATTCAGAAAGAGCATTATATGCTTGCATATGCACAGATCACTAACAAACTGATTATCTCTGTGAACAAAAAGTTACAGGCCAAACTAGGTACCTTAGAAATAAGATATAATTGGTTTTTCCTGACACTGTGTAGCTGCTGCATTACCTCTGTATTACCTAACCTGACATTTTAATTTCATAAAGCATGAAACTCCAATCATATTTTTATTGTGAGGTATTTGTCATACCTCACATATATATGACAAATGACAAATATATATATATATACATTTATGTATATTATATATAATAGGATATATATTGTGTCACTATATATGTACATATGGAACTAATCTCAACTGTCCAAATTCCATTTTGAACTAATAACTTTTTACCATGTGTAGGTATAGTGGGGGAAATAATAAAAATCTAAGCTTGCTATTTGAATGCAGTCAATGTTGAGAAACTCTAGGTAAAGTAACAGTAACTAGGAAATCTAGATAAAGATATGGAACTTATATAATTTATGCAAAAGGATAAAGGGAGATAGATGATTTTGGTGAGTTGGTACATAGATGAATATTGTTTTGGCATCTTTTAAACTGCTTCCATCCATGATATCTTCCATATATAATCTCTTATCACTCTCTCCCCTAACTATTCTTCTCCCTAAGCCCTCTTCCTACATTTCATTCTTGCTCTTTGTTGAATTCCATGAATATATCCTTAAGAATTAAAAAACAATTAACAGAAGTGTTAAAAGTGAATTATTAACATAGGTTATCTGCTTGCCATTTTAAAGACAGAAGAGGATCTGTAGGAGTGAAGGACTGAGGCAAAGCAGAGAGGCATCTCTAATGATTAATCTCTTCTTCTTGAGGCACACGACATACATTGTATTATTAAGGCATTTAAAAAATATATGGCTCATGTGTTACTAGTGGCTGTACAATTAGTTTAAGAGGTTCATGGCCAAATTAAAATGAGAAAATCAAATATAGCATTATTTAAAATAGCCACAAACTGGCCGGGCGTGGTGGCGCACGCTTGTAATCCCCGCGCTTGGGAGGCAGAGACAGGAGGATCACGCAGGTTCGAAGCCAGCCGCGCGCGTTGGCTTAGGAGACCCTGTTTCCAAATAAAAATGTAAAAGTAGGTCTGGGAGTGTAGCCCGGAGGTAGAAGGGCTTCCAGGAACCCCAGTACCACCAAAAAAAAAAAAAATAAAAAATAAAAATAAAAATAAAAATAAATAAATAAATAAAAATAAAATAGCCACAAACTGGAAAAAAGCAAAATATCCATTAACACATCAATGAATAAAGAAATTGTAGGATATTAATGCAATAAAATAATTCTCAGCAATTTTAAAAGAGTGAACTATTGACACATGCAATCACATGAATTATTGTCAGAATAATTACATGTGGTGAAAGAAAGAAATCAGACAAAACAGAGCATATTTGATGATTCTGTATTTATAAAAATCTAGAAATGAAAGCTACTTTATAGTGACAGAAAGCCAGACAGTATTTTTCTGTGAACAAGGGAGAAAACACAGGAATAAGGAAATACAAAGGATTAGTAAGAATATTTTATATATACAGTAGTTGCACTTTATTCATAGTTTCACATTTTATGATTTCAGTTACCTGTGGTCAACCACAGTTTAAAAATATTAGATAGAAAATTCCAGAAATAAACCATTAATAGTTTTAAAAAACTGTTATTACCACATTTTATTATAATTTCTTTATTTTACTACTTGTTTATGTTGTTAATCTCTTCTTGTGTCTCATTTATATATTGAACTTTGTCATAGGTCTGTATGTATAGGAAAACACAGCATCTACAGTGTAGTGTACTATCTTGGTTTCAGGCTTCTACTGTGCATTTTGAATCCCTCATTATTAGAGAAATAAACTACTGTGTAGAGTATTTTAATTTTCTTAATTGTGTTAATGGCTCTATAGATATAAATATGTAAACTTCAACAAAACGGTTTAAGAAGTTGAAAAGTGTTAGAAAGCATCACACAGGTGTATGGGGGATATTTAGAACTTGCATAAGCTATTTGAATAGTTGTTAGCAGGAAAAGAAATGGTCTTTAAAGGATTGTTTTTAATGCTCTATGGGGAAATAATGGATTTTAGAAAGAAAAAGGAGAACATAGAGTCTAGTTAATTGGCTATTGCAGATATCTCACAAAAAGATGCGGTTTGGACTAGGCTGGTAGCAACAGGTTGTTCTTGATAGAGTTTGCTTATTTATTAGATATGAGGTGAAGTTAAAAAGTATCATACCACAGTATCTTGTTTAAGCAAATAAATCAGCTACAAAGTAGGAAAGATGGCATGAAACAGTTATGAGTTAAGTCAACAAATCATTGGAGATATTAATAGAGGGGTTTTCATATGAAACAGAGTCTCAGAGAATATATTTTGGAAATATAATTCTAGCATTGTTAGCACATAAATGACGTTTTAAACAATGGAAGATATGACTAAAGAATGAAAATACCTTTTTTTTTTTTTTACAGTTTTAGGGATTGAACTCAGGGCCTCACATGTGCTAGGGAAGCACTGTGCCTATGACTAAGTTATAGGAAATAAAGAAGAGAAAATGGCTCCCGTTCAATCCTTGAAGAACGCAATCATAAGAGGTCAGGTAGAGCTGAAAGTGAGAGAAATGGAGAAGGAACAGTGTGTATAATAAAAAGAAATCAGGAGAGTATAATGTAAAAAGCCAAGTGGAAAGATTGTATTAAGAAGGGAGTGAGTGACCATATCAAAGACATTTGAGAGATCAAAGATGAAGAAAGAAAATATACAATGGATTTTGCAGCATGTAGTATTATTTACAATAAAAACAGTGGCAGTGGAGACGTTAGGACAGAGCCAGATAAGATGAATGAAAGTGTGAATATGTGATGAGGAATTGGAGAAACTGAATTTAAGTAATTCTCTTGAGATGTTTTCTTAGTGAAATTTTAAAAATGCTCTTAAAATGAATTAGGAAGATGTATAGTTGAACAAAGTTCTTATTTAATTATTTTTTCAATCAAGTGCAGTAGAGTATGTTTAGGCTTTTAGGAATAATTCAGAAGAAAAGAAAAGTGGATGGAGGAGAGAAAGGGGAAATTTGTAGAAGTTTTCATTTGACTAGATGGGCTAGAAGGCAAAACAAAGGTGGAGGGATTAAGAGAATCATCTTTGATGAAGATAAGACATTATAAAGAGGGAAGAAAGAGAGATTGAAAGAATATATGCAGATTTGTATGTTTAGTGGTTAGCATATGGCGAGAGCCATCAAAATGGATGTTCTGGATATTCATAATAGAGATGCGCTGAGATTATTCACTAAGGAATGAATAATTGTAGGATAGTAGGATTTTCTTTGAATAAAGAGTAACATTTTATCTCATTCACAAGTAGTCACGATTTCTTACTTAACCAGAGGTGTGTGCTAGTTGCAGATTCTCAAACCTTGAAATCAGATTAGACATTGTTACCTTCCATTCCTTCTTTGCATTGATTTTAGTATGGTCTTTGCTGGTGTTGGATGTAGTTAAATAAATGTGTGAAATGGTCAATTTGACTAGTGGAAAACCACATTAACTTGGAAAATGTAGTTGGATTGCTAGAGAACACTGAATGTACGTTTTAAGTCTTTTAATCATCAATTTAAAGTATAACCACATATACAATTTTATTTTTATTGTTTGCTTGGGTGCTTGTACAGATAAAAATAAATGCCAGATTGATTTCTTTGGGGTTTGGAATTCATAGCATCTGTCCAATATGTTTCTCATTGCCTTTATTGCAATTTTAAATTCAGGAGTCATATGTTCACCTCCACGAACTCTTTTTTTAGTCTCATAGTATTATTATTTTGATATCCTGTTCTTAGTTCATGAATACAATATTTATTAAAACTTGATACAACATAATAAAGTGAATATTTTTCTTTCTTGTAGTAAATTTATTTTATTGGAAGTGATAGCCATGTGCTGATTTTGGGGTGGGGAGCAAAACACTTATTTTAAATGTGCATTTTTTCAAATTTCAATAGATATTTTAATAAGAATTTAACTCTACGCTTCTAAAGAAAGATATATGATTGCTAGAATTTTAAAAATGGATTCATTCAGATATCATGTGAACATATGATTATTTTTAGGAGGTAAAAAAAGAGAAGACAAAAATTGAGGTTAGAGCAACTGAATCTGCTAGATCAGAAAACCAAATATGTAGAGAGAGTAGGGACAGGGCAACAGGGCTTAAAAAAGCAGTGACAGAAACCTTCAATATGTGATGATTTCTCTATTATAATTATGGTATATCCAGAGCTAGAAAAAGCAGGGTAGCCATTCCTTGTCTGCAAAGAGGACTCTCTCTCTCTCTCTCTCTCTCTCTCTCTCTCTCTCTCTCTCTCTCTCTCCCTCTTTCTCTCTCTCTCTCTCTCCCCCCCACCCTCCCGTGTGTGTGTGTGTTTGTGTGTGTGTGTGTGTGTGTGTGTGTTTTGTTGTTGTTGTCTTTGATTCGGTACTGGGGATTGAACTCAGAGGCATTCTACCTTCGAGCTGCACACCCAGCCCTTTTTATTTTGAAACATGGACTCACTAAGTTGCTGAGGCTGGCCTTGAACCTACAAGCCTCCTGTCTCAGTATCCTAAGTACTAGGATTATAGGCATGCTCCAAGGTGTCCAGCTTACGGAGGTTCTTTATTAGTACCCAGGACAGTGGCACACATTCTTTGTCAGTCATGGTGGTGCACAGAATGTACATTTGAGCCTAAGCACTGTATGCATTCTGTGTTCTAGGGCCTATAATGCTCCTGAGTCTATGCAGGGTCCTTCTAGGCTAACTCCCTATATCCCCTCCATTCTTTACTCTTTGAGTTATACAGCAGTAGCCAGTTTCTACCAGATTTTCTGTTATTCCCTTCCCAAACTTGCAGTTACAAGGGTTCTTCTTTCAATCTGTTCACATCTATACAGTATTGTGAGAAATCTCTCTAATATTTTCACTTGGGAATATTACTGCTCACCAATACCCAGGGCTAAGTGAGGTTTTTCTCTATTATTGCACGTGATGGTTATTTGAATGGGAATCTGAGCACAGCAAATATCTGTTAATTTGGGGGCTGTGTCCAGACAACTTTATGTTCTAACTATAAACCATCTGCCCCTATGGGAGCAAGTCTTTCCAGATTCCAGTCAACGTGCTTCAGCACTAGTGAGTAAGAGGGAATAAAAGCTTTGGAAAGATGTCTCTGCTATTTCCCATGGACTCTTCACTTGGGAGGATGTGGTGCCAGGTGTGTGAAATTTGAACTGGCTATAGAAACAAACACTCTAGAGTCACAGCATGACAAAAATTTACTTTTGAAAAAGGGTGTGCAACTGGCAAAAAGTCTGGTAAGCAAGCACACTGAGCAGGAAGTCTACCTAGGCTTTGTCCCTGACACAATCTTGTCCTATGCCCTGATGGGTGAGGGTTTGGATTCATCACTTTGCATGACTGGCCAGTTTAAAATGGCACGTTATTACCTTTTTAATAGGTTACAGCATTGGGGGCTGAGAGTTTCACAATTCATAGATATAGGCTAAACAAGATGTCATGAAATAAAAACTAATACAAAATTAGAGATAGATGTCTTTGTTTTGGGTTTGAAGAAAAGATTTTGTATTTCTTAAAATATCCCCCCTTTTAATAATAATACCTTTTTTGGTCTTTTCTTCAAATTCTATTAACATGAGTTTACTTTTATGGTCTCTGGCATCTAATAAGAGAAGATTGTTTTGATAAAATACTGGAATTGCTAAGTGAGGACAGTTTTGATTAGTCTCTGGACCAAGCCTAATTTCTTGTATATTATTCTTAATTATACAAGAAATAATACAACCTCCAACTGTGGCCATGACTCCTAATACAATGCTCAGTGATGTTACTGTTGATATTATCATCCCTTTCCATTTTCAAAAGCAGTGTTTCATTAGACTGGTAAAAGGATAATCAACTCAGGCATTCTCAGTGAATTCATTGGCCAAAGTAGCTAACCTCAGGGGCAGTGATGTTAGGGATAAAAGTACAACACTGAATACAAATTATGATACAAACTCTACCTTTTTTGGCTAAAATTATATCTAGAGCTAATAGATTCCCCCAAGTTGTCCTAATGGTAGCATTCAGTTGTTCAACTATGCCTCTTGTTACATCCTTTGTGTAGCTTACAGATTTCTATTGATTATAATATATATAATTAATCCAACCTATATTTTTATTAATGGTAGACTACTAGAGGAGCATTGGTTCAAATCAAGCTGCTATATGATTCCTAGCTTTAAATTCACTTGTCACTCCCCCAGTACTCAAATAACATACTATAATCAAATAATCCTTTCAGTGCATTTTATTTAATTTGAACTTTAAGGCTAAAGTTCACTAAAATTTTGAAATGCTAGGTAAAAGGGAAACTAACTGAACAATAGTACAAATACTGCTCCAATTGTTAAGTAAGATGGTCAGGATTTTATTTCTTCTGCAATACTACCAAACATCAACTTGGGGACTGTTAAGAACAGAGAAATTGGCCCATTTAGATGAGATCAGCATATAGATACACCTGGACCAATTGCCCAGAAAATTTGTATACTGTTTCCTCCACTTGGAGAGGCAGAAAATATAGTTTACATTTCTGGGAGCTTGTATTTGCATAGGATCCTTGGGAGGTGCTCAAACTTTACGGAAAAGACAGGAGAGTCAAACACAATAATCATTTCCTCCAGGCAGATTTATCTTAGAACAAGGCCAACATACAGGACATTCCATCTGAGTCTGTATCTCATCCAAACAGGAAGAGAAACACCTAAATGTTAGGCCTTCCTCCTTTCAAAAACTTAACAATTGTTTTTATTTAACACTAGTACAGAATATTTGACCATTCTATACAAGCATTAGTTTCATGATATTCAGTTTCCATTTCTGTTGTTTGTAATAGATCCAACCTATAGGAATACCTGGTATTGACCATCCCAGTTGGGCTGTAGTTTATCTTTCTTCCAGGCTTTGATGAGAACATAATCTTTAGAGTTGTGGTGACGGGTTGGGAATTCAAAAGAGGAATCTTCACCAAGAGTCCTTTGAACTGAAGGGAGGGCAGAGTGGAAGACATACAGCCTTTAAGGAATTGATCTTTACTTCCCATGGTGGGAAGGTAAATTGATTTTCCTAAGTATTATAACCCATATAACTTTTCATAAGGAGATAATCTTATATCATTTCTAGAGATCATCCTAATATGTAGGAGGGCAATAGAAAAACATTTGGTCGAAGGCAGTTTTATTTCCACCATTAATTTTGTTATTTGTTTCTCTAGGATCTGATTCATCCTATTTACTTTAATTTTTTTTTGAAGAATGAGGATGCCAAGGGGTGTAATATTTTCATTTTATATTTAAACTTTTTATAACCTTGGTGATAACACTGGCATTAAGACGGTTTCTATTAGCAGAGTCCACATTTACACCAACCCAAGCCTTGGGATTATATTTTTAGTATAACTTTGACCATATTTCCAGGTGTGGCATTGGTTAATCCTATAGCCTGACTCTGCTAAGATGCATTTTGCTAAGTAATTAGAGGCCTAACAAACACAGCAGATACAGAAAATTAATTTGATAAAATGCAGCATTTTTGTTCTGTAGGCTATTTCTTAGTAAATTATTAACTAGAAAAAACTGTATTTTTTAAGATTAAAGAAAACACAGAAAATTGTGTTAATAAAATGCAACATTTTTGCTACCTAGGCTAGTTTTTTAAAAAATTTTACCAAGAACAGATTAATACCTTAAGAAAAATTAGTTGTTTCTAACATAAAATAAATGCATTAAGTGTGAGTTTTAGAAAACCCTTTAAATAATTTCTTTTAATTCTAACCAACTTCATCATATACAAAATTTATTTTATGAACATTATAAATTGTTTGAGACAATGTGTTTCATAAATTGCTATCCTTTATAAATCATTTGAACCTCCCTTAAACTCTCCATGACTTGCTTAACATTCTGATTTTTGTGCTTTTATTGGTGCATTATAGCCTCATATCATAATGTAAGTCATGTTGGCAATAACGTACATGCACACACTCTGTGTGTCCCCCATTCCTATTTCTTTTTCTCTACCATATGATCCAGCCATACCACTGTTTGGTATCTTTCCAATGGGGTTGAAACCAACCCTTTACAATTACAGTAATATATGCATATGCATGTTCATAGCAACACAATTCACAATAACCAAACTATGGAACAACCTAGATGTTCATGAACAGATGAATGGATTACAAAATTATGAAAATATACACAATGGAATTCTACTCAGCAATAAAAAAATAAAATTACATCATTTGCAAGAAAATGGAAGAACCTGGAGAACATTATGTTAAGTGAGATTAGCCGATCACAGAGAGTGGAGGGTCATATATTTTTTTTTAAATATATGCAGGATAGGGAGATACCGACATCAACATTCTGATTTTTGTTCTCACTTTTCTTTTGAAAAATCGTCATTTAGAAAAAAATCATGCCATATAGAAATCTTTCCACTTAAAAGTATTTCCCTTTTACCTTTCTTCATCAAAACACTCCCCTCATCCCAATAAATATCTCCTTTTATTTTATTGGATTTCATTACATTTAAAGCAATCCTTATAGAAATATTTTTAATTTATACAAATTACTTCTTTTCAATAAGATAAAATACTTTATCTTCTTTAGAGTTCTTTCATTAAAATAATTTAAAATTCTTAAGCTTTTATATATATACTATCACATATTAGAGTTGAGCTATTAGTAATTTATGTTTTGAGCTATTTCTTTTTTAATAATACTTTTGTTTTTATTTTTATTTTTTGTTTTTAAATTTTTTTATTTGTGCATTGTAGTCATACATCTTAATGGAGTACAAGATGGTAGAGGCATACATGCACACATTACTCTTTTATCCTTTTCCCAATTCCTTCTCATGTTTGGTTTAGTGAATGACTTTGATGTTTGTGAATATGAAAAAGAATTTTATTTTTAACATTTTAAAAACTTTTTTATGTGGAACATATTGAAAATGGCATACATTCAAACTGTGCTTGGCACCCTCTCCACCTTCTCCCCCTCCCAGCAATGAGTTACCAGGTTAACCATGCTATATTTATATTTTTGCACAAATTCAGATGTAACTCCTTCATTAATCACCTTCAGCCTTCTTCCTCTCCTGAAAAAGGTTTTGATAGACTTAAGTATATTGTCTTTTGCTGATGTTAAAAGCCAAGAGTACTTTATATTTAGTATTAATCTTTAAAATTTTAACTTATATACCTTTTAGATTTTTGAAATATACATATGAAAGCTTATGCCATGTATTATTTATCTAACTTACCCATTTTAGTAGCTATTTTAGATTATCCATATAAACCAAGATATTAAACAAACATAGTTGGCACTTTAAGTCATTAATTTCACAAAATCCTAACACTAGACACTGCTTTAATCATCAAACAGAAATAAACAATAGAATCCTAATTGAATAACTTGGCAAAACTAATTTTTAATGACATTTTTCTTTTATGTTAGCAAATTCAGATAAACTTATTTGTCAAAGATTTATTGAAGTCATGTGAACTAAAAGTATCTGAATCCATTTTACTGTTGTTTTTAATATACGCACCAATTTATCTACAATTGACATACCAAATCCTCCTTTGACCTTAACTTTCATCAAAAAACAGCTGGTAGTAATATGGGCTCTTGAGTCCAGATGAAACAACAATATTTAATCACCCTTTGTTTCTTTTGCCCTCAGTCCCCAAATTATCAACTCAATATTATAACATTAGGCCTAAGGAGCCATCTTTATTTCTGTTCTTTTTCTTGGTACCTTTCTGGTATGAAGCAGAATTCTTATTACCCATTAAAATTTTCTGGTTGTATATTCTGGACTAGAGCTTCAACCCCCAGCCACCACACACACACACACACACTCTCTCTCTCTCTCTCTCTCTCTCTCTCTCTCTCTCTCTCTCTCTCTCTTTTTTTCCCCAAAGGCTTTTAACACTCTCCCAAGTGGCTTTGTCTGTCTTCTGCCATTTCTCTTTCATGGGAGAAATATCCAAGAGATGCTTCTTAACTACTGGCAGGTCAGTATAACTCCTAAGTCCAAAGAACTGTCTATGCCATATAAAGTAAAAAAAAAATATTAACAGAACTGTGGATTAGGATTGCACATGCATCTCACATCCCAGACACATCTCATTCACAGGGACAGAACTTCTGGGATGAACTGACCAGTAAGGAAATACTCAGCTTCTATGGCATTTCTTAACTTGGTCCATACAGAGAGTTAACTGGTCACTGCAGCACTTGCTAGGACCCCTCCTGTGTTGCTGATCGACTTTTGATTTTTAGTTCATTGTAGGCCCTTGTCTCCTGTAGAGTCAGGTCCCTGCAACTTCCTTGACCATGAATCTATCTTGGATGAGTGCCCAAGTTGTGGGAAGTATGAACTG
The DNA here is from genome assembly GCF_963383645.1 of Muscardinus avellanarius. Lineage (NCBI taxonomy): Eukaryota > Metazoa > Chordata > Mammalia > Rodentia > Gliridae > Muscardinus > Muscardinus avellanarius. The sequence goes on along the minus strand of NC_137786.1, from coordinate 37,482,893 downwards.
GCAATTGAAACAAGAGTTGCTCAGCAAGGCAAAATTTTATTATTTTACTTTTGCAAAAGGGGGTACAATTGACAGAAGTCTGGCAAGCAAGCACACTGAGCAGAAAGGCCTCCAGGCTTTATTCCTGAAACAGTCCTCTCCCCTGCCATGATGATGAGGGCTTGTTCACAATTCTGGAATTGGCTACTTTAGATAGGCACATTATTTACTTTTAAATTTTTTTTTATTTTATCGGTGCACTATAATCTAACATCATAATGTGGATCATGTTGACAATGGCATATATTCACACAGTACTTGGTGCCCTCCCCTGGTTTCCCCTTTTCCCTCCCTCCCAATACTGATTGTCCAGGTTAACAGTGTTATATAAACATGTATAGCCGGGCATGGTGGTGCACGCTTATAATCGCCGCACTTGGGAGGCAGAGACAAGAGGTTCACGCAGGTTTGAAGCCAGACGCGCTGGCTTAAGAGACCCTGTTTCCAAATAAAAAGTATACAATAGGTCTGGGAGTGTAGGCCAGAGGTAGAAGGGCTTCCAGGAACCCCAATACCACAAAAAAATGTATGCACATATTTGAATGTAGCTTTTTCATTGATTAACCTCATCCTTTTTTGTCCCCTGCTCCCCCCTTTCTGGATTTGTTGAGGTTTCCCTTTCATTACATGGAGTTCCTCTTGTATCCCTAATACTACCTAGCTTGAGCGTATTAGAGAAAAGATATGTACCTTCTCTTTCTGTGCTTGGCTGATCTCACTTAACACAATGTTCTCCAGGTCTTTACATCTTCTTGCAAATGACATGATTTTGTTCTTTTTTTATAGCTGAGTAGAATTCCATTGTGTGTATTTCCCATAATTTTGCAATCCATTCATTTGTTGATGGAGACCTAGGTTGGTTTAATATTTTGGCTATTGCAAATTGTGCTGCTATAAACATGGGTATGCATATGTTACTGTAGTTCTCTGATTTCAACCCTTTTGGAAAGATACCCAGGAGTGGTATAGCTGGATCATGATGGATCCATTTCCAGTTTTCTAAGGAATCTCCACACTGATCTCCATAGTGGCTGAACGAATTTGCACTTCCACCAACAGAATAAAAGAGTTCCTATTTCCCCACATCCTCACTAGCATTTGTTGTTATTTGACTTCTTTATGCTTGCCACTCTGATTGTGGTTAGATGAAATCTCAGAGTAGTTTTGATTCGCATCTCCCTGATGGCTAATGATGTTGAACATTTTTTCATGTATCTATCGGACATTTGTATCTCTTCTTTTGTGAAGTGTGTATTCAATTCAATTGCTCACTTATTAATTGGGTTATTTGTTTTGCTAGTGCACAGTCTTTTGAGCTCTTTTATATTCTGGATATTATTAGCCCTATGAATATCTTTGGCTATAAAGTTAGTTTCTTTTTTCCATTAGCATATTATATTTAACAATTCAAGTAAAAATCAGCTAGTTAACATAAATACGGAATAAATCCACATAATTTACAGCCATGTACATAAATGCAAAAGAACAAAATTCACATGAATGGGCAAAAGCTATCAACTTGACTTTTTAGCTCTATCTGGTTGGTCATAATTTTTCACATACTCTGGGGCACACATTCAAACAGTTTATTTAACATAAACACTGAGTAGAACTAGGGACAGCATGGAAGTCAGTGTGCACCCTAAGGGGAATAAATGAGCGTGATGGCAAAGAGATGTGGGTGGACAGAAAGCACGTCGCAGTTTATATAGTAAAACCCCTTTCCATTTAAATTATCAGAAGTACTTCTATTCTTAGGAATGTTAAAGTCGGAGAAAAGGGCTGACGGCATCTGTCAGGTTCCAAGTCCCTACAATGCTAAGCTCGGGTAAAAGAGGATGTAAACAACAAAAGGCCAGCATGGGGAATTTTGGAAGAGGTATACACTGATTTTTAGCACTTAACTCAAGTGCAAACCAATTTTCTTGAAATTTAAAGCAAAAACTAAAAATGATGAAATGTTTATATGCTAGTACAGAGTATAAACATTTATTACTTTGAAAAACCCAAATTCTGCTGGTCCTAACATAACACTATTTCATAGCCAGAATCAGGTTTTAGAAGACAAAGGTTGGGTTACACAACCCCCTGAACAGCAATCATGATTCCAAAGTTACCAGCCAATTTGGAACCATTCTAGTAAGGCTGATTTGACAAAGTCACACTAATGAGAATCAGGACGGATTTGGTATTTTTCCCCTTGAATTAAAGGTGCTGTTCAGGAGCCAGTCACAGGGCTGGCCTTCTAAGGTCTAGGCTGTGGGATGCAGGAGACTGTTTCTGGGAGTTGTTTTCTAGCTGTGCCTGAACGTTCTTTCCGTGTCTAGTATTTGAACCTGAATAAGTTCAATTCAATTTTCCAACAAGGTTCCAGAATAAAAATACATACCAATCTGGAGTACTGACTATTCAATACCAGAAATAAAAAAAGGTTTTCTGATAAAAAACAAATACAAACAACATATAAGTCTTAAAAATGTCCAATGCTTTGAATATACATTTGTTTTGTTTTATTTTTGGTGGTACTGGGGGTGGAACCCAGAGGCTTTCTACCTCCGGGCTATACTCCCAGACATTTTTTATATTTTATTTGGAAACAGGGTCTCACTAAATTGCTGAAAGCCTCACTAAGTAGCTGAGGCTGGCTTCGAACCTGTGTGATCCTTCTGTCTCAGCCTCCCAAGTGCAGGGATTACAAGCGTGTGCCACCACGCCTGGCTTGAATATACATTTTTAAACACTAAAATCAATTAAAAAATCTTCAAAGAAATATTTTGTGACAAACTGAATATAACTTTTATAACTAATTTTCTTTTTTGAATTATCTCTGTGGTAAATTGTACTTAGGGGGGGTTAAAAAAAACTGGACTTTTCAAGTTGTTGCACAAATAAAGTCTAGGGCTCTAAAATCATTTTTCCTTCCAGTATGTACATAATATTTTAAAAAGCCAAATATAATGCACTAAAGGTCAATGTTAAGTTTTACTTGCTAAATACAAATAAACTGAATGCATGTTGATCCTTGAAGGACACTTGTTTTTCATTTGCTACAACTCAGTGAGATGCCCCTAAGCTGCTGGATGCATATCATTCCTTGTGTGTGGAGCGCCGAGGTCAGCAGGACTAGGGAGCATCCTGGGTTCAGCACAACACTCATGGGTTCTCACAAGGCAAATGGCACTGTGTCAGGCAGTACAAATGGCACCTGAAAAGGCAAACATGAGAGACTGTGACCTTCTCTACAGATGGAAGGTAGAAACCTCGGTGTCTTGTTTTTTTTTTTTTTTTTTTTTTTTTTTTTGGTGGGGGTGGTACATACCTTACAACAAATGTCAAAGCAAAAATTTACAATGAAAGATAATTAAATAACTCCAAAGGTAATGAAATTGAATTTGCCTTTGGTCTTCGAATAGGTTGGAATATTTTAAGTTCCAACTGAGCACCTCAAAAACATCCAGTTACTACTGATTACGAGGAAGTTAAGGTGGGGATTAAAAGGCATGCCTGCCCGCGACGCGGGGAGCTGAGTGCGCAGGACACTCAACACTGTAAGGCCGCCAAGACGGCGCAACGAGGCCGGTCAGGCCGTCAACACGCTCTGCCCGATGCATGACCAATGTAAAACACAAAATCTGAACGTGGAGTTCTAACTCGTTCACCCCTCCTCAAGGCCACAAAGTGCATTCAGAGTCACGCTTAAGATAAAGCCATTGCACAAAATGTCAAGTCAAGGTACACTGAAATGAGTACCATGCTGGAGTGTGCTCACGGAACTTCATAGAACAGCAGAGCAACCCACAGGCAACGTCTCCAGCGGTATCTCAGCAAACCACTCCCCGTGTGCACACAGGGAATATAAAGTAACAAAGTACAGAAGACTCGACAGCAAAATGTGAAACTGTGTCCTGTCAGCACATGGAACCCAAAATAATTCCAACCTGTGATGGGCTCTTCAGGAAACCAGGACAGAGTAAATTTCTTGTCAAAGCGGCTTGTTCATTTACGAACTTTGAGTCAAGACCGTTACCTGCACCTGCGGAGTCACAGAGCAGAGGACCCTTCTATAATATTTCTACTGTCTCAGATATTAACCACCTTCAATATATATATATAAGGGAAAAATTGAAAATTACCATTTTCTCTACAAATAAGTATAATCGATCCAGACCTGGAAAGGTTCAAATTCTTAATGTGAAAGCAAGCTGAGAAAGATTTAAAATCATTTTTTTCTACTTTAAGTAAACGATACCATGTATGAGAAATAGAGGGTAATCAAGTTTAGTAAATTACTAAAAAGACAACTGCTTTCACTCATGTACTATAAAATGAGAGATTTGAGGACATGTTTAAGTCACCGAAATGGCCAGAAATCAATGTTTTATTAGTTTATTTTATAGTCCCAAACTAATTACCATGTGAGTGTGATATGCAAACACCTTAAAGTCTACATTAAATATGCTAAACATCAAGCACCCGTTACGTGTGAAAACCAAAACATTTTAGTGTTAAAAATATGCAAGAGATTCAGACACTATTTTCATTAGTTGTCAAAAACTTGACTACTAGTGCCAAATAATTCAACTTAAAATACTGTGCAGTTCCTCTCAAGTAAATGGGAAAATAAGACCATTGCCCTACCTATTATTATTGTTACTTTACAATATTACAGGAATTAAATGTCAGCACAACCTTTGGATAGTTAGAGTATACTGTATGATTAGGGATGGCTTTGTTTCAAAGATTGAACAAATGCGCATGGAATAAACAACACTATGCTCTGAATGCTGTAAGTCAACAAAACAACTGTATCTGGCAGATGTGTAGAGAAAAAGGGCAATTTTGAGGAAGGAGTGCTTCTGGTGGCAACTCCTTGGAGGTGACCGAGGTTTTGCTCCCATGACTGAAGGACTAAGCAATGTGGTGTTGTCACCTTGATTCCTGCAGCCGAGCTTCCCCTCAGGCATAGTTACCTGTTTCCAACTACTCTCTGTCCACCATGATGGTTTCCGCACTCCGTGGTCCATGTACTCCTGGTATCCCCCTGCGTAGAGGGCCCTGTGGTGCTATCCATTGAGCAGGTAGACCACCAGTTCATAGGTAGCCATCATGATGGCTGTGTTGGGAATCTGCCTCACCAGATGGGTCATCAGACCATGGTACAGGGACCCAGAACCTTCTTCTTGAACAATCAAAGACAGTGTCTGAAAAAAGACCTGTATTTTGTTTCCTCTTCACGTAGTCTTTTCTTGCAACTTCGTGTGGATATGTAGAGTCGTGGCACACGTCTTCGAGGTGGCAGCCGCTAGCATCATTCCCACAAAGTCGGAGACTTCTTTCACAGGCTCTTCATCATTCTCCATCACAGGAGCAGTCTTACATTCCAGCAGTTTTTGCTTTATACTTTCATAAATAACAAAATGGATCACAGTCTCTGATATGCCAACATACGAAGCAGACATGCCGCTATAAAATCCTCTGAGTCCATCTGCCTGATACACTTTATCGACACATTCAAAAGCGCCCCTTCGCTTCCCCCGACCCCCGTTTCTTGCATCAAGTTGTAGCCGAGGCTTTATGAGCCAAATGGGGTTGGTTGCAGTGGTTGCAGTAAAACGAGGTGTAAGTTAGTCCATATTTCTACAGGAAGTGGCCTGCCATTGCAGCTTCAAATCATGTGTACCTGGGTAGAATCAGGATCAAATATTTCATTCAACTGTTCCTTGCAGTTTGAATAAGCAGCAAAGTATATTGCTCTGGAAGGGGCCACACCCACTAAATTGGGGCTTAGTCCTCTAAACAAGGAGCAAGGCCCTTCTTTTTCCAAGATCACCTTCAGGCAATGCAAAGGTCCCGGGGACACCACGCGGTTGACACTGGCCCCTGCCACGGTGCTCAGCTCAACTTCAGATACGTAGAGTGTCACAGAAGATGACTGCAGCCGCATCTTTACAACTTCCAGTGGACATGTCAGAATAGTCCCACAGTGCCACCGCATCCCCCGGCAAACAGATGCACCAGTGTGTCCCTCTGGCTCATCCTCTCTCCCGCATGTCCTCTGGACGCTGAGGCTGGACATGGACCCAGCTGCCCATGATGGCCACCGGCTTGGCTCAGGGAAGAAGATGTGCGGCTGCAGAAGAGCCCTCGCAACTGCCCAATCCGGCTCCATGCTCCCCAGCACAGCTAAGGTTAGTTTCTTGCAAGCAGCATATATTTGGCTTATGGTTTTAATTCACATTGCCAGTCAATTTATTTATTTATTTATTTATTTATTTATTTATTGCAGTATTAGGGATAGAACAGAGGGGCATTCTACCTCTGAGCTACATACCCAGCCTTGTTTTGTTTTTATTCTTTATTTTGAAGCAGAGTCTCCCTAAGTTGCAAAGGGCTTCATTAAGTAGCTGAGGTTGCCCTTGAACTGCAATCCTCCTGTCTTAGCCTCCCAAGTGCTGGGATTACAAGCATGTATCATCATGCCCGGCTATTCTGTCTTTTAATTGGTAAGTTAAGTCATTTGTTCAGTGTTATTATTAAGATACATTTTTCCTGTCATTTGTATTCTATATTCTTTTTGATATAAGTTAATTCTTCTTTGCTTAGTTGCCCTGATGATTGAATTCATCTCTTCTCTGATTCTGAAATTTGCTTTATTATTCTTTACAATTTATTTCTTTAAGCATTTTCTCTAGTGCTGGCTTAGTAATCATGAATTTTTTGAGATTCTGTTTATCTTGAAGCACTTTTATTTTCTCATCAATTTCAAACAATAACTTTGCTGGATATGGCAGTTTTGGTTGGAAGTTATTTTCTTCCAGGGTCTGGATTACATCATACCAGTCTCTCCTGGCATTCATGACTTGGGTTGTAAAGTCTGGAGTGATTTTTATTGTTCTGCCCCTGAATGTCACCCTTTTTATCTCACCGCTTTTAAGATTCTTTCTTTACCTTCTATATTGGTCATTTTGATTATTACATGGCGTGGAGAGGTCCTTCTTTGATCTTGTCTTAATGGTGTTCTGTATGTCTCTTGTACATGGACGTCCAAATCTCTATCCATTTTTGAAAAATTCTCTGAAATTATTTCTCTGAAGAGATTACAAATACCTTTCATCAATGCCTTTTATCCATAAGTTAGGACTTTTCATATTTTCCTGTAGTTGTTGGATGTTTAGGTTCTATTTTTGTAATTTCTTCTGTATATTGTTTACTGTGCTTTCAGTTTTGAATAAACTCTGTATTCTAACAGTGATATCTGTTTTCCAGCTCATCTAATCTTCCAGAATTTCTATCTATTGCTGTCTTCTTTTAATTTATTGGCCCTTTCATTTTATTCCAAGCTGCTTTTCTAATTCTTTCTTAATTTCTCATTTTCCTCTTTCATTTACTGTACACTTACTGTGAAACCCTCATCATATTGAAGATCAGAATTGGAAATTCTCTTTTTTCCATTTCTTGTAGGTCAGTATTTATGGTTTCTCTTATTTTCTCACTGCACCTCATTCTCATATTTTCAGAATTCTCAGGCTTGTGTTACTGTCGTCGTTGCCTCTTCTTTCTTTTTATGTGTGAGTCTATGGGTTAACCTGTCTGATCCAATCTTAGGCTTCACACTCTCAAGTTTTGGGCTTCCTGTTCTCTGGCCCTGGGCTCTCTACTCTCCATTCCTGAGCTATGCACTATCCACCCTGGGCTCTGTGATCTCCAGCCCTGTGCTCTGAAATTTCAGGCCCTCAGCTCTGAGCTTTCAGGCCTTCAGATCTCAGCTTTCCAAGTATGGGCTCTGAGCTTTCAGGCCCATTCTGTGCTTTCCGGCTGTGGGTTCTACATTGTCTGGGCCTGGGTTTTGTGCATTCAGGCCCTGGGCTCTGTGCCTTTTGGCCCTAGGCCTGCACCTCCCTACCCACACTGGTGGAGGGTGTCCAGTGTAATATCAGAGAAAACCCCTGTGACCCTGTGCAGATACTCTTCCCTGGGCACTATGGGCCTTTCCTGTGTCTGTAGATTCTAACCTGACCCCTCAGGGGTGAGCTGACAGATCTTAGCCTGCTGAGGTCCCTGTGACTGCTCTGGGTGGTCCTATGCTGAAGAACGTGGTTTACTTACTGTCCTGCGGGCCTAGTCTCTGGAGGACACAGTGCACTGCTCCAAGTGCCAGCTTTTGGATCTTTTTTCTGTCCAAGAGGCATGGTGCTGGTCGCTTAAGATGTTGTTGGAGTTCTGCTGCCACTTTCTTTACTTCAAGTCCTTGGTTTTCCTGCTGGAATCTCTTGGGGCTGCAGAGCTGGCAGTTGCTGTCAGGCTGCTGGCCACGCCAGGTCAGTGGTGTGCTCTGGCTTTTTGTTGTGGATCTCATGATCTGAGTGTTGAATTTTCTTCTGCTGTGGTTCCCCTTTTTTGTGTTTTCATTCATAAATATCTTCACTGTTTCGTTTTTCTTGTCAAGGAGCTGCCTTCTCGGTAGATGGTTTTTGTTTGTTACAGCTACTAAGATATGCTGCGTCCCATAGTCACCATTTTCTTCCTCCTCTACATTATTTACTTTTGACCTTATTAGATTACAGCATTGTATGCTGAGAGTTTCAAAATTCATCTGGGCCCAGGAATGCAGAAAGTCTACCTCTAACTTTTTCAGGCATGTGATCCAATTAAGGTCTTTTTTGACTCAAAATTCAGTGAGATTTTCTTTCACTTGCAACTGAATTCCTAATTGATAAACAAGCTTAGGAAGTCAAGCTCATGAAACAGCTTATTTGAAAACCCTTTTATTTTGTTTGTACAGTCTGATTTAACATTTTAAACATATCCTGTTTGACATAATTTATTGTGCACTGATATCCTTCTGAAATAACTGATTTAAAGTAAAATAAATGGTATTTTAAAATTCATATTGACAAACAAAACTAAAAGGTTAATATGACAGCTAAATACCATTCCTTTCATTAAAATTTAGCCAAATAAGGAGTAATTTCAAAAGTTGTTCTGCCAATAAACATATTATACAGATCATTAGCTCATTTGTCTATAGCCACACAGTTTGCTATAAATTTGAAGACTTATCACAGGAAGTAAAATGTACCTGAAATATTCCTACTAAGTCTTTCACTCTAGATTGCTGATTTATTACATTTATTTTAAGGTAACAACTCAAATAGAAAGAGTATTAAAATGTGAAAACTGCCATGAATTATATAAATAACTTTGGACATATGAAAGAACAAAATTGGTTTTTAACCTTCAATATACATAAAAACTGAGTTTCACATGCACTGTAAGAACTAAGAATAAGAAGCACGTTTCTAATTTGACATTAGAAGAAAAGAGTAAAAACTTCTATGTGTTTTGGACGGATAAGGATTTTAAAGCAGAACCAAAAAAGCATAAATAAAAAAATGTAAAAGTTCTCATATCTAGAATTAATTTTTTTGAATAACAAATATTTCTGAGGAAAAAATGTTCTCAAAGCATATAGCTGATAGAGCAAATTTATTAAATTAAAAAAATAATAATTTTGGGGGGGTGGTGGAATTGGGATTGGAAGCCTTCTCGGGCTACACTCCCAGACCTATTTTATATTTTTTTATTTGGAAACAGGGTCTCTTAAGCCAGCGAGGCTGGCTTTGAAGCTGCACGATCTTTCTGTCTCTGCCTCCCAAGCGCGAGGATTACATGTGTGCGCCGCCACACCTGGCTGAAAAATAATTTTAAAAGAAAGAAAATAAGAGAACAGTTTGCAGAAGAAAAAAGTTCAAGAACCAGTAAAAACAAAAAAGATGTTCAACTTCATTAGTAATTAAATATATATTAAAAGTAAAAATATAACATTTCATTATTATGTGCCAGATTAAAAATACATTTTTTAATGGATATCTTTGGCCAAGCATGAAGTTTTTTATTAAATGTTACTGAGAATTTATATTATTATAGTTCTTTTGAAGAATGCCATTAAAGGATTTAGTAAAAGAGAAAAAGCAAGGAACTTGTAACACTTAGTATAAAGCTACTTACATAAATCCTAGAAAAATTCTTATGTATGCATTAAAAAGGCATCTATAAGAATATTAATAGTTGAATTATTTGTAGTAAGCTGGATGTGGTGGTGCACACCTGTAATTCCAGTACTTTGGGGGCTGACACAGGAGGATCACAGGTTTGAGGACAGCCTCAGCGAATAGTGAAATTCTGAGACACCTAGGGAGACTCTGTCATAAAACAAAAAATAAAATTGGGCTGGTGTTGTAGCTCAGAGGTAGTGTGCTCCTGGGTTCAACCTCCACTACCACACACACACACACACACACACACTATTTGGTTCCAGATGGTGCCTTCTAAATCCATTACTGTCTTCACACTGAGGTCAGGCTTCCTGCAGACTGCTCTCAGCCAGTGATTGAAGATACCATGGCAGGCCTGTTACTGTGGAATGCAGGACTCTCCCACAGGTGACCTTGGCTCAAAAACTTTCTATAAACTTTGTTGAGGCCTTCTTAGAATTGCACTGTATTCTGGCCTTTTCTTCCTTTGGTCTCCCCTTTCTAAGGCCTAGCCCTGCATCCTGATCTAATGGCTCTTCCATTCCCACCCTCTAAGGCTTCCTGTGCATTTTCCTTCATAGGTAACTTTCCTCCATAATTCTTTTATGTTTCTGATCCTACCGTGGCATCTGCTTCTTGAAATTCTCAACTAACACAGCAATGACCACAATGGCCTGACAACAGGGGTGGTATATTAGGAATCTGGGATTGGCATTCACTGCCTGCTGGGCAAAAAGTGTGCTATCTTAATCTTAAGTGGAATATGGAGCACAGATAGACCTAACATTTGGTCATTGTCCAGTGCTACAAATTTCAAGGGCAGTGAATTGAGAAAACTTCTAAGTGGAGGGATTATGCCTTGGCAGGGGTAATGAATAGACATTTGAGAGATGTTGGTGGTGATGGGGATGCTTATGAAGACAAAACATAGCTTATTGTTTACTACCTCATTGTACTTACTCTTTGCAAAGAGCTAATAAGAAACAGATCCATTGACAAGAAGTTAGAGGTGAATTGTGAGTGCCAGAGGACCTCACTGGTAACTAATAAAGAGGCTTATATATTGTAGACTTTCTGGTACAGTTAAGCATCAAAGAGTTGGAAGATGGAGTTATGTAGCTCCAGAGATGTTTGAATGTTCATCCAAGGGGGAATACTTATAACAACAGATTTGGGGTAGGCCAACTCAACACCCTCCAATATTGAATGTGGACATGGCCTGGCTAGGTAAGTTCTAGGTCTGAAAAGGAAGCAAACAAGATTACAAGAAATGGAGGTGTACAAATTATCTAGGATGTATTGATGAAAGCCTCTAGAATCTTTCTGGGATTTTTGAGGGTACAGGATTCAGAGAGCTAAAATATAAGATGATATAAGCTATGATTTGTTGATTTAAGTTTATTTTCTCAAGACACTGTAGTAGGGCCTCAGGGGCAAAGTCGCTGATTTACAATAAGTTTTGTTGTCTTTATAAGCATCTCCATCACTACCAATATCTCTCAAATTTCTGGTCATTACACCTATAAAGGTACATCCTTCCACTATGGGGGGGTGTGTTAGAGATTTGGAAGAAGTAACAGTCAATGTTGAATAAAGTAGAAATGATCAAAATACCCTGGAGGAGCACATGGAATGAAGAGGCTCCAAATCATGGGAAAACTGGAATGGGCACATTATATGATGTCAGGAAACCCAACAGAACCTATGTTTCACAAGAGTCCAGAGGCATAGCATTCAAGAATGCACTAATGAGAAGTATACCAGCTGTGCCCCCCCTTTCTCTCTCTCTCTTTCTCTCTCTCTCTCTCTCTCTCTTTCTTACACACACACACACACACACACACACACACACACACACACACTAGTAGCTCTCATTTGCAGGCCAGAGCTGATTCACATTTCACATCAAAGGAATGGTGAGGCCTACAGTAATCAAAGCCAGTTGGCAACACTTAATTGATAAGAACCAGGTCTCTGAAATTATCATACGATGGAAGGAGGTTGCACAGATGGTAAATAGAGAATGTCATTCCCAGAGGCATGGTCTGCTTGTTCCCCAGTGGGATAACCTGTAAGAGTGCTGTCTGCCATATACAGAGACAGTAATAACAAAAAGGAATTCTGGTTAAAGTCCAACTCCCAGTGGGCTCACCAAAATGATTTCCCCGGTACCTGAATGAATAATTGTACTTGATATGCTTGGCACTACAGATATAGTGCTTTCCTCCCACCCACAAATTGGTCCTTGGCTATGCAGGAAGAGCCATTAGAGGGGAGAAATCAAAACAGAGAACAGTGAAATTGTTCTATATCCTGGGTAAGAGAATAAGTAAAAAAAAACAAAAAACAAAAAAAACCAATCTGATACGTGGGTGAGTGTTATAGTTAGATTTAAAATTTCCCTTAAAAAAGCTCACTAACGTTTGGAGTTGATATAACTGAGTCATGAGGGTTGTAATCTCAGACACTTATAAATCCGTTGGAATGAATTTAACTGGGTTGTACCCAGTATGCCAGTAAGGTATGACTGGAGGTGGGTTCCTGGAGGTGCAGCCTTGGGGATCCTATAAAGGTTTCCTCTTCCCCCAGCTCACTCTTGCTCTTGCTTCTGGCCTCTGTGATGTAAACACAGTGTATATGCTCTCCCAACAGTTTTATGAGAGAAATGGCCCATGGTTTGGATTTGAGTCCTTCAAATTATAATATTAATAGGAATAAAGCAAGAACTTATGTTCCTGGATGAAATATTTAATATCATAAAAGACAACATTTTTTTTTTTGGTACTGGGGATTATACCCAGGAAAATTCTCTCAGCAGCACACCCAGCTCAATTTTGCTAAGTCTCACTAAGGTTGCTAAGGCTGTCCTCAAATCTTCTATCTTTCTGTCTCATCCACCCAAGTACTGGAATGGCAGATGTGTGCCACTATGCCTAGCAAAATACAAATCGTTTCTAACTTCATATATTTTAATATAATTTCAATCAGATTCTTTTTGCAATACTGGAGATTGAACCCAGGGGTATTCTACCTCTAAGATACACCCTAAGTCCTATTAATTTTTTTTTTTGTGTGTGTGTACTTGAAGTTCTCACTAAGTTACAGAGGGCCTCACTAAGTAGCTGAAGCTGTCCATGAGCTTGCAATCCTCCTGTCTCAACCTCCCAAGTACTGGGATTACAAGCATGCTCCACCTTGCTTAGCTTCATTCAGAATTATAATGCACTTTTACATTGTTTAAGAAAACATATAGTAGCATAATTGCCTAAAAATAGCCCAGAAAGTTTAGTAAAAGAAGTTTGTTGAAGGGATCTGGTTTTATCAGATATTAAACATTTACTATAATAAAAGTAGAATGGCATACTATTGGAGCTTATTATTATTTCTTTAACAAAACTGTACACAAATTTTATTGTGATACAGATATCTTAGTTTGTGCTTTATAAACATTAATTCATTTATTCCTTAAACAATACTATGGGAGAAATGTTATTTCTATTTCACATGTAATAAAATTAAGGCCAGACAAGCTTGTCCAATGACACACAACCAATACTGAATACACCTTGGGTTCAGATATGTCCTAGATGAGTAGTTTATGTAGCTTATTAAAAGAAAATAAGCCAGTAAAATGATAAAAATTCTAGAAGTAGATCTACCAGCAAATGGGATCTTATGATGAAAAGTACACTGTTTCTACTGACTGATGTTGACACAATGGATTCTTCAACAAAACTCTAACTTGATCAGAATTTTTTTCTTTTTTTTGTGGTACTGGGGATGGAACTCAGGGGCTTTTCTACCTCCAGGATACACTACCAGACCCATTTTATATTTTAATTGGAAACAGGGTCTCACTAAGTTGCTGAGAGCCTCACTAAGTAGCTGAGGCTGGCTTTGAACCTGTGTGAGCCTCCTGTCTCAGCCTCCCAAGTGCTGGGATTACAAGTGTGCACCACCATGCCCAGCCTAACTTGATTAGAATTCTGTATATATCAACAGAAATTTCATTAATAAGAGTTTTAATACTATTTAACATAATGTAAGTATTTTAAAAAAACTCATATCAGCTGGGCATGTTGGTGTATGCTTGTAATCAAATTATTTGGGAGGCTGAAACAGAAGGATTGCAGGTCTGAGACAAGGCTAGGGAATTTAGTGAGGCCCTCAGCAACTTAGCATGACTCTGTTTTAAAATAAAAAATAATATTAGTCTGGGAGTACAGCTCAGAAGTAGAATACCCCTAAATTCAATCCCCAGTAACACACACATGCACACACACACACACATGTACACACACACACACGTACACACACACACACACACACACACACACACCCTCATATCTACATCTATCTAAATTTAAAATTTTAATGTCTGCCTCTCTCCTGAAATTTTTCTTATACCCATCAATTTATTCTATACAACTATTGAAGTAGTTTTGCATTTATTTGAGAAAATTTTCTTGTAAAACCAAAATTTTAATATATAATGTTGAATGTAGTATATATTCTTTTTATTTTTTTATCAATGCATTGTAGTCATATATCTTAATGGAGTACAAGATGGTGGAACGCATACATGCAACAACACCCAATTAGCCCTTACCAATTCCCACCCCATTCCCTCCCCCTCCCTCCTTCTCATATTTGGCTTAGTGAAAAACTTTGATGTTTGTTAATGTTAATAAACATTAGAGAATTTTCCTCTTCCCCCTTTTATCCCCTCAGGCTGCCTTATTTGCTCATCTATAGTATCCCCTTCTTCGTTTAGAGTTCCTCCTATGAGCCATTTGCTCCCTAGCTTTCACATATTAGGGAGAGCATCTGGTTTCTTATTTTTTGTGACTAATCTCACTTAGTATAATGTTCTCCAGTTTCATCCATTTCCCTATAAATGATGTAATTGTAAATGATGTAATTGTGTTTTGCTTTATGGCTGAGTAAAATTCCATTGTGTACATATCCCATAGTTTTATAATCCATTCATCTGTTGATGGACATCTTGGCCAATTCCATAGTTTGGTATTTATGAATCATGTAGCTATGAACATAGATATACATGCATTAGATTGGTAGTTTGGTTTCCATTATTTTGGGGAGATACCCAGAAGTGGTATTGCTGGATCATATGGTAAGTTTGTTCTCATTCTTCTGAGGATCCTTCATACTGTTTTCCAAAGTGGTTGCACCAATTTGCAGTCCCACCAACAATGTTTTAGAGTTCCTACTTCTCCACATCCTCACCAGCATTTGTTGTTGTTTGTGTTTTGAATGATTGCCATTCTAGTTGGAGTTGGGTGAAATCTCAGGGTAGTTTTGATTTGCATCTCTCTGATTGCTAATGATGTTGAACATTTTTTCATGCATTTATTGGCCATTTGAATTTCTTCTTTCATGAAGTATCTATTTAGTACCCTTGCCCATTTTTGATTGGGTTACTTGTTTTCTTAGTACTGAGTTTCTTGAGCTCTCTGTATAGTCTAGATATTAGCCCTCTATCAGAGTAGTAGGTGGCAAAAATCTTCTCCTATTCTGTTGGCTCTCGGTTGAGGTTCTTGATAGTTTCCTTTGCTGTACAGAAGCTCTTCAGTGTAATGCAATCCTATGTATTGATTTGCTCTTTAGATTCTTTTGCCTTTGTGGTCTTATTGAGGAAGATTTTACCTGTGCCTGTGTGTTGAAGTGTTGGACCTATGCCCTCTTCAAGGAGCCTCAAGGTCTCTGGTCTAATTTCCAACTCTTTGATCTTGAATTGACTCTTGTGCAGGCTTATAAAATAGGGTTTATTTCCATTTTTTGGCATATGGCTAACCAGTTTTGCCAACACCATTTGTTGAACAGGCTGTCTTTTTTTCCAGTGTATGTTTTTGGTCCCTTTGTCAAAAATCAATTGGCTGTAAGTGTGCCGTTTTGTTTCTGAATTTTCTGTTCTACTCCATTGGTCTGTTTTTGTGCCAGTACCATGCTGTTTTTATTACTATGACTTTGTAGTATATTCTTTCTTTAAAAATTAATTCAAAGTCTAGGGGTATAGCCCAGTGGTAGACCCCTTGCCTAGCAGGATCAAGGCTGTGGGTTCAATTTCTAGAACTGCAAAAAAAAAAAAATTTAACCCAAAGATGACAATAGCATCTAAGTGTGTGTATGTGTGCAAGAAAATTATTCATTTATTTCAAGTGTGGTGGCACACATTTGTAATCTCAGCATAGGGAGGCTGAGACAGGAGGATCATGGTTTGTGGACAGCCTCAGCTACATAGTGAGGTCCTTTGCAACTCAGTGAGACCCCGTTTCAAATAAAGAATAAAAAATAGGGCTGGGGTGTGGCTTGGAGGTAGAATGCCCCTGGATTCCATCCCCAGACAACAACAACAACAACAACACACACACACACACACACACACACACACACACACACGTGTTTTAATACTCAGGGCCCTCGTGAGAACTGAGATGATGTGTATGAAAGAATACATTTCAATAAAAATAATCTAGTGGTTTTAAAAATTCCATTCTTAGCTGGCGTGGTAGCGCACGCTAAATGTATTCCCAAATGTAATCCCAGCATTTGGGAGGCTGTGATAGAAGGGTCTGGGTTCGCAGACAGCCTCAGCTACTTAGGCCCTTTCAACTCAGTGAGACCCTGTTTCAAAATAAAGAATAAAATATAGGGCTGGGGTGTAACTCGGAAGTTGAATGCCCCTGGGTTCCATTGTCAGTACTACAAAAAAAAAAAAAAGAAAAATATTCAGTTATGTCAGTGAAGAGATTGTAAAGTAGTTTATATCAGGAATACTTAATACAGATAGAGTAGAACTGTGCTTTTTTTTTACCTGGGTAACTTTCTATTTCCACTTTCAGAATTAGTGTTCATCTTCTCCCCCATTCTCTAAGCCCAGAAAGTTGACCTGCATGGACTGCAACAACCAGACATTTTTGTCCTCTTTCTTCAGCTGTTTCACTCAATGACAACCACCGATAAAAGACTGGAGGCCTTAAGGGACAGGTAGCTGAGTATTCCCCTAGTGTCTTCTTTTGGGATGACAGTGGCTATGTCCTTTACACCTCCTGAAGAATGACTCATCTCCCATGATTCCAGCTTGTTTGGGTTTTGGTCAGCCCAATCCTCTTCTACCTTCTTGATTGCTCCCTCAAATTCTTCAAAGGAATCTTATTTTAGGATTTTTTCTTACCCCCTTGCACATCTTTGTAAACCATCTTTTCAATCACTCCTGTAAATATCCCATCTGATTTCTGTTGGGCTCCATGCTAATATCTCAGTCCTGACCTGCAGGAGTAATCTGTAGTTCAGTGGTCAGCTCCTTAGAGTGTCCAAACAGTTTTCTCCAGTAAGATGATCTTTTCTTGAACTTTAACCACTATTTTCTCAGCTAAAGTTATGTTTTATCTATTCTAGATAACATAATGCCAAAATTCTGTGAAAAAATATATAGATATCTATAAAAAACCAAAGGGAGAGGATCCAAGGATGTAATTGTTGTGAACATATTTGATGTTCAACAGTTGAACCTCAGAAATGTTAAATGCCTGGATGTTACATACCATCCACGAAGAGGAAATGAAAGTTGGAGAAGTTTCATTTTTAGAACCTTGGCCCTGAATGTGTCTCTCCTAACCAGTTCTAAGTAGCTAATTTTCTCACTGGGGATTGCTGAGGGACACATTTTCTTAGCAGCTTCTACTTGCTAAAAGTTGTAACTGCAGTAGTGGATCTTATTCATGAATACTTACTTATTCATGGGAAGAGAATAGAGATTATAGTGGGGCTTATAGAGAATAGTGAATGGAAAGTCAGCTCAAATCAGCTTCAGAAACCAATCTGAGATGCAGCCATTTGTATGAAATAATCATAACCACTTGATCAAATATGACTCAGACAAATTTTGTGCTTCACCTGTGTCTCAGATATGTGTGATAGCAGGTGGAGACCTTGTTCATTAACTCTCTTTAGGATAATATGCCTGACTCAGAATAACATGTAAGTTACATTGCTAAAAATTTTAATAGTAATTGAGTCATTCCTTTGAAATAAAAATCATATGGATCCTTATTAGGCAAATTCTAGTAGTTCTATCGAAGTACAGAAATGCACCAGAAAACTCATTCTCATTTAATTAAGTTGTTAGTAAAATATTTTAAGTCTGTTTGTGTGTGTGACCCTAAAATAAGCAAAATCAGTTGAAAAATAAGTTGCCTATCAATCTTGTAGGCAAAGAAAAGGCAAAGAAATGTTTGTTTTATAGGACTTTAATGATCTCTTTATCATTAGTTTTTATTAACGAAAGAGTGTTTGCATAGGTACTAAGTCAGAAAGCCTGTTGGGGGGTGGGAAACAGGGACAGGGTCTTGACCATCTTGGCAGGGAGGGAAAGGCTGGTGAGCTCCTTAGGTCAAGCTATTGCTGGTAGGGGTACTGTATCCCTGCATTCTTCCCGAGAACATCAAAGGGCTACCTCAGTTATAATTCTTCCCTCGCTTTCCCTACAGGCAAATGTTCAGTTTCTTCTGTTACTTTGGCTGAAAAAAAAATGGGATTTTCATTGATGGTAGTTGCTATTATTTTTGAGACCATCTGGTCAATAAAGACACTTGACAGCCCTGTAAATCGGAATTGTTCATTAAATAACTCACCTTTTGTCAGTTTTCAGCACATGAAGAGAGAACACATATTTAAGATATATACAAGCATATATACACATTAAAACACATGGACATTTAAAAATTAAGCTGAATATATAATTAAGATGTACTATGCTAAGATCAATGCTTTAACTGCTTTTTTAAAAAAGAGCTACTCTAAATCCTTTTAGATATTGACCAATTGTTTGTACAAATTTATGTCTCTATTTATGCTCATGATTTATCTCTTATTAATACAAAGTCCAAGAGTAGAATGATATTCTACTCATTTTCTCTAGAGAAATCTTCATCTTGACAGTGTTTCTCAAAGCATAGTGCATGGACTACCTGTATCAGGAACATCTGAGAGATTTGATGGAAAAATGAAGATTGCTGGGCTTCGCTCAAAACACACCAAATCCAAACTTCTGGGAATTGAGCTCCAGATGTGTATGCATACCAAGTGAATTCCATGCCCTAGAATATGACTTCACTTAATACTCAACAGCGATTATTTCAGAAAATTAGTGATTTCCACATGAGAAGCAACCTCACAGTCCTTCTCCTAATCAACAACATTTTAATGAGCAGTTACCATGTGCCAGCCCTTGGATTAGTCACAGGAATATGACAGCTAACAAAATCAACACTGGCTTGCCTTAAGGGAGCTTTCGGCCTAATGGGAGAGAAAGGTGTTGTTCAATTAGTGATCTAAATGAATGTAAAATAAAATTATTTTATGCTGTGAAATAGTGTATATAGAGAGAAATATAATGTAACAGAGGGAATTAAGAAAACTTAAAGTTCAAAGAAATCTTCCTTGGGGAAATATATACCTAAGCTAAAAGAGGAGTCAACATGAAGTGGAGAAAGTGGGAGGGATCCAGTTTCTAGGTGAGAGATGCCATGTGCCGGGACAGGCGGCACATCAGGGGCTGAGAAGAAATCATGATGAGTGTGGCTGAGACGGGGTGCAAGGGCACTTGGTACAAGTTGAGAAGGACAGCACCCATGTGGGGCCTGCAGAAAAATTTTAGACAAATTTGGCCAAAGGTAGTATAACATTCATAGATCTGGCAAGATTTGCAGTCTAATAATTGCAAAGGGAAAAATAGTAAGCTTCCACTTTAGCCAAACAATCAAGGCTAAATCACCATAACACACTGTGATCACCTGTATGATACACTGAGAAGGTTACATCACCTATAGGGATCCTCCCAATATTATACAACTCCATCTAATTCAAAGAACTGCCAGACAAACCCATGTTAAAGATACCCTTCAAAATAACTGATAAATACTCTTTTTTTAATTTCAGTACTGGGGATGGAACCCAAGGGCATTGTACCTCTGAGTTAGACCCCCAGCCCTATTTTTTAGTATTTTTATTTTTTGAAACAGGGTCTCACTGAGTTGCAAAGGGCCTCGCTAAGTAGGTGAGACGGTCCGAGAACCGTGATCCTCCAGTCTCTGCCTCCCGATTGCTGGAATTACAAGTGTGTGCCACCAAACCTGGCTGACCAATACTCTAAAAAACTGCCAAAGTCATGCAGTGTAAGAGAAGGCTAAGGAAAAGTTACAAATTGAAGGAGACCAAGGAGACAGTCAAGTGTTGCTTAATGATGA
This sequence comes from Muscardinus avellanarius, assembly GCF_963383645.1. Lineage (NCBI taxonomy): Eukaryota > Metazoa > Chordata > Mammalia > Rodentia > Gliridae > Muscardinus > Muscardinus avellanarius. The sequence continues at coordinate 37,462,552 of NC_137786.1, read as the reverse complement.
GGATATGTCACTAGGAGGTTATGTCATTGTGTGAACAATACAGAGTATGCTTACACAATCCTATATGAAATAGCCTACTCTCCAAATAGGGTGGTTTCATTCATACTAAAGACTTGCTCTGGCAAGTAATGTTCTTCCACAATCAGTTTATCTATAGTTTCCAAATATTCTTCAGCTGCCTTCACATCAACACGTGTAGACTCACCGCTGACTTTCCCATTATGTAATGAAACCAATTCTTGTGACCTTTAAACCACTTAGATCCAGAAGCAAATTAAAGATCATAACTGAGCCCACCCCTTTCTTTTCAACACTGCACATGTTTTGCTTTTGCCACGATCATCATGAGGCATACGGGGATATGCTGCTGTGTCTGGTCTTCAATCCAGGCCATTAGACATTTCTCTCTATCTAATATAGGCCCATTTTGAAATTTGCCAATCTTGTTACCTTCAACGTGGCAGATCCTTTAATATTTCCATCGCTTTATTCTTGTTCTTCAAGATCGTAGTCCTTGTGAAATGGGACACACTTGACCCGCCAGCAGTAATTATCACTGATTTTCTACCTTTGCAGTCCTTAATCACTTTTAATTTTGTTTCCAGGTCAATCACTTGATGTGGCTTCTTATGGACAACAGTAGCAGTAAGTTTTGTATACATAGGACCATGATGAAAAAAACAATAGGAGCACATGAAAAATGATGCAATCAATGAATATGGTAAAGCCGAGATATACGAGACTGCTGCCAGCATACGTAGCACATTATTTTACAGTAAACGGTTTTTAATAAGTCAGATTTTGTGCTAAAATAATGATAAAATGAATAGTATGGCAAATTTGTAAATCACTAATGCAGTTGTTTATTACTGCCATGTGCTGTACACATGTGCTATACATTTATAGAACTGGTAATGGAGTAGATTTGTTTATACATCATCATCACAAACCTGTGAGTAGTGAGTTGTGCTTTGACATTTTGATGGATGCAACCCCAATAGGTAATAGGAAACTTTCAGCTCCATTATAATGTTAAGGGACCACCGTAGCTATGGGGTCCACGGTTGATACATCATCCTGTGGCACATGAGTATACATCTAAATAAGGAGTTGGTAAGCTTTAGCAAAGGACCATGAGGTCAATATTTTAGGCTTTCTGGGCATGTAGTTTTTAATACTATTTGATGCTTCTGCTCAAGGATAAAAGCAGCCAGAAATATTCTTTAAATACAAATATAGCTATATTCTAATAAAGCCTTATTTACACAGACAGTGACCTGGATCTGGCTTTTGTGTTCATAGTTTGCTTGCCCTTCATCTAAATGCAATTTAGGGTCCTAGAATAAAAAAATAAACTAGTAAAATATGAATGAGTAATGCCGAGGTTAATTTCTTAGTTTTTATCAATATTCTATATATTATGTAAAATTTATACAATTAGAGGAAAGCAGGAGAATGGTATACAGAAACTTTCTACTATCTTGAAAATCTTGTGTAAGTCCAAAGTCATTTAAAAATTCCCCAAACTTAGTTAGAAAAATTATATAATACTCAGCTACATATATACATAAATAGAACTGAGGTGGCCAGGAGAGAAAAGATGCCAGAGGTAGTTACTTCAGGAAATGAATGCAAATTTGGCCAGAAGTATAACATTTGTAGGTCTGCTGAAGTTTAAAAACTACAAACTGAACTAAGATTTTTACCCTTATAATTTTTGGTTTTTACTTGTGATAGCAAGATAGAGGCAATTAACTTTTATAAACAACCAAAATTGTTCTTTTGTAGAGAAGCATTTTTCTAACAACTTGGAAGAATTACTAAAAGGTACATTCATAAGCTGGCCAAAGCAGTTTCTTCTAATTATGGTCAAATGACCCTTTATTCATCCCAGGCCAGACTTAATTTGAAAAACATGGGATCTTTTGTGTTACTGTGAATGTAAAAAGAAACTCTAAAAAAACAAACATCTCTGCATTTACTTAGCTAAAGACTTCGTTACACATTCCCTTTAAGTTTGCTCAAAACTGTTTAATTTTTTCCCAAGAAGGATAGAACTAATACTACTTTCCTTAATGGTCATCATATATACATTATCTGCCTAATTTTTTACTTTTGGTATAGTTAAACCATATTTGGAGGCTCTTATGAGATCTTTTGGTAGAGCTTGAACTCCTAAGTCATTATTCAATCAAAAACCTCATTGAGTAGCTACAACCAATATGATAACTTTCTCCCAACCCCTTTTATCCAATGCAAATCATATTACTGTCCGTCAAGGATAATACTTTCCCACCACTTCCCAAGACCCAGAGCAGCACAATCCACCATTATTTCTTGCCTAGGATCCTAAATCTACTCTTCAGTTTGTTCTTCACACAGCAGCCAAAGTGGTCTTTTAAAACTGTAGAATTCATACCACGTTTTTCTCATTAATACCTTCTATATTTTATGACTATGTGCATTAAAAATAAATTCAAAATCTTTTTTTAAAGACCACAATCATGTTATTCAAACTCCCTCTGTCTTATCTCTTATTCTTTTCTGAGATTTTTTTTTTTTTGTTATTCTATCTGGACTATTACTTCTTTATGTTTGTCTCTTACTTGTTCCTATAATTTATTTTTTATTTTATTTATTTATATGTTTTTTAGTGGTACTGGGGTTCCTGGAAGCCCTTCTACCTCCGGTTTACACTCCCATGGGCTACACTCCCAGACCTATTTTTTAACTTTTTTTATGTGGAAACAGGGTCTCTTAAGCCAGCAAGGCTGGCTCCAAACCAGTGAGATCCTCCTGTCTCCGCCTCCCACGCACGGGGATTACAAGCATGTGCCACCATGCCCGGCTTGTTCCTATAATTTAGATCTCAGGTCATATGTCAAAAAAGCCTTCCTGAAATTTACAAATGAAGTTGATCCTACCATGCCAGTCTCTATCTCATCACACCGTTTCCTTCATAAAATCAGCTACTCTTTGCAATTATTTGTTTCCTTCCATACAGCTGTTTTCTCCAGTTGGTCCCTTGAGTGTAGGGACTCTATATCTGTCTTATATACTGCTAATCTTCTAATGACATAACCATATCTAGTATGGATAGGTTATATATGTCTATGTCTATATCTAAGTGTATGTATGTATTGTGTATTTTAACTTTGAATTAAACTCAGAGGCATTCTAACTCTAAGCTAAATTTCTACCCCCTTTTTTTGTGGTACTGGGGCTGGAACCCAGAAGGATTCTACCTCCAAGTGACACCTCAGCTCTATTTTTTATTCTTTATTTTGAAACAGGGTCTCACTGAGTTGCAAAGTGCCTCACTAAGTAGCTGAGACTGTCCAGGAATCGTGATCCTCTTATCTCAGCCACCCAAATGCTGGGATTAAAAGCGTGTGCCACCATGCCTGGCTTACTCCTTTTTAGTTTTTATTTTGAAAAAGGGTCTCACTAAGTTACATTTGCAATGAACTGGAACCTATCCTGTTGTCTCAGCTTCCCATTTAATAAATATTTCTTAATAAAAAGAATTGACTGTGTGAATTAATGCAAGACTAAGTGACATAAGCATTCAAGACTGATTGCTGTCCTCAGAGGGCTTATAATCTAGTAAGTCATACTGCAGAGCTTAAAAGGGCTAATTCACATGATATACTATTTTACAGGTCTTAAAGACAAGGGTTGTGGTCATAGGATTGACAACTTCTTTTTTTTTTTTGGTGGTGGTACTGGGTTCTTGGAAGCCCTTCTACCTTCGGGCTACACTCCCAGACTTATTTTATTTTTGGAAACAGGGTCTCTTAAGCCAGCGCAGCTGACATTGAACCTGGAAGATCCTCCTGTCTCCACCTCCCAAGTGCGGGGATTACAAGCGTGCACCACAATGCCTGGCTGACAACTTCTGATTGAGCAGTTCTGGGTGATATAATTCAAATGATGCCACAAAGCTCAAGTAAAGTATTAAAATGCAAAAACTTGTAATGATAAATTCTGTAGGCAGACTGCTCTTTTCTTTTTCTTTTTTATTTATGATTGTGCATGCTGTGGATTGAATCCAGGGGCATCCTACCTCTGGGCTACAACCTCAGCCCTAATTATTTTTTATTTGAAAACAGGGTATCACTAAATTGCTGAAGCTTTGCACCTGCAATCCTCCTGTTTCACCCTCTCAATACTAGAATTACAGGCATGTGCCATCTGGGCTGTTCTTCCCATTTATTTCTCCTCTTGCATCCAAGGGATCAGCAGGAATAAAGCCCATCAGTGAATACGGAGATGGACATCAGAATGGGAACTGGGAGCCAAGAATGCAGGCTTTGTGGGGCCAATTTTGAAGTTTTCTGCTCAGCGAGTGATAAATATAGGTACAGAAGTTTGGCATGAGATGGAAACTGAGTAAAAATGAGGGTAAAATATATAGATACATTTCAGAAAGAAGTAAACATGCTGGCCTGGTGGTGAATGCCTATAATCCCAATGATTCAGGAGGCTGAGGCAGGAGGACCATGAGTATGAGGCCAGCCTGGGGATAATGAGACACTGTCTCGAAATAAAATAAGAAGGGCTGTGATCTAGCTTAGTGGTAGACTGCCCCTGGATTTGAGAGAGAGAGAGAGAGAGAGAGAGAGAGAGAGAGAGAGAGAGAGGAGAGACAGACAGAGACAGACAGAGAGAGAGAAGAAAAATGCATACATGTGTGTGAATGACAGAGAGCAAGAGCAAGGGAGAGAGGAGGAAAAAGAGAGAGTGGGGTTCAGAGAGGTAGGAGAAGGGCATGTGGTAGAAACTCACATTATTTATCAGCCCTTTCAAGTCGGTTTTGAAAGTAACAAACATGAGCATTCTCTGGTAGGAGTTTAACCCAGAGAATTGCAGAAATGAGAGAAGATAGGTTCAAGAATGAAGAATTGGTCAACAGGGTCAAAGTACAAGTTTAGAAACTCTGGGAATTGGATTTGGCAATCCAGAGGCTGTGGCTGACCTCACTGGGATCAGTTTCAGAGCAGTGGCGTCGGCAGAGGCCAGACACGGCAGCAACACAGAAGCAGGTGGTCAGGTGGGGGAGGTGGTGAGTGGAGCCTCCTCTTTCAAGAGGTCTGGTGATGAGTGGGGTTACATAAAAAACTTTTGTCTCTCTTGGTTTTGGTTTCGATAGGAGGCCATGTATTCTCTGCAAATCATTTTAAGGAAATGGAGAGAAGGTTCAGGTAACTGGGGCATCTAGTGGGTCCTAGTCATGGTAGTGGCTTTTGTTGGCTCCCTCGTCCTGAATGAGGTGGGAGAGAGTAAGGGATCCCAGCCAATTTAACCTGTTACATTTAGGAAATATGGCTCTCAGACATATGCTCTGCGAAACACATCTCTTTTTTTTTCTTGTTTGTGTGTATATTCTCCTTTTCCTTAAAAGCTTTAAGAACTTTCCCCTTAACTATACAAATTAAGAAGAACATGTAGTTCCCACACTTTATGAGAGAGAGAGAGAGAAGAGAGAGAGAGAGAGAGAGAGAGAGAGAGAGAGAGAGAGAGAGAGAGAGAGAGCGTGTTAGAGTTTGAATGTGTTTCTTGAGGGGAAACATAAATGATAGTTCAAGTGGCTTAGGGTGGGTGGGAGGGATAGAGTGGGAACCTAGGAAAGGAGGTAGGGGCAGCTGGCCCTTTCTTACTTTCATAGCTGTCCCTATTATATGACAGGACACTGATGAGTCAGTTGTTGCACTTTTCGAGAGCTCAAGGCCTCCTTCAAATCTTAGATATGTTCATATGGCTGGCTTTCTTTTTTGAGTGTGGACCTCTAAAGTGCTAGTGACCTTCTTCCTTCCCTGTTCCTCGCACAGTGCAGCAAAGAATCATGCAGTGTATTCTCTTTTACAAAAATCCATGTATTATCTAGTTGGGACCTAAGGCTTTTTTTTTTTTTTCGGATCTAGAGATGGAACGCAGGGGCATTCAACCTCTGAGCTACACCCCCTAACCTATTTTTTACTCTTTATTTTGAAACAGGGTCTCACTAAGTTGTGAAGGGCCTCACTAAGTAGCTGATGCTGTCTGCGAACAGTGATGCTCCGGTCTCAACCTCATAAGCATGTGTCACCACTCCTGGCTCAAAGGCATTTTTTAAGACACAAAAGGTTGAACCAAGCATGACACTAATTTTATATCTACTCTGAACCGTCTTAAATTAATATTCAGGATCATAAATTGTGTTTGTCTTGCCCCACACCCAAGGCATGGAGTTGTCCATGGAGTTGGCTGGAGAAGAAAGCTACTGAAAACTGATTTCTAAACAGCTAAATTAACTGAAGAAAATGTCATTTGATCAGTTATGAAATAAATATCTGGCACCCAGCACTTACTATGTTCTAGGTAGTTGGCTGTTTATCATCAAAAGATAAATTACCAACTAATCAGTGCTATCAATGAGCTCTACCCTAGGTGTATATGAGATAGTAGCCCTGAGACAAGAAAAACTTATCTTTCAGGGATATCAGGAGAAATTATACAACTCAAGGGAACAGAATGAATAACCTTGAGGCAAGGTTATTGTGACAACCTCTGTGACCTCCACAAACCACATCAACAGCTCTTTGGACATTGCTATAAAAGGACAGAAGGGGAGACTTGGAAATAGCAAGGTTCTTCTACCAAGTTGCTTTGGTCACCAAGGCTTAGATTATGACTATTCTGTTGCAGGGATGATTGTGCAAGAGGAACGGATAAGGTGGTGTTGCAAACTTTGAATAGTGGCCAGCACGGAAGCCAGAGAGTTTATGAAAACTATATCTTGAAAGTGGTGATGAAAGCAGCAGGGAGATGGTGAGGCGTCCAGCCGAGAGGGCATTAGGGGCTGCCTGCTATTTCTATTCCTTCATTTTTTTTCGTGCCAACCACTGTTGTTCGTAATCTCTCTGTGCAGCCAGGGACAGACAGCTTGTTTAACTTGTTAGTTGACTCCTTTCTGCTACATTGATGGCTGGTAACTTTTACACAATAAACTGTAGATTCTTACTGAATTTCTAACACCTGACAATCCCTAAGAACTAGTAATGAATACTATTATTATTATTATTATTATTATTATTATTATTATTTAAAGTGCATTTAAAATTTTTTCATTGGTGTATTGTTTTCATACATCATAATGGGATAAAAAACTTGTGAAGACATACATGCACATATCACCCAGTTAGCCCCTACCCAATCCCCATCCCATTTCCTCCCCATCTCTCTTTCCCATGCTTGGTTTAGTGGCTGACATTGATATGCTTGTTTAAGTACATCATGAGCTTTAGAGAGTTTCCTTCTTCCCCCTTCCCATCCCCTCAGTTAAGTCGCCTTATTTGCTCCTCTATAGGATCCCCTTTTTCATCTAGAGTTCTTTCTATTACTCATTTCTCCTTAGCTTTCACATATTAAGGAAAGCATATGATTTCTTTTTCTTGTGACTGACTAATCTCACTTAGAACAACAACAAATGCTGGCGAGGATGTGGAGAAGTGGGAACTTTAAAACATTGTTGGTGGGATTGCAAATTAGTGCAACCACTTTGGAAAACAGTATGGAGAATCCTCAGAAGAATGGGAACAAATCTACCATTTGATCCAGCAATACCACTTCTGGGTATCTACCCAAAGATAGGAAACCAAACTACCAAACTAATGTATGTGTATCTATGTTCATAGCTGCACAATTCACCTTAGCCAAACTATGGAACCAGCCAAGATGTCTATCAACAGATGAATGGGTTACCAAACTGTGGGATATGTATACAATGGAATTCTACTCAGCCATTAAAAAAAAAAAACACAATTACATAATTTTCAGGGAAATGGATGGAACTGGAGGACATTTTGCTAAGCGAGATTAGTCAGTCTTAAAGGGCATTTTACTGAATTCTGATTGCTAACAGTATTTTACAACTAACCACTGTCTACCAGACCAAGAAACTATGGTAAGATGGTAGGACTGAATAAGAAGCAAGTGATGCTGGCCAGGGGCCAAGATCTGGTAGTTTGGATCAGAAACTTCATTATATCACCTTATAAAATGGGACAGTCTCTAAGGGTACATTTACATGTATCTATGCAAAGCTCAGAATCAAACCATGTGGTATAATATGGTAATATTCTCTTTGAAATGAAATAAAATTATATGCCAGAGGCAGGTCCATACCTTTCTACTAGGGGTCTGTGTGTTCACATTTTTTCGACAGCCAGACTACCTAAGTCTTTACTGTTTAATAAAATGGCCAGACTGCTCTAGCCATCTATGTATCCAATGGGACCTCAATTTTTTGCTTTACTGCCTTCAAACCACTTTCCTTATTTCAAGTTAAGATTTTTACCCAGCAACTGAATACTGAGTCTTGTCACCTATTTCTGCCTATCAGCCAAGTGTTTCCAAATGAGAATTGCATATTATAATGACACTTATTTGTAGACTCACTTGAATGTTTTATTGTTTTTTCCTGTATTGTTTAAGATAAAAGGGGAATAAAAAATTAATATATTAAATTAGCAATAAAGAAATTAAGACTAAGGGATAACATGATGTGGACCAAAGGAGGTGCCTCTTTGGTCTGATGTGAACACATATTGTTAATAAACTAATTGATTATATGTTTAATTTTGAAGAAAGGAAAAAGATAAGAATCTATGAAATACTCTTAAGATGATGTCGAGGCTTATATATCCAAGAGGTGTAGCATTATAATAGAGGAAGTGTGGAGTTTTTTTAAATTATAGCATGAGATTTCATATAAAATATTCCATAGATCCTCTAAAGCAACTCACAGGCATTTGCAATATCCAAGAAAGATAAGCTTTCTTCAGACTCTTAACTAAGAAAATAAGAATGCAAGAAAGGCTTTCTCCTGTCAACCTAAGAAAAAATAATTTATTTGTCTTGGGGATTTCATGGGATTTCTTGGGGTTTCATGGGATTAATTTGGTAGTTTCCCTTCTTTTTCTATTTCATGGAATAATTTGAGAAGCTAGTACTTACTTTTATGAAGGTCTTATATAATTCAGCTAAGAATACATTTAGGCCTAGGTTCTTTTAGCTGGGTGAAACTTTATTGCTGTTTTGGTTTCTTTGCTTCATATTGATTTGTTTAGATTTCTCTGTCCTTTTGGTACATTTTCAGGTGTCTAGGAATTTGTTCGTTTCTTCTGGGTTTTCTATTTTATTGGAATAGAAGTTTTCAAAAGTTTCTAATAATGTTTTAGATTTCCACATTATCTCTGGTGATATCTACAGTTTTATCTCATATCCTTGAGACTTGGGTATGTTCTTTCTTTCTTCTTGTTAGGTTGGCTAAGAGTTTGGCAAGTTTATTAATCCTGTGGGGGGGAAAACCCCAGCTTTTTTATTTGTTGACTTTCTGGAATTTTGTTTTGTTTTCTATTTCATTAATTTCTTCTCTGGTTTTTATTTCTTGCCTTCTGCTAGCATTTTGGGTTAGGTTATTCCTGCTTTTCCAGGGCTTTGAGGTACATGTTTGATTATCTGAAGTCTTTCTGTTTTTCTTAATGCTATAAAATTTCCTCTTGTTACTGCCTTCAGGATTTCCCATAGATTTTGATATATTGTGCCTTTATTTTGATTTGCCTCTAGGAATTCTTTACTTTCTCCCCTCATTTTCCTTTGATCCTGTCTTTGTTTAATGATGTAGCATTCGACTTCCATATATTCATGTAGTTTCTCTGGAATTTCGTGTCATTAATCTTTACTTTCAGTCTATTATGATCTAAGAGAAAGCAAGGAATTATACTAATTTTTTTAACTTACTGGTGCTTGTTTTGTGGCCTAAAATACAGTCTGTTTTGAAAAAGCTTCCATGGGCAGCTGAGAATAAAACTGTCCATTCATATATAGGAAAATGAAACTAAATCCTAACTTCTCACCTTGCACCAAAGTCAACTCAAGATGGTTCAAAACCCTAGAAATTAGACCAGAAAATTTGAAAATGCTAATGGGGGGTATAGTGCCAACACCCCAACATACAAGTTTAGCTAGAAACTCCTTTAATAAGACCCTCCAAAGCCCAGGAAATTGAAACAAGAATTGATAAATGCAATAGCATTAAATTAAAATGTTTCTGCATAGCAAAAGAAGCCATTAAGATTTTACAGAGAAAGCCTTCAGAATGGGAACAAATCTTCACCACTTGCCCATATGACAAAAAGGTCTAATATCTAGACTATACAAAGAGCTCAGAAGCTTAACATTTTAAAAAAATGGGCAACTAAAGTGAATGGATACTTTTCAAAAGAAGAAATACAAATGGCCACCAAATACATGAAAAAATGTTCATCATCTTTAGCAATCAGGTAAATGCAAATCAAAACTACACTGAGATTGAATCTCACTCCAGTTATGATGGCACTCATCAAGAACACAATAATAAATGCTGGCAAGGATGTAGAGAAGTAGGAACCCTATTTCACTTTTGGTGGGACTGCAAACTTGTACAGCTGCTTTGGTAACCAGCATGGAGATTTCTTAGAAGATTGAAAATGGAACTAGCATATAACCTAGTGATAGCACTCCTCTTGGCCATCTTCCCAAAGGAAATGAAATCAAAATATTATAATCAGAGTTGCATAACCATGTTCAAAACAGCACAATTTACAATAGCCAAACTATGGAATTAGTCTAGATATCATCAATGAACAAATAGATCACAAAACTTTGGTATATACACAGAACAGAATTCTACCTCATCATAAAAAAGAACAAAATTACACCATTTTCAGGAAAATGGATGGAACTTGAGAATATTATGCTAATTGGTACAAACAGTCCCAAGGAATGAGTAGATTTATGTTCTTTCTTATAGGTGGAAGCTAGAGAGATATTCAGAAATAAGGATATTAGATAGATGAGCAGAGACTCCAAAGGAATGACTGAGGGGCAATTAGGGAGGTGAGGTCAGGGGAAGAGACAAAGTCATAAAAAAAATAGTAGAAATAATGCCACAAGCATTTGCAAAATTGCCAATTCCAATATCAAACACCTGAGGGGTGAAAGTTAGGGGGTAATTGCAATGTAGCCAATAAAAAAATAAAGAAAAACTAACTTATAAAATATCCCTGAACTGGACATGGTGGTGTATGCCTGTAATCCCAGTACTTGGGAGGCTGAGATAGGAGGATTACAAGTTTGAGATCAGCTGGGGCATTTAACAAGATCCTGCCTCAAAATTTAAAACATAAAAATAAAAAGGATACTGGATGTAGCTCATTGGTATGGTGCCTCTGGGTTCAATTCCCAATAACTAACACACACACACACACACACACACACACACACACACACACGCACACGCCATCCCACCACCAAAATGATCATCATTCTTTCATTCCTTACAAATTACTGTAAGTGGGTCCATTTTACTTTATTAAAATACTTCTTTTTCTGTTTATTAAGCACAATTTCAGATAAACTAAGAAAAGTACAATTTCATGTAGGAAATTAATTTATAAAATTTAATTTATGTCATATTATTAATGTTAATCATAACACCCTGGAGTTAAAAAAAAACTACACATAGGAATATTAAAATACTTTTATTTTTGTTTTCTGAGGCCAGTCCTCCCTTTCTCCTTCCTAGATAGCCTATTTTCAATAATATTCTCAGGGAAGCTGTCTGTATAAAAACACTGAACCACATCTAAATGAAATATGTTTTCAATGTCCTCAAAAAGCTCACAACTTTATACTGTGTTTAAAATTCCCATCCTTAGAGTCTCATCTTTGAGTTTAAGTCTCTTATTATAAGGTAAACAATAGAATGAGGCCCATAATATACCAAAATTTAAACAAAATAATGTTAATTTTTAGATGATCACTTATCTAAAAATGAAAAATTTTGGAGTATACAGAACAAAATAAATATTACTAATTATTTGGCATCATTAACAGCATATACTATACATATTATGTCATTTGATATAATACTATAGGATTTTATAGGTTTACTTGTATATGTATATATTTAATTATAACTAACTTAAAATTTTTCATGTTTGTTTTTAATATAGTTCCATTACTTCTCTTTATTTTTGTAACAATATTTTGTTTTTTATCACTTTTAACCAAGCTTTATAAAGTAATATTTAATAAGCTTTATTTAAATAAGGATCTGAGATTTCTGCTAGGAATACTAATTATGAGTTTGGGCATGTAGTTTTGGAGTTTGGTTTGGCAGCTTTGATACCTTTTGGTTTCAGTTGTCTACTGTGAGACCAAAATTTCACAATGAGTGATGGCTAGAGAGGTGAAATGTTCCATGTGTTGATTGTTAATGACTTCATAGGTGTTCCCAAAAGGTTGTTGGAGACGCTGGGTATGGTGGTGCATGCCTGTAATCCCAGTACTTGGGAAGCTGAGACAGTAGGCTCACAGGTTTGTAGCCAGCCTCAGCTACTTAATGAGGCCCTATGCAAATTAGTGAGAGTCTATTTCAAAATAAATAAAAAAAGTTGGTCTGGGGGTGTAACTCAGGAGTAGAATGCCCTGGGTTCAATTCATACTACTATGGTACTATGTTAGATTTCCTCTTTTCTTTTATTATGAAATATATTTTAAGAATGCCAAAACTCTCCCTCATAATGTTAATTTTAAAATGTGCTTATATCCCAAAGAGTTTACATAAAATGTTGACATTTCCCCATATTTACTTAAGGATTTTAGGCAGGTATGGTGCACACACTTGTAATCCCAGCATTTGGGAGACTGAGACAGGAGGATTGCAGTTCTCGGACAGCCTCAGTTACTCATTGAAGCCCTTTGCAGCTCAGTGAGACCCTGATTCAAAATAAAGAATAAAAAATAGGGCTCAGAGTGCAGCTTGGAGGTAGAATGCCTCTGCATTCCATCCCCAGTACCAAAAACGAAAATGCTATGAAATCAACTGAAGGGCTTTAATATTCCTCATAAAACCCGTTCTCCTTTATCTTCCCTGGATGCAGCTACTTTCAGCAGTTAGTGAGGATTCATAACTCATTTATATAATAAAGATTTTTTTTTCTTTTTAAGATTTTGACATTTTATGAAACATCTTTATTTTAAATGATAGTACAAAAATTGAATATATAACATAGATCTCTGTGTACATATATATACACATAATACTTATCCATAAACACATATATACAAACTTGTTCATCATATTTAAACTCTATTTTATACTAAATAAAGAATTACATGTAATTTTCCCTAAAAAATACTGTATATAAGCTATCATACAACCTGAAAAACTGAAGAGATTGTAAAAAGAATATATAATAAAGCTTTCTAAGTTAAAATTTTATGTAAATAATGCTATACTCTATGTAGCCTCTCAAATTTGTTTTCCTTCAAAATTATTTCGTTCAAGGTTTATTTATATGGTATGTGGTCTGAATGTTGGTATCCTTTCGAAAGTTATGTATTGAAACCTAATCTCCAGTGCAATAGTACTAAGAGATGGGGCCTTTAGGCCCAATTAGGTTCTTGAAGGATCTGCCCTCATCAATGAGATTAGTGAGTATCCTTTACACAAAAAGAGGCTGGAGGAAGCCTCTTTTCTCTTTCCCTGTGTAGAGGATGCGGGGAGCAAACTCTCACCAGACCCTGAATCCATGGGCACTCTAATCTTGAATTTTCTGCCTGGAAAATTGTAAAAAATAAATTTCATTGCTTTAAAATTACCCAGTCTAAATTATTTTATTGTAAGAGCTTGAACAGACTTGACAATAGGCACAATTTTAAGTGCTACACAATATTATATTGTATGGAATTGTATTGTTCCATTTGCTAGCACACTAGCAAAGTTCACAAAAGTAAAGCTTTTGCTTTTGTAAATAGTACTTCTTAAACATTCCTGTGATGCCCTGTTATGCATATTATATATGCTTTATATACATGGGGTGTTCTTTTCTAGGCTATATAGCAGGCATTGGTATAGCTAGATAATAAAATATGCATGTTGTCATTATTTTCCAGACATAGCAAAGAACTCTCAAGATTGTGCCAACTATTATTTCCCCTGGCAATGCCTGGACAGTTCCATTTTCTCAATTTCTTGCCAACTGTTGATTTTTCAGTTTAAACATTTTTTTGTGAACCTGATTGATGTGTTATGATTTGTCAATCTTATTTTAATTTGTACTAGGGAAGTAGAACATCTTTTCTAATATTTAATGGACATTCAGGTCTCTCTAAATTGCTTATCAATATCCTTGTGCATTTTTCCATTAGGCTTATGAATGTTTCTTATTTATTTATAAATGTATTTTTGCATATTTGAATACTAATCATTGGACAGTTATTTGTGTTGCTAATATCGTTTTACCTCTATTATTTTTTGGCACGTTTTGCTTCACATAAAACATTCTTGTTATTTTTTAACTCGAAGGAACTAAATATATTAATCTTTTCCTTTTTGGAGTATACAATTTCATTTTTGTGTGTGTGGTGCTGGAGATTGAACACAGGGGTATTCTACCTCTGAGCTACACTCCAGCCCAACTATTTATTAATTTTTTTTGGTGGTACTGGGGATGGAACCCAGGGGCCTTTTACCTCCAGCTACACTCCCAGACCTATTTTATATTTTATTTGGAAACAGGGTCTCAACCTGCACGATCCTCATGTCTCAGCCTCCCAAGCGCGGGGATTACAAGCATGCACCACCATGCCCAGCTTATTCTTTATTTTTAAAATAGGGTCTCACTAAGTTGCAGAAGGCTTCATTAAGTAGCTGAAGCTGGCTGCATACCGAAAATCTTCCTGTCTCAGTCTCCCAAGTACTGGGATTACATGAGTGCCCACCATGCATGGCTTATACTATTGTTTCTTAATGAAATATTTTTCTAGTCCAGTGTCATAGTATATTTTTTCCAAAGTATGACATTTGTGTGTACTGCATGACTTAATTTTGTTTTTGCACATAATCTATTTAGATTTAGTTAGGAGTCATTAACCTCTTTTGTATGCTGAATTTTACCCATAATCAGTTTTCATGCACATTAATTATTCATTTTTATCTGGGTGTGGTGTTACACAGCTGTAATTTCAGTTCTTGGGAGGCTGAGATAGGAGGATTGCAGGTTTAAGGCCAGCCTTACCAACTTAGTGAGACCCTGTTTCCAAAAAAAAAAGATGATAGAAGGCTGGAAACATATCTTGGAGTTAGAATACCTCTGGGTTCAATCTCCAGTACCAAAAGCATTTTTTAGATAATTGTATAATTATGTTTGATCTTCATTTTTAGCAGGTATTTCTTTATTTTTCACAATCATCATTGTTACATTATTATCATTACTATTATTAGTGATAGTACCAACCTCTACATTCAGTTAGAATGCAATACAGTCATCACTTATCCAGGGTAAGCTTCAGGGGCCCATTTTATGCAAGAGCAGTGACTAATCCATGAATCCAATTCATAGAGCCATAGCTAATAGTGATGATTAGCTACTACATGACATGTAAAACATAGTCAGCATTTACTTGAATTAGGTCATTTAACCCAACATGTATGTTTCAGGAAATAATTCCTGCTTTTACCTGTTTTCTAAAGGAAGCAGAAGAAGATTAATAGGACACTAAGCAGTTATCAGTTTTGACCATAATCAAAAACCACATAGATGAAAAGAATATGAGAAAATGTTTTAACATGGGAATTGTTGCAAGTTCCTCATTGTTACTTAGGTAAATGCTTACTACAAAGCCAATGGGGGTGACTTATTGCTCAGACAACCTATAATACCCAATAATTACTAAGTTATTCTGCAGAGTTCAATAGTTTTCCCTTCCTTGAGAATAATGAAGACAAGACACACTGTTAGTTATTTTTTCCAAATAGAGAGCCCTAATTAATGTAACTACTGGCAATAAGAACCAATTTGTAGATTAGATTTGAAAGAGAATCCTATCATAAGTGAACACATATACATGTAGAGAAAACCACAACAGATGTTTTGTCTCTGTGTAAGATGCCTTAAAAGTATCTAGGGCAAGGAGAAAGGGCAGACCATTTTTTATTCAACTATGTAGGAAATAAAACCTAAAACTACACGAACTAACTCAGCTCTTAGCTCAGAATGGTCCCACATCCCAACATCGAGAACTCCCCAGTCACATCAGTTTTGCTTCTTTTGTCCAGCTATTAACTGATTAGCATTCTGCTACTTATTAGTGAAGAAATATATCCCCAGCATAGAAGAAAAGAGTTACAAATTAAGTGAGATTTAAAAATATGTTATGTAGTACAATTACAGCTTAAGATTCTTCTAATGATGGAAAACAATCAAGAACAACACAATGGCGTGCTATGAAACATATCCTTAAATTGCCTACTTAACTCTTAGAGAAGAAAGGATTGGAAAGACCATTTTCCATGGTAAGCATTAAAATGTCTCTGTAAATTAGTTTCATGTCATTTTAGCAAATATTTCCTGGGGGCTTGCCTTAAATGTTACCACTACACTAACCAAGGATACCAAGATTAAAGACTAAATCATCCTCAACCTTGAAGAATTCATGGTCTTGGTTTGTGAAATATGACAAGAGGCCATTTAGCTATATTCTGAGTGAGTAGACTAGAGGAAAAATTAGGTTTTGATACTAAATTAAATCCAAAAATATTCCAGATTTTCTTCTCTTCTTCATAACAATGTCTTTTGCAATGTAATTTGATAGTTCTTCTCGTTATGATATGGAGTTTTCTCTTGTTAATTGCTCATAAACTGTGACAAAAATAGCGCCACGCCAGTTCCAAGTTGAGGCCATAAAAAAGTTTGGCTGTTTATGTTCTCTCACGAAATCCTGCTATACCCATGAAGACCAGCCTGGGCGTTCTGTATCAGCCATCCTAGCTGACTGGCTAATTACAAGTGATCCTAGTTAAGATCTGCTTATGTCTTATAGAGCAACAACCTTGCCCAGCCCACTCACAGTTCCTGAGACATAATAACTGATTATTGTTTTAAGGCTTAATATTTAAGCCACTATGTTTAGAGTGGTTTGTTATGTAGCTAATTGGTAGAAATATGAAACATATTTGTGGGCATGGGTACAACCGTGGAAAGGCAAGCCCTTTCCGAGAGCCTCAGGAGGTTTAGGCAGTCAGAGACCATGAAAATGAGCATGGCAGACACTTGGTAGAAATAAGAACAGTTATGATATTATCATGTCTGACTTGACCAATTTGACCAATTTTGCATGATCTTGAAGACCAAGCTTTTTAGTAGGGAATACCAGGATCTAAATAGCCTCATTTATATGTTTCACTGTCATTTTGGGGGGATGAGCTCAAACACTTAGTATTAAAAGATTATAGAGTCTGAGACCTGATATGAACTTTTGAGAAGTTATATTCTTATTTTTTCAAATGAATAAAAACTAGGGGATCTGATTCTTAGCAAATCTTCATATATATCTTCCTTCCTTCCTTCCTTCCTTCCTTCCTTCCTTCCTTCCTTCCTTCCTTCCTTCCTTTTCCTTCCTTCCTTCCGTCTTGAAATATCTCCTTTCAGTGTTTTGTAACAGGAGCCTCAATTATCTTTTAGGTAGAAAAATAAAATTCTTCATTGTAGGAGACTGTTCTCTATATGGCTAGACATTTTACTTCCTTGAACCTAAAGTCCTAGATGTTTTTTTTCACTCCTTTATTCCTTTTATCCCCTTTATGGCCCTCAAAATCATGAAAATAAGAAATACCTTCACATCTCAAAGAGATTTTCATATCACCATGTTAGTAACAACATTATATACAATAGTCAAAAGGTGGAAGCAACCAAAAAGTCCAATAGATGGATGAATGGATATCCCAAACATGGTACATATATACAGTGGAATATTATCCAACCTTGAAAAGAAAGATTCTGACCTGTTACAATGTGGCCAAATCTCAAGGACATTATGCTAAGTGAAATGTTAGTCACAAAAAGATGAATACTGTTTGATTCCATTTATATGAAGTACATGGAAAAATCAAATTCATAGAAGGTATAATGGTACTTGCCAGGGGATGGGAGAGTAAGTAATGGGGAATTGTTGCTTAATGAGTACAGAATCTCAGTTCTTCCAGATGTTATGGATGGTACTGATGGTTGCACAAAAATGAGGACACACTTAATTCCACTGAACTGTATGCTTAAGAATCATTACAATGGCGATCTTAGTTTGGGCAGCTATATCAAATTACCATAGACTCAGTGTCTCAAACAGCACACATTTATATCTTGATGTCCTAGAGACTGGGAAGGACAAGGTGAAGGTGCTGGTGAGCTGCTGTCTGGTGAGGGCCCACATCCTGGGTTGCAGATGCCTGTCTCCTCTATGAATCCTCACCTGGAGGAGAGCAGACAGGGAGGAAGCAAGCTCTCTCCAGCCTGTTCCTTTGGGGCACTGATCACGCCATGAGAGCTCTACACTCATGACCTAGCTGTGTCCCATAGGCCCAGATCCAAATACCCTAACTGTGGTATTAGGGTTTCAAATCATGAAGGGGGGTCACAAACATTCAGTCCATAGCAGTGGTTAATTTTGTTATGTCTATTTTTCCATATTCAAAAATGAAAACTAAGTATCACTCTCATGTATTTCTCATTACATTCCTTTTTCTGTGATCATCTTCCCTTCCCAGAGATGGCTTTTAGATGCTGAATCATCACACCTACTCCTTAGAATTCTTCCTGAAATTACTCCTTGAAAAGCCTTCCCTGGCGAATTTGGCCCATTTTAACTGGATTATCTGTTTAAAGTAATAACTCTCCCTTTATTATATTTTTTCTGGCTTAATATTATTGGTAATACCTACTTTGACATAATAAGAGAAAGAGAGAGAGAGAGAGAGAGAGAGAGAGAGAGAGAGAGAGAGAGAGAGAGAGAGTTATTGAGGATAGAAACCAGAGGCATTCTACCTCTAGGCTATACCTCAGTCTTGTTTTATTTTTTGTTTGGGAACAGGGTCTTACATCTTACTAGGTTGATGAGAGTCTCACTACTGCTGTGGCTGTTTGCGAACCTGTGATCCTCCTGTTATAGCCCCCCAAGTACTGGGATTCCAGGCAGGCGCCACCACACCCAGCAGTATTATATAAATTTTGGTTCATGAAGTGGCTCCCGTGGGCAAGCCCTGTGTTCTGAGCTCATCCTGAAGCACCTTGGACATTTGTTTAGCTCACAACACTTTCCTTGGAATTATAGTTAATCTTGGACAAATGTGTATCTGTCAATCAAGTTTACCATTAAAGACTTGGCCCTAGAGCAATATACTCCAGAGTTACTAGAATCATGACTGCTTTGAATCCGAATTGGTTGCCTTCTACCTCTTGCTACAACTCAGTGAGTTCCTGTCCTCCTATAGACTATGAAAACACCATATCCTCATGTCCTCAGGTCCTGTGGATTATGCGTCTTGCTGTCTAGTTATTCCTACAAGTTATAAACCCTCTTTTAACCCCAGTCTTCTTTTATCTGTGTACCACTGAGCCTGATTTTTAAACAGAGCATATCATCAGACCCCTGAGAAAGTCTCCATTCAGTTGTCCCATTGACTAATGTGGAACCTTTCCCACCTATTCCCACTAGCCCTTTTGTTGACTTTAATTCAAAATCATTTTGAATTAAATAACCCACCATCACTGAACTTCATATATACTTTTGTTTTCTTCTCGCCTCGACACCTCTTCCCCCTTAGATATTCAACCAATCTCTTCCATCCAACCTCCAAACCACGCCCTTCTGCAATAGTTGTGAGAGATTTTTAAGCATTTTCCTACTTCAACAATTCATTTCCAGAATCATAATGCATTTAATCTTTGTAAATTTCTCTGACCTTCTTAAGCTTTTATGTAAGAACATAGAGAGCAGTTTGTTCATGGCAAAGAATACTGAATTAAAAAAAAAATCCCTTTGCAGGTTAGTACAAAGAAACCTGTCTCTGAACATCTTTTTGAGGCATAATCATTTGGCAATTGTTCAAATCTCTGATGGAATAAATCAAAGAATATGTATAACTGCTCCAAAGCACACCTTTGATTTGGATGGTTGCTGTACAAGGAAAAAAAGTCATTTTATGTTATTACATGTTTTGTTCAATTTTAACAATCTATACAAGACTGATAACTTTCCCCTGATTTCTGTGCTCACAAAGAAGGGTTATTTAGAGGTCACAAGCCCTATGTCATTAATGACTGTCTCTCCTGATTAATTTAGCAGAATTCTAAGTTACTCCATGATTTTCACTCACACTGAAGATGAATTACACAGATTGTGATTCTCTTTTTTATCTGAATATCTCAATTAATAGGATGTCTACCTGGCCACAAGGCATTCAGTTTGCTTTTGAAGCTGAAATCCTCCTGTTTCAGCCTCCCAAATACTGGGATTACAGGTGTGTGCTACCAGACCAGGCTGCTTTGGAAGTAGGTGTTAGTAGGATCCTCAGGGAGTCTCCTTTATGTAAATTAAGATAATTGGTACTTTGTTATTAATTTTTTTCCCTCTTGACTTTTTTCAGGGGTGGATAGAGCTGATGGGAAGTCAGACCTGAAGACTTCCTTTAGCCACATGGAAAAGGTAAGACTGGAGGACAGAAGTTAGTTTGTTCATTTATTTGCCTGCTTCTCACTGGGCATTTAGAAGGTGATGTATCAGGGTAGAACTTCTTCTCTAAACACATATGTTGCAAATAAGTTTCTCAAGCTAAATAATGAGTATCTTCTAAACTCATTCTCATTAGGATGTTTGGGTGAATTTCAAGCAGGCCTGATGGGCTGTGAAATGATAGCACTCCATGCTCCCTGAGGAAAAGTGGTTGTGAATGTGATGGAGAATGGCAGACATGCTTGGCACGTGTGTGTGTGTGTGTGTGTGTGTGTGTGTGTGTGTGTCTTTTCTAATGTGATTGTTTAGGGGAACTAACAGACAAAAGACTTAAGAAGAGTGTAGAAGCCCAGCCTTTCAACAAGTTGACCTGTGTGCCACAGACTGAAGGATGGAAAACTTCAAAGAATGTCCCCTGTTGGCTGCTTTGTTGATAAACTGACCCTTAATGCTTCTTCCCACTTGTCCAGAAGAAATGGAAAACACCATTTTCAAATCCAAATTCTGCAACAGACTAAGGTTACAAAGAATCCTATTCAAGCAGGCCCTGTGCTACTAACACTATTCTTAAATGAGGAAATAAAATATCTCCTCTTTTAGTTATCTGTTGCCCTTAAAAAGTTGCCCAACGTTGCACAAAACAAAACTTAACATCTGCTTCCTATGCATCACGAGCTAAATCTCTACTTAGAGAATTTGAGTTCCATGAGAGAATTACAACATAGCTTAAAAATGTGTGAGCTGTGAATTCATCTGTGTTATTACCAACTATAAACCATTTTATGGCAATTTTACAAGTCCAGGATGGACAGAGACTACAAACACATGTTGTATCCGCTCTCTTTCTGGTAATTAGAGCCAAAGAGACTCCCATGAAGTCAGAATGACCTCCTCTTGGATGAGAAAGTGAGATTATTCCTTCAAGGTGTGGGAGAAGAACCTTGAGCTATTCTCTGTGGAAGCGGGGGTGAAAGAAGAGGAATGTATGTGCTGGAAGGTCAGGGCCAGCTGCAGTCACAGCTGGCCTATCTGTATGTCTCCTGCGGATTAGGTTCACATACACGCTTTTATCTGAATTGAGTTCAATAACTGTTTTTTAATGTTACTGTTGTTAAAATTTTGTTTTTGATGCCCTGACTCCTACTCTCTTTCTATATCTTCTGTTTTTATTCTCTTGATATTTATTACAACTCACCATCAACTAGTTGATGAGATCTGTGAAAGAGTGTAGGTCTGTGATATAGCCACACTTACACTCTTCTTGTTTTCTGTGTCCCAATTGGCCCAAGATTTACAGAATCTTAGTTCTCTCTACTAAAACATGGACTGTGTGTTTGAATTCTTCAGAGCAATGCAAAGAGCATCTCTAGCTTCAGACAACCATGAACCCAGGGGCATTATTGTTGTTTTGAAACGAAGTCTCATTAGTTTGCAGAGGGCTTCCCTAAATTTTTGAGGCTGACTATGAACCTGTGATCCTCCTGACTCAGCCTCCCAAGTACTGGGCTTACATGCATAAGCATATGTGCCTTTTACACACTAGCCTTCTGCTCCTATATTCTCTTTTCCACATGTCCTCCTGCCCTAGGCACTGCTGCACATTATTGAAAAAATGTGAATTTTCAGTGGATATGGAATAAGAATTTAAATTTTAAAGTGAATATACAATTTATTTAACATTCAAACTTTATTGAGACATGTGCAATATGGCAATTTTACTGGGGGTTTAACCCTATCCAGGATGATTGCTTGTTGGGGTTTAGCAGCAGGATTCAGTTCACATTTAGCACTAATTAAATACTTTATTGAATAAATACCAAACAAAATGCATTCAAATGCTCTCTCAAAAAATCATTTTAAAGGCCTTTCTACTTAGGCTAATGACAAACATAATAAAGGCAGATATGCTAGTTTAACATAATTGGCTGATTTTATACAGCACTTGTATCTTTTAGTCTATAAGTATGTTATTAAATGATAGTTTCTAATACAACCATTTCTACAGAACTAGGAAATAAGTTTCTAAGAATGAAAGATTTTACAGACCCCATTTTTATACCTACTCCAACAGTCTAACTCTAAAGAGCCAATGACTTTCCTCACATGAGCTCATGACTAATGTGGCTTTACTATCAAAATATGAACACTGAGACAAGATTCAAATATTCCCAACGAAGCACAAAATGCACATTGTGATTGCGTATTCAGTGACAGTGAGCACTGCATTCAAACCCATTGCATCCCAGGAATTAAATAAGGTCGGCCACGTTCATGGGCATTTCCTCCATTGTAGTATTGTAGAAAGTCTCAATGTCACAAAAAATCCTCATGTATCGTTCAGTTACAGAGTTTATAGCCACACCTTCCCTTCCAAATCGGGTCACTTCTGTGAATGTAGTTTTCACAATTGGTAGGTAGATCATAGTTTATAATCAAAGACACTTGTTGCACATCAATCCCACAAGCCAACAAGTCAGTAGTGATCAAAACATGGCTTGACCCCGATCAGAATTTCCTCATGATAACATCTCTCTTCTTCTGTTCCATGTGCAGTTACTTTTTATAAAAGGAAATAGAGTAAAATATTTTCAGTTTTGTCAGCCATATATTCTCTGCTGCAACTCTGTAGCTCTGCAATTGTGGGACTAAAGCAGCCAGAAGCAACATATCAATAAATGGGCTAGGCTATGTTCCAAGAAAACTGTATTTGTGTTACACTAAAATATAAAGTTTGCATAATTTGTATGAGTCACAAAATATTATCTTTCTTTGTTTTTTTCCCAGCCATTTAAGTGTATTTTTAAAAACATTCTCAACCAGTAGGCTGAGAACAAAACAAAAACAAAAACAAAAAAACAGGCAGTGGGCCAGACTTAGCTCAAAGGCTACAATTTGTATGCTCCATAATATAAAAATAATAAACTCTCACAGGCTGGGCTTTTATGACTGCTGTAGAGTTGTCTTCTTTTGCAGCATAAGCTGTATGTTCAGATGGATCTCTTTAAATATGATATGTGTTAAGGTTCCCTTATGACATTTAATTATCCTGTAGGTGAGGAAAGAAAAGTATTCATCTTAAAGGAGCTGAACATGCCTCAGGAAATCGCCTTTCAGGACATTATGATCTGCACACACCACCTTCTAAGCTCCCATTTGTGGGACGCTGACCACAGGTGGATTTCTGCTGTTGTGTGCTTTTCATCTGACTTATCTCCATCTGGGAAAGAACCTGGAATGGGCTGTTGCCCACATGATGTCACTCCCGAAGGAGGGAGAGAAACAGGATGAGGAAAAAAATCTTGCAAAAGGAAAAACAGGATTTTGAATTTCTAAAATAGGTTTTTCATACCAAGAACAATAACTGCAGTGACCCAAAGCCACGATGAAGCTGGGAAGTTTCAATTCTGACACCAATGACCTCTAGGATTATTTTTGCAAGCCCTCAGGCTTCTTTCCTTCAGTTAAAAACTGTCTTCCAAGGAGAAGAACTTTTCTGGAGCATGCGCTTCCTAGCACTCACTAAGAACACTCTGCTTTTCACCTCCAATCACTTTTCAATACAAAAGGCTTTGACAGACGTCTAAAAGAAGGAGCTGGCTTCCCGCAAGCTTTTTGCTAACTCTGTTGCCTTCGGAACCGGAGTCCACCAAGTCATATCCAAGCAACAAAATGACTGCGTCATTTGAACAGCAGAAAATTGAGTAGGAAAATTGAAATCTGAAGCCAAAGAACAAAGCCCAGAACCAAAAGCCTTAGCTTACAAATGAGTCCTGTTCAATCTCGCTTTCTCATTTATCTTCTCTTTGTTGTTATCAGACTATGTTTCCAACTGGACACTCATACTGGAAAGTTTTGCATGAAGACAATTTGATATCTAGAGTAGAAAACAATATGTAACTTGAAGAAGTAGAAGGTCTTCATAGATATTAAAAGAACTTTCTTTTTTCTTTTTGTAATGGCTTTTAACAACCCTGTGGCAGACACCACATTAGTACAAATAGTTCCCAGTTTACACATGGATTATGGACCAAGAGTTTGTAAATCAGGTGTGTGTGTGTGTGTGTGTGTGTGTGTGTGTGTGTGTTCGCGTGCGCGCACGCCCGCGCGCGCGCGCGCACATGCATTAGAGATTTAACCTGGGGCATTCTATCTCTGAGCTATACCCCAGCCTTACATTATTTTATTGTATTTTTTTTATTTTGAAACAACTTGAAGTAGACCTCCCTTAGTCCCAGACAGGCTGAGACAATTAACAGAACACAGTTTTAGCTAAAGTATAAATTCCCAACATGTTGGGGATGAGAGAAAGAAAGTACACAAAGGTGTTTGGAGGCCGGAGGAAAACTAGGAGACAGTACAACTCTCTGCAATGTGGGTTTCTGGAAAAGAAAATAGAGATCATGGAGGGGGGGCCGCTAAATTTTAATAAGATGGAGCAGCATGCAGATGCCTAGCTGCAGCCCAACCAGCCCACATACCACTCCTTGGACTCCTTCCCAAATAATAATAAGTCAGAGTATTATAGTGATACATACATACCCATGTTTTAACAGCACACTTCACATCAGCCAAATAATGAAGCCAATTGAGGGGTTTGTCACAGATGAACAGATAAAGAAAATGTGTATATGCACACAATAGGGTTTTACTCAACATAAACAAGAACAAAAATATGTAATTTGTGGAGAAATGGATGAAACTAGAGATTATGCTAAATAAGATCAGCCAATCTCAACAAGTCAAGAGTCATATATTTTCTTTCATATGCAGAAGCCAGAGAGAAATAAAAAAAAGAGACCAGTAGAACAGTGGAAGGAAATTGGGAGTCAGAGGTGGGAAGGTAATAAAGGAGGATTACAGATGGAAACAGTTCAAAATAATGTGTTATGTCCATATCTGAAGATACCATTACCTATCTTACTAATATATACGGGGGGGGGAGCAGAGAGGAATCCAGTGGGAAACATACCAAATGCTGTGTGCATTTATATTTGTACTACTTTGAATCCCACTATGATGTATATTTACAATGCACCAATAAAAGTGTATAAAATTATGAAAGAAGAACAGAAAAACTTGATAAGACCTTAGATTAGTTACAGTATTGTAATGGGCTAGGGAAAAAGAGAAAGATCAGAAGCCCTTTACAAAAATTACACTATAAGACAATCAGAATAAATGCATCCATGTCAGTTTTTCTCCTCAAACATCCTTTTTATTAATTAACAAGAAAAGGGGATCTCTGAATACTGTTTCCACACCTGCTGTATCTGGAGACAAGGATAGTAGTGCATCTCTGCAAACTGTTGAGGATTAGTGTACAAAGAATTTTCTTTGGACATTTCTACTTCTGAGTTGAAGAGTTAATAGAGGGAGATAAAATTGTCCAAACCCCACCATGCCTGTGAGTGGCTGTGGGTGATGCTGAGCTTTGCTAGTATTCCTTCCAAAGCAGTTAACTTGAAATCCTTATCGTTATACATCCCAGATATTGTCTGTTCAGGAGTAGTTCTTGCTCACTGAGATCAGTGTAAGACTTAGTATCATTTTGACATAATGTGCGATTTTCCAAGCCTTTAAAAAATCTATGCCACTCATGAGTAGAAAGGAACAATTAGGTGAGTGTGACAGATACTCTTGTCAGGAGAATGAGTGCTATTGGCTCTCTTTCTGTTTCGGTGGAAAGTGAGATATTCATGTAGGCAGATGAAGGGAGTGTTATTTAGAGAGAAGGAGCAGATAGGAAGATTATAACTGCAGATATAAACTTACCTGACTGCAGTTTTGCTGAGAGCCAGCCATCTTCTCCTGTGCATGGATGAATAGATGTTGGTACCATGAAATCTTCCTAAGCCACACACATGTCCATGTTTAATATTTAGTAGGATGCTGTCTTTACTTTCACTTCACAGATGGAGTCTAGGGAATGTTATTAATGGCAGGCAGGCTATAAGAAGGAAAAAGAGAGGAGGGGAGAGAGAGAGAGAGAGAGAGAGAGAGAGAGAGAGAGAGAGAGAGAGAGAGAGAGAGAGAGAGAGAGAGAATGAATGACAACCTCAAGTAAATGTAAGCACCAGAAAGATTCATTCAAACCAGGAAATACTTAAAAATTATTGGAACAATTTTATTCAGTGACATAGAGAGGTTTATTTAGGAAATTATAAAATGCGCATTCAAGAGAGAATGTGGGCCAGCTCAAGAGGGAGAAAGTGATGCTTTGGGAGTGCAGGACTCTTCTTTTATAGGGGACTTTCATGAGGGATGGGCAAGAGGTATGTGGGGATGCTGTCGTAGTCACAAGATGACTTAAGGTGTTCCTGGTCCTGACCTACATTGTCTTATCATCAGGTTCCTTCTCAACTATTCAAGAACAACCAACAATGTTGAGGAGATTGCTCCCTGAGTAGTGCCCCAAGGAGGTCTCTTTTTTGTTGTCTGATAAATAGACACCACCCTAAGGATGGTTAACAGTGTTCAGGGTCTGGAACAGTTTTATTTATGATGCTTGATTTTTTATTTTGAAATAACTTTAGACTTAAAATTTCAAAATAACACAGAAAGTATCTTGTACATTTCATTTGGCTTTTTCTAACTTAACATCTATGTACTTGTAGTACAAGCATCAAAATCAGAAAATTAACATAGGTATAATAATATAAAAATCTACAGAGCATTTTCAGATTTCCCTATGTTTCCCAGGAATCCAAACTAGGATCTTCATTACATTAAAATGTCATATCTCCGGGTCCTGCCCATCTGCGACAGTCTTTGTCTTCTCTCTCATGACTTTGACACTTCTGTCAGTACTGGTGAGCAGTTTGTAAAATACCGCTTTTTGAACCTTTCTCTATGAAGTATGTTGGAGGCACTGGATGTCAGTATATTTATTTATATCCTTATGAATTTAGGGATCCCCCATTCTGTAGATTATAATGTCATGCTATTATCATTTACCAGAATAGTTTTTTGTTTGTTTGTTTGTTTGTTTTAGCTGTAAGCATCCCAAGTTCCTGAAAAGGAAAAAAAAAGCATATAAGAAATGAAGAGATGCTTTCAACCATCTCAAAATGATGAATATTAGTGTTGGGCCTGAAAAAAATCTTTAATAAATATTAAACAGAGGCTGGAAGGGATGGGGGAATCTTTCTTTGCAATGATGGTAAGATATAATTCCTGAGAGATTCATCTCAAGCAAGCAATTCAAAGGTATCCCTAATGGCTGGGGATAAGATTCTGAACATCAGAAAAGAAGGAATAGATTCCATTAGGATCATAAACATTCCAGTATGGAATTCAGAGGTTTTGAATGCTCACAGTTGCCTAAGATGTATGGGCACAGTTTCTTTGCTTCTAACAGAATTCGTCTGTGATGATTTCCTGCTTACTAGGGAAAAGGGAAAGAACACAAAATCCTCAAGTATTCCATGTAGAAGAAAAACTTCCTCCTGTGTACTATTTCAGAATAACTTTTCTGAGAAAAGCCAAAAACAAACAGTTGTAAAATTTCCTAAACGTTGATACTTTCCCCTGGGTGAGTTGTTCTTTAAGGCTGGAGACGATCCCCTCTTTCCCAGAATTCTCATGGCTCGTTTATGCTTTTCTTAAACCATAACCACATTTAGTCTTGTGTTGTAACTCTTTGTATGTGTTGAAGACTCCTAAGCTTTCCTCCTCCATAAAAAGCTGCTATTTTATTTAATGTCATTAATGAATTGTTTTTACTTTCCTAGTCCTGATAACAATATTTTATATTTTAAGAACTCTTATTTTGGGGGCATAAACTGTGGATTTCATGACATACCTCAGATTTATGCCAAATTTAACCTGGATGGGAGTAAGAGGAATTGGTATCTTATGCAGAAGAGGTAGGAGAACATATTACCCTTAAGTCAAAAACTGTTTTTAAAATTGTGTACATTTGAGCCGGGCGTGGTGGCTCATGCTTGTAATCCCCACGCTTGGGAGGCTGAGACAGGAGGATCGCGCAGGTTCAAAGCCAGCCTCAGCTACTTAGTAAGGCTCTCAGCAACTTAGTGAGACCTTGTTTCCAAATAAAATAGAAAATGGGTCTGGGAGTATAGCCCAGAGGTAGAAAGCCTCTGGGTTCCACCCCCAGTACCACCAAAAAAAAAATTGTGTACATTTAAGGTGCCCAATATGATTATTTCACACACACACACACACACACACACACACACACACACACACACACACACGGTAAAATGATTACTATGTGAAGCAAATCAACATGTTCCTCTTCTTACATAGTTATTTTTCTTTGTTTGGGTATGGTAAAAATATCTAAAATCTATTCTCTTAACAAGTTTCCAATACAGAATACAGTATTATTAACTATTGTCCTCATGCTCAACTTCAGATCTCTATATAGCTAAGACTCTTAGCTATGTCGAGCTTGTTTTCTTGGTACATTTATTGGTGAGCTTGGAATATTGATGCACTTTGGAAAAGGAGGCTGGATTGCAGAATGTACATTGTCCTTAAAATATCTTTAGAAATCAGGTTTATTTCCCTTCAACATCCCACTATTAGCTTTTTGTCTTGTGCATGTCAATTTTTGCCCTGACAATACAATTTAAAAGTATTATTATTTTGTGTGTGTGTGTGTGGTACTGGGGATGGAACCCTTCTACCTCCAAGATACACTCCCAGACCTATTTCATATTTTTATTTGGAAACAGGGTCTCAAGCCAGCAAGGCTGGCTTCGAACCAGCGCGATCCTCCTGTGTCCGCCTCCCAAGTGCAGGGATTACAAGCGTGCGACACCACGCCCAGCGTTGAAAGTATTATTTATTATATACTCTGATTTTATGGTTAATTGAAGTTTTTTTGTCAGTTAGGTACTTCCACTAAGATAAAGAGCAAAAAATAATAAAAAAATTGAATAAATTCCTTTCAAAACTATTATTCAATTAAAGCCTTTTGATTTACAACCTTTTTGTGTGTTTTTACTTGAATTAGGAGGGTAGATGGCCAAATAATGGAAACTTCATCCTCATTTTTCCTTTTACTCACAAACATTGTTCTGACATGGCGCTTGATTCTGCATATACAATGGCTAGAAAATAAATAAAAGAAACATAGTGTCTTTCTTTACTGAATTTGCAGTCTTTATTATGTTTAACTTTTACATACATTAGTTGTATTCTTGTGATTCTGTGCAAAAAAAATCCGAATTCATTACATTTATAAAGGGAGATAATTATATTTAAGATGTGTGATCATCAGCCTTGAAGGACAAAGATGAATTTTTATGTTAGCACGTTACAAAAGCAATGAAGCCATAGTTCTCTGCTGAAATCACTAATCCTTTCAGGAGATCAGAAGGCAGCTCCAAGCTTCTTACTCTGAGTCTGACCAAATTCCAGGAAAATGTGACATTTCTTGGGAAAGCTTCATTCTTTGGAGTGTTCCCTAAATTAATGGTGTTAAAAAAATAGTAGAAAAAAGAAAAGAATAAGTATTATATAACAAATACAAGAATGAATGCAAAGGCCAGGTGGGGGAGAAAAAGGAAGAGATGAAGAAGGAAGAGGAGAAAGGGGAGAGCTTGAGAAAAGAAAATTCAGAAATGGTTAGTGGGTTTTTGAGGCAAAGGGAGAAAATACCTACTAAAATGTTTGTTTTATTTTTTTAAAGAAATAATAGGCCACACAGCACAGCCTACCCCCTACCTTTCATCTCCCCATCCTGCTCCATCCCCACTTTCATTTAGGGCCTTTCTAGGGAAGTTCAAGTCTTATCCCTTGGGCCACATGCCTGTCTTTTCTCAAAAGCATCTTACTGGAGTTTTTAATCCTTCTTATTGAGTTCTAGGAATTCTGATTTTGTAAGTCTTTGGTGAGAAACGTATTACTGAACTAATTCTTAAATAGATCTAATTAGTTAAAACAAAAGCAATCCTCTAAAGCACAGCTAAATTAAAGATCATTTGCTTCTATATTTAAATAGCCTTTCAGCAGGAAAGAATAAGAGAATAATTGTACGTCTTCTCTCACATGTGGAAGATACACAGAATTTGAGAAACAGGAGCAGAAGTAGAGACTCCAGTGGAGTGATGGAGGGTGCTTCGGGGAGGAGGAGGGAGAATAGAGACATAAAGAAGATAACAGTTGAAATAATGCTATGTAACTATACTAAATTACCAATGTCAATCTCAAAGACATATATGAGAAAGGGGAGGGAGGAGAGTAGGACTCAGAGGGAAATGCTCCAGGAATTTTATGCATGTATATTTCTATCACTCTGTACCTCAGTATGATATATAATTACAGTGCACAAATAAATTTTAAAAACAAACAAGCAAATAAATAACTAAAAGTGGTTGTAAAAAAATAAACACATTTTAATGAATATCTGTTAGTTTGGTTTCAGAACTCATAGAGTCAAAACATTGAACCATTGAAGGCAACCTTTGAGCAATTTTCATCCATAAACTTTTTATATATATTTTTATGAGGAAACCCATGTATTTGTTCTGTTTCTTAGAAATTTTTGACCAAAAGCACATTTGGGAGGAAGAATATGCTGACTTGTAGGGACCTAGAAAGTGACCTCTGCAACCTGTACTCAGCATGGATTCCAACCCAGACATGGAATGTATTCTGTAGCACTGGACAGTTAGTCAACTTCTCTAAGCCCAATGTCTCTCACAATTAAAATGAGAAGAATAATATTTACCTCTCAGAACTCTCAGAATTAGCAAACATATTTATGAAGGCCCTGGTTTTTGGAATGCATGAAATAAATGTCATCTTTTCTTGTGGTGTTTTTTCTGCATGCTTCTTTTTCTTGACTTTTGCATTCTAACTTTTCTGCTTCAGTCACTGCTGCTGTGGCCTTTGTGTTCTATCCTCAAGGGTGTTAGAAGTTCATAGCATAAGAGGAACAGTAGTGGAGAGGCTGTCCTAATGGTGAGCTGCATAAACATCAATTGCTTGGAATCCTTGTCATCCATTTGAAAGCTTTATTCCTATTACTTTGTTCCTATTACTTTGTTCCTATTACTATTGAAAGCTTTGTTCCTATTACTCAGCTGAGGACAACGGTCAGAGAATGGTCCACATCTAAATAACACATTACTGTCACTTCAGTGGCCCGCTGACATGGTTTCAAATGCAAGTGTCAATAATTTCTGGTTCGGAATATTGAAACATTTTACATCTGTATTCAACTATTTTTCTATCTGTGTAAGACAGTATTAAAAAGAAACTAATCAGTAGCTTTTCTATTTGCCAACCATGAATTCACTGAGAAGGAAATACAGAAAACAATTCAATTCACAATCACTTCCAAATCAATAAAATATCTAGGAATAAACCTAACCAAAGAGGTAAAAGACCTCTACAATAAAAATTTTGAAACACTAAAGAAAAGAAAGCTGTGCAATTCTCAAGAGTAACTTGATTTTGCTTTAATAAAATTTTTCATCCTCCCCTGTCTTCTAAGAGAATATTTTTTAAGATTGTATTCAATTATATTTTGAATGTACTCAGGAAATCTTTAATTTGAATGCTACCCACCTCTAATACCTCAAACAACGTGGTAATCAAAATGGACAATATATGCTATGAATAGTGTATTTATTTATGTATTATTTTATTTAGAGTTTTTTATTTTCTAGCAGAAAAGGCAGTGTGGATATCAAATGAATACTATCGTCCCCTAAGACTCCGACCCGCAGGGGCTTAGAGAACGACACAGACACCTCTTCAGCTGAAATATGAATTCTTCTTTAATGGATCCTTAATATGTCTCAATATGTCTCCTAATATGTCTCTGAATATGTCTGACAATGCGTACAACAAGCACAATATATATCAGCATCATAATCCCTCCCTCTATTCCCTACCAACCCCAAGCTTTCCACAGCTAGGGCATGCACACTTCTGACTCTCTCATAGGCAGGCTGGTGGTAGCATGAGGCTTTGCGTCACTGATCATTCTGCAGGCACGTAGCATGGCACACTGCGCATGCTCAAGGAGATGTCCATCTTGTGAGTCTCATGACTTGGCTGCAAGCCTAGGCGCCATCTTGAATCCACGCTGGCAACAAGCCTGGGTGCCATCTCGGTCCAGCCGAGTGGGCCCCGACAGAATACATAAAACATATATAAAACTGCATTCTATTCTTCCCTCATTCCTATCAGGCTCCCATAAAACCTCAAAATATTTTGAGATCTATGCCCTTCCAGAATCATTTATGTTGTGCACTTTTTTGGCCTAAGCTTTCTAGTATGACTCTTATACACAATTTCTCCCTATCTATCTATCACATAAAAATTTATCTGTAAGCCGGGCATGGTGGTGCACACTTGTAATCCCAGCATCTGGGAGGCTGAGACTGGAGCATCACAGTTGGCGGACAGCCTCAGCTACTTAGTGAGGCTGTCTGTAACTTAGTGAGACCCTGTTTCAAAATAAAGAATAAAAAACAGGACAGGGGGTATAGCTCGGAGGTCGAATGCCCCTGGGTTTCATCCCCAGAACCTCAAAATACACATATATATATATATATATATATATATATATATATATATATATGTATTTGTGTTGTGTCCTTTTCTTGGAGATAGAGAAAATTATCCACTAAATTAGAAGTTTATATTGTTTTTTATTTTTTACTGCTTCATCGTAGTCCCATCTTAATGGAGTACAAGATGGTAGAGACATACCTGCACACATCACTCATTTAGCCCTTCCCCAATTTTCATCCTGTTCCCTCCCCCTCCCTCCTTTCTCATGTTTGGCTTAGTAATTGACTATGATATGTTTTTGAATGTACATCATGTACATTATGGAGTTTCCCTTTTACAATCTCATTTTTTTTGTGTATACTCTTTAAAACATTGAGAACCACAAAGAGTTTTGGTTTATGTGAATGCTAGCTACCAAGATTTATCATGATAGTTTTTTTGATGGTGGTACTGGTGATGGAATCTAGGGTCATTCTACCTTTGAGTTACATTCCTACCCTATTTTATTCCTTTATTTAGAAACAGAATCTCACTCGGTTGCAGATGGCCTCACTAAGTTGCTGAGACTGTCTGTTTACCTGGGATCCTTCTGTCTCAGCCTCAAGTACTGGAATTAAAAGTGTGAGCTGCCACCATGTCTGGCTATCATGCTAAAAATTTTAACTTAGAGCTATTGAGTGTTAAGGTAAATTGGTAAATTCTAGTGTGTGTGTGTGTGTGTGTGTGTGTGTGTGTGTGTGTTTTACTGGGAATGGAGCCCATGGGCCTTCTACCTCTAGGCTACACCCCCAGACCTATTTTATTTTTATTTAGAAACAGGATCTTACAAAGTTATGGAGAGCCTCATTAAATTTCTGAAACTGGCCTCAAACCTGTGATCTTCCTGTCTCAGGCTACCAAGTACTGGTATTGCAGGTATTTGCTACCATACTTGGTGGTAAATGCCGTTTTTGATGAGAAGTGACTAGATTTTCCAAATTTGAAGAGGAATGGCAATATTGTATGCATTTTAAAACCTTTTCAATGCCTTCTTAATAGGATACAGATTATCATATCTGTTTCTGCACTCAATCTGTGTATTCAAGTAGCCCATGGAGAATCCCACTGTATATTCTTGAAGTAAGAAAAATAAAAAGGGTAAACTAATGTCTTAGTATTTATATTAGTTTTTGTTGCAGCTATAAAAAATTACGAGTGGATTAAAACAAAACAAACCTATTGTCTTCTTTTGAACTTAGGAGTCCCCAAAAGTATTTCAGGTAAATTTGAAATTCCCACACACTACTTTGAAAGTTATTACTCTATGATATATTTACTAGGTAGCATGTATTTGACAAAATCCTTCACAATGAGCCTTTAAAAAAGAGTTGATTAATTAAAAAGTTATTTTATGTACACAAATAACAAACACTTTGAGAAAGAAACTCAGAAAAATAATTCCACTTGTTATAGCCTTAAAATTAATTATCTAGGCCAGGCGTGGCAGTGCATGCTTGTAATCCCCGCACTTGGGAGGCTGAGACAGGAGGATCACGCAGGTTCGAAGCCAGCCTTGCCGGCTTAAGAGACCCTGTTTCCAAATAAAAATATAAAATATGTCTGGGAGTGTAGCCAGGAGGTAGAAAGGTTCCATCCCCAGTACCACCAAAAAAAAAAAATTAATTATCTAGGAATATATCTAACAAGGAGTTGCAAGATTTCTGTAGTAAAAGTTATGACACTGAAGAAATAAATTAAAGAAGACACTAGAAGATGTAAAAATCTCCCATAAATAGATAGAATTAATATTGTTAAATTAATATTTCCATTACCAAAAGTAATATATCGATTCAATGAAATAAAAAATCCTAAAACCAGCTCTAAAATTCATACAAAAATAAAGACTCAGAAAAGCTGTTGTAATTACATATAAAATGTCCTTCAAGGAGCTCATTTATTAATGTTTGGAGTTGAAGTTATTGAATCTCAAGGGCTGTGGTCCCAGCGTTGTAATAAATTTATCTGAGTAGTGGCCTGGCCTGTAGAGTGTGGCTGGAGGGGGTGGCCTTGGAGATTATGGTTCTTCTCCCTGTGTGTTGTCTGCCTCTCTCTCTCTCTCTCTCTCTCTCTCTCTCTCTCTCTCTCTCTCTCTCTCTCTCTCTCTTCTCTCTCTCTCTCTCCCCACTCCCTCTCTTCCAGCTTCCTTGATATAAAGATCACAGCCCACATGCTCTACCTCTCTCTGCTTCCTACCACCATGTCCTGAGATCCCCGGTCTCTGGTCTCTCGGCCTTCACATGAATTGAACCCCAATATCAGCAACAAAAAACATGAGCTAATAAATCTTCCTTTAAGATACATGATCAATATTTTAGATTATATCTGTAAGAATGCTGATGGAAACAATAGCCAAAGAGATTTTAAGCAGTAAGAGCAATATTGGAGGCACCATCATTCCTGACTTTAAATTATTCTACAGAGCTATAGTAACAAAAACTGTATGATTCTGTCATAAAAACAGATATAGAGGCCAATGGAATAGACAGAGGCTACAGTGACAAAGCCACACAGATAAAGTCATCTCAACCTTGACATAGGTGCCAAAATGTATGTTGGAGAAAAGATAATCTTTTAACAAATTGTGCTAGGGAAACTGGATATCTATATCAAACTGGGTTGCTCTTTCCCATCCTGCACAAAGTTCTTCTCAAAGTGGATCAAAGAACTAGTAGTTAAACCAGAATCTTTACAGTTAAAAGAAAAAAGTATAGAGTAAATTCTCTAACATATAAATCCAGCCATCAACTTACTCAATAAGACCCCTAAATCTCAAAAAATAAAGTGAAGAATTACTAAACGCATAAAATCAAATTAAAATGCTTCTGCACAGCAAGCAAAATGATCAAGAGTACGAAAAGAAAGCATACGGAAGCAGAGAAAATCTTTGCCATCTACCCTTCTGATAGTTTTTAAATAAAAATAAAACAGGGCTGGGGCTGTAGCTCAGAATATATATATGCCTTACACCAATCCCCCAATCCATAACTCAATTAATAAATGAGCAATTGAACTCAGTAGAATTTTTCAAAATGCAAATTAAAACTGCACTGAGATTTTAACTCATTCCAGTTAGAATGACATTCATCAAGAAAATAATAACAAACACCAGTGAGCATGTGAGGAGAAAAGAGACACTTATACAATGTTTGTGGCATTATAAATTAGTACAACCACTATTGAAAACAGTGTGAAAGTGCCTCAGAAAACTAGGAATGGAAACACCACAAGATATAGCGAATACCATCCTTTGGTATCTTCCCCAAAGAATTAAAGTCAGAATATTATAGTGACACATACGTACCCATGTTTATAGCAACAATTCAGAAAGTTTATGGAACCAGCCTAGGAGTCTATCATCAGAGGAACAGATGAAGAAAACGCAGTATATTCACACAAAGGAGCTTTATTCAGCCATCAAGAAGAGCAAAATTATGTCATTTGCAGAAAAGTGGATAGATAGGAAGAACATCATGCTAAAGGAGATAAAAACAGGCTCAGAGATTTAGCCTCATATGTTTTCTCTCCTATGTGGAAGTCAGTGACGAAGGGGGAAAATGTACCTCATGAAAAAAGACCAGTAGAACAGTGGAAGGCGATCGACAGACTATAGGGGAGACAAAGGAGAGGAACAGGAAGGAAACAGACCAGACTAGAGCATATGCATGTATGAATGTACCACTATAAATTTCACTATTATATATAATTATAATGCACCAAGAGAAAATTTAAAAACTAAAAGTCCATTGTAAAAGAGAAGCCCTTTCTGAATTATGTATTCCTATAACTCCTACTCAATAATGTTTTTTCCATTATTGAAATCGAATCTTACTTTTCTTTTTCTAATAGTAAGGGAGATTGACACAGGGTCATTCTACCTCCAAGCTACACCATTAGTGGATTTTTATAATTCTTTGTTTGGAAATAGATCGATGAGAGTCTCACTGCTGCTGAGGCTGTCCTTGAACCTAAGATGCTCCTGCCTTTGACCTCCCAAGTACTGGGCTTACAGATGTGTGCCACCACTCCCAGCAGCTAAATCTAATCTTTCTATAATGTTGACGGCTATTCAAATATTTAGCAGGCTCTATGATATCCGCACATGACTTTTCGCCACATGGAACAGGGAGAGATCCTCGTGAAAAAACTTATGATGATAACAATATCAACATCGACACTATTTGTCTAAACTCTACCTACACTTCATGGCCAGGCCTTAATGTCAAACTTTCTGCAAACTCCCTCTGATGCCTCTAATGAAAAATTGCCTTTGCTCCCTCTGATTCAGAAGGACATTGCACATTATCAGTAAGGTTATTATGTTCAGGGCTCTGTGGTGTGATAAAACAAAAAATCATTCAAGGGCAAGGTCTTTCATTTATTTGCTCTTACATGATGTGCAGGTTAGTATTCATTAGAGAAGAACTCCACAAAATGGCTTGAGTGCAAGGCTAGGGGAGTAGGAAGAGGAACAGCTGGAGTCCATGTTTACCCTTGGTCTCAGGAGCACTGGGGGTGTGTTTGGGGTCCTACACCGGAGGCCTGGGAGCAGAGGTTCCTACCATCTGCGTGCTCATTCCAAGGGAAGAGAGCATAGGAACAGGTTCATGAGGATCGTACCAAGGGGAAGGAAAGTGCTAGCCACTGAGCACTCGCAGTCCTGAGTCCTAGGGAGAAAAGGCTGAGAAAGAAAAGGAAAACAGATGGCACTATGTCCTGAACACCACTTACCAAGTACCCATTGCTAGCTCAGGAACTGGTGCTGGTCTTAGAAGCACTGTACAGTGCCACACCACACTGACCCATGTTCTAGTAAGTTCCACAGGAGGATGGGGTTCTCCCATTCCTGGAGAGAATAATACACAGCTTCTCCAAGGAGCCATCTGATGCTTCCTTGGATTGGAGCCTGATCAAGGCTTCCACTTAGATGGAGCTAAATGCTTAATGCCAAGCAATGGCAGTTTTAGCAAAGCCAGGTGGTTAAAATTCTTTCTTTAAGAATTGGCATCAAAGTCAATCACTAAGCCCAACATGAGAAGGAGGGAGTGGGGAGGGAGTGGGGTGGAAATTGGGGAAGGGCTAAATGAGTGATGTGTGCATGTATGTATGCCTCTACCATCTTGTACTCCATTAAGATGTATGACTACGCCCAGGCGTGGTGGCGCACGCTTGTACTCCCCACGCTTGGGAGGCGGAGACAGGAGGATCGCGCAGGTTCGAAGCCAGCCGCGCGTGCTGGCTTAGGAGACCCTGTTTCCAAATAAAAATGTAAAAGTAGGTCTGGGAGTGTAGCCCGGAGGTAGAAGGGCTTCCAGGAACCCCAGTACCACCAAAAAAAAAAAAAAAAGATGTATGACTACAATGCACCAATAAACAATTAAGAAAAAAGAATTGGCATACATGTCTTTTAAAATCTAAATGAGAAAGGAAGGAGTAGAGCCGCAGTAGTCTCCTAAGATCCAAGTGGAAGTGTTTTCCTTCTCCTCTGAGTTGAGGCAGGAGGCAGGACGGCAGGACAGAGGCCCCAGGATTCCACTCTTCAGCAGAAGCATGAAGAGCCATAAAACACCTCCATGCCAGAGAGGACACTTACCAATACCTCGTGCTAGCTTGGGAACTGGTGCTGGTCTTAGAAGAAACAACCTAAACAGAGAATTGGGACTGTGAATTAGGTTCAAGTTCCCAGAATGGTGGTTGGAGCAGAGCTAAGAGAAGTTCTAGATGGACTCCTGTTTGCTCTCCCCATAATGGTGTGGTCTGAAGAAACCTAGAACACAGCCAGACATACTGCCTCAACTTCTCCACACCTCTGCTCCTCAGAGAGAGAACCGGAGCCTCCCCATCTTCCACTCATTGCCACTAGCATAGCAGTTCCTGAAATGTCAGACTCCTTCCCCAGCTGATGAAATTTAGCATTTGACATAGAGCTAACACTTAACTTCTATAGGGCATGAGTCAGCCTTTACTGGAATCATTTTTTTCTTGAAATCAAATCTGTTTACTATTAACAACTTATGAACAATTTAGATATATTAGTCTCAAACTAATTAGGAACACACATGGTATGAAAAAGCAAATAAATATTATAATTTATTCTTTGTTTGTTCCCCAATGAAATGGATGAGTAGGCTGATCTTAGTATTCTGATGATCTAATTACATACGTGGCACTGATTATCATAGTGACCCATAATTTTGATGTAAGCTATCAAATTCTCATCCAACAATTGAATAACACTCATTTTGGCCCAAAGTTAAGAGTAACCATAAAAACACAAATGCTGCTCTGCACCATGTGAAAAGAACATTGGTTTACCTTTCCTGCCTTTAACATCCAGATATCTGTATCACAACTTTGTGTGTGTGTGTGTGTGTGTGTGTGGTACTGGGGATGGAACCCAGGGGCATTTTACCTCCCAGATACACCCCCAGCCCTATTTTTTTATTCTTTATTTTGAAACAGGGTCTCACTGAGTTGCAAAGGGCCTCACTAAGTAGCTGAGGCTGTCTGTGAAGTGCAGTCCTCCTGTCTCAGCCTCCCAAATGCTGTGATTATAAGTGTGTGCCACCACGCCCGGCTACAACCCATTCTTAAACATACAAATATGAGTGCCCACTGCGGCAAGTAATGGGGTGTCCCTGTCCACACTGGCCCTTGCTCTATCTCTTTTTCTGCTGCTTGCGGGGTGATGTATGCTGTGATATGAGCTGAGATGTGGTCTGCCCCCTTGGTTTTCAGACACTGTGTGCTGGCAGTGGCCTCTGCCGCTGTCTGTGGTCACATAGTCATTCACTGTCCCATTCACACTGCTGCCAGAGTCCTGTGTGTCCCTAACCTATTCCCGGCCAGCCTTCTGAATGGTCTTCAATACCACACTAGCCAATCAGACAAGCCCTAGGCTCTGTCATTGGTACTCCACCTCCAAGGTGTGTACTGACCTCAAGGCTTTACCAACTGGTGCACAGTCTCCTGGGCTGGAAGCAAGCCCTAAGTCCTCTCCACTGTAAGGCTTACTCTAACCCCACCTGAGTGTCTCTGATGATGATGAAAATGTGCCTTTCTGCGAAGCAGAAATCTCTGCAAAGCAGGGGTAATTGATAGCATTAGCTGCTCTGTTGATAAATTGGTCCCTGTGTCTGAATGAGGCTGTACTCCCCAGGGACTGTTCTCCATCCATGGGTGACCATGACAGGAGTATCGAAGGCAGAAAACTACCTGAGAAACCCAGGGCTCATGTGAAGACTGAAGCTGGATCTAAAACTCCTCATAGGCTTTGCCAAAATCTTCTTAGAAGTGTACTACAAGCCCATTTTTCCTTTGTTTCTCCCTTTTCTCCTACTCTTCTCCCTGCCCGTGTTCCTTCCTTCTCTTCCTCACTCCCTTCCCCGCTTCTTTGTTTCCTTTCCAGGATTTACACCTTCATTATGGTCTCACAACTCCACTGCCTTCTTCCTCATTTCTCTCACTGGTCTTTCCCCAAGTAATCCCTTTTAATTTCATCTTAGCATCTGTTTCCTAGAATATTCAGACAAACAATGCAAAGAAAAACTACATGTTTAACACTCCTGACTTATTTCTTTGGGCGTGCTCTCTCCCTAGGAGCCAGACCTAAGCCACATCGTCTCCAGTCCCATCATTCTGCTTTCTAGTTAAATTTTTCTTTTGGGCAAGAGGGTAGCTAACATTATCATTCTGTAAACATTTAATTTTTATTGTTTATTTTTGAAACTCTATAATCTAGCTTTTAGCCTTCTTTTGGCTTTGAAAAGTCAATCCTTTTGCAATTTCAGAAAACAAAATCCCAACCCAGACAAATGAAACAAAAATGTCTCTTATTCCCACAAAGCCTGGCTTTGGCTTTTGTTTTCATCCCACGTGTTCAACAATAGTCCATTCAGAAATCCAAACTATCCTTTGTTTTTAAGATGTATTCACCCTCCTTTGGTGGGTAGTGCAATTAAAGAAAAACAAACAGAAACTTATTATTGATAATATATTGGTGAGAGAAGTATAACATAATTGTGGGTAAAGAAACCAACTTAAAAGGAATAGAAAACAACATGTCAGTTAGAATAAAAATCACAAAATTATTATTTAACATTGCTTAGCATCAAAAGAATTTTATTCTTACCTAGGCTCCCTTGACTTTCCATGGCTTACAGCCTATGAGGAGGAGTGGAGAGCGCTGTTCTAGTTATAATTCAGTTACGGGGAAAGACTACATCTATTTCTTCCACTTCTCCTCACATCTACTTTG
Source organism: Muscardinus avellanarius (assembly GCF_963383645.1). Lineage (NCBI taxonomy): Eukaryota > Metazoa > Chordata > Mammalia > Rodentia > Gliridae > Muscardinus > Muscardinus avellanarius. Next base: position 37,421,169 of record NC_137786.1, on the reverse strand, counting down.
GAGTATGTTAGCCCAGCATTTCAAAAGTAATGTAGGACTAACAAGCCCTACAGTAGAATGCAAGTAAGGTGGCTTGAGGCCAGAACCTTGATCCTGAAAACAAATGGGTGTGTATGTAAAGAAGAGCCACACATTGATTTTCTCTCTTTCTTTCTTTCTTTCTTTCTTTCTTTCTTTCTTTCTTTCTTTCTTTCTTTCTTTCTTTCTTTCTTTTTCTTCCTTCCTCTCTCTCTCTCTCTCTCTCTCTCTCTCTCTTTCTTTCATTCTTTCTTTTTTTGTGGTACTGGGGTTCCTGGAAGCCCTTCTACCTCTGGGCTACACTCCCAGACCTATTTTATACTTTTTATTTGGAAATAGGGTCTCTGCGCGATCCTCCTGTCTCTGCCTCCCAAGCGCGGGGATTACAAACCTGTGCCACCACGTCCGGCCACACATTGATTTTCTAAGGGTGGACTTGTTAATATTTGGCTTGAACATACTAAAGACAACTTTAAATCACCAAGGAAAAATCAGCAGAGTGTGCATATGTGTGTGAGTGGGAGGGTCATTAAGGGAGCAGTCATGAAAACTTCATTAGGGCTTCTCATGTGGACCAAATAATTTGAAAACAATTTTTTTCTTTTTAAAGAAAAATATTAGTTCAACATGTGAGAGAGGAATTCTTCGAGGGGGAATCTGCATGATGACCATTAAGAGTTGCATGTAGCCAGGCGTGGTGGCATACACTTGTAATCCCAGCATTTGGAAGGCTAAAACAGAAGGATCTGGGTTCGTGGCCAGACTCAGCTACTTAGTGAGGTCCTTTGCAACTCAGTGAGGCCCTGTTTCAAAATAAAGAATAAAAAATAGGGCTAGGAGTGTTTCTCAGAGGTAGAGTGCCCCTGGGTTCCATTTCCACTACTGAAAAGAGTCCCATGTAGTAGAATGGAAACTCTTCTTTCTTTGGGTTGGTTGGATTTTCTTTGGGCTGAAGCAGAGAACTTTGACAGTAGTTTTATCATAAAAGGAGTGGAGAGCTGAACAGAGGCCAGTTGGGGTCTCAAGTCTCTGGAAGGGAGGAAAACCAGAAAATGGAGCTCTGAGTCTGGGCTGGGCCAGGCTCTTAGCATCTGAGCAATATCTTGTTCACTCTGTGTTGACGATGCCAGTGAGGTCACCCTTACACAGAAAGAAGCTCCTGCGCTCCCGAGGATGTAGTCTTTTATGGGTGATAGAGGGGGCAGAGTGGATACCCCTTGAGGAATGAGGGGCGGGGCCTTCAGCAAAAAGAAATAAACATTTCATCCAAACCCAGGCCCTGACATGAGATCTCAGTGAGCCTGGCATAATGTTCCAGAGAAACTGACTCGGAAAAGAGACATCCTTCTACCTACTTAGAATAAGATGAGAATAAATATCTTTGTGGTGGCTTATGGACAAAATAGAAAGATAAATTTACAGGGTATATTTTGTTATTAAATCACTTATTTCCCTGTTGTTTTCCCTCCATTTCTTCCACCATTTTATGGTGGTGAAAATTTACTAAAGTCTATCAGGATGGAAATCACAGACACCACACACACACACACACACACACACACACACACACACACACACACACGTACAATGCAAATCCTTATTTTTGTGTTATTAGTCTTCTATAACATCCGGCAGAGGCAACAACTTTGAAAGTTGACCTCAAATACAAAAGCTAAGCACTAAATTAAAAAAGACAAACATGAGTCTGTGGCCTAGTGTTATTCAAGTTTTGGGGATGGTAATGGGCAAGCTACTTCCTATATTCACTAAGGGTTGATGAAAAACAGAGTAATGGTATTACAGGGAAACACAGCCTGAGCCCCAGACATGTGTCATGTATGCTAGACAGAAAAGAGTAATTTTAAATTAATTTGGCAAAATATGAACTAATAATGCATTAGAAAAAACTACACACCACGGATATTCTGAAGAAAAAATACACTGATGAGTAATACTGCCATCTCCCATTAGTGTACACACAGGGTGAGTTCTTCAATCTGACATCCAAATAAGGAAGGGCCCAAGCAATTTTGAGTTGTGGGAATCCTGGATAAAACAATAACTTTATTCTGTGTGCTTCTGAAACCCTGGGTGGTAAACCTATTCAGGTGAGGTCACACTTGGAACTTTATATTTACTTTGGCTTTTTCCAGGTCCGGATAGACATAAATTATTTGGCAAGGATTGTAGGGTAGGTGATAATGAAGGAAGGGAAGACAGAATATTACCAGGAGCTTCTCCAGGTGCCGAGACTGAATACTATGCCATATAAGCCTCTTGTCAGAGATAGACTTGTAGTGGAATCATTAAGAGTAACTTATACTCTAGCTGTGGGATGGCCATTAACAATGTGCAGCAGATCTGAACATAGTTTCATTAAGACAGTTTTGTAAGGGACATGCTGCTTATCTGGTTTTATCCATCATTTGGGACACCAAAATTACTTGTAGCAGAGGTAATATTCCAAATATTCCCAGGCACTATATCACTATATATATGTATATGTATATGTATATGTATATGTATATGTATATGTATATGTATATATACACACACTTATATACATCATGCATATATATGTATGCATATATATATATATGTATATATGTGTGTGTGTATATATATAATTACTGGGAGAGGGTTCTGTATATTATTATCTACCTCAACAAAACACTAAGGATCTATGTATCTATGTGTATATATACATCTCTTTCTTTCTCTCTGCTCTTTCTCTCTCACCCCTTATTTTGGTATTATTTCTTAATCAAAGAATCCTGTCCTTGTCTGATGGACATCATATCTTTCCCATGATGCATCTCTCTTACTTAGTCCAGGCTATAACATCCATGTCTTATTGTCATTCTTTGAATTCATCCTGGAGGAACCACACCAAATATAGGCTGTGTTTGTTGGAGATGATTTGATATATTTTTAATGGCATAAATTTTAATATGCTTTGGAAATGCCATTTTTTTCATTAAAATGCATCTAGAAAATTTCTAACACCCATAAATTTTCCTGGATAAAATTAGATTTATTATACATAATTTTGTTTTATTTTTGTTTTAAGTTGAGGCACTGGGGATTTAACCCAGGGACATTCTACCTCTGAACTATATCCTAAGTCATATTTATTTTATTTATTTATTCTTGTGATACTGGGGGTTAAGACCAGAGGCATTCTACCTCCGAGCTATACCTTCAGCTCTATTTTATTTTTCTTTTGCAACAGGATCTCTCTAAATTAGTGAGACTCATTACTTGCTGAGTCTCTGCTTGAAACTGTGATTCTCCTGCCTCAGCCTACCAAGTACTGGGATTTACAAGCGTGTACCACCACGCCCTGTCTGCTTTGTCTTTTTAATTTTGGAAGTGAGTCTTGCTAAGTTGCTGAAGGTCTCCCTAACTGGTTGAAGCAGGCCTTGAACCTGCAATCCTCCTGTCACAGCCTATATTTGGCTATAATTCCAAAACTGGAATTATAGGCAAGCACCACCACACCAGCTCATAATTTTTTTTGTATGTGTGGTACTGGGAATGGAACACAGGGGCATTGTACCTCCGAGTTTTACCCTCAAACCTATTTTTTATTTGGAAACAGAGTCTCACTGAGTTTCGAAGGGTCTCACTAAGTAGCTGAGACGTCTGCATACCACAATTCTCAGTATTTGTAATCTCAAATGCTGAGATTACAAGCACATGCCACCACGACTGGCATAAATTTGGTTTTAAGATCATTTTTCAGGAATATGTGTATCCTATCTGTAATGAAGATCATTTATACAAACTTATAAAATTAAATCCCACTGATAATTGGTTATTTGTTTGTCTTTTACATCTTCAAAGTACCTTAAAAACTTAATTTGTGAATTACCTTAAAGTGTGCAATTTCATGGTTAAAAGTTAAGCAGGATCTTAGAAAGACCACCTTACTTCCCTTTTAGTACTATGACTTGAAAAATACTATCCTCGGGAGGGGTCTATAATGGCTTCCTTCTCAGTTGAGTAGGAAAACAGAGCCCCAGAAAACTCAACCAGATCTATTCTTGTCTTCAGGTTCGGACCCCAGCACTTGATTCCCTTTCCTCTCAAATCCTCTTACTTTTCCCTGGTTTTTCCAGTTTCAATACCAGTGCCAGATCTAAAAATAACTCATATTCATTTAACAGTACTAATATAACCCAGCACAGTTCCTGTAAACAATCTATGTAAAATAAACTTGGCTTTTCTTTGAAATAATATGTGTTCCATTGTATCCTGTTGTGCCAATCTGGCCTGAAAATTAAGGATAAAAGGACATTTTGCTTCACTCTCAGGGTGTTTTATAAATTGGCTAATCGGGGACAGTATTTAATTGAGATGGAGTGGAAGGACCGCTAGGCCAGTGGCTGAAGCTCCACGTTCCTTCTGCTCCACAGGGCTGCTTGGGAATGGGCGTTTGTGCTGGAGATGGGCTCCATGCTCTAGGCATCAAGGATATTTCTGGTGGAGAGCTCTAGGAAGGTGATTCAAGTTTCTAGGGAAGTCAAAACGTCATCGTAGAATGTGGATGGTAGAAACTTTTATAGAGAAGTTACTTTGGCAGAATGGCAATATTGCTTTATCATTAGTTAATTTGCTGCTGTCAGTACTTACAGAACTTTGTTTCACAACTGGATTTTTAAAATTACATGTTTAACTTTGATCTATGTCCAGAGGGTTGCAATACTCGGCCTATCAGCTCTTTCATCCTGGTACTCTCAGAGGTATGATGAACCAGAGGCCCAGGAAATGCTGGTGTTCTAGCACCTTAGGATTCATCCTTAGGATTCATCCTTATTCAGAGACAATGATACTGTGATGACAAAGTGAGGCACAAGTCTCTGTATTGCTGTGTGAAGAGAAAAACATATGAGTTCTCTCAATGCTAACTCCACTGGCACATCTGTGTGCTTCTAATGTTAAGGAACTATTTTATCTTTCAGATTCCAACCTCAAACATCTGGATTAGGAAAATAGAGTTTTCGGGTAAGAGCTATGTGATTTAAATAGGCTTACCATATTACTGGAGACAGTATTTTTTTTCTTTCTCTCTGTTAGGTTAAGAATGGGAGGGTATTAGCATTTGGTAGCTTTATTTACTTAGTTTGTGGTGATACTGTTTTTCACCTTTTAGCATATGTTAAAAGAGATGGAGGCCACTCATATTAAGAATGTCTGGCTATGTGACTTCTGAATTCTGTGTTGGTATTTCAGTCCTTTGGCTAGAACTACTACCATCTCCTTTTCTGTAAGATTAAAATTGAAATAGTACAGTGTAATGAACATAGAGTTGTTTAATAGAGATAATTAAAATGCTGAATGGCCTTTGATGAGGGACACTTGGGATAATTTCCCCTTTCATTTCAGTGCCTATTTAAATTGCCTTTAATTCCTACCATTTGTCTGATTAATCTATTGCCATCTTGGCATTTTCAATCTGAAAAACATGCTCTTTGGCTATTTAAATTGTCAATGCTACATCTCAGGTTGGGTTTCTGAATTCAGAGTTACTGACAATTGTGGTACTTTAATAAAACCATAGCAGTGTGAAAAGACAGGTTTCTTAGAATAAAGTAATATAATTTTATAACTATTAGAGGCTATAGAAGTCATTTAATCCAACATTTTCATTTTACATAAAAATAAGACTTTAATAGGTGGAACATTTTGTCTCTCACAAAGCTAGCTGGCCCCGAAAACCTGTGTTTCTTTATACTAGGTTCAGAGTTGTTCTTCCTATGTCCCATTTCTGCCATACATCAGACTGCCTTCATCAGCTATCACTGTCAGAAGGGAAGAGAGGGGGCAACAGCTCAGGCAGTAGCCCCTGCAGAGATAGCACAACTTAGTAAGTAAGAGTTTGCACCTTGGGCTAAGATGGTTCTGCTCTAGGAGCTGGCTCTGTTGGTTGTGATTTACACAGGTTACTTCATCCCTTTTAGCCACAGAATCCTCATCTATAAATGAAGGCTATCCTCTTGCTAAATTTATGGGTAGCTCTAAGGCTCAAACAATCTAACACATATTATGAATTAAATATATTTCAGCACAAATACATGCCCTAGTCTTGATGGCCATGAGTGAAGTTTAATCATTTTAACATCAAGAGAGCTTTATTTCTTTATATTCAACCTTTCAACTTCAGTATAATTACTGGTAAGGGATACATGAGGGAAAAAAGAATAAACAAGAATAGGTGTGATTGAAGGTCCAGATTCAAAGCTCATTTTTATATACTCTGATCACAAATGACACAAATCAATTTTTAGAGCTTATCTATAAGTCACTTGATTACTTCACCTGTGTCTCAGACCTTTGATAAAGCTCTTCATGTTACATCAATTAGTACTGATTTTAATCTCACAGAATAAAACAATAAAACACCATAATGGGAAAATTATTGGGTATTTTTCATCAAGAATGGAAAAAAATATAGTGAATATATCCAGGTTCCAACACAAAGGATAATTTTAAAAAAATCCCTATTGCATTCCCCTATAGTAAAGATTTTCCATGTAAAACTATGGCTAGCTAGTGTTTAGCCAGTGTGTTTCCCTTCAATACCCTCACTCTACCCTGTCTCTCAGATTGTGTACTTCTTCTTCCAATAAAATCTGTCTGTGCCTCAGTATAACTCATTCTGAAATTCTTTTCTGTGACAACATCAAGGACCCTAATGGCCTGAGTTGAAGTCCACCTCCCCTTTGGGGACCTCCTCAGGACTCTTGTCCTCATGACAGGATAACCCAAATTCACTCTGACCAATAGACTGGCTCTATTCTTTTGATGTGTCCAATCTAGCTGGGGTGTATACCTTGGGAATTTGTCTTTTTCCAGACATACAGATAATATTACCACAACCACTTTAGGCAGCAAGCATCTGTTTTGACCTGTGACATTCTAAGGTGGAGATCTGAGGCCCATTTTTTTTTGGGGGGGGGGCTCCAATACCCACCATCTTCCCAGTTTGTTTCAATGGCAAAACATCAAGAAGAGAAGAAAGGAAAACTTTAATTTGCTGAGTGCTTGTCACAATCTGTAAAAGATTTTCTAGGTGCATATTCTGGGTTGGGTTTCCTCAGAAATAGATCCTGAAACAAAGATTTGAGAGTAAATAGCTCCTCTTGAAGGAGATTTCAGAGACTCAGCAGGAGGACAGACAGTGCAAAAAAGACCTGAAGAAAGTGTATCATCAAGCAGGTTATTGCTATAAGCAACTGGGGCTCAATCTGTCTAGGGATCTAGCTATAGGTCATACCAAATTTATCACATCTGACAGGTGAAGATCCAGGATACATCTTTCAACCTCAGACATGCCTGATTGAGAGCTACTCCTGGGGGTTTAACTCTCTAACACTTTCAACCTGTCCCACACACAGGCCAAGAGAAAACCATATGGCTGCATGTGAGTAGAGCTCTCTGCATAACCTTGATAAATGAGAAAAAAGTTAATATGAATCATGCCTGCCTGTTTTAAGATAGAAACAGCAACCAATGCAAGGTATCTGGTCCCAAAATGTGATTCAGGAAACTGAAGAGATAGATTTACCTATTGAATATCCTTGAATAATGAGATTATAGACTATTTTCTATCCTCAGAGCAGGAAAGGTGGACCACAGAGGCCCTTTTGCACATGAAGATACACAGACCCAAATTCATATAATTGTAGTGTTGTGTTGTATGCTTTTTGGAAATATTGCCCATTAGAAATAATTCAAAAACACAGTAATAGGCCATTATTTTTGTGGCACCTCTTTTTCACTCAGCACACAACGATGAGATGTTTATTCAGTTGGTGGAAACACCAGTGGTCCAAGACTTGGCTTTCTTTAAGGATTATATCCTATAAAAATTCAGTTGAAGATGAATTATAAGTGGGCACAAAGGATAACACAGATAATTCTGAAAGAATAACAATATAAAGAAAGTTAGCATGGGTCTGACTCAAAGTTCAGAGTAAGTTCAAGCTGTTACTCTGGCATATGCTTTCACTTGGGACCAGACTGAAGGGTGGGAAATTTCAAAATTACCCAACATGTTTTCTTATTGTACTTGGAAAAATGTCTAGTGTTATTTTTTTCTCTTCTTTTTTTTCACTTATGAAATGAGCCCAGTTGCTTGTGTTTCTGCGCTACATTCACACAGCTAAGAATCAACATACTTTCTGGAACCTTCTTCTTTCTCTACTCAGTCTTACTAAGCTACTACTCAGGAAAAGACACTAAGAACATATGTTGAGTTTACATGCATGTCATGATTTGCTACAACTACAATGCAATGTTATCTTTACCTTTTTGAGTTTTTTTTCCAGTCAGAGTTTTAAGCAGGGAGGTTTTAAACAAAGGAGCCATATTGGAGATGACTTACCAATAAGATAGAGCATCAATAATATACTATGATATTGTGAAATATATATTTGGTCTTCATCTCATTTCCTGACATAGAGTTCTTGAAACCCTTGAAATCTCCAAAGTCATAAGTGTCTTTTGTATGCTAATGAGTTGATAGCTGACAGCGCCTTGCAGTTTCAGAATGAAGGATAGCCATAGGAAAACCAAGGGAGGAGTAGAGAATTGGGACTTTCAGCCTTACCCATCAATCTGGGTGGGGGAGTAAAGGTGAAGTTGATTACTAGTAGACAATGATTTAATAACCATTCCTATGTTTTTAAATTCCCATAAAACCCCAAAGAACTGGGTTCTGGTGGATTGGATATACTGAAATCTAAAAGTATGGAGGCTCCTGGAGGACCGTGCATTCAAAAAGGGCACAGCAACTATGACCCCTTCCCGCATATGTTTTCCTCTGCATCTTTTCCATTTGTCGGTTTATCTGCATTCTTGGCTATACCTTTTATAATAAAAGGGTACAGGTGTCAGGCCCAGTGGCACACTCCTGTCATCACAGTGCTTGGGAGGCTGAAACAAGATCTCAGGTTCAAGGCCATCCAGGGCAACTTAGTGACATCCTGTCTCCAAACAAAAAATAAAAATGGTTGATGGTGCAGCTCAGAGGTAGGGAACCCCTGGGTTCAATGCCCAGTACCACACATACATGCAACAACAACAACAAAACCAGGTAACGTGGTTCCTTATGTTCTGTGAGCTGCTGTAGCAAAATAATAATTTCTGAGGAGGGGATGTGTGAAAGCTTGATGTATAGCTGGTTGATCAGAAGCTAGAGGCCTGGAATTGTGATTAACATCTGATTTGGAGGCAGTTTGTAGGGCTGAACCTTTAAGCAGTGGGATCTGATGCTATCTACCTCCAACTAGAAAGTATAGACTTGAATTGCAAGAGGACACTGAGCTGGAGTACATACAGAATTGGTTGCTGGTGGGGAAAAATCTCCACATGCATTTTGGTGATTAGAAGTCATAGATATGATTTGTTTTGTAAAAAGATACAAGGACAAATTTCAAATTTAGCTCTTTAGGATACACACACACATACACACACTCACACACATACACATACATAATGTCTGCTCTGCAAAGGCAGCCTTTGAGCATTGTAAGAGCCATAGCTATGGAGGTAAGTTAACTTTATTGTTATATGCTGTTTTATAGTAGGAATGGTAAATGCAAACTGTTTAAAAGAGTGTCTTTTTTTTTTTTACAGTACTAGGGATGAAACCCAGGGGCATTCTACCTCTGAGCTACACCCCCAGCCCTGTTTTTTTTTTTTTTTTTTTTTTTTTGAAACAGGGTCTCACTGAGTTGTAAAGGACCTCATTAAGTGGTAGCTGAAGCTGTCCTTAAACCATGATTCTCCTGTCTCAGCCTCCCAAATACAGGGATTACAAGCATGAGCCACCATGCCCGGCAAAGTGTGTCTGTGAGAGCAGAACACTGTCCTCCATTGGCCAAGGAGAATAAGGCAGAAAGTTGGATCTGGTCAATATCATGCTTTAGGTTTATTGTTTACAACAATACGGTTATCAACCATTAACAAAGTAAAGTAGGAACATTAGATATGTTTGGTTGCATTTGAAGATTTAAATCAGTTAATGGATTTTTAGAAGACTTGCTATTAAATATCTGATTAATAACTAAGTAACCAACTAGAAAATGGCTAAATCTTTTTTTGTAACTTTAAAACATAAAAACTTTATTAAGTTGGGTTTGAAAACTATAGCATATAGGCCAAATCCAGCCCACCCTCTTTTTTTAATAATTAAATTTTTTTTATTTTTTGTTTTTTAACTTTAGCCATGTTCCTTTAATTGTATTTATTATTATTTTTGCATTATAGTGATAGAGTTGAGTGGTTGTAAGAGAGACCAATGTTCTCTAATTCTAAAAGTTTAATACTTGGATCTTTATAGAAAAAAATTTACTTACCTCTGCTTTAAAGATGTGGCTTATTTATTTACTTACTACAAAGTATGCTTGATGTTGGTCTGAAGAGACCAAGGGTATGTGTTTCATTACCATGAATGTATATTAATAAATCATTATGCTGATCACTCTGGTCTATCTCTACCCTTTTATAAAGAAATGCTATTAGCCACAAGAGATTGATGTACCAAAACTAGAATATAAAGTTAGGAAATCATAGAGATCATATGGTTGAGGTTCTGATTTTGTAGATGAAGAAACCGAGGCCCAAAGAAGTTGAGAGGTTGCCCAAATCTATTTAGGCAAAGTAGAAATAAGATCAGATAAATAAGATGGTAAGACACCATTTCTCCTGAAGAAAAAACAAACAAACAACAATAACAGGCCTTCTGATGAAACCCAAGCCTTTCTGATGAAGTGAGAAATAGTAACTTTGTTCTGTTTCCATTCTATGCTGAAAAAATAAAGTTATCTAATATAGTGGTATTCAAACTTTGCTGTGCATCCGAATTACCTAGAGAACTTGTTAAAATCAGAATTAATAAGCTTAATTCCCTCTTTCTCCAAAGCTGCTGATGCACTGGGAGGTGGAGCCTCAATCATTTGCATTTCAAATAAATTTACCAGGTGAAAATGTAGCTGCTTGTCCAAGAAACAAGAAGAGGATTCTTTAAGGGCCATTGCTTTAATACAGCTGTGACTCATTGGTTTCTGTCCCTATCATGTGTAGACACTTCACTCTAACTGATATCTACTTGCTCATAATTTATGAATATAATAATCAATAAAAGTTTTGCCACAGACTCCTTGAAGGTGATTCATTTACACTCTTGCACTACACCAATTCAAGCAAAAAGAAAGAATAAGAACAAAAGAAACTAATCACGTCTTATTTCTTAAACTAGTGAAAAGAAACAAAGGTAGAAGACATAAAGGACAGAAAGATTTCCTTTCTTCTGTGAGCATGTAGCAGTTAATGGCAGAAGGTAAGAGTGTTTGTGAGTATAGGAGAGGAGAGAAGAGCCATTAATAAGTATCAGGATGTCATGAGCTTAGTGTTTTTAGGTGCATGATTCATTAGGTAGTGAATCATAAAATTTAGATTGTGAGAGATAGTCTAATATCTTTTTCCTCATACAAATTTGAAGTAATTTCAAATGAATGTGTGTGGATTCCTGTAAGTATTTTATGTTAAAAAGCTTAATTGGCCTCATGCATACAGAACTGTAAAATCTCTTTATGGTCACAGATTTATTTTACAAGTAAAAACACAAAGAACAAAATTATATTAGGCACCTAATATCACACAACAAACCAGTAATAAGACAAAAAAAATGCTAATCTCCTTTGACTCTTAGTAAAGGAGACACTAATGAACATGAATAAGGAATTTTATTTTTCTTGGATGCTTTGTAATTGTTTTGCCTTTTCTTGAGGGAAAAGGGGGAAGATATTTAACCTCACAAGATTAAATTTGAACTGGATAGTGGTGTAAGCAAATATAATTCACACCCCACCCTCTCACCAATCATCAGTAAACATGACTAAAGTGTCTTCTTGCAAGAAAAAGTTCTAAAAATTCAGGACTGGAAAAATTTAAACCTGATGTTTCTTACTCCTTCCAACTTCTCCTTTGTCTGTTGCAATGTTTGACTTTTCCTCTGCATATGTGCCCATGGATTACAGGACTGCTGGCACTGTGGTCTCCCTGGCGATTACTCCTGGGATTATGAGGCCCAAGTGGGTATGTCTGAAACTGAACTCACCCCATTCCTCCCCTCTCATGCCCCCAGTTGCTTGAGCTCACTCCCCGCCTCTCTCTCTCCCTTTCTCTCTCTCTCTCTCTCTCTTTCTCTCTCTCATTCTTTCTCTTTTTTTCTCTCTCTTCCTGTCAAAATTTTCATCATTCTTCAGACATACAAGCTCAAAACCTCGGAGTGAACCCTGCCAAGTCCTTCTTCCCTCTCATATCTAGGCTATTCCTGTTTCTCTCAGTTCCCCTTTTACATCTGTCCCTTCTCTGGCATTTCCTCCTAAGCTTCTTCTCCTTTCTTCCTACTCCAAGCCCATCTTACTGCATAGTGCTGCAGAGCATGGTCAGACATAGAGGCTTTGATATTGCCCTCCTTGATGTCTCCAATGTGGGTGACTTGGGTCAGTCTCCAAGTCCTGAAACTTGACTCTACCATTTCATTTATAAAATGGAAATCATAGTACATGTGAATTATTAGGAGGATGAAATAATATACACATAATACTTAGCATGCCCAACACAGATTAAGTGCCTTGAATACAGTGACTAGATAAGTTATCATTTAAAGGAGAATTTTTATATGTAGCTTCAGTTTTATTTGCCACTTCTATAAAACATTTATTTTTATATTAATTGTATATAAATTTCATTTGTTTCTCAAATAATTTTCCCCAAAATATATCATCTTCGGGTTTCACAAAATGTGGATCCACCCTGCTTTTGAGAAAGAGAGTAAACCATATTAATAATTATGTGTGAACCTAGGAATAATCTTAGAGTGTGAAGTTCACATCAAGGCATTTTGTTACTTCTGGGGAGGCAAAGGCCATGAGTTCTGGACATCCCACCTGGTGAGTGTTCCAGATGTACAAGGCTCTGGCCACTTTCATCTATTTCTTGTAGTTGCTTTTTTGGGCAGCAACCTTGAGGGCAGACTAATCTTGTTTACTCCTTGCTACAATGGTGCTGGATTCCCCAAGTTCCCCAGCACTTATATGATGTGTTTATATGATGTGACACAAAACCTCTGACTGTGTAGCAACCATTTCATGGGTGCCTTGAGACATGGGGAGGAGGGGTACTAACATAAACATGCTGATGCTCATGCAGCTTGCTGTGCCATGGGGAATAAATTCCTATGTCTCTGACACAGAGGTCATGTGTCTTCTGACATCTATAAATAGTAACATATTTGAGCCTCCATTCCTACTAATTTTCCCCATGAATACTCTTTTTTTTAGAACACGGTTTTTCCTTTTTTTTTTTTTTTGTAAAGAAGAGATAACTGAGGAGTAGATATCAAGCTTATGGGGAGCACATAGTAAGTTAATGATTCTGGATTCTAATGCAGCTAGCCTGATCCTACATAAAATACTGTTATACAATTCAAAGTAAATATCAACTATCTTCTGATGAAGATGAAAGGCAGTATCTATGCAGGTAGGCCCTCTACAAATATGTTTAAAATATAAAACATGATGCAAAAGACAACCTGCTATGTCTGGATGCCCATTGGTATCCAGGGTGCACCTGCTTCTAATAACTAAACATCTCGACCACTCGAAAAAATGGCCTAATGAATGTCCAGCAATACAATGAGGCGCTCACTTTGCACCATGAATTAGAAGGAACCCTATAGAGAGACAAAGACAAAAACAAGCAGCATTTCCTTCAGCACCCGCTGTCTAGGAAGAGTGCTGCAAACACAGAGGAGGCCCTACCTTCCTTTCCCCAGCACTTTATATGATGTGTTTAACTTTTAGGGTGCCGTTACATTTTCCATACATTTACATTATACATCATAAATTCTATTGTTATGGATTGAATTGTGCCCCTCTTTCCCAGCCAGATTCTTATTTTGAAGCCCTAACCTAATGATAGATGATGATGGGAAATCTGGAAGGGGTCTACAGATGTTCCTTCCAACAGCAGCTGAAGGCTCTGACTAGCAGCCAAGCAGTGAGGTGCCATTTGGTGGAAGTTAGGGATCTCCTTGCTTTCACGGCAAGGAGAGGAATAGGAGATTTGATAATAATAATGAGACCTGGGTGGCCTTTGGGAAACCTGAAAGTACAGGTGATCATTTGCCATTGCTAAAGATCCTTCTTGAAGGGAGTGGAATCCTTCAGGGCCATTAAAAGACAGAGCGTTTACTCCTTCCCCCTATCCAATCTGGCAAAGATTTTAGTTTGCGGACTTTTCTCCCCTAACAATCTCTCATTGCATTAGATTCTCACAGTCACCAACACTCTCTCCGCTGTATCTAATCTGCACATCAGAGTAAACCAAGCCCACATTTCAAAGTGAGAAAAATTAAGTTTACTCACAATTCCAAGTCAATAGGTAGAGAACCCTGAGCAACGATGGTCTGCAGTAGAGGATCCACTGAGGAAATACTGAGATTGAATAGAACTGAAAGACTGTTGAACATATATCATGTGATTATTAAAAATGACAGTATCATTTTTACTGTTTCCTTCATTAAGCCTTCTCTTTTATCTCCCTACCTCCCTCCATACCCCTTACATTATTTTTCTAGGCTCTTTTCTTATTTATTTGAAGTCCTTTTTCTTTACCAAATTCTCTTTATCTTCCACATAAGAGTGAAAACATACGGACCTTCACTTTCTGAGACTGGCTAATCTCACTTAGCATAATATTCTCTACTTCCATCCATTCTTGAAAATAAATAATTTTGTTCTTTTTATGGCTAAGTAAAATTTCATTGTGTATATACAATAGTTTTATGATCCATTCATCTGTTGGTAGATACTTAGGCTGCTTCCATAGTTGGGTATTATGAATTGTATTGCTATAAATATGGATATGCTTCTATCTGAATTACTATACTATTCTGAATTCAATTTCTTTAGGAAGATTTTCAAGAGTGGCATACCTGGGTCATATGGTCCTTCCATTCCTAGTCTTTTAAGGAACCCCTGTACTAATCTCTGTAGTGGCTGTACTATTTAAAATCCCATCAGCAGTATATAAAAGTCCCTATTTCCCCGCATTCTCACTAGAATTTATTATTATTTGTATTCTTAATAATTGCCATTCTAACTGCAGTTATATGAAATCTTAGTGCTGTTTTAGTTTGCATTTCCCTAATTACTTATGATGTTGAACATTTTTTCATAGTGGCTAATTTTAATTCTTCAAGCTATCATTTCTCAGGGAGCTGAGGTAAGAGGATCACTTGAGCCCAGAAGATTAAGACCAGCCTGGCAAAAAAGACCGTATCTCAGAACCAAAACGGAACAACAGCTTTCTAGTGGTTCTCAGTGCTAATCGTGATATAAAAGGAGATATTCCACCAATAACCAAAAGCATAAGACTTTTTCCTGTCCTTTTAGTTAGTATTCTTCAACTCTACCTAAGTCTTTACTCCCTCTCTCCCAGTTGCCTCTTATATATTTTCTATCTGGGCAAATTATTTGGACAGATAAAAACTGTATCTGATTTTTAAAATGAATTTAATTAAACATAATTATATATTTTGAAAATTTCTGAAAATGCATTATGAATTAATAGTGTCATTTTTAATAATAACATATGTTCACTAGTCTCTCAGTTCTATTAAGTCTCAGTATTTCCTCACTGGCTCCTCTGTTTGAAATCAACATTGCTCAGGTTGATAGATTTTGCAATGAGAAAGGACATTCACATCAGGCTTTAACTGAGGTCCAAATTTTTGTCATTTCTTCTCACATTACAGTACCTAATATCCTCCTCGGGCACCTGAGAATCTAATTATTAAGCCTTACTTAGGAGGAGCTCATGGAATGACCTTTTAACCAGGATTCAAGTGATTTAATTTACTGATCAGGGAGAACATTTTGAAAAATACTGTTCTAGGACATAATAAAGTACTTTTTTGCTAAGAAAGAGAGAGGTGGAGGAAGAAATAGAGGAAAAGGAACCAAGCAAAAGCAACATCTTCCAATTTGATTAAAAAACAGGAAATGAAATTTAGAAAACGTTCACCTTAAAAATATATATTGGCACATTTGTCAAAAAAATACAGAACATCAGTTAAATTTAAATTTCAGGTTAACAACAGATAATTTGTATTATATAGACGGCTCATACAATATTTAGGAAATATTGGTAGTAAAAGTTATTTGTTGCTTTACTGAAAATCATATCTCATACACGTACTTCAAAGAAATCATTTTTGCTTCCTACTTTGCTTTACAGTATTTAAGATTTTGCATTTATATATTTCAATCTAAATAATGCTGGTCCTCAAATCTCACCCATGTATGAGCCTGGCTAAAAGATCTCCATACGGAATATTAATTACTTTCCGTAGGTTTAGACAGTTTGATAGAATCCCATGACTGATATTGTAAAGTCAAATCTCACCCAAGTATGAGCCTGGCTGAAAGATCTCCATCCATAAGGAATATTAATTACTTTCTGAAGGTGTAGACAGTTTGATAGAATCCCATGACTGATATTGTAAAATAACTGTAGAAGATGACTAATTTTGGCCCCATACCAATAGCTTGAAAACATAAGCCCAAAAGTGTTCAAAATATTATTTTTATAATTCTCTTCAAGAGTTTAAGAATTCATCTTCCTCCTGTGACCTATACTAAGACTTCCAATTTTTATTCCTCAACTCCAGTATGGATTCCAGTGCTTCCCCAATTTGTCCTCCCCAAGGAGTCAGTGGAGAATTGTGAGAGATGAGGATATAGGAAACACTGAAACAATTTCTTTTTTCAGTTCAAAGTATGAAAAAGAAATTTATTACAGAACGACAGGAACTGATGTTCATGGGATAAGTAGACTTTTCCTCCGGCCCCTTATTACAAGTTTAGAGAATAACTCACTTCCTGCTGAAGAAGCTGAGAGACTGAGGCTACATTGGAATATGGATAACTGATAAAAAAAAAATGTCCAGGAAGTGCCTTGGGCAAGGACGTTGTGATAGCTGGTAATAAAAATACTCTCAAATCACATTAAGCATAAAGGAGAATGTATTACAATGATTCAGGACTGTCTCCTGGAACACGCCAGAGTAAATGGGTCCATGGGGACAAAAAAGATGCAGCCACTGGAGCAGAGAGCAGGGGAGAAATACTGTGGTTCTCCCTTCCCCCAGCCTCCTGATCTCCTGTCGCAGTCTCTCATTGGCCAAACATAACAAGGGACACAGAAAGCCTAAGAAACAGAGTGTGGAACAGGCAGTCCCTATGGAGTCAATGAAAACCTAGCAAATGAATTTGAGAATAAAGATGCAGTGACATACATTTCTATCAAAAGAAAAAGCCATGAATGTATTATAAGAAAATATGTGATAATATTTTGAAATTTGCATTTTAAAATACTCCCCCAGGGACACAGTTTTTTAAGGAAAATTTTAATGGTCACAAGGCAGTGGGCTACCTATGTGAAAATACACAAACCAGTAGATATCTAAAGTAATGATCTTCATCAGTAATGCCATGTGTTTTGAGCATATGTTCATAGTATGAATGCTTATGCTATGCATTCTCACATATTTTCATATAATTATCTTATTTACTTAAATATTTTATAACCTTTCATAGAACAAATCTCATTGTGTGCCACATCGTGTTGAACTGAATCTTTGTGTATAAATTTGACTGTCTGATTCTTAAGGCACTAAATCCACCTGGTTTGTAATTTAATGTATAGAGAAATTTAGTCTCCTATTAAAAAACATACTTAGTGAGAATAAAATTTATCTAGCTTCCATCTAATGCTTAATGCCTCTCATTTAGTTCCTTTTAAAAGTGTAAAGACATCCCAATCCAACAGATCCAAATGAAAACAATTTATTTAAATTTGCATATATTCAGAACACAACTAAGTAACCAAGAATTAAACATGCCTTTCTTCAATCTTGGGCTAGCAAGAAATTTTAGAAACCATCAATAAACAGTCTACAGTTCAGATGCAAAAAACAGTCAGCATATCAATAAGTAAAAAAACTTAATTTTTACATCAGTGGAGTAAAATAGAAAAATATTTTGAATTAGGGTTAGGAGAGAGAGGTTCCTCGTGTACTTCTGAAGTGTTACCCCATTATAATATAGAGAATGTCCTATGATCTTATAACATGTTTCCCATGCAGGGGATTCTAATAAAGAGTAGGATATATTGGGGGACTGAACCATCTCTCTCTTCCCTTATCTGAAGTGTGTGATTTCATCACTAAAATGATTAGGTAACTTTTGAGTCATGATTGCTTTTACAGCCACTGAGATCTTCTGGACTATTATTATTGATAATGAAGTTTGGGATTAAAGGAAGGGTGTTTGGTTTAGCTTCATTAAACCTACAGTGGTGCTTGTCTGATCTCACTTAACATACTGCTCTCCAGGACTTTCCATCTTCTTGTGAATGGCATGATTTTATTCTTCTTTATAGCTGAATATAATTCCATTGTGTGTATTTCCCATAATTTTGCAATCCGTTTATCTGTTGATGGGGACCTGGGTTGGTTCTATATTTTGGATGTTATGAATTGTGATATTATGAACATGGGTATGCATATGTTGCTGTAGTTCTCTGATTTCAATCCTTTTGGAAAAACACCCAGGAGTGGTAGAGCTGGATCATACGCTGGAGAAAGAGAAGGGACATATGTTTCCTCTAATATGCCCAAACTAGGGAGCACTGGGGATACCAGAGGAACTTCAGATAATGGGAGGGAAATCTCAGCAAAATTTGAATGGAAGGCTAGGAGAGGAAGAAGGCTGAACTTGATTAATGAGGGGCTACATCCAAATATGTGTAAAATTATGAATATAGCATGGTTACCCTGGACATTCATTGTTGGGAGGGGGAAAGGGAAAATAGGGGTGAGGGGGAAGAGGGCACCAAGTACAGTTTAAATGTATACCATTTATTTTCAATTTAAAAAACCTATTGTGGTGATGGGATATCTGGGATAAGTCAAAGAGATTTCTGTAATAGCACAATCCAATGCTTTTGCATGGAACTTTTAACAACAGTGATAATGTTCTATAATTCGTGTTGTCAGCTATGGTAGCCACTGGTCACAGGTCGCTATTGAAGACTTTGAATATAGTTAGGGTGAAGAATTTAATTTTGAAATTTTAAAAATTTAATTCATTTAAATTTAAATAGCTACATAAGACTAATTATATTAGTTTACTATTGTTGCTATAACAAATTATGTCAAGTTTAGTGGCCTAAAGCAATACAAATTTAAAATCCTACAGCTCTGGAGATTAGAAGTCTACACTGGTCCTTTGAGACCCAAATCAAGACGTTGGCAGAGCTGCATTATTTCCAGGACTCCAGAGGAGGCTTTTTCCTTTCTTTTACCATCTTCTGGTAGTTGCCCACATTCCTTGGCTTATGACTATATCACTCCAACCTCTGCTGAATTTGGCTCCAGGACTGTAGTTTTCCAACCTGACTCAGGATGTGATTCCTTTACCAGAAATAGAGCTTCAGGAGCTGAGGCCTGCTTGCAAAAGAGATGCAGAGGTTACAGAAGCAGAGCAAATTAAATTTATGTATGCTAAGGCTGCGATGAGGGCATGACTCCAGTGACAGGCAGTTCAACAGGCAGTTTGGATAAAAGCAATTGGAGCATGGAAGGAAGAACCAGGTTGGAGATATATATTCTGACAAGATTATTTGTTAGTTTTACTTTAATTTCAATAGGAATGTAATCTACATAGAGTATTTAAAATAGGCAGTTCTGTTTGTTACAGTTTCTGCAATTCAAGAGCACAGCTAACTTCTATGTGTAGGTTGGTAGTTTGGAGCTAACAAATAGAATCCAAGGACTTTCCCAATGCCAATGATGGGTCAAGATAAGGCCCTAAAATATCAAGAGTTGACTTTGTCTCCTTGAAAACAAACCAAATAGCTAAGCCCACTCTTTCTCCTCCTTCCTGGTAGCTTAACCTAGAATCATGTAAAGTGTGAGAGATTTCTCTTTTTCACTTAAATCTTTTTATGTATGAGTCTAATTCATTTCATCTTTATGTCCCAGATACCCACCTTTCTTTCTCATTGCTGCTGTCTTCAGGCCCTCATCAGATCTTGCCTAACTTGCTACAACAATCATTTTAGCTTTTCTCCCAGTCTTTAATCTTATCCCATAATGCTAATAATTATAATGTACTACTAGCTGCTGTGAGAACCCCCACTCTTACACATTCTCTGTGTTGTATTTATTTCCAGTTTCATAGATACAGTTGGAGAACTGAAGTTTCCTTACCTGCCAGTTTCAAGATGGCAAGGCTTCTTTCTGTGGAGAACTATAATGGTCAGTTTTGCCTTCTTGGATCATAACTGCAGGAAACAACACTATTGTAGTAGGGGTACTTCACTTTAATGATCAGAAGACTGTTGCTATTCACTGCACCAAGAAGAAGAAATAATATATTTGGCACTGGGATAATTGACTAGGATGTCTCTGGTTTCTCTCTTAATCTTGATAGCAAATAAACAAGAATAGAAACCAATTAGAACGATAATAGCAATAAACAAACAGATGCAGAAAACATCATTTTGAGAAAGATATGGAGTCTAAGACACAGGATGGAAATTTAGGATCCCCTCAGATAAACCTCTTAGACTAGCAGAAGTACTAGCTAAGGAGAAGATAGTTTAGAATGGGTGGGTAAACAAGGAAATGATGCATATTAGTTGCAGCCAGGAGAGCAGCTGAAAGCAGAGAGGATGTAGTTCATTCTGACTAGCTTTCCTTTTGTCAATTTCCCTAGGAAAAGAGGTCAACCAAAATCCTGCAGGAGCTCCTCCCAGACAAGATGAGAAAAGTAGTCTGAATAATGCTGAGTGAGCTCTAGGGGATGCTGAGGAGCACATCCCAGATCCCCTGTCTAGGACCCAGGCTCCATTGGCCCACCTGTCAGGGCTATTGCCTCCTGATTGCTTGCAGTGAGGCCCTTCTCAGGAACAGAAAAGCCTAGCCCACTTGATTCAATCTTGGACTTCTCTGAAGAACCAAAGCAGAGAGCCTCATGAGGATGGCTGAGGCCTCTGTTGGCAAACACATCACGTTCAACCTCTGCTGCCCAGACCTGCTTCCCTCCCTTGCTGATGGATATTCTTCCTGAAGACACTCACCAATAACCCACCTGCTTTTAAATCCCCAACCCTGAGTTCATTTTTCTGGAACTTCCACCCACAACATCAGTGTTACAACATTTTAACAAGTTAATCATGAGGGAGATACCATTTCAAGTCTGAAAATCAGGTATGCATATTTTTATTCGAAAATTGTGCTCTGGATTCATTTGGAGTTCAGAACAGATTTTGTTTACTATCTGTTGCTGCCTCTCTGCTCACATGCCTTACTAGTCCAGCCTCTGACTCATGGCTTCTCCTCAGGAATATCATTTGAGATCTCATTTTAAAACCGCCAGGAAATTGGGCCCTAACGCCAGACTGGAGACCTTTAAAAATCACGTTAAAGCCATAATAATTCAATTGCTGCTGCTTTGCTTGTATTGTATGTTCTATTTCAAGCTGTCACTTTTTAATCTTCCTGATTTTCATTGTTTATTAAGAGATGAATGATGGTACTATAACTTTGATTCAATCAGCTGCACCAAATATGTGAGATGAAAGTGCTGTAATGTTGGAAAGGCTGCCGACCAAATAAAATTTTCTAGGATTCAAAACAAGTGGATTAAGGAAGTCAATGTTTTGTTTCCTGAGCACATTATTGTAATAGTCACTGATGAAAATAAATTTGGTCTGAAACCCACCACATGATGCGTTCAATAAACACATCCTGATGAGGAGGAAGCTAACTTGCAAGGTAAGTTTGATTCTCGGCATTTGTCTGGGTAGCACTGAAGCATAATACCCAGAACACTGGCTACAAATTAGCATAAAACGCCACTCAATCCCCTGGTGCCTACATCTTCATTTTATTTATTTATTTATTTTAATTTTTTCTTTTTTTTTATTGGTGCATTATATTCATACAACTTATTGGGGTAAAAAACTTGTGTGTATAAACATATACTCATCGCTGATTTAACCCCTACCCAAATACCACCCCATTCCCTCCCCGTCCCTCCCTTCCTTGCTTGGCTTAGTGATTGACTTCGATATGTTTAAGTACATTGTGTGCTTTAGAGATTTTTCTCTTCCCCCTCCTTTCTCTTCCTTTAGGTTATCTTGTTTGCTCCTCTTTTCTCCCTAACTCTCACATATTAGGGAAAGCATCTGATTTCTTATTTTTTGTGACTGACTAATCTCATACATCTTCATTTTAAGGAGATGAATTTGTGCGTATGTTTCTGTCTCTCAATTTTATCATATACCCAAACCTTAAAATTGTCTGTATCTTTGGTTAGAATTAAATATTTTGAATTTTGGAGCTGTCTTGCATTATAATTATTACCTGCCTTGCTTTGCCTTCAGGATTGTAAACTATCTGTGGTCAGGACTGTATCTTACGCTGTATCCTGAAACCCCACTGCTCAGGAATTTGTAGGTAGTGTGTTGCCAATGAGTGATGCTGACTCTAATTAGGGCTGGGAGAGCATTCAAAAGTCAATTAACTGAAATTTCACATTTTCAAAATGAAGAAACTGAAGACCTGAGTGGTAGGAAAATAAATTATTTATGGAAGGACTAACCACAAAATATGCACTGATTAAAAATGAAAAGAGTGGGAATTCAAATATAACTTATTTCCTGTCTATTTCATGCAATTAATTAGATCCAATTAGAAAGTAAATTGCTCATGATTAATTAAAGAAACTTGCTTGTTAAAAAGCCCCTTGTCTTACGGGATGGCTTCTTGTAATTATAAATCCTGTCTGACAAACTTCCATTTTCTAAATATTTTTTCTTTTGTAGTCGGAAGGAAGATGTTTCGTACTCGTCTGCATTTAAGGGGAAACGACGATTGCTTCCCTCTTCACAGGAAGCACTTGCAGACTGATGAAATCCCACGTTTAGGAAATGTCACAAAGCTGATTTTTGGATTTTGTCTCCTACTTAACAGTGTAACTATTGAGTGAAACCATTTCTTTTTACATTATAATGTAAGTCTCTGTAAGCAGTTTCTTAGGCGATACGGTGATAAAATTTGTTGACTTGCTTTTTGATTACAGCTATGCTTTTACTATTGTCTATGTATTTCCTTTGTCAGCTTTGAAAATTCTAAAATAGATTAAGTGAATTGTAAGCTAAGAGACAGAGCTGGCTTCATGGGTTCACAGTTTCTACATTTGCACAGGATCTGTGCTTCTAAGGACTACATGCTTGTTTCAATGCTTGCTATCGTTGTCTTTAAGTCTTAATTTTCTCAAGGGCCCTGGATTTGAATTTTTTGCTGGCTTTTACAAAATAAGTAATCCTGCTACTGATAACAGATTCTCGTCTTTCCTTTATGATTATAATAAATATTCAATTGTATTTCATTTGTAAAACCTTAATTAAAGAATGCATAAGAATTAGGATATCAGGGTTATTTAATAACTGATTTTTAAAGGTCTTTTGTTTTATTTTGTTTCCTAAATTTCTCTAAGTTAAATGTATTCAGCTACTTTTTATCTGCCTAAGTAGTTATAAAAGTGATTTTGTTGATGGGAGACTCTGGGGGTGGGGTGTGGAGGTACACACTTGTAATCCTAGTACTGTGAGGCTGAGACAGGAGGATCACAGGTTCATGGCTAGCCTCAGCCACTTAGTAAGGCCCTTCACAACTTACTGAAACCCTGTTTCAAAATAAAGGATAAAAAATACGGCTGGGGGTGTTGCTTGGAGGTAGAATGTCCAAGCCCCTGGGTTCGATCCCAGTACTATTAAAAAAAAAAAAAACCAAAAACAGAAACAAAAAAACCTCTGAGGTACACAGATTATAAACCTAGGTTGAAAGATGTAGAAAATAAGACAAATTTTGCAATAGACAGTGAACTTCTCATGTCTAGCAAACCATATCATCAATCACATTCACAACTCTTTTGTTATAGCTTGGAATATAGTAGGAGGAATTACTTTTCTAAGTAAATTTTTTTAATATTTTTAATTTTGAGTATCCTCTTTTTCTTATTATTAAATGTTGGAAATCAAAGGTAGATTAATTATGCTAGTTACCTGGAACCTGGTTAAATGAGATTTTGTTGAATACTGCACCCATGGTTAGTTATGAATTAAAATATTAAGTCTGAAAGTCTATAGATTTTTATGGATAGAGAAGTTGGGAATAGAAGAAAGAGGCTTGGAGAACATGGAGCATAGGAAAATAAGAGAAAGAAATCAATATTGTCCAGAGAAAAGTGAATCCCTGATACTACCCTATAATTTGAGAGTCAGATGATACTAGCTCAATCAGATGTTCATTAAAATACTCAATGTCCATCTTCAGAAATTTCTTGAAAGAAAGAAAGGTTATATTTCTTCACATGTGGTGCAGAGTTCTAGCTTCTGCTAAATCAATTGAGTTGAAGAGGATTATCTGTCCAAAATTTGTTCCTTTTAATGCCACGTACCACCCTATGGGACCTACACAAAAGGTAAAAGATTTTAATTAAAATTTGGGACATGGAGGGAGGTGTGCTTTTCACACACAATTATGAATTTAATATTTTAATTCTTGAGTATCTTTTTCCCATTTTCACAATGGGGATTTCTCACTGAGTGCTGTTTCTTCTTGGGTGCTCGTGACCTCCATGTTATTCTGTGATCCATGCTGATCTCTATTCCTCTTCTCTTCATATATATATAGTCTAGCCATTCAATCCTTTTCCCTTCAGACTATGAACACATATCTGTGGTCTCTCCAGCTAGTTTTATAAACAAAGACAGTTGTCTCCAAGATAGAAACTCTAGGGAAAAGTGAGACAAAAAAGACTAGGAAATATATATTTAAAGTGAGTGTGCTTTAAATAAAAATGGCTTGGTACACATGATTTCTTGGCTTTCTTCTCTTCCTCAAATATATCTTCACCACTCTTCTTTGTGTTATATTTCTCCTAATTACAGAGGAAAAAAATTCTGAAACCAAGAAAAATGTTAAGGACAATTTTATTCTCAAATTACAGCACAACAAAATCATGTCTCCAAGCCACACATGAGTTCTAGCAGCAAACTCCTAACAGCCAATTAGCAAAGGTTTGAAGAGTTAAATACTATGGTTACTAATTCAAGATCTTCAGTCATTTTCCTAAGGGTAAGCCTGTCATTATTTCATTTTGATGCAGCAAGAGTGGCCTTCTGAAAAAAAGTTTATTCACTTGTTTATTAAAGCAATATAGAGTGTCTACTCTTCGTTAACCACTATTATAGTTGGCAGAATTACATTAATGAACAATACAAATATCCCTATGTTTATAAAGCTAATATTATGGTGAGACACATGATAGAAAATAAATAAGTAATTATATGTAGTGTTACTTATTGAATGGAGGTAAAAAAGAAAACTAAAATAAGATAAGTGCTATGTATTTAAAGCTTTGATCCAGATAAACATTAAGTGATAAGAAGTAATAGGAAGTAACAGATTTGTCCCTCCAACAACTAATAATATATTTGGAGATATAAGACATAAATATCTAAATACCACATATTACATAAATGCTAAAATCAATAAATGATGTGCATATTAAATACTAGATGATCTATGTAGAAAAATGATGAGCTTAAAATTGACCCATATTTCAAGACCAATATAAATGTATTGACTCTCAGATCTTCATATAAAAAGTTTTGATCATTGTTCAAGGTCTTTATCCTGCATAAAAAACTATCTCAAAACTTAATTCTGTGAGCATTTATTTTGTTTATGAATCTACAATTTTGTTTGGACCCCAATGAGATAGTTATGCTTGGTGCAAATGGAGACAACCTGAAGATAGAGACTAGAGGCTGGGACTGTCAGAAGATTTAAAAAAAATTTTTATTGGTGCATTATAGACATACATCTTAATAGAGTACAAAATGGTAGAGGCATGCATGCTCACATCACTCAATTAGCCCTTACCCAATCCCTACCCCATTTTCTCCCTCTTCCCTCTTTCTCATGTCTGGCTTAGTGAATGACTTTGATATTTTTGTTAATGTACATTAGAAAATTTCCCTCTTCCCCCTTCCTAGGTTGCCTTCTTTGCTCATCTATAGTATCTCCTTCTTCTTCATCTAGAGTTCCTCCTATGACACATTTTCTCCCTAACATCTGCATATTAGGGAGACCATCCGATTTCTTATTTTTTGTTACTGATTATTCTCACTTAGCATAATGTTCTCCAGTTTCATACATTTCCCTTAAAATGATGTAATTGGCTGGACGTGGTGGCAGATGCTTGTAATCCCCGCACTTGGGAGGCAGAGACAGGAGGATCGCGCTGGTTCGAAGCCAGCCTTGCTGGCTTAAGAGACCCTGTTTCCAAATAAAAAAATAAAAAATAGGTCTGGGTGTGTAGAACCCAGAGGTAGAAGGGTTTCCAGGAACCCCAGTACCACCAAAAAAAAGACAAAAAAAGAAAAAAAGAAAAATGATGTAATTGTGTTTTTCCTTATGGCTAAGAAAAATTCTGTTGTGTACATATCCCATAGTTTTGTAATCCATTCATCTGTTGCTGGACATCTTGCCTGGTTCCATACTTTGGCAGTTGTGAATTGTGTGGCTCTGAATGTAGATACACATGCATTAGTTTGGTAGTTTGGATTTAATTCTTTTGGGATGATACCCAAAAATGGTATTGCTGGATCACATGGTAAGTTTGTTCCAATTTTTCTGAAGATCCTCCATACAGTTTTCTAAAGTTGTTGAACTAATTTGAAGTCCCACCAACAATGTAGTAGAGTTCCCACTTCACATCCTTGCCAGAATTTGTTTGTGTTTTGAATAATTGCCATTCTAGTTGGAGTTATATGAAATCTCAGGGTAGTTTTGATTTGCATCTCTCTGATTGCCAGTGATGTTGAGCATTTTTTCATGTATTCATTGGCCATTTGAATTTCTTCTTTCATGAAGTGTCTATTTAGTTCACTTGCCCATTTTCTCATTGAGTTGTTTCTTAGTGCTGAGTTTCTTGAGTTTTTTGTAGAGTCTAGATATTAGACCTCTATTGGAGGAACAGGTGGCAAAAATCTTCTCCCATTCTGTTAGCTCTCAGTTGAGGATCTTGTTAGTTTCTTTTGCTGTACAGAAGCTCTTCAGTTTAATGCGATCCCATATATTGATCTGCCTTTTAGTTTCTTGTGCTTTAGGGGTCTTGTTGAGAAAGTTTTAACCTGTGTTATGTGTTGAAGTGTTAGACCTATGCCCTCTTCAAGGAGCCTCAAGATACCTGGTCTAATTTCCAAGTCCTTGATCCATCTTGAATTGACTCTTGTACAGGATGAGAAAGAGAGGTTTATTTCCATTTTTTGCATGTGGTTAGCTAGTTTTGCCAACACCATTTGTTGAGCAGGCTATCTTTCTTCCAGTGTGTTTTTGGCCCCTTTGTCAAAAATAAATTGGCTGTAAGTGTGTGGATTTGTTTTTGAATCTTCTTTTCTGCTCCATTGGTCTATGTATTTTCTGCCAGTACCATGCTATTGTTTTATTATGGTTTTGTAGTATAGTTTAAAGTCAGGTATTGTGATTTCCCCCTGCATGGTTTTTGTTGCTGAGAACTACTTTGGCTACTCTGTGTTTTTGTTGTTCCAAAGACTCTAGCCAGAGCAAAAAAGCAAGAAAAGGAAATCAAAAGAGTATAAATAGGAAAAGAAGAACTAAAAACTTTTACTATTTGCAGATGATATGATACTATACTTAGAAGCCCCACCAAACTCAACCAAAAGGCTTACAGAACTGATCAACAAATTTAGCAAAGTGTCTGGATACAAAATCAATCTTAAAAAACCAGAAGCTTTTCTGTATACCAACCATAAATCCACTAAAAAAGAAATCCAGAAAACACTTCCACTCAGGATATTCCACAAAAAAAATACTTAGGAATAAACCTAATTAAGAAGGTTAAAGACCTATGCAAAGAAAATTATAAAATATTGAAAAAAGAAATTGAAGAAGACCTTCAAAGATGAGAAGATCTTCCATGTTGATAAATAGGTAGAATAAATATCATCAAAATGGCCATACTTTCAAAAGTGATTTACCTGTTCAATAAACTACCCACTAATTTACCAAGGTTATTCCCTATAGTCTTCCTTACAGTTATACAAGATTGGCAGTTCACTATGATTATCTGAGACTTAAATTGGGACTGTTGGCTGGAACACTTGTAGATGGGTTTTTCAAGTGGCTTGGACTTCCCTATGACATGTTGGCTGGGTTCTAGGGAAGCATGCTGAGACAGAGCTGGAGAAAAGCCATGTTGTCCCCTAATATTCAGCTTTTCGAGTTATGCAGCACTGCATCTGTCTCATTCTGTTGAGATAGGCAGCCACAAAAGCTAGCCCAGTTTCCAAATTGGGGGAGGGGTAATCTCCATCTCTTGATGGAAATGGGATAAGATTCTAAAAAAGCACATGGGACTAGGAATAGCTTTGTATTCATTTGGGGAAAATACATCTTTTATACATCTTTTATAATCTTTGAGCTTCAGTTTTCTCATTTTTATAACTATAGTAAATTCAGATAATAATTATCAATACTTTAGTGGTGAGAATTAGAATAAAAAGTGAAAGCTAATACTGACTTTTCTCTTGGACCACTAATTTTAGAAAAAATTATTTCTAATCTCAGAAGAAAAAAATAAAGAAGAAAGGGGATCCTATAACTAGACCTTAAGTTCTGAGGAAAAATCAAACCTGACTCCTGGGTCTACTCTGGAAAGCCAAGAAATCTTGTCTGTTTTCAGCTAAATCTATGATCCAAAAAAGGTAACAGTATCATTTGTAGTCCAAAGGAAACAGGTTTTGGAGCTTCTTGAAAGGGAGGGACACATATAAAACAATTAATTAGGGGTGAGCTAAAATTATTTGTGGGTGGGAAATAGTGGCTTATGAATTATATGTTCTATGGAAGGTGCAGTCATTCATAATTATAAAAACTTTAAGACAATGTGTCCTCTTTATTCCTTAAAATAACTTAAAAAAGAAAAACTATTAATATTTAAATGAATTTAATCATTTCACAGGAAGTAGTACAGCCTCACCCTGCTCAGTGACATTTTCTGGTTTTGTTGGCATTTCTGCAGAAGAGAGTCACATGACATGATAAATCAATACACTTCCAAGAGACGCTTGTGAAATACTACAGTATCTGTTCAGACCAGACAGGACTACTTAACACATTATTTGTGTTGACAAGAGCATTTAAGTAGAACTGTTTTGAGGATCCAGATGAATACTTCATGAATTACATTTTGTGAAATAAAGTTTAATTCTGTTCTAGTGGTTTTCATATGGTGAAGTGAATCATTTTCAAATTCAGGAACAACCTATACAATGCTATTATGCTATAATGAATATCAACAGCTTAATAATATTAGTCTATGAATCCATGAACTTAGACTTAATATTAAGTCCATTGATCCCTGTCTATTGGTCAAAGCAAGTTATACAGCCAAGCTCAAAGTCCATGGAAAAGGATGCGTATTTCGCCCACTGGAATGTACTGCAAAGCATACTGATGAATAATCATATCACAGTGAGGGAGAGAATAACCAGAAACAATAATCTAATGTACCACAGTATATCAAGAAGAACTGCCTTAATAGGCTTGATGAGTCAGAATGGGATAATAGGAAGTATTAGGTAATCAAGAGCTTTTAAAAATGATTTGGAAATATGGGAGAAGTACCTCTTGATTTGGAGAACACTTTCAAACAGGAGCAACCTGTTTGATGGGATTGAAGTTGGAAGAAGATGATTTGTCTTGGACACCTCAAATATCTTCTTTCTGCATTCCTTCTTTTTCCCATTTAAAAAATTACAGTCACTTTATAAGTTCCCACAGTAACAAATTTTATTTAGGATGGGGACCTGTCAAAGTGAGACCAAGAGAATCATGTAGTGAAGGCCACACACTTGCAGCGGTCTTCATGCTGAACATATGGATGTTAGCTCCAGTGGCAGTATATATGTTACACTGATAATATCAAATGTTTAATATAATTTTAACCCTTTTTTAGAATTTTGAACTTTTTAACAGAATAGGAGCCTCAAAAATGAACGTTTTTAGGACTGTTCTCAAATTATAAAAGGTTTATCTTAGAAATATATCTGATAAAATATGCAGAGTATAAAAGTATTTTCATCAAAATTGTGCAGGGATGCCCCGTGTGTAGAAATAATAATTACTGATTTATGATGCCCAGGGGGAAGCCCCTAACTCCCCATATGCAACTCCATTCTTCTCAGCTACACCTCAAGAATTGGTGAGGAAGCCCTATTGCTTTATGAAGTGCTGTGGGACTGGCCCATGTGTAAGTGTCTGATGAGTCACGTTGTTTGGGCCTTTCAGCAGTCCTCAGTTTTGCCAGGAAAGAGCACAGAGTTCTAAATCTTCATAGGATGAGCCAGGAAAACATTCAAGAGTCACAGCCCAAAAGTCATTCCAAAAGTCACAGCCCAGAAGAGGTTAGTACTCCTGAGATCAATTGTCATGGAAAACATCAGAAGACAGCACAATAGAATCTTCTCTGAAGAAGATTCTTCTGACAAACATGCCTGTGCTTGATAAAAGAAAGCAGAGGAAAGAGGTGCATGGGGGGGGAGGGCAGAGTTGATAACTTAATCAACGTGGATCAAAACTGAAGTTCTGACATGGCCAGTCACAACTATTGGGCTTTTTAGCTGAAAAGTTAAAAGATGTCACCACAGCATATCTCCACCAAGTGGTAGGGTATGTATTTGAATTATATTACACCACTTAATCATTAAGACAATGTTGTGAGGCAAATATTTGTATTCTTATCTTATAAATGAGGAAGCTAGAACTAAAAACTTTAACCAAGATGTTAATAGCTAGTAAGTAGTACAGCAGAGAGGTGACTCTGGAATTGCCCAATTTCAAAAGCTATGTTCCAGGTTACCTGACAACACAAAGGAAGAACTGTATGAGATAGAAGACAGTTAACAACTTGCGTTTATAACCCCGGTGTTCTGATACTAGCCCAACAATATTTAGCATCAATTTCCCCACCTGAATAGTGAAGATAGTGATAATCATATTTCAGATATTGTGACAATTAATGTAGAATTATATGAAAATCTTGCCACAAACTAAGCTCTTTATAAATGTTAGTTGTTCTCTACTCCTAGTATTACCTTTCTTTTACTATGCCCTATTAATTTTACTCTCACAATACTTTTCTGAGTAATGCATGTAACATAACATCTCTATATAAAACTATTTAACTTGTGTTCTTTTATAAGGCATGCAGTAACACTAGTTTTGATTTTGATTTTTTTATTTTATTTTATTTTACTTTTTGGTGGTACTGGGGTTCCTGGAAGCCCTTCTACCTCCAGGATACACTCCCAGACCTATTTTATATATTTTTTAAATTTGGAAACAGGGTCTCTTAAGCCAGCGAGCCTGGCTCTGAACCAGCGTGATCCTCCTGTCTCCGCCTCCCAAGCATGGGGATTACAAGCATGCACCACCACACCGGGCTAGTTTTGATTTTTAAAAAGACTACATATTTCTTTTTCCAGTATTCAAAAGTATGTAGATGCCACAGAACAATTATTTCCAGCACTCACAATGTAGTAGGAAGCCACAACTAATGTTTCACTAGAATAAAATTGGAATAGAATAAAATTTAGTTAGAGTAAAATTTATCGGTAAATCCTGTAGATCCTTACAACCAGCTAAATAAAGACCAATTAGACATTTTCCTTGTTGGTATTACACCCTCCCTCCCCCTGTAATGTTTATCTCAGATGAAATTGTTTGACCTTTAGCAGTCTCAGTCTGAAATGAAGAAAAAGAAGACAAGCAAATGTGCATACACAAGTACAGAGTTCAAGAAGTTGTTCTGGCTGAACCAGTACCATGGATTTAATTAATTAATTAATTTTTGTTGTGGTACTGGGGACTGAACCCAGTGGCATTCTACATCTGGCTATACCTCCAAAATGAAGAACTCTAGCTCTTAAATTTATAAGTCACTGGTCTAGGTGTAAAACAGAAATATTCTTACATATTGGAATATTAGACAATGCAATCTGTCTATGCACTGTCTAGTATTCCAAATAACTTTTCATTTTAAATGCCTTGCCTTGATAAAAACAAAACAAAAAACAATTTTCTGGGGAAAGGGGAAAAAATAAAGACCATATTGACACAGAAGACTTCAAAATCTAGGAAGATGTCAGCACTCTCCACTGTCAGAGAGCTGATGGGTACAAAACAGAACCCAGAGACCACCCACCTAGAGACATCTGTTGATCAGCAGTGTCTTGTAACTCACTGTTTGTTCAATAGGACTAAGGTTTTCCTGTGCCCTAAGACTGGGATTAGCCCTTCAACCAGTTCATATACTCTACTTTTAAGAGCCTTGGACCTTGTAAATTTATAGAGACCATGAACCCCAGAGACATGGAGATGGCATGTAAAGAAGAGTATTTCCAGTGGCCAAAATATAACTAAAATGTGTTAGTATCAAATATAGAAAGCACATTAGAAGTTGTGGTGAGCTGGTGTGATGAGTAGGTTTATTTCCCAGAATGGAATATCCAAAGTAAGGTAGCTCAAGATATGAGGAGGAAATACCATGTTGTTAAATCATTACTAAAAACTAGTGATAATCTTGAAATCCATAAACACCTGAAAATGTCAGCATTGCTAATCACTCCTTTCATTTATTTAAGGAAAATGAACAAAAAATAAAATGGTTACTTTAAAAACCTACATAAATATATCTTAATTTTTATTTATTTTTGTGGTGCTGGAAATCTAACCCATGGTCTCATGCATGCTAGGCAAATGCTCTTCCACTGAGCTATACCTTTTATTTTTTAAATAAAAATTATTTAAAATAATTTTAAAATAATTACTATATTAATTTATTTATGCATAATTTTACTATTATGTAACAAAATGTCATTAAATGAGACTTTAAATTCTGAATTATGATAGTTCAACGTGTGTTTACCTCACATACTTCAGTCTTTTGGATCAGTTCCCCCAGACTCTCCTGATGATCATGGGAACAAAAATACTTTAAAAGGAAAGAATCTCAAATTTTAGGAAAAAAAAGTACCCCAAAGTAAGAAAGTCATGTGTAATCCTAGTACCACAAAGAAACCACATTAACTCTAGAGCTTTATTTCTTTCAGTTCTCTTACTATGTAATAATTTTTTATTTACTTGATTTTTTTTTATTCTTTAACTTACTAATTCTATCAAATGCCTTTGTACAAGTTCTTGAAACCAAGAAAGGTTCCATATCTGCACTTGTCTTACTGGTGGTTTTAATCATGTTTGTGTCTACTTATCTCCAGATAGGGGGTAAGTCCAAGGTGGAGTTCCCGGGAAGGGGACCAGCCCCTGGGTATGGAACAGGGGTTGAAAGTAAGGGAAAGGAGTCTATGGATGTCTTTCTGATAACTGGAAGGCTCTTTAATGAGGAGGAGCCTTCGGGGAATTCTGCCTTGAAAAGCAAATAGAGTACGCATGTTTATCTAGTCTGGGGCTAAACCCAAGGAAGAATAAAAAGAAACAGAGGAACACAATTACCTGTGTACTTTATAAGGAAAATTACCCATTTACAGCTGTGCTTTGCTAAGAGATAGCAAAACCAACGTCATGTTTCTAAACAACTGGCTCTGACGAATTGAAGCTGAGTATGAATGTGGAGCTCCTCCAGCAAACCAGACTCTCCCTGGGACCAACAGAAGACCCTTTATTAACTGTGAACAGTTCAGTAACTAATGGATTTATTTTAATCAGTTGTAGATAAAGATACGGACTCATTTCTCTCTATCAAAAAACTTCTAGTTTTAGTTGACAACATGATATATAAGCATCATGTTGTGCCATCCCATCTATATCCTACCACTTCCAAAACACTAACCTTTCTTCTCTTAGAGAAATATAGTTATGTTTTTCATAGTGTGTGTTCTCAGACAGGTGAATAAATTCAGGTATTTTTTTTAATTTTTTGGCATTTCTCTATTGCTATTGTCATTTTCGTTCTTCTACCTACAATTCCATGGATTGCATTGTACAATCGCTTATCAATTCACAGTAGTAACTATTTCTATTTGTTTTGGGGATGTTAACCCATTTTATCTCCTTCTCCCTCTTCTTTTTTGCTACTGAAGATTAAATCCAAGGGCATTCTATCTTGAAACTACACTCCTATCCTCTTTTATTTTGAAAAAGGTCTTGCTAAATTGCTAAGAGTCTTGTTACACTGCTGAGTCTGGTCTCAAATCCAAAACTCACCTGTCTCAGCCTCCCAAGTACTGGGATTACAGGTGTGTGCCACTATATCTGGCTTCATGATATCTTCTGAGTGAAGTGTTACTCATAATACAGCTTTATTAAATGCTGAATGAATGATTTCAGTAAAGGTTTAAGTAACACATGTCACATTTACTCTTTCTGGATGTTCTGCATAAGATAATCCTATGATAAACTGGCTTTGGGTGAATCTATTTTAAAAAGGTCCAAATTGAGCTCTATAGCAAATTTATGTGCCAATTTTCTAAAGCATCATGGAAAAAAAGATTAATCTTCAAAGGAGCAGAGGCCCACAGAAATTTTTTTTTAACAATTTAACATCTCCCATATATGTAGGAACACAACTAAGATTCTTTCCTTAGTATCCCTGGAGATTTTTAATCAATTTGCTCAAAAGTGGAACTTTTCAGCAGGGCAAATTCCTATACTCCACCCCATTCTCAGTGGTCAACAGAAATAGATGCTGAGAAGGGAGTTTGTTGGATTAGACTTCAAGTGTCTGCAATGCTTGGTGAGCTGTTCTGCTAGGCATAGCTGCAGGGAATGTGAGAAGGGCCATAGCACAGATACAAAGCAAAGGCTTTAGAGAGTAGACATATACCCCAATCTTTTATTCCATCATTCATCTCTGGGGAAAATGAAGTATTTTGTCTTTAGGGGTCTCTATGTTTCCCAGAAATGCATTATAAGCTAGTGATGCTAAAACCTTTTTCCTCCTTAGGTTCATAGTGTATTTATTGTCTATGTCCAGATTAAACTATTAATAACAGCAGGGCATTAAAGTGTAGTTGGCTAAACCACAAAGAATCTAAAATCAGCCTTCATTTCCCCTTTGCCCTAGATGCCCAGCAGGATCCTCCCCAGAGCATTGCATTTATATTTCTATCAGATAGCTTACCAGAGCTCCCAAACTTGCCCACTCCCTTCCCTTGCCAGCTTTCAGCTACAGGTTTGTCATTCTCCTGAAACAGAGGTGAATGTCTTAGTCTACTGGTAAAACTTGAGAGATGAAATGAATATGTACAGCAGAGAATGGAGCCTATTGGTGACTTTTAACAGGAGTTTTCTAGGGCGGTGATCTTTAACCTAAAGAAATGGAATGTCTGGAAGTCTCTCACGCAGCGATATGCTGTTGGACAAGGAATCAGATACAGCTTTCAGCAGGGCCCCTTCTTAGAACTGTTAAATCATAGGCACCAGATGACTGTTGACACTGATTGTGCAAAGCGCTTTCTTAAGGAATGATTAGAACATTTGCACTTTTGAAATACTTTGCCAGTTTGGCTGCAGATACTGTTTTTAAGTTAAGCTATAGAGCTACAATTTATAGATATTTTATTGAGTATGTATGTATGTGTTTAATTTTTAAATCATCCATGTAGAAATAAGTACTACTTCTACTGCTATGACTATAATATTTATATTCTGAGTCTTAAATATGTGCCAGGTATTTGAGAAAACTGTCAACCTGCTTCCGTGAGGGGAGGGGACCATAAAGAAATAAGACCTCAGTTTTTCTCTAGAAGAGGAGTATGGTACAATGTTGATATGGAAAGATTCTTATATTTGGGGCTAGTGCTTCTTTATTAAGTATAATAAAGGTTTCAACCTAAACATGCATACTTATTTTCTCCCCCTCCCCACCCCCTAACTTTGAATACTTCATGGTATGCTCAGGAGACCCTATTTCCTAAAGGGCTGAAATTGTGAAGCTTTATTATGGTTTTAAGCATGCTTACCAGATTTATCAGTTGGTATGCCCCATTTTGATTCCTTTCCAATCTGATTCCAGTTGATTCAAACTATGAGATTTAATAGTCAAGTTACCACTCAGACAGTGCGACTCCTAACACCAAGCTCTAAGCTCAGAATTCCATATGCATTTAACTGTTACCACAACTTTGAGAAATAGACATTATCGTTTTGCAAATGGTGATGACAATTTTTGTGAGTTGCTCAGCTGAAAAATAGGAAAAGAGAAGATGTTGTACAAAGGTGTCATGTTGTTTGTTATTCTTTATATATTTACTCCTCGAATACTAATCCTTTAACTCTGTTGGCTGATATCATTTGATTTTTGGACTTTGGACAAATAGAATTATTCTTGTGTTTTGTTTGGTTTCTTATCCTCATATTATTTATTAGACTTTTTCCATGTTATTTCACAGAGCTGTAGCCAATCCACTTATTAAACAAAATTCAGTTGTCATAACTTATTTCTTATATTTATGAATGACATTAGCAGTGTTTATAGTTTTTTTACTATCTGGAATAATATCACTATAAGTATTCTTCATATGTGTCCCACTACACAGATGTGTTTCTCTTTGTTAAGCTTGCTTTACAATATGTCAACCCTTGATAATTAGCCTTCTAATTTTTGTCATCTTGGTGAGCAAACAATAGTACTTCCCTGTAGTTTTATTTTTAATTTCTTCATCATTTTGTGATTTTGTATTATTTTGTTTTTTTATTTTATGAAGTACTTTAAATACCTCTTGCTAGATTTTTCTACTAGATTTCTACTGACTTTCTGTTATATCAATTTGAAGAAATAGTATGTGTGATGGAGCTCTCTGCCAAGTATATATATTGCAAATATTCTCTAGCAGTGGCTGGTTTATCGTTTTAATCTTTTTGTGTTATCCTCTGATGAAGTTTAAAAATGTTATAATCAAATGTATGAATTTTTATTAATGTTTTTTCTTTTATTATCTCTTATAGTTTTTTTTTAAATAACATTGCCTCCTAATCTTAACATGTGAAATTATTTCCCTATATTATCTTAAAATTCTATTGGTTGCTTTTCCCATTTGGTTCTCATTTAAATTAATTTTTGTGTGGCATAAAATAAGAGTTGGTATAGAACAAAATAGGAATTGATTCATTTTTCCCCACAGAAAAATACAACTGTCACAACATAATCTGTAGAAAACAATATATTTTATTCTTTCTGCTCTATCTCATGCCTCCATTGTCATAAATAAAACATTTGTTCATGATAAGTCTTTTGGGGGTGACCAATTAGTTAATTTATCTAATATGGTGCTAGTTCTACACTATTTTAATTTCTATAGCTTTATAAGTGGTATTTGACATCTAGAAAATAAGTTTCCCCCATCATTTTCCTTCTATAAGATTATGTAAATTATTAATTTACTTTTGCATGTCCACATTGACTTAATAATCATTTGGTCAATTTCACCAAAATGCTTTATTGCTTTAATTGAGTGTGACAAATTTTATCAATTACTATTCCAACATTTATTTACATTTACTTTTCTTAAACAAATCCAATTTGGTTCAGGTATTGTACTTATCCCTGATTTTACCCATATAAGATTCTTTGAATTAATGAAATGTTGAAATTGATAAGTAAAAAATGCATACAATTAAGGCTAAATAATCTCATATCTAAAGTTCTTGGGACTAGAAGTGTTTCAGATATTGGATTTGTTGTTTAGATTTTGGAATATTTGAGACAGTTTAGTAATGGGACCCAAATAAAATCATGAGATTTATTTATTTATGTTTCATATATACCTTTGTGTACACAGCCTTAAGGTAATTTATACAATATTTTAAATATTTTGCTCATGAAACAAAGCCTCATAATGTGAAATTTTCCACTCAACAAGTTTCATATTTTAGAGAATTTCAGATTTAAGATATTGATTAGGGATGCTCAACCAGTATTATCTACTGAAGAGGTCTAAGTGAACCAGTAAAATCAATTAGACTAATGATAGGTTTCAATAAAATGAAATACCGACAACTAAAAATAAGTGTTTTTTGCTACCTGTCAGTGACTAGAAAACACTATTTAAAAAGGTGCCATTCATAAGAGTTGTAAGTTTTAATTTTATTCCTAGTAAATAATCTTTAGTTTATGAAGATTTTAATTATAATTACAATGATTTACCTATTTGTTAGGGGAGAATTTTCTTTTTCTTTTTTTTTTTTTTTTTAGGTGGTACTGGGATTCCTAGAAGCCCTTCTACCTCCGGGCTACACTCCCAGACCTATTTTATATTTTTATTTGGAAACAGGGTCTCTTAAGCCAGTGTGCGAGGCTGGTTTTGAACTTGCGCAATCCTCCTGTCTCTGCCTCCCAAGCGTGGGGATTACAAGCGTGCGCCACCACGCCCGGCTTAGGGGAGAATTTTCATGTTTGTAACATGTAGTCTTCCCAAGAAGGAAAGTTTTTTTTTTTTTTAATCTTTTTGTTGTTGTTGTTTTACAACAACTAGGACTCCAAATAATGACTCCACATATAATGTTGAACACCCCTCTAAGTTCGGTATTATCATCTATAAAACAATATAAAAAATCAGTCCTACTCATCTCATACAATTGCTGAGAAAATCAATACTAGATGAAAAAGTATCTTAAAGTAAGTCCTAAATGAAAAGTGGTATTATTAGCATTTCTATTTCATTTTAGGTGAAAAAGAGAAGGGAATAATGAAATCAGTATGCCTCAAAGAGCATGAAAAGTCATTCATATAAGGAAAATCTAGGGCAAAAATTTAAAGTACAATAAGAAGTTGGTCTATTCAAAGTCACTTTGTGTTTGCTATTGTCTGGGAAATTAGAGGATTTTGTTTGATGTGTTCATTAAACATGCTTCCCTGTTTAACATATGTGACAAGTTGTGATTTGCTTGGATAGCACACTTAAGGGCCATAAAAGAGTCAGTGCTGGCCAAGAAATGGGGTTTGGGCAGTAGCAAAATATTTAGAGTAGGCAGCTAGAAAATACTAAGTAGAAGTGAAAAGAAGGCCTAAGAGAAAGTGATTATTGCTTTGTGCTGAAATCTACAACAGGAACATGCACCTGGATGTTGGACATAGAAGCCGGAAACTGTAACCCAGACAGCTGCTTCTGGGAAAGAGTGCTGCCAATTTTTCTGCAGCACAATAACCTTATTGTTGCAGGGAAGGAGAGGGTGAGACTGCCCCTACTGGTCTTCCACACCCCTCTTTTATGTCTCATCCAGTTGCTTGCTACTCATTTAGCCCTATTTTAAGTAGGATTATTTAATTTTGATCTTTGAATTTACATGCATTAATGTTTATGCATGTAGACTCCTTTGAGTGTAGGTATTTCTTATATGAGAGTGTCCCAAGATGGAACAGACAAGGCAAGGGCCAATTCTGTCATCTCCCTAGGAAAGCTCCTGAGCTCATAAGATGTCAAGTTTATCTCTTCTGGTACCAACATAATGACATCTCCTAAAACTTCTTTGATGATCATACAGAGAAAATTGAATCTTCTGTGGATTTTATGATGAGCAATGTGGCCTTCAGAGATAAATCTTGTGGAGACACAAGTTTCTATATTGAGATAATTATCCCATTACTAGAGGAGATGTTTTGGCAAGGTAGATTTCTAGACCACTAAGAATGGGGTAGAGTCTAGAAATTTACCCTATTGAAAAATTTAACTTCCGAGCAACTAGATTTAAATTTTTCTGAATTAGTAAGGAAAGAGCCTTCACTGTCTTCTACATATATAGGTGTTGTTATATTGCTAAACTTTCTATGGCCTGTTTGTTAATTTGAAGATTAGATAAGAGAATCTATTATATTACTTCAGTCACATAAATTTGCTATGTAGAACAAACATCTTGGAGAAAAAGTAGATGTGACTACTCTTTAAAAATTAACTTCTAGTATATCTCTAATACAGGTTTAACTAATCTTTACTAAAATCACTCTGCATTTAACAGAATGTTTACAGCATTCAAAAAGGCTGTCTTATTACCAGCACTGTAGTATGCACAAGAGATAGAGAAAAGAATGCCAAACTCATATCTCTAGGCTTGTGGTACTTATCTCTCAGAGAGGGAAGACACAGGATAAACTGGTAGCCAAAGAAAAACAATGATCACACATTAGGATAAATGCCATGAATAACACGAAAGATGGTATAACAGTAGGTGAGTTGGTGGGTTGAAATCGGTATCTACTTCAAATAGGGTGTTGATAGGTTTCTTTTCTTCCAGCACCCACAGGAAAAGAGGGAGTTGAACACCCAAATTAAGAATGAAACTCTAGTCAGGGAATCAGCAAGTTGTAGAGATTCTATGGAGGTAAACATGGAAAGTTGAAGGATTGAAAATAAGAACTCTGAAGAGAAGAGAAGCTGGTGACTTGGACAGGGCCAATGGCAGTAGAGATGCAGAGAAGTAACCAGATTCAAGAGCTGTATTAGACAAAGAGAATGGAGCTTTTTTAAAAAAACAAAACAAAACATAACTCACTCCCTTGGAGTAACAGAGTAATTCAAAGTCTAGCCATTAGAGCCATTCTGCAAAATACTTATATGAACTTGGTTGTAGTTTATACACTCTCTTTGACTCAACTTCTACATCTGTAAAATGGAGTCAACAGTATTTCACATGTAAAATAAATGTAAAATATTTAGTATAGTGCTTGGAATATAATGTACTCTAAATGTTAAGCATTATTATTATTAGATTATTTTTAGATCACATGGTTTGATAGGATAAAAGATGAGTCTATAATATTATGAATAAGTTAACCTCAATCCTTGATCGATAGGTTTACATTTCAGTTAGGGAA
The DNA here is from genome assembly GCF_963383645.1 of Muscardinus avellanarius. Taxonomy (NCBI): domain Eukaryota; kingdom Metazoa; phylum Chordata; class Mammalia; order Rodentia; family Gliridae; genus Muscardinus; species Muscardinus avellanarius. Next base: position 37,380,085 of record NC_137786.1, on the reverse strand, counting down.
AAAAAGACTCCGAGTCTTTATAAAAATTATTTTCAAATATAAAAAAGTTTATTTTAAAATGCTTTGTGACGGACAACATGCACTGTACTATAAGGTCGGTTAGTTTTACATCCCTAAGTAGTGAGCTGGCACATTATCAGAAATGCACTGTCTCGGGGTGATCAGCCAAAGTTGTGTCAAATGCCACCACCCATGTTGGCTAATCATCAATACTTACTATTTAGAATACTGAATGTAAAGAAGAAAAGATTGTATTGCCAAATCAATATCTTACTAAATAGCATATTTTACATGTGTCTTTCATTTATAAAATTAAAGTTATTCTCAATCTTGTGTTATCTGGAAATAAAGATCCACCAACATCTGTGTCCTGACCCCATTAGAAGTGGCACCAAGGTTTATTCTCTAGTAGTTTGTTCTGCCAATGGTTTGGAGATATCTATTTGCTACATGCCCAGTGGAAGGGACAGTCTTGGAAATATGCCTCACATAAACAACTGTGGTATCTCTGATATACTTGGAGCATTTTAAAAGACAGAGAAGTGGTAATTCTCAAGATTACAGAACTGATTTAACAGTGAACAGTTACTGTTAAACAGGAGTGTTTAACAGTGAACATTCCTTGAAGAAAATGAACATTTGTTAAAAAATGTATGAGTGGAAATTTTTCATTAAAATTGTCTTTTATTATATAACAGATACTAAATTTGTGAAAGAGTACCTTATTCCTATGATCTCTAATTTAAAAATTGTAATTTAAAATTGAAAATTTTTTTTTCACACTGGGGATGGATCCCAGGGGCATTCTATCTCTGAGCTACACCCACAGCCCTGTTTTTTATTTTTAATTTGAAACAGGGTCTCACTGAGTTGCAAAGAGCCTCACTAAGTAGCTGAGACTGTCCTCAAACTGCAATCCTCCTATCTCAGCCTTTCAAATGCTGGGATTACAAGCATGTGCCACTATGCCCAGTTTTAAATTGAAATAGTAATATTTAACAATAAATTTAATTTAAATTTTAATCTTAATAATTCAAGTAAAATTTTTAACTATTTTTCAATACTGGAAATGGAACCCAGGGGCATTCTACCTTCGGGTTACACCCCCAACCTTATTTTTCAGTCTTTTTATTTTTTGAAACAGGGTCTCACTGAATTGCAAAGGGCCTCACTAAGTAGCTGACACTGTCCAGGAACCACAGTCCTCTGGTCTCTGTGTCCCAAATGCTGGGATTACAAGTGTGCACCACCATGTCCAGCTTTTCTTACTTTTTAATTAAAAGTATCAACTTTTAAATTTTTTTTTTTTTTTTTGTGGTATTGGGGTTCCTGGAAGCCCTTCTACCTCCGGTATACACTCCCACGGGCTACACTCCCAGACCTATTTTTTAACATTTTTATGTGGAAACAGAGTCTCTTAAACCAGCGAGGCTGGCTCCGAACCAGCGCAATCCTCCTGTTTCCGCCTCCCAAGCGCGGGGATTACAAGCGTGCGCCACCACGCCTGTCTAAATTTTTTTTTTTTTTTTTTTTTTTTTTTTTTTTTTGGTGGTACTGGGGTTCCTGGAAGCCCTTCTACCTCGGGGCTACACTCCCAGACCTATTTTTTATACTTTTTTATTTGGAAACAGGGTCTCCTAAGCCAGCGCGCGACTGGCTTCGAACCTGCGCGATCCTCCTGTCTCTGCCTCCCAAGCGCGGGGATTACAAGCGTGCGCCACCACGCCCGGCTAAATTTTTTTAATATGTGTTGCTGGAGACTGAACAGAGAAACACTTTACCCCTGAGCTATACTACCAGATATCATCATTATTGTTGTTGTTGCTGTTTACTATTACTACTACTACTACTACTACTACTACTACTACCACCAATTATTATTTATGATTATTATTGTTGTTATTATTATTATTATTATATTGAGGTAGAATTGCCCAAATTGGCATTGAACCTCCAATCATCCTATCTCAACCTCACAAGTATTGGGATTATAGAAGTTCCCCACCATTCTGGGCACAAAACATTCCACCTTTTTATTCCAAGAATACAAGATAATTGGATTTCTTGAGACAACTTGTAGCAACTCCATAATTCCAATTAATCAGTTCCACAGTGGCTAAAATAGAGACCTCTTTCCTATTAACAACTCCCCAGGTATAGAAGCTTTGACTGACAATTTAGCTTCCCTAGAATGTGTGGCACAGGAATGGCCATGGGGATTTAAAAAACTAATAACAACCCAGAAGCTATTATATAATGCCACTGTCACCAGAGATAGCTACAGAATCCCTGCTCCTTCTGCCATAAAGAAAGCATTGTTAAACATAAGTTGCTGAAATGACCTTTTCTTTATTGTTGCTTTCCAGAAGGAATTATAAGCTAAGATTACATAATAGACTATTCCTTTACTTCCTCTCTCTAGTTCAGCCTCTACACAAGAGAAGTATGCATACAGCTTTACACTTGAATGCCTGCCTGAGCTCAGTATGTCCCAATAATAAGACCAGTTTTCTTGTTTTTCCAAATTCCTTTGAAGTAATCTAAATGATTCAGATCTTCATTTTCCCCCACTGAGAAAGACAATACAGACAAATTGCCAGGCATATGGGTAAGGAAGACGCTAAGCATCATGTCCATGTTCAATACCTCCAACTCACTCAGACCTGGTGCTTAAGCAGAGATAACATCCAAATCTCCTGAGAAGCTTTTTGGTTTTTGTTTTAATGTTTTTATTGGTGCATTGTAGTTGTACATCTTAATGGAATACAAGATGGTAGAGGCATGCATGCACACATCACCCAATTAGCCCTTACCCATATCTAGCTGCCACCTTCAGAGAGTCTGGTTAGTTTTATGTTTCTGAGTGGGCCTAGGCATGTCTGATTAAAAAAAACAACAGGCTGATAATTTATATAACCATGCTTCAATGCTGCTGCTTAAATTTCTAAGCCAGTCGGGTTGAACTCTAGTACATTGATACTCATTTTCAAAAGACTGAGTTTTCTGAGCCTGGGGCCTTTAAATGTTTCCAGATATTTTCTTGTTGTTGGTTGCCATATTCAAATTCTCAAGAATGAGGGTCACTTTTCTGTCCCTCCTTTCTTTTTAGGTGGCCTGGCATATCACAGTCAATAAATTGTTAATCACATTTCTCTAGGTTTTAACTTATAAAAAATATATAATACCTGTATAAAGATATATATATAATATACATTTATATATAATATACCTGTATATATACATAAAGGTATATATATATATATATATATATATATATATATATATATATATATATATATGTGTTTAAAATTTAGAGGGGGGCCGGGCGTGGTGGTGCACACTTGTAATACACACTCTTGGGAGTCTGAGACGATGGATCACACAGGTTCGAAGCCAGCCTCGTTGGCTTAAGAGACCCTGTTTCCAAATAAAAATATAAAATAGGTCTTGGAGTGTAGCCCAGAGGTAGGAGGGTTTCCAGGAACCCCAGTACCACCAAAAAAAAAAAAAAAAGTTTAGAGGGGGAAGTACTGGCTGAGCTATAATCCCAGCCCTTTTTATCTTTTATTTTGAGACGGCATCACTAAGTTGCCCAAGCAGGCCTCAGACTTGTGATCCTTCTTCCTCTACCTCCAGAATAGCTGGAATTGCAGATATGTCCCCTTATGCCTGGCATAGGCATTATGATCCTAATGTGCTCCCACACATGCCTATGTCAAAACTTAACGACAATGTGATAGTAAAAATAGGGCCTTTAGGACATGATTAAGTCTTGAGGGCTCTTTTGGAGTAGGTAGAAAACCTGGACCAATGTATTTTTGTAAAGCTGGGGATTTTTTAACTTGCTTCATATTAAATGTTAAAATTATGCCATAGGGTTTTATCTCCCAAGGGAACCCCATTAAGTATCTGATCCAAAACCCTTAGACCATCCCAAGTTTTCAAAATTGCAAAATATGAATTTTTTAAGGGAACACTGGAAACCAGATATAAACACTTGGAAACCACTTAGTTGGATTCACATCTCATGAATAATTTCTTTTTTTGTTGTTTGTTTTGTTGTTCTTACTGGTACAGTAGGCAAAATATCACTTTGGCTACCTTTACTGTTTTTGTACTAATTCATTTCTACCTTTGCTCATCATTCATTCAACAGATATTTGTTATCTTGCTACATGCTGAGTTCTTTGTTACCAAGAGACTTCTGGGTCCAATGATATTGCTAACACTCTCCTATATTCATTACTTCCACCTAGATTTTGCTGTCTCCATCACTTGTGATTTTTTTCAGTCTTCAATGCCCTGCTCAAGTTCCATGTCTCCAAGAAACCTTCAGTAGTGCTTTAAATGAAATTAATCTTGCCTTATTTCCATGAACTTTGTGTTTTCATTAAACAGTTTATTATATTCTAGGTTGTCCCATACTTTTTCTTAAAAAGTATGTCTTTTTTTTTCCAAATTGTGTGTACCCAGATGGCAGTAACTATACTTTGTTCATTTTCCTTGGGGCATACCATACTACCTTGGGTCCACAGGTGTCTAATGATTTTTTTTAAATCTATATTATCTATCCTAAGGCTTCTGTTGAAAATGAAAAAAGCAAACATATATTTGTTTTCTAAGATTTTTTCCTTTCTTTTTTTCAAGAGAATGGCAAAAGGTATGCCATTTTGCAGCATTGTAGAGAGAATCCAAATTTCTTCCTACTATTTGTAAAGATTAACTTTATTTCAAAGAAGAAATATTCCGCATAAACTCTAGATACAAATGCCTGCTGTGGACAGTTATTCCAGTGTTTTGGAAACTACAAACAGTAAGAATAAAACCCTAATCTTTTGTAAGATTTAATAAACAAAGCAACCAATTTGTATAAATCCTGTTTATAAATATTTATAATACTGAGAAAAGTGGGGGAAATCATTTGAGAAACTTATTTTATCCTGAAAATTTGAATCTCACATGCCCATAATATCTTTAAATTTAATTCATTATGAATATAAATATTCTTATCATGTATATGTATTTTTATTGTTGTTTATCAAATCAGTAACCCAGTTTCTGAGAATTCAAGAATATTTACTCCTTTCAGTGAGAAAGGACTAGCATGATGAATGGCCAATAACTTTTATGTGTACTTTTTGGAATCCATTATTAAGCATAGGCTTACATTTTGTGTCATTAGTCACTTGTCAGATATTTCTCTTTTTAAATTATTTTACATATTTTTATTGGTGCATTGTAATTATACAACTTTATGAGGCTCAAAGTCACACAAACATGCACATAGGTCTTGGTGAGTTTCCCTTCAGGCCCCACCCTGCTACCCCACTCCATACAAAATAGGGAGATTGTTAGTGATACATTCATACATAGACATAACAGTTTTGAATTTTTTTCTTTCATCAGTTCTTCTTTTTCCTCTCCTACTTTCTTCTCTTTATCCTCTCCAACTATTCTACTGGCCACTCTCCTCAATTATCTAAAAGTCCCTTTTGTTTTCTATTTTCTCTCTAGCTTCCACATATATGATGCTTGACTTTCTGAAACTGGCCATTCTCGTTAAGCATAATTTTCTCTAGTTCCATCCATTTTCCTTCAAATGATGTATTTTTGTTCTTTATGGCTGAGTAAAATTTCATTGTATATACATGACCTATTTTTGTTATTTAGTCATATGTTGATAGACATCTAGATTGGTCCAATAATTTTGCTATTGTAAATTGTGCCACTATAAACATGAATATGCATGTATCACTATAGTATTCTAACTATAATTCTTTGGGAAAGATATTGAGGAGTAGTACAGCTGGGTCATATGGCTGCTACATTCCTAGTCTGTTCAACATCATTAGCAATCAAGAAAATAAAAATCAAAACTACTAGGAGATTTTATCTAATTGCAATTAGAATGTGAATCATCAAGAAAACAATAACAAATGCTGGTGAGGATGCAGGAGAACAGGAACTCATATACACTGTCAATAGAATTGCAACCACTGTGGAGAACAGTATTGAGGTTTTTCAAAAGACCAGTAATGCCAGGCATGGTGGCGCACACTTGTAATCCCAGAACTTGGAGGCTGAGATAGAAAGATTGTGGTTCATGAACAGGCAGCTACTTAGTGAGGCCTTCTATAACTTAGTGAGACCCTGTTTCAAAATAAAGAATAAAAAATAGAGCTAAGGGTATAGCTTGGAGGTAGAATGCCCCTGGGTTTCATTCCCAGTACTGCAAAAAAAAAAAAAAAGAGCAGTTATCTTTTAATTTACAATTATATCTTGAGCTGGATGTAGAATTATTGCTTGCCAATTAGCTGAAGTAGAATAGATTTAGGTATTGAGATGAAATGGTAGGTGATTGAATAAAATAAAATTTAATAATTAATGCTAAATATTGATGACAGGCACTGTGACTTGATCCGTGGCAGGGAAGAGTGACCACTTCCAATAGTTATGACCCTGAAGGAAGACAGCAACATCGCTGGTAAGTAGGAGGGACAGAGAAGGTGGAAGACAACATAAGAGGCCAGTATCACACTTCTTGAATTAGATTCAACAAAAAGACAATGACAAAGATTAAGTATCTCTCTAAACACCATTTATGAAACACTGAGATTTTAAATTTCATGTCAAGGCACACGGATGTAAGTTAAAATAAAATTAAGAAAGTCAATAAAAATCATATGGTGAAATTCATAGTAATCAGTGAGAAATCTTTAACCAGGATTCCACAGATTCATCTCAAGGAGGCTGTATACAAATATTGCATCTATGTGTATTTTCAGGGGTCCTCTACAGCAAAGCTCTGTTATGGAATTTTTAATTCATTTAATCAAATGTAACACAATCTTTTTTTTAACTTTTCTTTTTTTCCCCAGCACTAGGGATTAAACCCAGGGGCAGTCTTTCTCTGACCCCCAGCCCTATTTTTTATTCTTTATTTCGAAACAGGTTCTCACTAAGTTGCAGAGAGCTTCACTACATAACTGAGGTTGGCCACGAACCTGTAATCCCACTGTCTCAGCCTTCCAAGTACTGGGATAACAAGCATGAGCCATCATACCTGGATTTTTGTTAATTTTTAAGTACTTTAAACAGTGTGATATAGTTGTGTATATTCTCTAGTTTGCATATGTATTCTAGTGTAATATCTCAGAAAGTATAATCCTACAGACACCTGGGGCTTTCCAGAACACTTTTAGATCAAAACTATTTTTATAATAATACTAAAAGGCTATTTAAATTTGTACTGCATTATGTTTGAACTAATGTTGCAGAAACAGTGAAAGGTAAAACTACTGGCCCTGTATCATGAATTGAGGCACAAGCACCTGAGGTTATAAATAGTCATAATTATATTCTTAACTGCCATGTACTTACAGAAAAAACACTCAACCCAGTTTTACTTTGAAATGTTCCTGCTGAGTTAATAAAATAAAAAAAATTTCATTAATTCTTGACCTGGATACATACAGTTTTTTGTTTGTTTGTTTGTTTGTTTTTGGTGGTACTGGGGTTGTTGGAAGCCCTTCTACCTCTCTGGGCTATACTCCAGACCTATTTTATATTTTTATTTGGAAACAGGGTTTCTTAAACCAGCGTGGCTGGCTTTGAACCTGCGTGATCCTCCTGTCTCCACCTCCCAAGCGCGGGGATTACAAGCGTGCGCCACCACGTCCAGCACACACAGTTTTAATGTCTGTGTGGAAAAAGTTAAAAAAGGGTAGTATGCCTAAAGCTCCTCTGCTACAAACCAAAATGTGACAGCTGTTTTAAGGAAGTACTTAGACCATTGTCTTTATTTTTTGAGGTAAACTGGCCATGTTTCTATAGAATATTTATCTGAAAAATAACAGAAAGTTTGCAATAATTCAGATTATCATGTCACAGGTAACAGTATTTTTTGTCCATGATAAAACTCAAATTTGCAAGTGAAAATTAAAGTTTTAGAAGGCTTGTATCTGCTACACTGTGTATGACAACTTCTCAACCTTCAAAGGCATTCCAGATAACATCAGTGCTGATGTTAATGGAGGTAATCTTTTATATTTATAAAGTGTTTAACATTTGGAAGATCTATATCAAACACTAAATGAATATTTTCCAAACAACGAGTGTTTCATATAACAGAAGTATGCTTGGGTAAATGATTTACTCAAAGTGTCCCAAACATCAGTGAATTTTAGTGTGATATCGTAGGAAAAGTTTATTTTAGTGTGATATCATATGAGTTTATAGTGTCAAAGAAGACTACCATAATTATTTGAAAGATTAGTCTATTGCTTCTGATTATGTGTCTGTATGGAACCACATTTTCTCATAGTACTTCAACCAAACAATTACAATTGCAATAGATTCAATACAAAAGAAGATATGTGAAACCACTTGGTACTTATTAGGTTAGATATTAATGGAAATCACAGAATGTAAAATAACATCGTTCCTCACTAATTTGTTTTTGTTTTGAAAAAATATTTTCACAAAATGTGTTTCATATTAATATGAATTGAATTATTGTTATTGAAATTTAAATAATGCATAGATATTTTTCAAAAATTTCACTTTAAATTTGTAATGTACTGTCTATACATATAATTCTCAAAAATAAGAGCACCCAATTTTTGAGATTATGGAGAGGTCCTTGGACCACTAAAAATGAATAAAAATACATAGCCCCTTTAAATTGTGTTAGGTTACAACTTGGGTCACAATTGAATGCATTGAAATTTAGCCTTTTTCTCAAAGGCAGCTGTCTCTAGATCAGACCTAAGTGAGTGAGGCAGGATAAGATATTTAGAGCCACTGGATGAGAAATATGCCTGGTGATGCTCTCTGCTGGATACCAGTCAATCCACCAAAGTATAATGTTTAAATGTAACACAAGAGACAGAGTCAGAAGATGAAGCTTAGCATTCAAGAAAGAAGCCAGTAAATGGAGGATGGAAACAGGAGCATGGATGACAATGGAAAAATAAAGAAGAAAAGGGTGAAACACTTGTATCTATAGCCTTATGCCTAGATATTAAGTAGGAGTAAGAGTTCTAAAGGGACTGAACAGGAAACTGAGTCACTTGCTGGGGGCTGCCTAAGGTTGCTATTAGGGCTCTTGTCTTGCTGTGGGCAGATCAAATCACATTTTAGATCTTGTAATATATTTTTATTATAATGACTCATCACCAATATATTACTCTTTATTTACCAGCTGAACCAAAGGAAAAGATAAATCCCATCTGATGGCCTAGAATGCTTCATTTTCCAGATTCATTTTATGACTTGGCTGCGAGAAGGTATAAAGCTAAATTTAGTTTCCATAGTGGAAACAATTTTATTTCCTGATTCCAATAAAATGTTACAGCTGTATGAGGATTGCACATGACATTTTTTAATATTTAATTGCTCTGATTTATTATGGGTTTTCAGTTTCCTCTTTAAAAGTAGGCACAATATAATTGCAAATAGCTGTGGAGGAGAGAAGAAAATACTATTTTGTATCGGGTTATGCAGAAATATGTGATGAGGTAAAGCCATAGACTTAACACAAAAGCATCATTGAGTAAGAACATTGACAAAAAACAGTAAATTGATTTATTTGGCAAAGCACACAGCCATTAAATGAGGACAAGAGTGCCCAAGAAACCATAGTCTTGCACAGCAAAAGCAAAACACTTGGTGTTGGGAAATAGGAAGGTAGAAGTTCATGCTGGTTATGACTGTTTCTATTTATATAACTTTATATAATGAGTTATTACAGAAGGTTATTAAAAATTCAAAAACCAAAGTGTAAGAGTAAATGCAAAGTGACTAAGTATATTAAGTGCAACTTGACAAAATTAGGATATTGTCACTTAATTCAGAAGTTTTCCTTAAAAATCTGAAACATCAATGAAATGCAGCTAAAATGCTTGAAAGTCCGGAAATACCTACATAGCCTACCTAGAACAATGCAAAAGGAAAACTAAAAACTCTTCCAAATTGTAACTAGACTATTCTTTGGGAATAGTTGCATGTTTTAAAAAAATTTAATAACTGAATTCACCAGTTTATCTATTTTGCTTAAACACTTTGCAGCTAAAAATGTCAATAATGTAACACATTGGGTCCCAATGATCAAAGCAGTAAGTGGAAAACCTTTAGGAGAGTATAAAAGTGACTTACAGTGCATTTAAGCAAGAAATTTCTGATATGGCACAGTCACTTTCGCCACTCAAGCACAGTGTCTGGCCACAGTAAAAATGCTCTGTGTGGGAAAAATTAGGATTGATATCAGGACTGGTGTTTCCATTGTAAGAGGAATGTAGGAAAACTAGCCATTAACTATTTTGCTTATTTTAACCCACTTTTATTATTAAGTATATAATTATATGGTAAATAATAGTATAGATATATAATTGTATAGTAAATAATTAAAAACAAAGTAAAAAGTAATAAATAAATAGGAAACTTTCAGTTGAGTTTTGGGAAATTTAAGTATTAAAATTTTTTTCCTTAAAAATGTACAAAGCACTTTCTTAAAAAGTGAAAAATATTTTCACATATATTCTATCATCTATTTGCATAGCACTTCTGCTATGATAATGGGTGATTACTGTTTCTAGTAAGGAAAATATACAAAGGTTAAGTGACTTGCCTATTTGGCAGGAATAAAACTAGAATATCTGTCACTTGGTGTTGAATCTCTCACCCGATGTGGCTTAAGAACATTTTTCTACTAAGCATTATTACCTACCAATCACTAAAATATTTCTGAACAATAATTACCATATGGATTTATTTAGGTCTTTAAAATGTGGTGGGGAAGCATCTTTACCTCTTCCTAACAATAAAAGCCATGCTAAAATGTGTTGAGGTACTCTTAATATTAGTGTGTGTGTGTGTGTGTGTGTGTGTGTGTGTGTAATATTGGGGGTTAAACCAAGGGGCATTCTACCTCCAAATTACACCACCAGCCCTTTTTTTTTTTTTTTAATTTTGCAACAGGGTCTCACTAAGTTGCTGAGTGTCTTGCTAAATTGCAGCAGCTGGCCTTGAGCCTATGATCCTCCTGTCTCAGCTTCCCAAGTGCTAGAATATAGGTGTGCATCATCTTCTTAAAGTTTAATTATTTTGCTTTTCTTGTTTTGTACTGGAGGTTGAACCCAGAGGCTTTCTACCTCTGAGCTATACCACTATCCCCATTTTTATATTTATTTGAAAACAGGGTTGCACCAAGTTGTGGAGTGCCTCGCTAAATTGTTAAGGCTGGACTAAAACCTGTGATCCTAGCCGGGCGTGGTGGCACAGGCTTGTAATCCCCGGGCTTGGGAGGCAAAAACAGGAGGATCTCGCAGGTTCGAAGTCAGCCATGCTGGTTTAAGAAACCCTGTTTCCAAATTTAAAAAGTATAAAAATAGGTCTGGGAGTATAGCCCGGAGGTAGAAGGGTTTCCAGGAACCCCAGTACCACCAAAACAAAACAAAACAAAACAAAAAACAAACCCAAAGCCCTGATCCTGCTGTCTCAGCTTCCCAAGTACTGAGATAACAAGCGTGCACCACAATGTCTGGCTTAAATTTTTTGCCTATGTTACTCTTTGAAGGTCATTTAACTCTGAAACGGAGATGAGGAGATGAGACTAACATGAACAAATGAATATAGCTTTGCCAAAAAAATTTACAAGACTTAATACCCTACAATCAGCCAGCTCTCACAAGAATCTTCTGCTAATAAAAATACAATGCTGTCTTCTGGTAGTGATCATAAAAATGATGACAGGTGCTAAATTTGGGGTAAGCTTTGAGAGTAGAGATAGCAGAGTGGTTTTTTTTTTTCTGTTTTTCTGTTGGACTGTGAAAGAAATAGGCTAAATTTTAACTTTTGGGCCCCAGCAGTAGGGTGAATGTGGCATCTTTTCCTGACAAGGAATTGATTTGGGGAAAAGAAATAAGAATTTAGTTTGGAGAATGTTTACTTTAGATGAACTACATTGAGATGGAGAGATGGTATAGGTTATTACATATCTTCGAGTCATGCTCAGGAGAATGATTAGAGCAGAGCCACAGATTGAAATATGGAGTCAACTGGGTGGTTGGGTGGCAGGTGACTAGATGTGATGAAAGAGAAAGAGAGAGAGAGAGAGAGAGAGAGAGAGAGAGAGAGAGAGAGAGAGAGAGAGAGAGAGAGAGAGATATCACAGAAGTGAGAGGAGGCTGAGTACTGAGAGCTGAAGCAGGAAACTCAGAGCATCCCTTAGGGAGCCAACGTGGTTAGAGGTGAAAATACAATGCAGTGTCTCAAAAACCCAGAGCAGAAAGCATTTTAAGAAAAGTTCCCTAAATAATGAACAATAATATATTTTCTTATTAAGAATTCAAGTAAAGCAATAGCTTTGACTATTGAGTTTTGTAACATCATGCTCATTAATGACCCTGAATAACGAGATTTCTGTTGGAAATAAAATTCTAACTGAAGTAAGTTGAGAATAGATATTAAGTAGAAAATTGGAGACAGAGGACAAGCACCATTCTGGTACATTTGCCAAATGATAGAGAAATAGGACAGTCACTGGAGAGGCACGTGGGACTAGGCATTTGATTTGGTTTGCTTGGGTGGATTTAGGTTGTTTGCTTTGTTAAACAAGAGACAGTGTGCAGCAAGTCCAAATGCTACTGAGAATAATCAAGTAGAAGGAAACAACTGATAGCGCAGTAGCAGTGAGAAATCGCTCCAGGAATGAAGTGCTTGAGTAAGCAATGACATCAGGTGTACGCACAGAAGACGCAGTTCAGAGAACTGATAATCCAGCCACTGCAAAATGCAGGAAGCCAGAGTCCATCAGTATAGATACGGGTAGTTTTGTAAACTAGAGTGATTAAAAAGATGAGGAAGCTGTTTGTGGTGGTACACACCTGTAATCCCAGTACTTGAAGGGCTGAGTCAGTAGGATTGGTATGAGGCCAGCCTTAGCAACTTAGAGAGACCGTGTTTCAAAATAAATAGGAAAAAGGGCTGGTGATACAGCTCAAAGGTAGAATGCCCCTGGGTTCAATCCCTAGTACAAAACATACAAATAAAAAATAAAGGAAAAAAAGGAAGGAAAAAGAGGCAAGTCTTTTGTTTTCCCCTGTTTTATGAATATGCTGAGAAGAAAAGGCGATAGAGTGAGTTGGAGAGAGGGGAAGGAAGACTGGTCTGGAGCACGGGTGTTGGAGCATGGGAACACGGGCTGACTGGGGGAGCACAGCGCTGCCCTGCTGCTCGGGAAGGCGCATGGCTCTGAGCTGTCTCCAGCCTTGCTCCACCACTTAGCCACAGGCACGGAGAAGGTGGACAGCTGAGTTAAGCCAAGGCTGGAGTTTGCCAATGAACAGAGCAATGAGAAAAACATCAAAATTAGGAGTGCATGAAGAGGAATGATTATAGAAAGAATCATAGGATCTAAAGTAGATTACCAGGGAAAGCAAACCACTTGTAAATGGTTTGGAGAAACACGGGGATTCAAGAATTGAAAGTCTACAGTCTTTGTTTCTCTATAGCCAGTGTTGCTGTTATTTGTATAGCTCAAGTATTCTTAGGAATGTGACTGTCCTATCATTCTACATTAAATTATTAAGTCCACATTCAAATAACACTAGCTTCGTGAGTACTCAAAGTTATACTCTTTTTAGACAAATACCCGCACACTTGTATTCTGTGTTGAAGACGTGCAGTGAATCTAATAAAGCACTGTCTGTTCTCTTTGCTGGGCTCCTACATCCCTACCGTCACCTGTCTCAAAGTCTGCATTGTAATCAATCCCCAGGCACTTTGGATCCTGTGTTCATGGTGTTGCTCTTATTTATCCCCTCCCTGTCATGCTCATCTCAGACATATAAGGACACATTTCTATCTACAGAACTTGCCAGGCTATGGTATCTTGGAAGATTAATCTTCAGACTGTCTCACATCCTCTCTATCTGTAACGTAAATGTTTCTTAAGCGCGGATAATGTTACCTTACTTTATGCCCTAACAGACATCATTCCCATCTTTGTGATACTTTCAGTTTATCAGGTACTCCTCACTCTTTCACATTGTTTTGATATCTTTCCTTTTCCACCCGGTTTCCATTCTATACTCCACCTATGTGTGTTTAAACCTAACCCTGGAAAATCCAGAGCTCTCCATTGTGCATTTGGCCAGTCCCGAGGGAGAGACCCTGAGAAGCCTGGGTGCCAGGGATCACAAGTGACTGCCACAGAATTTCTCAGCACCCTTCATTTGGAAATACTTCACAGGCTGTTTCCTGTGATCTGGGCAGAGGCTACTCTTTTGGAAATCTAGACGGCTACTTGTTGGCTGGCCCCCATGCAGACTGGAACATGAGCCTTCAGAAGGAGGCACTGGAAGTCGGCTTGTAAATCATCTCTTAAGGGAGAAAATAGTTATGGTTTTATGAATTTAAATCCTATGACCAATCATACTTCCTTTTCTTCCTTCTACATATGGGATGAATAAAGAAACAAATAAATGTAGTAATTTAGCTAGCCATATTTGTCATCTTATTTTAAAATACTTTTTAAGAGGGAAAGGAAAAAGCCGTTGCTTATTTAGGCCATGGGTGTTTTGACAGACAATTGGAACAGCTGACAATCTGGTTAAATCCTGTGAAGTCTTGGTCAGGAGGAGAGGCAAATGAATAAGATAACATGTTATGGCTATTTGTAAAGCATGCTAGAGCTAGTTTTTAGACTTATAGACTAAATAAGGCAGTAAAATGTCAGGTTATGAACTACTCTATTGAACTGGAGAACTCACAATCCAAAGACCATAAGGGAGTGCCAGGAAACGCAGGGCTCAACACAAGAAATACTTCTTTGCATTCTCTTTCTTTTAGTAGTATTAAAGTGATGGCTTAAGGAAGGCTGATACAAAGATGTCAGTGGGTAATCTCTTGTGAATAGGAGATGCTCAAGGAGGCTGCAAACTGAGCCTTCACCTGGGTAGTGTACCATTACTTCCTTCTACATGTTCACAGCAGGTGCTCAAGCAGCCCAGCTAGGCCCCACCTTGTTTCAGGCCAGGCAGCAGTCAGTGTGACTCAGGACAGAGATTGTCAGTGGGAAAGTGAAAACAGATCCAACCAACCAAAAGGATTGCAAAATCCTTCTGATTTTGAGGGAAATCATACCAGGGTTGAGGAGGTTGCCAGAGTGACCCACAGAATGTGCAACATTTACCACAGTCTCAGCAGCAGCATATTAGGTACAATTTAGAGCAAAGTGCCAGCGCAGTGAAAATGGCATGACCTGGGCCTCCAATCAACTGTCCAACACAAAGATAGAATGTCCTCCAAACTAAGAATCTTCTTCCCTGCTTTATTTGATGTTTGGAGGAGAGAATGTTCATGACCATATTGCAAAAAAATCAGGGGCTAGCATTGCTTATTATGATGATTTTATTTTTCAAAAGCCATATCATATGTATGTTTTTAGCAGCACATCAATAACAGCCAAATTTTGGTACCAACCTAGGTATCCCAGCAACAGATATGTCACAAAATTATGGGAAATATACACATAATGGAATTCTACTCAGCAATGAAGAACAAAATTATGTCATTTGTGGGAAATGGATGAACCCAAAGAACATTATATTAAATGAGATTAGTCAGTCGGTCACAGAAAGTGAAAGCTCATGTTTTCTCTCATATGCAGAAGCTTAGGGAGGAATTGGGCTTTAGGAGGGACTTTACATAATGGAGGAGAAAGTCCAGTGTCCAGTGGGGACAGAGGTGTGGTTTGGGAAAGGGGAGAGAGAGAGAATGAATGAAGGAAACATATCCACTGATATTATGCACATATGTGAGAATAGCAAATGCCAGTCTCAATCTCTTGTATGGAGAAGGGTAGAGAGTGGGGAGGGAGCTGAAGGAAATGCCCACCAAGTGTTGCATGAATGCACGCCACTCTCAATATGAAACACATGATGTGAGAAGTATAAAAACAAAACAAAGAACACAAAAGAAGCCATACAAAAGACTAAGCTCAAGGAAAGTGATAGCACCTGGGGTATGCACTAAAAGGGAGGCACAGGTATAACAGGATTAAGAAATTTCATATTGGCCACATACAGGTGGATCTATTTATATATCCTGACATTATGCCAGTACCAAAGTATTTATGATAGTGTTGTGGTTGAATGTGACCCTGATGTCCATGCTTAATCCCAAGAGTGTTAAGTGGAGACTAATGGGAGGTGTTTAGGTCTTGAGGGCTCCACTCTCACAAATAGATTAAATGTGATTATAAAAAGAATTAAATTGCAAATTCAGTCTCTCCTCCCTTCTCTCCTCTCTCTCTCTCTCTCTCTCTCTCTCTCTCTCTCTCTCTCTCTCTCTCCCTCCCTCCCTCCCCCTGCTCACTGGCTCACTCACTCTTCTGCCTTCTGCAATATGATGACACACAACAAGGCCCTTGCCAGCATAAGCCCCCCTGTGTTGGACCTCCTAATTTTCTAAACTGTAAAATATTATTCTCTGGCCTTTCTAAATTACTTAGTTACAGGTATACTTGATAAAGCAGCACAAAAATGACTGAAACATATAGCTTTGTAGTAAATACTCTTTTTTCTTTATTCAGAATTATTTGACTACTTTATTTTATTTTAATGTGGATCATGTTGAAAATGGCATAAATTCAGACCGTGCTTGGTTTCCTCTCCTCCCCCCACTTTCTCTTCTCCCCTCCCAACAATGAGTGTCAAGGCTGACCATGTTACATTCATACCTTTACACATATTCGAATGTAGCTCCTCCATTAATCAACCTCAGCCTTCTTCCTCTCCTACCCTTCCATTCTAGCTTTGCTGAGATTTCCCCTCTATTATCTGGAGTCCCTCTGGTATTCCTAATACTCCCTATTTTGGGCATATTAGAGAAAACATGTCCCTTCTCTTTCTGTGCTTGGCTGATCTCATCAACATAAGGTTCTCCAGGTCTTTCCATCTTCTTGTGAATGACATGATTTTGTTCTTTATAGCTGAGTAGAATTCCATTGTGAGTATTTCCCATAATTTTGCAATCCGTCCATCTGTTGATGGAGACCTAAGTTGGTTCCATATTTTGGCTATTACAAATTGTGCTGCTATGGACATGAGTATGCATATGTTACTGCAGTTCTCTGATTTCAACCCCTTTGGAAAGATATCCAGGACTGGTATAGCCGGATCATATGGTAGATCCATCCCCAGTTTTCTAAGGAATCTCCAATCTGATCTCCATAGTGGCTGAACTAGTTTGCACTCTCACCAACAGTGTCAAAGAGTTCCTCTTTCCCCACATACTCAACAGCATTTGTTGTTATTTGATTTCTTTATGCTTGCCACTCTGACTGGGGTTAGATGGAATCTCAGTGTAGTTTTGATTTGCATCTCCCTGATGGCCAGTGATGTACAACATCTTTTCATGTATCTATTGGCCCTTTGTATCTCTTCTTTTGTGAAGTGTCTATTCAGTTCATTTGCCCATTTCTTGATTGGGTTGTTTTGCTAGTGAAGAGTCTTTTGAACTCTTTGTATTTTCTGGATATTAGCCCCCTATCAGAGTGGTTGCTGGTAAAGATCTTTTCCCATTCTGTAGGCTTCCTCTTTAGGTTACTAATGGTTTCCTTTGATGAGAGGAAACTTTAGTTTGATGCCATACTGCTTAGATTTCTTGTATTTCCATATAAATCTTATACCCTGTTTGTCAATTGCTACTAAAAAAAAAAACTCTGTTGGGATTTTGATTAGGAAATTAAAATAATAGAGTAATTTGTGATGCAATGACAGCTTAACAACATGAGGTCATTGACTGCATAAATATGGCATATGTCTACTTTTATTTATGTTTAATTTAATTTCTCCTAGCAAAGTTTTACAGCTTTTAGTATACAGAATTTTCATATTTAGAAAATATTATATCTCTATATCTTATTTTTATGCTGTTGTAATATTGTGTTTAGTTTTTATTTTCTAAGTGTTTAAAGCTAATATATGCAGTTGTTTACATATAAATATTGTAGACTAAAAACTTTCTGAAGTAATTTAGGTGATTAAGGTTTAAATTGATTAAGATTTTATATATACATTATCACAATATCTATAAGCAAATCCACTTTTTTGCCCCAAATTATATGGTTTTTTTCTTTTTTATCATATTACAAAGGATACATTCAGTACAATGTTGAATAGGCATGGTAACTATTATATTTTACTTTTCTCTGGTATAGTAGGAGAGATGAATTCAGTTTTTCACCATAATTATATTAGTTGTATAATTTTGTTAGAGACATGCTTTATCAAATTGAGATAGTTCATTTGTATTCCTAGTTAATGATGAATTAGTGTTGAATTTTATTAAATGCCTTTTCTACATCTACTGAAATGATCACATTTTTAACCTTTCATTCTGGTAAAATAGCCATTACATTGATTGATTATCAGAAAGTAAACCAAATTAATTCTCCAATCCATTATGCTTGTTTCTGACTTGCCAAGAAAGTTTTCTGAGGATTTTTGTATTAATATTCATGAGAAATGTCTAGTTTGTAGTTTTATTTTCTTAAAATGTCTTTTTCTGTTTTTGCTTTTTATCTCAGGTCTTATCTGAAGTTCCCTTTCCCCCCTATTTTCTTCCTAGCTTCCATATATGAGATAAAATGTACCACCTTTGACTTTCTGAAATTGACTGACCTTGCATAGCATAATTTTATAGTCTTTGTCTGGTGAGACAATCATTTTAACACACATAGGCTTATTTATAATGTCTAATTTTTCTGCTGCTTATGGAACATATTTTCCTACTTCTTTAGATGGCTAGTAAAGTTTAGTGAATGCTGGATATTGTCATATACTATATTGTGGAGTATCTAAATTTTATTGTCTTCACTAAGGGTTTTGAAATTTGGAGAATTGGGAGATATATTAACTTTATTTGGGAAGCAATTTGATTTTAAGTCTTGTTTTAAGTTCTTTAAAGGTAGGCCTAATTTAGGACTACTACTGTAGTACAACTCAACTCAGGTCACTACTAAATATCCTAGGTCTTCAATAAAATTTCCCTACTCAGTCCATTTGAAGTCAAATCTCTGTCAACTATGTATGAATTCTGGGAATTGGTCTATTTACAGATCTCTGGTTGTTCTTTGAGTTACATTTAAGCCTACATAAATATCTTTATCTTTAGAAACAGATTAAAACAGTCCCATGAAGATTTCTGGAGCTCAGTTTTGTGTATCTCTCCCTTTTGGATTACTCTGACTCACCCAGTTCTAATCTCTGACTCTTGAACTCAGAAAAGACTGCTTACTCTTGATTTAGTTTCCCCTCCCTGATCTGTATTCCAGAAAGTCCCTCCAGGAAAATTCCTGGATTTTCTTCATTTTCTTTTCTTTTCTCAAAGATCATAGCCAATGCTGCCTTTTGCACGGTGTTTATAAACTTTAAAAATTGTATGCTGCCCTATTTTTCAGTTGTTTACAGAGGGAAAGCAAGTCTGACACTGACTAGTATCTCATGGCTGGAAATGAAAAATCTATCTGCTTGCCTGGTTATACCTGATTTAAATGGGTCTTTTTTTGACCTCTGATACCAGTTTGGACGTTTTATTTCTTTTTCTTTCTTGCTGTTAACTCTTTTTCCAGGTCATTTTCTAATGGACTTGGGAACAAGACCAGAAAACTTTAAAAAATTATCTTACTTGAGTGTGGAACTCTTTATTCTAAAGAGTTGTAAGTACCAGCTCTGAGTGTTTGAAGTTTGGGGTCATCATTTTATTTTCCCAGGGTGTTTTTCTTGCCAATTTTCTACTTATCCATTGCATTCTAATTCTATTAGGCCAGCTTTGTTCAAAATTACCAGACAAATGAGAATGAAGGGAAGAACTGACATTACCTTGGTGACCAGCAGCTTCTGCTATACGTGAGTCCCATCTAAGACTTGCAGAATAAAAATCTTCAGAGCAGGAATATGAGCAAATGCATTTTAATAAGTGCCCTGTCTTCATCCATTTGGGGTGCTGTAACAAAAATACATTAAACTAGGTAACTTATAAACAATAGAAATTTATTGCATACAGTCACAGAGGCTACACCATCCAAGATCAAGATACTAGTAGATTTGACATTATCATTGCCTAAAAGCCCCACCTCTTAATATTATTATATTGGAGATTTCATTTCAATAAATGAATTTTGGGAGACAAACTATTCAAACCATAGCACATGCTAGGAGATTTTTTCCCAATATACCATGTACAGAATAAGAAACGACATATAACTTAGATGTCAGGTACAGTTTTCCTGGCCCTTGAATTATAAACACAATTCCACCAATTCCCCTGTGCCACTGCTTGAGAAAGTCTCCCATACCCTCATCGATTTTTGCAATATCTTATTGCTTGCTTTCATTTCTTAAATCTTTCCTTTGTCCTAAGCAGGCACTGTAGCACTGAGCTACGGTCCAGCCTGCCTACTCACTTTTTTTCTCATAGTCTATTCAGTTTCCCAATTCTTCTCCTGAACAGTTCACCTTTTGCATCATATTCCACAAATGACAGTGGCACTAAGTACTTCTAAATATAAATTGTGTCTTTCAGAGTTCTCTTCTCAAAAGAACTAAATGGTTCACCTTAGCATTTAGGATTTCTCTTGCCCTTTCTCCAAGCCAGAGCTGCTTTCTCTGATCCCACTTGTACTTCTTTTTTTCTTTTCATCTTCTCTCTTTACTGTTTTGTCATTTCCCCTCTCCTTTTCCTGAACAATGAAAATACTTCTATTTTAGGCCACGAGAGAACTTCTGCTTTATTTTCTGAAGCTTCAGAACACTTTGAACACCACAGGGGCTTATTCTTTAATTGAAATGTATTATTTGTGAAAAATTAAGAAAAATAATCATGTTTTCCTGCTGTTTTTTTTTTCTTTTTTGTGTGGTCTTGGGGGGACTTTTCTGCATATGGTTAACCAGTTTTGCCAACACCATTTGTCAAAGAAGCTATCTTTTCTCCAGTGTATGATTTTGGCCCCTTTGTCAAAAATCAATTGGCTTTAAGTGCATGAATTTGTTTCTGGATCTTCTATTTTGCTCCATTGATCTATCTGTCTGCTTTTGTGGCAATATGATGCTATTTTTTTTTTATTACTATGGCTTTGTAGTGTAGTATGAAGACAGGTATTGTGATTCCTCGTGTATGGTTTTTGTTGCTGAGAACTACTTTGGCTATTCTGGGTTTTTGTTTTTTCCAAATAAATTTAAGGACTGATTTTTCTATCTGTGAGGAATGATCTTGGTAATTTAATGGATATTGCTTGGAATCTGTAGCTCACTTTTGGAAATATGGCCATTTTGATGATATTTATTCTGCCTATCCAAGAACATGGAAGATCTTTCTATCTCCTAAGGTTTTTCTTGATTTCTCTTTTCAATATTTATAATTTTCTTTGTAGAGGTCCTTTACCTCCTTGATTAGGTTTATTCCTAAGTATTTTATTTTTTGTGTGGGATATACTGAGTGGAAGTCTTTTCTGGCTTTCTTTTTCAGTGGCTTTATGGTTGGCATACAGGAAAGTTTCTGATATTTTAAAATTGAATTTGTATTCAGACACTTTGTTGAATGTGTTGATCAGTTCTATAAGCTTTTTGGTTGAGTTTATTGGGTCTTCTAAGTACAGTATCCTGTCATCTGCAAATAGTGAAAGTTTTAGTTCTTCTCTTCCTATTTGTATTCCTTTGACTTTACTTATTACTCTGTGGTATCAGTTGTAATATCTCCTTTTTAATTTCTGATTTTATTTATATAGGCCTTCATTTTATTTTTGGTTAGTCTAACTAATGTTTTCTCAATGTTTTTGTCTTTTTGTAAAACCAATTCATTGTTTTATTGATCTTTTGAGTTATTTATTCAGTCTCTTTCATTTATTTCTGCTCTCATCTTAATTATTTCTTTTCTCCTAATAATTTTTGGATTTTGCTTTACTAGGTCCTTGAATTGTACCATTAGATTGATTACTTGAAGCCTTCCCCTCTTTCTAAAGTGCTTATTGCTACAAAATTTTCTTTTGGTACTTTTTTTTTTTTTTTTTTGCATCCCATGAGTTTGGTATGTTTTGTTTCCATTTTTATTTTATGACATTTTAAAAGTTCCTTTTCATATATTGAAAGGCTCATTGATTGTTAAATAACAGGTTGTTTAGTTTCTATATATTTTATTAGTTCTGATGTTTTTGTTGGTGTCACTTTTATTCTATGGTAGTCAGAAAGATGCATGATATTATTTTAAATTTTTAAAAACGTGTTAAGATTTTTTTTTGTTTTATCTACGATCTATTCCATTGTTCTATGTGCTGGTAAAAACCATGTTTATTTTGAAGGTATTGGATTAAATGTTTTCCAAATGTCTGTTAGGTCCACTTGGCCTACAGTATAGTTTAAATGTTATGTTTCTTTGCTAATATTTTTGTCTGATCTCTATATTGATGAAAGTGAAGTGTTTAAGCCCCTCTCTGTTATTACATTGGAGCCAACTTTACCCTTTAGATCTAATATTATTTGCTTTGTTATTTTGGGTATGATAGGATTATATGCATATACATTCATATACTATACCTTTGTCTTTTTAGTTTTCATCTATCTATTATTTCTAAGTATAAATTCTCTCACTATTAGATTTTGCTAGTCTGGAATTTTTTTTTTCATTTTTTCACCTTTAATCTGTCTGTGTCTTTATTGGTTAATTAAGTTTCTCATATGCAACATATCACTGGAGCTTGCTTTGTTATTGTTGTTTTTGGTTTCTTGTTTTTATTTTATTTATTTTATTTTTTATTTTTTTGGTGGTACTGGGGTTCCTGGAAGCCCTTCTACCTCTGGGCTACGCTCCCAGACCTATTTTTATATTTTTGAAACAGGGTCTCTTATGCCAGTGCGGCTGGCTTCGAACCTGCGCGATCCTCCTGTCTCCGCCTCCCAAGCGGGGGGGGGGGGGGGGGGGGGCGGGGGGGGGGATTACAAGCGTGCGCCACCACGCCCGGCCTGGTTTCTTATTTTTAAATCCACTCTTCTCTTCTAGTCTCTCTCTTTTGATTAGAAAATTAAATCGGTTTACATTTAAGGCTATTTCTATTTCTTCTGTCATTTTGTTAACTTTTTCTGCTTTCTAAAATACCCTTCATTTTTTTCTTTCTTTGTGTTGTTTATTTTGCAGGTTGATGGTTTTTTTTTGTATTTGTAAGGTTTGATTATTTTTGTTTTTATCACTTGTATATCTGCCTTTCTAGAGGATTTTACAATTTCATGTGTTTTCATGATGGTGGTTATCTTTCTTTTTCTTCTGTATATAGTAAAACTTTCAGCATCAACTTACATCATGTGAATATTTATTTAAACTGATCTCAAATGTATCATATCTGGAAGTAGTGAGAAAATTGTTCCCCATTGTCTTATCTTTTTAAATTCGTCTGAACTGAACCTCCAGCTAGGCTAAGAGCTGGTATGTATTTTTCAGTTTATGCCTTTAACAAAACATTTATGTATATTTGTGGATAAAGCATTGTGAAGAAACACAGCTTTTGTCAATATTCTTGAATGTGTAATTCTGGAATGATAAGAATATCTTAAAAAAATAAGAGTAGAAGGAATATATCCACTGGTAGAGAGAATGATTTCTATCTTTTAGATAAGTAGCAAGTAATTCATCCTGCATGTGTTATCAAGTGCAATTTAAAAACTCACACCAAAAGCTTTGTTTTTCTTTCAAAAATAGCATTGCTTTGGTGTTCAAAGACAATTTGTAGGACAAAGTTGACAGAAAGATGTTCCACAAGATAGAATGTTGTCGGTTTCTAGTGACTCTCCAGAAAATATAGCACTGCTCTGGCTGTAAAAAATTTGTAGAAATAGTGACCATGGAAATTTTTATGAAGAGCAAAACCAAGATATCAACTTCTTGACAGATATGCATGTGCTACTCACATTTATCTGGCCCATTGCAATTAAATGAAACTACATAATCACATCTGAAATTATTGCTACTACTTTAAAACTTTGTAATCAGAAGTACTTTGGCCTATTTGCTCTCAGACCAAAGCATTCAGAGCAAAGGCAAGATCTTCTAGATATTTCACTCCCTGAATTAATGACCCTTCAAGTCAGTTGTTGAATTGCAACATGATAAGATAGTGAAGCTTGTGTTAGATTTGATATACAAGTAACAAATTGAAGGAGACCTGCTGAGTATAGATATCAGATTCTCAGTAAACTTTGCATGACTTTTGAGAAGTAATGAACTTTCATGTGTAAAACCTCTAAGATTTCAGGTTTTGTTTGTTATTGTAGCATTACTTTCCCCATCCTAACTAAAATAAGGAGATTATATGACAGGAGAACAAGAAGTTAGATTCCACACAGTAGGCAACAAAAAATGATCATGAGACATCTGTAGACCAACCTAAAATACCTGTTAGATACATTACAGATAACTAAATACCAGGCAAGGTTAGGATTCAGCAAAATAAAGGCTATTACTATTCATATAATCCTTTCTCTTAGACCTTGTAGTGGATAATAAAACTCATAGAGACCTCAGTGATGACTTTTTAATGTTTCTGATTCTCTGTGCTACCAAAGCCTAGGTATTCCTAAGAAAACTAAACAAATTAATGAAAAAGAGAAAATGATATAGGGTAGTCTTTGTGGTCTACTAAGTGCTAGGTAGGCATAGGGAATTCCCATTACCTATGACCTAATTTTCTAGCTCTCTCAGTGCTACAATTTCAATGCTGTCATAATTGTTCATATTATATCTAGAATTCTACTTGTACTTTATTGCAATTATTTTCAAATTCCACTAAGCAGTAAAATCCTTGATTATAAAAATCATATGTGCATCTTTATCTCTAACATCTAACATAGGGTCTTGGGCAAACAATGAACTAAATAATATATCAAGTAAGTGAAAGTCATGAGATAAATAAGATACAAGCCAGATTGTTTTTGTACTGTCTTTACATGATCATATGACTTGACACTCAGTATTGACTACTAGGCACATATTCTTTTAGAATGAAATAGCAAAAGCATTATGTATTTAACTTGACTGATATAAGAGGAGAGAAATAGAATAAAATAAACATCATCAGAAATATATATGTACTAGGGGCAAGTTGCTGAAAATTGCTATTGGTGATATAAAAAGATAACTGAACAGAGTAGGGCGTTCCTGCAATCCTAGTATGCTGGAGGCTCCAACAGATGAATTTCAGGTTAAATGCCAGTGAGTAGTAATTTTTTGAGACCCTGTTTAAAAATAAAAATAAAAATAAAATAAAAAAGACTTGGGGTATAGCTCAGAGGTAGAATGCCCCTGGGTTCAAGCCCCAGTACAATTGGGGAAAATGAGATATAGGAAAGTACAAAGTTTCACCTTTCCTGATATTGACCATATTAACTTGCAATGCAAATTTATTTTTAGTTAATTTTAAGAGTATTATTACTATTATTTTCATTAATAAACCATAACAATAAATACTTATGGAGTACAATGTGATGTTTTGATATACTTATATGATTTGGTATGATTAAATGAAGCTAATGACATATTCATCATCATATTTGTCTATCATTTTACATTAAGACATTAAGAATTTCTGTCCAGTTATTTTGAGATGTGTTATTGACTATACTATTCAGCTACACAACATATCTCAAAGTTTATGTCTCCTGTGTGTCTGGAATCTCATACTGTCTGATTAACAACTCCTCATTCTTCCTCCCCATTCACTTCCAGCTTTTGATAATTCTACTTTCTACCACCTTACATCCAACTTTATTAAATTTCACATATAAATCAGACTGTGTGATATTTTCCTTCTTTCCATGTCTTAGTATCAAATTCTTTAGATTCATTCATGTTCATGCTGTAATAAAGCACAGGATTTTTTCTCTTTAAGACTGAATAGAGCTGGGCATAGTGGCACATGCTTGTAATCCCAGAATTTGAGAGACTGAGACAGGGAGATCATCATTTGAGAACAGCCTGAGCTACTTAGTGAGGCCCTTCACAACTCAGTGAGACCCTGTTTCAAAAATAAAGAAAGAAAAATAGGGCTGGGGAGTGTAGCTTGGAAGTAGAATGCCCCTGAGTTCCATCCCCAGTACTGCAAAAACAAATGAAAACTTAAAAAAGACTGAATAATATTCTATTCTGTTTGCACTGATCTTTTCTTAGCTACTCATCCATGAATATTAAGGTTGGTTCTATATCTTGGGTATTGATTTGTTCTGCAATGAGCACAGAGGTACATATACCTCTATGACATATTAATCTCAGTTCCTTTAGATATAAATCCAGAAGTAGATGTCTGGTTCCATAGTTTGGCAAAGGTGAACTGTGCAGATATGAACATAGATACACATACATTAATTTGGTAGTTTGGTTTGCTTTCTTTTGGGTAGATACCCAGATGTGGTATTGCTGGGTCAAATGGTAAATTTGTTCCTATTATTCTAAGGGTCCTCCATACTGTTTTCAAAAGTGATTGCACTAATTTGCAATCCCACCCACACTCTTTTAGAGTTCCCACTTCTCTGCATCCTCGCCAGCATATGTTGTTTGTGTTTTGAATGATGGCCATTCTAGTTGCGGTTAGGTGAAATCTCAGGGTAGTTTTCACTTGCATCTTTCTGACTGTCAATGATGTTAAGCATTTTTTCATGCATTTATTGGCCATTTGAGTTTCTTCTTTCATGAAGTGTTTATTTTGCTTGCTGGAGCATTTTTTGATTGAATTATTTGTTTTTTTAGTGTTGAGTTTATTGAATTCTCTGTATATTCTTTTTTTTTCTTTTAACAATTTTTTATTGAACATAAATAGTATACATTTAAACTATATTTGGTGCCCTCTCCCCCCTGCCCCCATTTTCCCTTCCCCCTCCCACCAATGGTTGTCCAGGGTAACCATGTCATATTCATAATTTTACACATATTCAGATGTAGACCCTCATTAATCAAGATAAGCCTTCCTCCTCTCCTATCTTTCCATTCAAACTTTGCTGATATTTCCCCTCCATTATCTGGAGTCCCACTGGTATCCTCTGTGTTTCCTAGTTTGGGCATATTAGAGGAAACATATGTACCTTCTCCTTCTGTGCTTGGCTGATCTCACTTAACATAATGTTCTCCAGGGCTTTCCATCTTCTTGCAAATGATATAATTTTGTTCTTCTTTATGGCTAAATAGAATTCCATTGTGTGTATTTCCCAAAGTTTTGCTATCCATTCATCTGTTGATGGAGATCTGGGTTGGTTCCATATTTTGACTATTACAAATTGTGTGTGAAGTTAGTAGAGGAGAGCATAGGTTCAACACTACAACATATTGGCACAGGCAGTAACTTTCTCAAAAAAACCTCCAAAGCTCAGGAAATTAAAGCAAGAATAAACAAGTGGGATAGCATCAAACTAAAAAGTTTCTTCTCATCAAAGGAAACTGTCAATAACCTAAAGAGGAACCCTACAGAATGGGAAAAGATCTTTACCAGCCAACACTCTGATAGGGAGCTAATATCCAGAATATACAAAGAGCTCAAAAGACTCTACACTAGTAAAACAAACAACCCAATCAAGAAATGGGCAAATGAACTGAATAGACACTTCACAAAAGAAGAGATACAAAGGGCCAATAGATACATGAAAAGATGTTCTTCATCACTGGCCATCAGGGAGATGCAAATCAAAACTACACTGAGATTCCATCTAACCCCAGTCAGAGTGGCAAGCATAAAGAAATCAAACAACAACAAATGCTGGCAAGGATGTGGGGAAAAAGGAACTCTTTTACACTGTTGGTGGAGATGCAAACTATTTCAGCCACTATGGAGATCTGTGTGGAGATTCCTAAGAAAGGTGGGAATAGATCTACCATATGATCCAGCTATACCACTCCTGGGTATCTTTCCAAAGGGGTTGAATTCAGAGAAATACAGCAACATATGCATACCTATGTTCATAGCAGCACAATTTGTAATAGCCAAAATATGGAATTCTCTGTATATTCTATATATTAGTCCTCTATCAGACGAGTAGGTGGCAAAAATCTCCCATTCTGTTGGCTCTTGATTGAGGTTCTTGACAGTTTCCTTTGCTGAACAGAAGCTCTTCAGTTTCATGCAATCCCACGTATTGATTCGCCTTTTAGTTTGTTGTGCCTTTGGGGTCTTGTTGAGAAAGTTTTTATCTATGCCTATGTATTGCAGTGTTGGACCTATGCCCTCTTCAAGGAGCCTCAAGATCTCAGGTCTAATTTCCCAATCTTTGATCCATCTTGAATTGACTCTTGTGCAGGGTGAGAAAGTGGGATTAATTTCCAATTTTCTGCATGTGGTTAACCAGTATTGCCAACACCATTTGTTGAAGAGGCTATCTTCTTTGCAGTGTATGTTTTTGGCCTCTTTATAGTATAGTTTAAAGTCAGGTATTGTGATTTCTCCTGCCTGGTTTTTGTTGCTGAGAAATACTTTGGCTATTCTGGCGTTGTTGTTGTTGTTGTTGTTGTTGTTGTTGTTCCAAACAAATTTAAGACTGATTTTTCTATATCTGTGAGGAATAATGTTGGTAATTTAATGGGCATTGCATTAAATCTGTAGATCACTTTTGGAAGGAGGGCCATTTTAATGATATTTATTCTGCCTATCCATGAACATGGAAGATCTTTCCATTTTCTAAGATCTTCTTCGATTTCTTTTTTCAATGTTTTATAATTTTCTTTGTAGAGGTTCTTTACCTCCTTGGGTAAGTTTATTCCTAAGTATTTTATTTTTTTGTGAGATATCCTGACTGGAAATATTTTCTGAATTTCTTTTTCAGTGAATTTATGTTTGATGTACAGTAAAGCTTCTTATTTTTTAAGATTGGTTTTGTATTTAGACACTTTGCTGAATTTGTTGATCAGTTCTATAATCCTTTTGGTTGAATTTGTTGGGTTTTCTAAATGTAGTATCATGTAATCTGCAAATAATGAAAGTTTGAGTTCTTCTTTCCCTATTTGTACTCCTCTGATTTCCTTTTCTTGCCATATTGCTCTGACTAGAGTCTCTAGTACTATATTGAATAGAAGTGGTGATAATGGACATCCTTGTCTTGTTCCTGTTTTTAGGGGGATTCTAGATGTTTTTCCCCATTTAATATGATGTTGGCTGTAGGCTTTTTGTAGATTGCCTTTATGATGTTGAGATATGTTCCTTCTATTCCAATTCTCTGCAGTTCTTTTATCATAAATTGATATTGGTTTTTATCAAATGCTTTTTAAGCATCTATTGAAATGATCATGTGGTTTTTGTCTTTGATTCTGTTTATATGATGAATTACATGTATTGATTTTCATATGTTGAACCAGCCTTGCATCCCTGGGATGAACCCTACCTGGTCATGATGTATGATTTTCATTATGTGCTTTTGAATTCGTGTTGCTAGTATTTAGTTTAGTAGTTTTGCATCCAAGTTCATCAGATATATAGCCCTGTAGTTTTCCTTCCTTGAACTGTCTTTATTCAGTTTTGTTATTAGTGTGATATTGGCTGCATAGAATGTATTTGGGAGAGTCATGCTTTTTCTATTTCCCGAAATAGTTTGAGGAAAATTGGGGTTAGCTCTTCTATAAAGGTTTTATAAAATTCACTTGGAAAACAATCTGGTCCTGGACTTTTCTTTGATGTTAAGCTCTTTATTTCTGTTTCAATCTCTTTGATTGCTATTGGTTGGTTTAAATTTTCTATATTTTCTTGACTCAGTTTAGGAAGGTTGTATTTATCTAGAAAGTTGTCAATTTCCTCCAGATTTTCCATTTTGTTGGAGTATAGTTTTTCAAAGTAGTTTCTGATAATCCTTTGGATTTCTACACTTTCAGGAGTAATGTCTCTTTTTTCATCTCTTATCTTCATAATTTGGGTTGATTCTCTCTCTTTTTTAGTTAGGTTGGCCTAGTGGTTTATCTATCTTGTTAATTTTTTTTTTTTGAGAAACCAGCTTTTGGTTTTGTTGATTTTCTGTATTGCTTTTTTATTCTCTATTTTGTTCATTTCTGCTGATTTTTAATAATTTCCTGTCTTCTATTGGCTTTGGGGTTAGATTGTTCTTGTTTCTGAAGGGCTTTGAGGTGTGTCACTAGGTTATTATTTGAAGATTTTCTGTTTTTCTTATGTGAGCATTTAGTGCTACAAATTTTTCTTTTAATACTGCCTTCAAAGTGTCTCAGAGGTTTTGATATGTTATATTTCTATTTTTTTTTGTTTGTTCCTAGAAATTTCTTCATTTTACCTCTTATGTCTTCTATGACCCATTCTTCATTTCACAGTGTGGTGTTCAGTCTCCATATGTTTATGTGGTTTCTCTGGGTCTTCTTATAGTTGATTTCTAGTTTCATTCCATTATAGTCTGAAAAGACACAGGGAAGTATGTGACTTTTTTCTTTTTTTCTTTTTTTTCCTTTTTTTTTTTTTGGTGGTACTGTGAATGGAACCCTTCTACCTCTGGCCTACACTCCCAGACCTATTTTATATTTTATTTGGAAACAGAGTCTTTTAAACCAGGAAGGCTGGCTTCAAACCTGCATGATCCTCCTGTCTCCACATTCCAAGCATGGGGATTACAAACATCCACCACCACAACTGGCATATGTAACATTTTTGGAATTTGCTAGGGCTCATTTTTTGGCGAGGATGTGATCTATTTTGGAGAAGGTTTTATAAGCAGCTGAGAAAATGTAAACTACACTGCAGTTGGGTGAAATATTCT
This sequence comes from Muscardinus avellanarius, assembly GCF_963383645.1. Lineage (NCBI taxonomy): Eukaryota > Metazoa > Chordata > Mammalia > Rodentia > Gliridae > Muscardinus > Muscardinus avellanarius. The sequence goes on along the minus strand of NC_137786.1, from coordinate 37,349,309 downwards.
ATATGTGTCCAAAAGGCCCATTTGATTAATGGTGTTCTTTAGGTCTGAGGCATCTTTACTGACTTTTTGTCTGGAAGATCGATCTAATGGTGTGAGAGGACTGTTGAAGTCTCCCAGTATTATTGTATTTGGATTTGTGTGTGACTTAATGTCACAAAGAGTTTGTTTTATGAAAGTAGTTGCACCTATGGGGCATAAATGTTGATTATTGTTATTTCCTCCTGCTGGATTGTTCCTTTTACCAATAAAATATGACCTCTTTTTCTCTTCTAAGAAGTTTGGGCTTGAAGTGTAACTTGTCTGATATCATAGTTGCTATTCCTGCTTGCCTTCGAGTTCAATTAGCATGGATTACCTTGGTCCAACCTTTTACCTTAAGTTTGTTACTATCTTTACTTGTAAGGTGTGTTTCTTACAAGCAACAGATAGATGGATTCTGGTTTTTAATCCATTTTGCCACTTTATGTCTTTTTATTGAGGATTTGAGGCCATTTCCATTCACTGTGATTGCTGAGAGATTATTTTTAATTGTTAACATGTAAAGATTTTATTTCTGTTTGAAATATAGTTTATTCTTCTTTGCTTAGTTGTCTGCTAAATGGAGATTCTTGTTTCTCTGGTTCTGGTGTGTATTACCTATTTCTTCTTTGTAGTTAATCTCTTTGAGTATTTTATCTGGCACTGGTTTTGAAGACATAAGTTCCTTCAGTTTCTGTTTGTCATGGAAGTTTCTTATTTCCCCATCTAATTTGAAATATAGTTTTGCTGGGTAGGAAATTTTTGACTAGAAGATGTTTTCTTTCAGAGTTTGGAATATGTTACTCCAGGCCCTTCTGGCTTTCATGACTTGGTTTGGGAAGTCTGGAGTGATTTTAATTGGTTTGCCTCCGAATGTCACTTGGCCTTTTGTTTTTGTTGCCTTTAAGATTCTCTCCTTGGCTTCTACATTCATCATTTTGACTATTATGTGGCGTGGGGAATGTTTTCTCTGAACTTATCTGAAGGAAGTTCTATAAGTTTCCTGAACCTGTGTATTGACCTCTTGCTCTATGTTTGGAAAATTTTCTGCTATTACTTCTTTGAAGAGATTATTGAGTTTCACCTTTTTTTCCCTCCTCTATTCCAATTATTCTTAGGTTAGCTCTCTTAAAATGGGTCCATATTTCTTCAATGTCCAATTCCTGCTGTCAAATTTTTTTTCTAAGTTATAAACTATGCATTTGTTTTAGGAGTGATCATCTTCTAGGACTGAGATTCTATTCTCCATGTGGTCTAATTGATTGTTTTAGTTTGCATTGATGCCTTTACTTCACTGTTTGCATCCTTTATTTCTTTCAGACTCTCTCTAAATTCTTTTTGAAAGTCCTGTATTATTTCTACACTTACATTCCTGATTTGATCTTCTGGAGATCTCTGCATTTCTGTATTATCAGGTTCTAAAATTGTGGGGTTGCGGGAGCTCATTGCTCCATTGTTGTTCCTCCTTCCCATGATTTCAAAAGTTTTTTACTTCACTTATGGTGCTCTGGATCTCTGGAGATTGTGGTAATCTCAGCTGCCACTACTCCTTTACTGGATTATATCACAGTGTCTCAGATCCAGGAATTTAGTCGATGCTGCACAAAACTCTGGGGGCGCAGGGCTGGGCGTTTTCCCTCAGGGAGTTGCGACTAGGGTGTGGTATCTCTGCCCCCACTACTCCTTCACTGGGTTAAACTGCAAGATCTCAGACCCAGAGAGTTTATCAAAGATGCGCTAGTGTCTGGGGGTGCAACGCTGGGATTTTTCTTGTAGCAGCCGCAATTTCACTTACTTTTGTTTTGCGCTGGTATGGAGCTCTCACAGGTGTGGTGAACTCACCTCAGCTGCTCCTATTATGTTGGTGCCACCATGCCCTCAGCCATGAGGCTGGCATGTTTCTTTTCTGGTTTTGCGCTCTGCTTTAAATCCCTGGAGGACATGATGAGGTTGGCCGCTGGAAATTTTAGATGATCTTTGTGCTGAAAGAACTGCTGAATTACAATCAACTGATCTGCAGCTGCTTGCTTCATGAAGCTCCTTATTTACCTTTTCCTCTCTGGAGCCTGGTGCTATGAGGGAAGATGGTGCTGGTGTAGCAGCCACTGCTACAGATGGGTAGGTTTCTTTTCTGCTCTCTGGTTGTTTTTCTAGTTTTCTTTTTCTCTCGACCTTGTATTTATATTTTTTATTTCTCTACTGATGGTGTTTTCTGACTGTGTAAAGCACTGATTTTGTGGCAATAGAGATCGAGTGCTAGCAGGACTCGTAAACCCTGCTTTTGTTGGTCACCATCTTCCCAGATGTGTTTCAGTAATCAAAACTTTCATAAAATGTATGCATCTGTTCTGCCACAAAACAAATATATCTTGTGCAAAATATATTATCAGACTTTCTAATTCAAAACTAAAAGTCATTAGACTTTTAGACAAATAAATAGCTGCAACAGAGCTGGAGATACAATATGTAGGTTTGTCTATAGAAGCTCTTTGAAAAGTTAAAGATGTGATTTAACTCTAATTTGTACCTAATTTCCCATAAAACTCTCAGGAAGTCATAGATTTGAGTCTGAGTGACCTAAAGGAGGTAATTGACTTGTACCTCTGGTTTGTTGTAGGAAGAATAAGATTCCTAAGAGTTTACCTAGATATGCACCCTTCCAAAAATACATAAACCCTATTTCGGTCTTCCCAGTTAAACTGTTCCCACCATGCTTCATTTTTGTTTTTGTGGTATTGGAGATGGAACGCAGAGGTTTTCTACCTTCAGATTATACTCCCAGGTCTATTTTATATTTTATTTGGAAACAGGGTCTCACCAAGTTGCTGAGAGCCTCACTAAGTATCTGAGGCTGGCTTTGAACCCGCACAATCCTCCTGTCTCAGCCTCTCAAGCACTGGGATTACAAGCCAGCTGGATTATCCACCACACCTGGATAGCTTTATTTTAAAAAGCTTTGGAGTTCAAATGCATAGTCAGGCATTGCTTCCTGGGTGTAAAGATCTAACTCTTTAACTTTTTTGAAGCAATAGAATAGCTAAATATCAGTACTAAAATATAGCATTTTGTTTCTTTATAGATGCTCCATGCATAAGTAATATTGATAAACTAAAATATAAAGTGTATCATAGTCTTTGGCCATGCTATGATTTTCAGTAAGTTAGATATTAAATCCATTTTGCCTTACAATTTTCAGTTTTGATGGGTTTATAAGGAATTAACCTCATCATAAGTTGAGGAATATCTGTATATCTTAATGGTTGTGTATATCAGTTTTATGCATTCTATGATGGTCTTGAAATATATCTCCTAAGGATAAAGGGACCACTGCATATCAAAAACATACTTCCCATGATAGCCACAAAAGTTGTTTAAGTGTGTGTTAACCTTTTTTGAAATATATAAAATGTATAAAAGAACTTTTTTTAAAAGCCCGGTGATTTTAAGATTGTGTATCAAATTGGAATTTTTCATAATGAAAGAAAAACCTCAAAAGTATTAAACTTCTCACAGTTAAGTTTTCTCATGGTCACATTCCAGTTTTGTGGCCTCCTACCCTATATTTACATCTTCTATCCTCTATAAGAATGCCTTCAAATACCATTCTGTATTTATACAGGATGGTCAGGGTCAGGAAATTTGTGAATCTTATAATCTACCATAGGACAGTCTACTGTACTAGTTTGGGGACCAAAGTGGCCAGATTTAAATTCTAGATTTTCTGCATGCTCATAGCTATACACTATACTTTTTACATTATGAAAAGGGGATAATTAGAGCTTCTTTTGTATAAATTAAGTCATCATTGTAATTAATAATATATTTAGAACAATTGCTCAAACTACAGGCCTCTGGTATAATGCTCAGTTGCTTTTGTCAATTATAATGATCATTGATGTAAACTCATTCTTCAATTGAAAAAAAGATTGAAATTCATATTTGTGTACATAGGAGTTCCTCACTTTCCTAACCCAAATTTCCCAGTGCATACTAGGATTGCCTTCTTTTCCTCTCTCTCTCTCTCTCTCTCTCTCTCTCTCTCTCTCTCTCTCTCTCTCTCTCTCTAATATATATATATATATATATATATATATATATATATATATATATATATTATTAATTCTCGTGTGAATTAGTGGAAGTAGTTATCAATTACCAGATGCCTAAGTTTTGGCAAGCCTTTTGGATAAATCTGAACCCATTAATTCCAGAAAGATAATACTTATCCTGAATGGACAATATTCAGAGAGCTTCTTCTGTACTTTTTCATTTCCTGTGACTTTTTTTTTCCTATAGAGCTATAGGCATCCTTGACTTTATCTGTGCCCTTTTATGGTGCCATAATGTCCCACATTCAATGAGAGTTAGCACAAAGACTTTATGCTCCTTAACCAAAGAGGCAACATGGACATAGGAGTAAAAGTGACTCACAAATAAGGTCAACATATGGTCCTCACACTTCTATAGAAAATGTGGAAATAAACTAGGATCATGCTCTGCTTCTTTATAACATATTATTGTTAAATATTGACCTGAATTTTATAAATCAGATAGCTTCTCTGTTTTTTAGTTTAACCCTCATACCATATCAATGGTGAATGTTGACCAATGTCAGTTCATATAACTATAACATATAATTTATACATTATAGATGTAAAACATATGGATATAGTGAGCACCCTTTAACATCCTGAAATGGCCTTCAATTAAACAAAAGGAAAATGGTGAATGCACCAGAGTCCTTATAGAAAACAGATGGCACACACAAGGTATCTGAAAACAATTTAATAAAACATTTATTTACAAAGTTGTTAAGAAAATTAAGAAATATCAAAAAAATTGGGGGGTTTTAGTTGCTGTGTGTTTTTTTTTTTACTAATCTAATATCTGTAAGAGCTCAAAAGTATTAAATTATTCATTCCTTCTTAGAAACAATTTAATTAAAATAACAATCTAATCTTAAACACTGATAGCTATTTCCTTCTTTGTGTTCCCAATGAACTTTATACTCAACTCTAACACTTATGACTTCCACTCATTTCGCTACCTAGCAATCTGCTCCAAAGTAATTATCCAATATTAACCATAATTGTGCTCCTTCAGCATCCTTTCATTTCTCAGGCTCAAAACAGAATAAAAGATTTTTTTTAAGCTTAGAAATAAGTACTCACTCTTTGTAGTTAGACAAACGTGAAAAAGTTTAAAAGGTAGGGAAAAGAACTAACATATACCCAGTACATTTATAAAACAACTACACTAGATGTTTGATAAATCTTTCTTTCTTACAGTTATGATTTTCTTTGCTCTTGCTCTACGTTCTGAGCAGTTTCATGGTAAGGAATAATACTGCTGCAGTATCACAACATATATTTTAAACAATATTATATTTTTACTATAAAAGGAACAATGAAGTCAGTTTGAGTCACACACTCCACTAAATCACTGGACTTCTCTTTTTTACAATAAGAATTGGCACTGGACAAGTCCCTTTATAAACTTATGACCTAGTGTTATTAAATAGAAATATTAGAAAGAAATTTGTCATTATTTGTCAAGGGATTTGGGAGGCTAAATCACCTTTTTATTTATTATTAAAACTTAATTGAGGATCTTTTCTCTTTTATTCGAAGAATCCTTTTCCCATCTTGAATAGCTCTGTCAAAATTTGCTGTATTCTTGGCTATAGGGTTGTTTCTAATAATGCATTTACATCACAGGAAACTACCAACATTAAATATCTACAGAGTGAGGCCAGGGTGACAAGAGAGACTGTCAAAATGACCTGACTTCCACCAAAAGATAAAGAGATAATGTTGCAAAGATTGTCTACTTTCAGCTTCTTTCTGTTTGAGAAAGATCAAAAGTAGCTCTTGGGCCTTTCAAAAGTAGTATTCATGCTGCTTGAAGAATTACTGTATTTCTTCTATAAGTTACAGAAAAAAATAAATCCAATGTTTTTAAGAAAAACGTTGCCAGTGGGCATGCTATGATGTGTTTCTATCTTCAAAGAAAGCTATAAGAGTGAAATGCTTTTCCTTTATTTAGCAAAATCTATTTAATGGTTAAGAATTTATATTCCCTGGGTTTTCAAAGGAAATACTTTCATTTTAGGGAAGTTGACTAAAAGGACTGATTTTCTGTTGTTTTTTTCTATTTCATTCTCATTGGATTTATCTGGGGTTTGGAAGCAATGAATTATTCTATACCAATCATTTTTCCAGTTATTTATAGAAAATCTGTTTCAGTTGGTTACACTGAGAAGAAAAAAACTTTTATCAAAACTTTCCCCATAGATCAAGTTCATCTTGCCCTGAATCTCTTATCCCTGCCAGCCTGTGAGTCAAGGACATTTTGGGCCCCTGTGTTCCTGGCACTCAGTGCTGCACAGGGCACAATAATCACCCAGCCACCACTTCCTGGCTCCACTGTCACTGGATTTGTAGTGACTAGAAGCAATCTCTCTCTCTTCACTAAGTTTATAGATTGAGAAGGTACTCTACACATACTATTATATTAATGAATATTACTCAGTAACACAAAGTCCTTTGGCTTGGGTGTGTTGCCTCTACTTAAAAATATACAGTCAGAAGTTATTTTGGGGTGTCCTGAGGGGAGTCTTCCATGTGCTTGCAAATAAGTCCATAGCTTTCTCTTTTGTGATTACAGACAACCCTTGAACTTGCTACATGCCAGACCTATTGCAACTGTAGGAAAAGATCCACATAACAAAATGTGGAAGAAATTTTCCCCCACCTTGATTTTTACTTTGCTTACTAATCCTTGAAACACCAGCATTTCATGAAATTTCCTATGAAAACAGCTGAATTGGGTTTTGCATACAAACCAATCTCCCTCTGCAGACACTGAGGAGCAGTGTTTAGCAGCCCAAAGAGAAGGGAAAATTCCATGTCATTGTCTACTTCTCAGCCTCCCCCCTCCCACTCTGGGCCTGGCCAGGTATCTTTGCCTTGATTGTTCTGATCTTTCCATCAACCCAAAGAAAATGCTCTTATTTCTATTAGTTTGCAAACAGATAATAGGGAAGTCTCAAGAGTCATGATGGAACTTGGACATGTGTTACCATTTAAACATTAGATGTTTTAAACTTCACTTTCTACCCTTCTTCCTTAGCTTTTTTAGTCACTTGTGAGATGGGAAAGCTGCTTACTAAGCTACTGTATTAGCTTTCTATTGCTACAATAACAAATTGCCACAAAGTGGATAACTTAAGACAATAGAAATATATTCTTTCACAGTTCAGGAATCCAAAAATCTGAAACCAAGGGGACAGCATGTTTAATTCCTTCTTGGGGACTCAGAAGGAGAATCTTCTCCTTGCCTATAGTTATTTACAACTGCTTCCAATTATCCCCAACTATCTTGGCATTCCTTTTCATATAGTTGTCATTCCAATTTCTGCCTCTGTCATCTCATAGTGTTCTCTCTCTAGGTCTATACCTCTCAGTATCCATATTTCCATCTTCTTACAAGAGCTCAGATCACACTGGATTTAGAGATCATCCTAGGTCATGCATGAATTCATCTTATATGATATCTTACCTATTTAGAAATAGGTTCACATACACAGATTCTGGTAGGATGTGCATTAGGGGTGCACTATGATTACTCTAACACAGTAGAACAAATAGGTTTGACAAACTGGAGTAAGAACCTGTTACCTTGATAAAACTTGTATACCACTCTTTGCAATGCTAGAAGACATGTCCCTCTTCTGAGTTAGAGATGTTGGGTTTGGGAGAAGTCTGCCCTTCAGAAAAGCCAGGAGTTAATGCCATGTATTTCCTTCACCTGATTGTTGACTGATCAATCAGCTGAAATAGCTAGTCCAAACAGTCACAGTGCTGAAAAGGACATAAGACTTATTGAGTCCAATACCAAGATTTGGGGAGAAGTGACCTACTTAACACACACAATTAAAAAGTCACACAGCCTCTTCTTACTGTTTTCAATAGTGTGTTGTAAAACCCTCTTGCTTATGGTATTTTACCTCTTTTTATTATTATCTTTTAAAATGCCTTTCTTTTTATTGACTAAGAAATGTGTTAGGCAAAATATGGATGTAAAAGTTGAAAATTTTGTTATATAAAATGCATTCATTTGCAGGATATACCTTCCAGAAGGATTACTTACCTGGATATTTTAAGCACAGAGATGGATTTTATATTTTCCTTGAATTTGACAAAATTGGCACAGTGGAGTCAGCACTAATATGGAAGCCAGGTGAAAAGATTGCATTTTTATTTCTACAACCAAGCTATGTAATTATTTGAATTTAGTATAAAACTTATTCAATGCATTTTCTTTATTGTGCCTTTTTAATGTCCTTTTTTGGTGCATCATAACCATATACCATATTGAGGTTTAATGTGATAGAGACACTACGCAGCACTCAGTGCACTTTAACTGTATCTTCTAATTCAATTTACTTACTCAGTAGCTGAAAAATATCTGAAATTTACCATTTAGTTTCTAATTATCCTGTCATAATCTGCCCAAGAATACTAGGTATCTGAAGCAAGATGTTATCCTGATGGTTGAATAATAGTTGGATTGAGTTTAATAAATGTATATGCCACTTAAATAGTTGTTTTTCAAGAAAATAGAATATAATTTGGTACAGGTTCTACTGTAGTTCAGATATGGGGCAAACAGAAGCTTCTTTCAGCTATGATTATAACCATCACTTAATATTTCTTTAATCATTCAGGAAGCTGGTTTCCTATTTTAGTGCTTTAAGGTCAGCATTATAAGCCTATTCTTATACAAAAATATTAACAATGAGCACTATGTATAGTATGTTCCACATGACAGGTGATAATCTAAACATTTGATGTGTCTTAACTCATTTCTTTCTTCTTTTAATAACTTAAAATTGGTACAATAGCTATCTCTGATTTAGAGATAAACTAAGGCTCAGAAGGACTAAGTAACTTTTTTAAAGTCAAAAGCTGACAAGTGGCAAAGTCAGGATTTGAACCCAGGTAGATTGGTTCTGGAGGTCATTCTCCCATCCCCCATAGTATATCACCATTTAGAGATGGGTGCAGGGCACTTATACAGATTTAAAATCACTCTACAGAATACCGGCTGTGTGCTCTGTCTATCCATAAAATCTAGTTGTCAACCACTGTCATGTTAGTGAAGTCAATCTGAAGACAACATCCTGATAATAACCTCAGAAACGCTAAAGTAGTGTAACTGGAATTCATCTTTTATTTGCTCAATCAACTAGTATTTATAAAGCACTCTCTGTGTACTAGGTACCCTCTTATGTACTAGAGATACAAATAAAAGAAACACAGCCCTGCTCACTGGAACAGGCATGTAACTAGCTACATCACATCCATTGGTGAGGGCTCTGTAGTAGGACCTTTTCTGTAGCTCTAGTGATTTGATTATCATTCACTAGGGCTTACTGAGATATGCGGTGCACTAAGTTGTTTACATACATTATCTCACTTATTTTCCCCAGGATCTCTGTGAGATAATTCATTTTATAAATTAGAAATCTGAGATTTAGGCCAGGCGTGGTGGCGCACGCTTGTAATCCCTGCGCTTGGGAGGCAGAGACAGGAGGATCGCGCAGGTTCAAAGCCAGCCGCACGCGCTGGCTTAGGAGACCCTGTTTCCAAATAAAAATGTAAAAATAGGTCTGGGAGTGTAGCCCGGAGGTAGAAGGGCTTCCAGGAACCCCAGTACCACCAAAAAAAAAAAAAAAAAGAAATCTGAGATTCAAAATTTTCTTATTTAAGTTCACCAACAGAAATTGGCAAAACAGTGACTAATGTCAGGTTTAGCAAAGATCAAGGCTCTCATGTCCTTACCCATTATACCATGTTGTTTTCTGTTGCTTGCAAGAGACTTTTTTTTTTTTTTTTGTATGTGTGGTACTGGAGATTGAACCCAGGGGCATTCTACTTCAGAGCTACAATCCCAGCCCTACTCTTTGTTCTTTATTTTTGAAACAGGGTCTCACTTAGTTGTGGGGGGGGCCTCACTATGTAGCTGAGGCTGGCTGCAAACATGTGATCCTATCTCAGTTTCCCAAGTACTGGGATTACAAGTGTGAGCCTTTACACCCAGCTACAAGATACATTATTGAAGAGCACCATCATACTTTTCACCTACAGAGTCAGACACTGATAGCATGGTGTAGACAAAGGTGGCACCACATCTCTGTGTCAGAAACATCTATGCCTCCATATCCTTGCTTCTATTCTTGCTCCTGCTGTGGCATGTAAACCTGTGAGCAACATCTAATGAGTATGTGTTAGTCAATTTTCTGTTCCTGTGACAAAGTACCCAAGAAAAACAACTTAGAAAAGATTTACTTTGGCTCACAGTTTCAGAGGCTTCAGTCCATGGTCACTTGGCTTCATTGATTCGTGGCTTGTGGTGGAAGAAGACTTCTTGCTCGTGGCATTCAGAAATCAGAGAGTGAGAGGAAAGGACCAGGTTCCAATACACCCTTTGAGGGCACACCCCCAGTCCTACTTCCTCCATCTAGGCTGCACCTTTTAAAATTCCTGCCACCTCCCAATAGCTGAATTCAATTAATTTTTTAATTCATCAATGGATTAATTCATTAGTGAGGTGAGAACCATCATGCTCTGATTTTCTCCTAAAGGCCTCACTTCATAACTACTGCACTGGGGACCAGCTTTCAAGACATGAGCTTTTAGGGGATATCTCATATAACAAACCATAACAAGTATGATTACAGAAATACCATCAGTCTAACAAATGCCTTAAATGAAAGGACTACCTCATTGTGGAATATATCTGCACCCCAGCCAGGAAGCATCAGTGACTTCATTGGCTAGGACATTCACAAGCTATTGTTTTATTTGCCAGTGATAACCTGAAAGTGAAAGTCAGTATAGAGGGTAACATAAACTACAGGGTAGATGGATGTTTCCTCAGAACTGTGTATTAGGTTTGAAGAATTTGAAGTTAGTAAAATCATAATAACTTTGAACCGTATTATTTCAAATTTGTTCTATTTCTTGAGACATGCAAAATTATTAAGAAATAGTATATAGAATATTATGCTTTAATTAAATAAATAGCATATACCTTACATTTATAACTTGAAATAAAACAGTATTATGCAGCGATTGTGTTTAACAAGACACTAAATTGAGAAAAATGTTATTAAAAGTACCAAGATGATAAGAAACCTTTGTGAGATGTGCGAAAAACTTCCCATTAATTCATTCATTCTATTCTTTTCACAAATGATAGAGATACTCTATTGCTGGGATAGAAATGCAAAATAGTTAATGTATTCCTCACACTTTCACATACTGAAAATAATCCCCCAATTCATATGTTTAATGATATTTAAAGGTCAGACTTTTGCAAGGTAATTAGAATTAGCTAAGATCATGAAGTTAGAGTCTCCATAATGGCATTGGTGGCTTTATAAGAAAAGGAAGAAACCCAAGCTAGTATATTCTCTGTGTCTCTTACTGTGATATGTTCTCCCATGTTATAATTCAGCAAGAAGGCCATCACCAGACGCTAGCGCCATGCTACTGGACTTCCTAGCCTCTAGAGCAATGAGCTTGGACTCGATTCTTTATAAATTCTCTATAAACCCTATCTGTGGTATTCAGTTATATCAAGAAAATAAAGTTATATCAACTTATCAAAGAAAATAACATTAAACTTTGTGACAATAAGTGCAGGCAAAGATGTGGAGAAATAGAAACTCTTTTACGCTGTTGGTGTGGTTGCAAATTAGCATAGTGTGGAAATTCCTCAGAAAATTGAGAATGAATCCATCATAGATCCACTATACCACTTCTGGTTATCTTAGAATATTATAGTAATACACACATATCTATGTTTATAGCAGCACAGTTCACAATGGCCAAATTATGGAACCAATCTAGGTGTCCATCAACAGATGAATGGATTACAAAATTATGGGATATACACACAATGGAATTCTATTCAGTAATGAAGAACAAAATTATGCCATTTGCAATAAAATGGATGGACACGAAGAACATTATGATACATGATATTAGCCAGTCACAGAAAGTGAAGGGTCATGTAACATGACCCTAACATGCAGAAGATTGGGAATAGTTAGGCTATCAGAGGGACTTCAGGTAATGGAGGAGAAACTTAATTGGAGCCAGGGAGGTGGCAAAAGAGTAAAGACTGCTGAGAAACTGACAAACTTGAAATAATTGAAGGTCTGTTCAGTCTTAATGTTTTGTTCTTTAGAACTGTCACGGACAAAGGGAAAAAAGAAAAAGGGAGAGAGAATTTGAAGAACTATATAAAGATCCATAAAATAACTCTTCTACATATATACAAAACAATTTACAGAACTTATTCCCATGTATCGTTATGACTGGAGATTAATGGCAATGTGGCTAGGCATGCATAACTTTCTTATAGGCATAACACTTGAGTTATAGCTCAAGAATCCTCTAGCAGATGCCTTGAAACTGTAAATTACGATATCCTTTTCTGTAAAGTGAGAGTGATAATAGCTTCCACTCTTTGGGGTTTTCATGAGTATAATATGAAACAGTACTGGTGAAGTATAGAGTCCGTGCATGGCAAGTCGTAAGTGCTCAAAAAACATAATCTATAATAATACTTTTTGTTAATTTCATCACTGATTGAGTAAACGTCAAGAAAATATGAGTAATATCAAGGCTATCTAAAAGTCAGATATGAGTAAGAAAATAGTTGAAATTGAGTAAGTTGTCCTTGAAACGAGAATTAGAATTTAGGAAGTTTTCCTTGAAATGTGTGTCATTTTGTGGGTGACAACTCTGTTTTGGATTTAAATAGATGTCTTGGGGAAGAGGTAAAATCAAGCCTCAAGTCTTCCTTACCTGTGAACATTTTCTCTTTTTAAATTATAGATATTGCTCTATTTTGTTTTGGTTTGTTTTACTTTTATTTACTTTATTTGGTGCATTGTAGTTATACATAATATCTCAGTATAAAGTGATAGGAACATACATGCACACAGTTAATGGAGCACTTTCCTCTGGGTCCCACCTCTTCCCCTTTTCCCCCATGTACATGCCTTTGAGATTGGAATTTGTAATTTTATTTATGTAAGTATCATTATTTCGACTGTTATAATCTTTATGTCTCATCTCTCCACCTCCCTCCCCTAAGACCCTCCATCATTCCACTGGAGTATCTGCTATTCTTCCTAATCTTAACCTTGTTTCTCAATTTCTGTCTCGCTTTTACATATATGAGAAAACATGTAACATATTCATCTTTTGAGATTGGCTAATTTTGCTTAGAAAAATAGTTTTGAGTTCCATCTATTTTATATAAAATTATGCAGCATTGTGAAGAACAACGTTACAATGGGAAAATAATTGTATTAAAGTTGTAAGATGTATTTGTTTCAGAGCTGCTGTCAGAATGTGAAATTTACTTCTTGGGCCTGAGTGTTTGAAAATATGGTATCTCTGGTACTTCAGTGCTCTGCAGATCTATTATTTTCAAACTTAGATCATTATGCTGTATCATCCTACAACAGAAATACTCCTAAAAATTTACTGATGTTTTATGACAGCAAATAAGAAGTTTGACAGGGCTACTCAAAATATGAATAATAACCAGCATTTTTGTACTCAAGATACTATAACAAAAATGAATAATGAAATAGGCAGATGAGATAAATTCACTCTGCAAAAAACATAAAAAGCAAAGTAAAACAATCTCAAAGGGAAAAAAAGCATTCTTATAGTCCAAGAAGACCTGAAAGGAAATGACAATTTAATAAAGAAATACCTAAAAAAAGGGAAGGTGAAACAACAGAATGCAATTTAAAGGGAGAATTAAGGATCAAGAAATAAAGTAAGGACAAAATATGCTGTTAAAGGACTAAAAAAATAAGGAGCAACGAGGAAAGAACAAAAAGGCAAAGCTGGAAACAGAACTGATGACCTGATGGGAAGACTTGTGTGAGTCACTCTGGGTGAAAGGTTAAAAAATAAAAACGATGGTAAGTAGGGATAGACACTTGGACCAATGCATAGCTAATTCATGACTATGAAGTAGCAAACACAAGAATAAACATTTAAAAATATATATGATGATCAGTATCTATAAATTGAAGAACAAATTTCATAGCTCAAAAGAGCACATTGTGTTCACCAAAAATATGATTCAAAATAACTCACACCAAGACATATCCTTGTAATGTATTGAAAACTTAAAGATAAGAATGTCTTTGGGTATCAAGGCAAAGAGTAGCAGATCATCTAAAAATGAGGATAAAACATAGGCTAGCCACATGTTTCTCCTTAACAAAACGCAAATGCCAATATGATGGATTAATATCTCTAAAATTCTAGAGAAAATAAAATATTATTCAAGGACTTTTGTAGGGGGTATAGTTACAGATATTCATATATAGCAGCTAGACATTTGTTTCTCAAGTGGTCTCTCATGAGCTTATATTATTTTTATAATTTTTTCATAGACCATGCTTTAAAAGCTCAGACAGATTACCTTTATATTATAAGGGCTTGTTTCTTTTTGAATGGTGATTGTGTGCATGTGTGCATGCGTGCACACACACACACACACACACACACACACACACTGATATAAGACCCAGAAGCAAAGAAGAAACCAGCACCTATGGACGAGAAAATGGAGTTGGTGGAGCTAAATGATGTGTGGCCTCCATGGGAAACTGGATGACAAGCCAGGACAAAGAAAAAAGACCCTAAAAAATGAGGTTCTTTTAAGGCAAATATATTACTTAATTAAAGTGAAATATAAATATTGTTAAATATTTAAATTCTAAATATTTCAAGAGTTGATGAAGCTCTTTAAAAGATGTTTTTATGTCATTCTTTTAAACACTCTGTTACTGAAATATATGCCTGGCTAGCATAAACTATTTGATCATCAGTGATTGTAGATTTTTGGTTTTGTGGTTTATCACTGTGAATTATAATTATAGTGCACTTTACTCTTTCATTATCTGAGAAGACCAATTTTCTTAAACCATTGATCTATACAACTAGCCAACATCTCTCATGGGCCCATGATGATCTATGTACTGGCACTGGCATGGCACTGAGTATGCAGAGAGTAACTAGACACTGCTCCTGGTCCTGAAAGGGTCTAGCTTCCAGAAGTAGCGATTCACTTATAAAATGCTAACACTGAAGAATGTTAGA
Source organism: Muscardinus avellanarius (assembly GCF_963383645.1). Lineage (NCBI taxonomy): Eukaryota > Metazoa > Chordata > Mammalia > Rodentia > Gliridae > Muscardinus > Muscardinus avellanarius. The sequence goes on along the minus strand of NC_137786.1, from coordinate 37,334,085 downwards.
AATAGAAACTCAGAAATTTATGTGATTAAGGAGGAATGCCTATTCTTGCATAATTGGTGACATGATATTTGTAAGGGATAGTTTTAAATAAGTTGAAATTTTCAGGCAAAGAGGGGGAAAGGGACCATTGTAAGAGAGGAGACTACACAGCCAAAGACAGGGAAGTAGAGAAAGTCTGATGTGCCAGGAATTACTAGCAATTGGGTATTTTCAGAGATCATGGTGCAAGGCAAGAAAGGATATGAGGCTAAGAAGGTAGGAAATTACAGATTAACATGGGATTTACAAGACATTTTAAGGAACTTGAACTTTCATCTTACAGACATTGGAGTAGCACCAAAGAATTTTAAACAGCAGCATTATAATTAGATTTTATAGAAAAGACCTTTTTATTTAAAAATATGAAATTTATGAAGTTGTATAAACTTTGTCTTCAAAATGTATTAGTTTTTGTCATTATAAAGAATACCTGAGGTAATCAACTTATAAAGAAAAAAGACTTATTTTGGCTCACAGTTTGGGATGTTTCAGCCCATCCTCTAGGTGGCCTTGTTGCTTTGCACCTGTGGAAAGCCATCACAGAGGGACCACATGGCAGAGAAAAACAACTTACATCATGAGTGGAAAGTGAAAGGAAGAAAAAGGGTGGGAGTCCTACTATCCTCTGCAAGGGCCCCACCACCAATTACCTTAAGAACTCTCTCTAGGTCCCATTCAAGCCTTTAACTCACAGGCTTTAGGGGACATTTAAAATCCAATCTATAGCATAAAGTATCAACTTTTACTTTATCAATAGAAAATTAGTGTTAGAAGAACATGATTCAATTATCCTAATATCACAGATGATTACAGTTTTCCCTCTACCAAGAACTGAGCCTTTTTATGTCATGGAAGAAATATAACGCAATATAATTTCAGTTTTATGGAATGTTATTCAGCTTCTTGCCTAGAAAATAAAAGATGCATATATACCACGAGCATAAACAGTACCCTTTGCAAACACAACTTAAAGAAGATAAAATGTTTTAGCTTCTTTGAAACACTAAAGGAAAAAAATCAAACACATTATAATAATGAAAGAATTTAGAATTTGAGAACAGGACTATGCAGGTTGTCCCAGTCATATGCTCTTTTGATAATTGTTCCAAGGCCAAGTGCAGTAATTTTCTATGTACAGTTACACTAAGAGTTTTCAGAGTTTCTCGAATGGACTAATTGACCTAGGTGGGTGGAAAGAATCACAGGAACAAATCACAGCTCCAAAAAGAGTGAGAAAAGGCCACCTTCTAAAGGTCATGCCCTTTAAATAAAGCCAATTCCTCATGGGACAGGAAAGTGCTACCTCTTCAAGTTGATACTAATGTTACCACTGCACTCCTCCTGATTTCTGGTGATAAGGTGTTAATTCCCTCAAGTTGACACTCATGTTACCCCCCTCTTCAGTCTGACTCAAAATCCCTACTTTTAAGTTCTTTTTGTTTGTTTGTTTTCATTTTACTGGTAATGGCAACAGAGTGACATGTCTATTTTAATTCCCTACTCTTTGTCCACTAGCCATCAATAACTTGGCATGGCTCATTGCCTCCGGAAGCCCAGACTCAGCCTTTGAATGTGTCACAGTCCAGCATTCTGGGCAGCCATGGCCAATGGGTCAGACGGAGATCATCAAATAAAATTTCTTTGCTATCCTTGAATAAGAACTGAAGTTTGGCCTCAGGGTTCCAAAAACTCCCTGTTGCCGTGGAAAGGCGGTGTGATTTTTTTCCCCCAATGCATTCCTTACAGTTGAATACGCCATCTGCACTTGAACCTACTCAGACAAGTGTTCCCCTACTTGGCTAAAAGAAGGTGTCAAATGTTTTCCTCTCTGCCCTTACCCTGGAAGCTATTATCCCAGTAAGCTGGCTGGCTTTGGTGTTGCTTTTCCTTGTGCTAATACTTCCATCATTCAACCCACAGGGAGGAAGATATTAAGAGCAGTGTATGAATTTTTGAAAACCTCAATTTGTAAAATAAACAATAAAAGCCCTGCCATTTCTCCTGGGTTTGTACAGGTGCCTCAGTAAACGTGGCCTGTTTGAAGTCCTGGTTTCTTTGGTCAGTAGTAGAAGGCAACCTTTCTTTCTACAATTGTCCTTTATATTTATGACTCATGATCTGGGAAACTTTAATGAATCTTCTACATAGTTTTGATAAAATGAATTTGCTTTCTCTATTCTTTGGATGGTTGAAGTTCTCCTCACATGGCTGTCACAGTCTATTGTGGGCATGCAGTTAGAGAAGATGTGGTTCATTCATTTGGTTGGCAAATATTTATTGAATAACCACTCTAGGCCAGGATCTATACTGAAGATCCTATATATGAATCAGTTTCGTGTTACTATAACAAAGTACCTGAGATAATTAAACTTTTTTATTTTGGCTTATAGTTTTAGCGTTTCTAGTCCATGGTCAGCTAGCCTTATATGTCTTGGGCATCTGGCAATGGCAGAATATCATGGTAGGGATCCTTGGCCATGCAAAACTGTATACCTCTTAGCCAGGAATAAGAGGAAGAATGAGCCACTGGGGTTCTACATTCCCCAGGACTTGCCCCCCATGACCCATGAGGCTCTACTTCCTAAATGTCCACAGTACCTTCCAAGAGCACCATACTAGGAAACAAGCCTTTAACAAATGGATCTTTAGAACCAGCCACACAGAACCATCTATGTTATAGATTCTTAGACAGAAATAGTCCTTGGCTATAGTCTGGGGAAAGAGATGAACAATAAATGAATTCAAATACAAATGACACACTTTAATACTGTGATATGTACTTTGTATGACAAGAATATGGAATTAGAATGTATCTGAAGGATCTGTTTACATTTAATTGAGGGCCTTAATGGAGACCTGAGGATACAGAGTGAGTAATGAGGACCCGAAAGGAGAAAAGTTCCCAACAGAAGAGAAAGCATAAGAATATGTCCTAAGATGGCCTTTGTAGGTGAAGAATGACTTCAGCTTCCCAGGGAAAATCTTCTCTGGCTCCAAATAGGCATGTTAGCTTTGGCAGAAATATCCAAACTCCAATCCAGGGAAGGAGGAAGCCACCTCTAGAGCAGGTCTTATATAAGAAAGATTTTCTATTTCACCTGGGGTGAGATATGCCCATTAACTGATTTATGAAGGTCTTATACAAGTTATGCCTAGGCAGGAATGAAACTTTATATATAGCAGTAAAGCTATATTCAGGGTTTCCATTTGTAAAAGTCTGTGCTCAGAGGCCATAGTCAAAGATGGGCTGTCCTCTTACATTTTGGGATCATTCCTGCTACAGGTAAAATGATTTTCTACTACTCTGTATTCTCAGAAGTAATGTGCCAGAACCTTTGAAATAAACATTGCACTGATAAAAGTAAAACGTGCATACACTGAGTGTTTGAACTGTGGAACATACAAGAATGGTGGCAATATTTTGGTTTGGTTTGATTTTCCCTCAGCTTGTTTTATTTTTAAGACCAGATTGTTTGGACACTGAAAGTCATGTTTTTACACTTTTCTACTGACATTTTGACTATAATTCCAGAGCCAGAAAAACTAAAATATAAATAAACCCAGGCAGGCTCTTATAGAGTTAAATTAGCCTTACATTCAAAACTTCTTTTTCTTTTAAAGGAACACGTATTTGAGCTGAAGCTTAACTAAAAGGATTTTGCCTGCCATTTCACCAAAAAATGAAAAAGTTGCTCATAGTTATTCTACATGATTCAAATTATGGTTTATAAGAGGGGTTCCCATTTCTTTTAATAGCTTTACAAAGGAACAGGAGGCAGGAGCAAGCCAAACATTTTACTTTATTTTATAGAAGGAAATATATGACCAAGAAGGAATGCATCTTTTGCAACTATTACTCTGCTTTTTACTTCATTTCTTGCTGTCAACAAATTAATGAATTTATATTCACGGGCTTTTAGAGCAATGCCACACCCATACTAGTCCCCAAAACATACTTGTTAAATAACAACAAAAATATTAAAGGAGAAAAATGGAGTAAGAGAATGAAGAAAATCAAAGAAGAGAAGCAATAGGGAAGCTAATGAAAGTTATGAAATGTTCAGAATATGCAATATGAAATTAAATTATTCCAGAATGCTTCAGAAACACACAGAACATCTTCCTAAAACCCAGAAACACCAATAGGGACTCAAATAAGTCCTATTGTTATAGAAGAATGGTTGATTTTGTAAATGATCAGGAAGAGTTTACAGTGGGGGAAAAAGGGGATCTCAAATCGGGACCAGCTTACAAGAAAGAAAAGAATTCAGCATGAGCCAGTCAGGGGCAAACAGAGATGTGGGAAAGCAAGAAATACACATTCAAAGAACATGGGCCATTTCAAGAGTGAGAGAGGCATTTTGGGGTTCATATTTCTTTTACTGGAGGCTTTGATGCGAGATGGGTAGTAAAAGGTATGTGAAGATGGCATTAGTTTGTATAGTCACAAAACAATTTAGTGTATTTTGGTCATCTTCAGGGTCCTGATGGACCTTCACTATTTTTTTTCAGTCTCTCTCTTTGTAATAGGAATTACTCAGGAAATTTAACCTCTGATCTTTTATTTTTTATTTTGAAACAGAGTCTAATTTGTTGAGGGTCTTGCTAAGTTGTGTGACTGGCCATGAATCTGTTATCTTCCTGTTGCAGCCTCTCAGATACTGAGATTGCAGGCATGCGCCACCATACATGACCTAATATCCCTTTTATTTAAACTCTTCATGGATGGCTAACAGTGCACAATTAGATTACTCTTTGGTGTGACCTCTGCCATCTGACTGACAAACTTCTCTCCTGCTTAACTATTCCTAAGTTGGATAATTAGCAGTTCAAGGTATTTTATAAGAGAATGAATTTCAGTTCAAGGTATTTTATAAGAGTGTATGATATCTGGCCACTTTCCCAGATCTTTCTTGTGGTCTCTTTTGTCTGATCAATAGTTACCTCTTTGAGGATATTCAACAGTGCTTAGGGAAATCAATAAAGACTTGCAAATTCTCCAGAAATTTGAGACTAACAGGTCAGATCTGGGGGATGGTTATAGACCTGGCTGGAGAAATATATAGGGGAATTTTGCCATAGGCTTAGATATTAAAGTTACAATTTCTTTGTTTTCTGTTATGTCTCCTTTCTGCTTATTTATTTTATTTCTTCTATCTTATCTCACTATTGAATTAAAATTAGAATTAAAATCTTTGAGTTTCCAACTTGTAAATGTCCTGAGCTTATTCCTTGAAGCAATCTCTATTCCTTACAGCTGGGGTTTAAAGCCTCTTGATTTTTAACTGGGAGTTTGTAATGGGTTCTGAACTAGCCCTGCTACACTGAACAGATAAGAACTGGACAATAGGCTGTGTGAGAATGAAATCTCTGGAAAAAATGAGCACTACCAAGGGGAGCCTCACGTTTGTCCCACCTTCCTGCCTAGGGATTTCTATGCTGCAGCAAGCTGGAATCCACATGGCGAGGTGGTCCTGCTTACCCGGGGAACCTGAAGCTGCTGAGGTATCCAGAGAAGAGGGGGCTTCAGAGACCAGGACCCCAAAGGTTTGCACAGAAAGAGGGGAGTGATTCTACACAAGTTCTTGACCAAGGGTGGGACTTTACACGTACAAGATGAATTGTGCAGGGCTTACCAAAGCTGAAGAATGGAACAGGAATAGATACTAGTGACCTAGATGATTTGGGAGTTTTGGAGTCTGGGCCCAACAAGACAGGAAAAATAGATCTAACACCACTTTAACATCCCAGGTATTCAACAGGCTATGGTGGGGTATATAAGTGAAATTATTTCATTTTAATTTTTTCCATTTTTGAAGTTGGTAATATAAAGTATAAAATACTGCAGTGTTGAAGAAAATTTAGATAAGTTAAACATATATTATTAATTTTTGATAAATTACTAAAAGTAATAAAATGTGTAGATAATAATCAAGAATAAAATAAGAAAAATTCTGATGAACACAAAAGGAGACAGAAAAGGAAAAAGGTGCAAATTCAAAGGAAATAACAAGATGACAGATATAAACCAAATCATAGCTATAATTACAGCAAGTATTTACATACCATGTAAGTATTTATATAACATACCAATTTAAGGCTGAGGTTGTCAGTATGAAATGGCCACATAAAACTAAATTTTGCTTAAAAAACAGGATCTAGATTTAAAGTTACAAATATATTCAAATTACAAAAAAGTGTCTTTATATGACTATCAGGCAAAGTAAACATCAAGATACAGTTTTTACATCATGAGGCATTTAATACTAATACAATAGAACCATCAGGAAAATTTTAGCAATATGTACATGTCAAACAACAGTTTTAAAATTTATAAGACAAAAATGGGCTGATCTAGAGAGAAACAAAGACAAATCTACAACCATAGCTGAGAATTTTAATAAGGCTCTCTCAGACAAAAGAGCTAGATTAAAGATAGAGAAAAGCTGAATAACACTGTCAAGTTAACTAAGTTAAAACTTGTGGAATATGTTACTAAAATGGCAGAATACATAGTCTTTTAAAGTATACATGGAATACGAGAAATCTTCTGATTTTTAAATCAGAATTTTGTATCCAGACACTTTGTTGTATTTGTTGATCAGTTCTGTAAGCCTTTTGGTTGAGTTTGTTGGGTCTTCTTAGTGTCATGTCATCTACAAATAGGGATAGTTTGAGTTCTTTTTTTTCCTATTTGTATTCCTTTGATTTCCTTTTCTTGCATTATTGCTCTGGCTAGAGACTCAAGTACCATATTGAAAAGAAGTGGTGATAATCATCATCCTTGTCTTATTCCTATTTGTAGAAGGATTTCTTGCACTTTTCCCTTGTTTAATATTATGCTGGCTGTGGGCCTATTGTGTATTGCCTTTATTATGGTGAGGTATGTTCCTTCTAATCTGATTCTTTGCAGTGCTTTTAGTATAAATGAGTGTTGGGTTTTGTCAAATGCTTTCTCAGCATCTATTAAAATTCTCATGAAATTTTTATCTGTGGTTCTGCTTATGTGATAAATTAGCTAGACTGATTTTCATATGTTGGACCAGCCCTGCATTCCTGGGATGAAACCTACTTGTTCATGATGTATGCTTTTCTTGATGTGGTTTTGAACGCATGTTGCTAGTATTTTGTTTAGCAGTCTAAGTACATCTGGTCCAGGGCTTTTGTTTGATGGTAAGCTCTTTATTGCTGCTTTAATCTCTCTGATTGCTATTGGTTGGTTTAAATTTTCTATATCTTTTTGACCACTGAAAATCCACTGAAAAAGAAATCCAGAAAACACTTCCACTCAGGATATCCCACAAAAAAATACTTAGGAATAAACCTAATCAAGGAGGTAAAAGACCTCTAAAAAGAGAATTATAAAACACTGAAAAATGAAATTGAAGAAGACCTTAGGACCATGTTCTTGGATAGGCAGAATATATAACATCAAAATGGCCATTCTTCCAAAAGTAATCTACATATTCAACACAATACCCATTAAATTATGAAGTTCATTTCTCACAGATATAGAAAAACCAGTCCTTAAATTTGTTTGGAACAACAAAAGTCCCAGACTAGCCAAAGTGGTTCTCAGCAAAAAAAAACCATGCAGGGGGAATCACAATACCTGATTTCCAACTATACTATAAGGCCATAGTAATAAAAATAGCATGGCATTGACACAAAAACAGGCAAAGAGACAAATGGGGCAAAATAGAAAACTCAAAAACAAATTGACACACTTAAAGTCAATTGATTTTTTGACAACGAAGCCAAAAACATACACTGGAAATAAGATAGCCTGTTCAACAAATGGTGTTGGCAAAACTGGTTAACTATATGCAGAAAAGTGTAAAAACCCCACATTCTGACCCTGGACAAGAGTCAAATCAAATTGGATCAAAGACTTGGAAATCAGACCCAACACCTTGCAGCTTCTTGAAGTGAGCATAGTTCCAACATTTCAATACATAGGCACAGGTAAAAACTCTCAACAAGACCACAAAGGCAAAAGAAACTAAAAGGAGAATCAATACTTGGGATTTCATGAAACTGAAGGGCTTTTGTACAGCAAAGGAAACTGCCAAAAACCTTAAAAAAGAACCAACAGAATGGGAGAGTATTTTTGCCAACTATTCCTCTGATAGAGGACTAATAACAAGAATATGCAGAGAACTCAAGAAACTCACCATTAAGAAAACAAGTGACTCAATCAAAAACTAGGCAAGTGAACTACATAGACACTTTACAAAAGAAGAATTTCAAATGGCCAATAAAACAGTGTTCAACATCATTAACAATCAGAGAGATGCAAATCAAAACTACCCTGAGATTTCACCTAACTCCAACTAGAATGGCAATCATTCAAAACACAAACAACAAATGCTGGCGAGGATGTGGAGAAGTGGGAACTTTAATACATTGCTGGTGGGATTGCAAATTAGTTCAGCCACTTTGGAAAGTAGTATGAAGGATCCTCAGAAGAATGGGAACAAACCTATCATATGATCCAGCAAAACCACTTGTGGGTGGCCACCCAAAAGAATGGAAACCAAACTACCAAACTAATGCATGTATATTTATTTTCATAGCTGCACAATCCAGTTAAGATGTCCATCAACAGATGAATGGAACCAGGTGTGGTGGCGCATGCTTGTAATCCCTGCGCTTGGGAGGCAGAGACAGGAGGATCACGCAGGTTCGAAGCCAGCCACGCACGCTGGCTTAGGAGACCCTGTTTCCAAATAAAAATGTAAAAATAGGTCTGGGAGTGTAGCCCGGAGATAGAAGGGCTTCCAGGAACCCCAGTACCACCAAAAAAAAATAAAATAAAATAGATGAATGGATTACAAAACTATGAGATATGTACATAATGAAATTTTATTTATCCATAAAGAAGAAAAAAATTATGTGATTTGCAGGGAAATAAAAAGAATTGGAGAATATTATGCCAAGTGAGATTAATCAGTCACAAAAAGTAAGAAATCAGATGCTCTCTCTAATATGAAAAAACTAGGGAGAAAAGGGATCATAGGAGAAACTCTAAATGAGTAAGGAGAAACCATAGATGAGCAAATAAGGTGACCTAACTGGAGGATGGGAGGAGGGAAGAGGGAAATTTCATAATGTACATGATGTACATTAAAAAACATATCAAAGTCAATCAATATGCCCAACATGAGAAGGAGGGAGGGGAGGGAATGGAGTAGGAATTGGGGAAGGACTAAATCAGTGATGTGTGCCTCTATCATCTTGTACTGCATTAAGATGTATGACTGCAATGCACCAGAAATATTTTTAAAATAAAGTACACATGAATGTTCAGCAAGAAGGACAGTAATCCAGTTCAAAAATAAATTTCAATAAATTTTAAAAGATTGCCATTCTTAAAAAAATTGCCATTCTTTAACCACAGCAGAATTAAATAAGAAATAGATCTCTATTAGACATTCAAAATAAAACTAAAATTCCCAAATGTTTGCAAATAAAGTAACATGCTTCTGTAGGTCAAAGAAGAAATCATATGGAAATTTTAAAATATTTTTATTTCCAATTGAATAATAATGAAAGTATACCATATTAAAATTTGTGAGATACAGCTAAATCAGTTACATTAGTTAGAGGTGGGTGTGGTGGCAAACACTTGCAATACCAGTATTTGGGAGCTGAAATAAGGAGCCTCATAGGTTAAAAGGCAGCATCAGCAATGTATCAAGACTCTCAACAAGCTAGAGGACCCTGTTTAATACAAAAAAATATATATTTTAAGGTTAGGAGTGGTGTAGCGTGCCTATAATCCCAGCGCTTGGGAGGTTGAGACACGAGGATCGAGGCCAGCCTCAGCAACTTAGTGAAACCATGTCTTTGCCGGGCGTGGTGGCGCACGCTTGTAATCCCCGCGCTTGGGAGGCGGAGACAGGAGGATCGCGCAGGAGACAGGAGGATCGCGCAGGTTCGAAGCTGCCCGCGCTGGCTTAGGAGACCCTGTGTCCAAATAAAAATATAAAAATAGGTCTGGGAGTGTAGCCCGAAGGTAGAAGGGTTTCCAGGAACCCCAGTACCACCAAAAAAAAAAAGAGAAAGGGCTGAGGCTGTAGCTTGGAGGTAGAATGTCCCTGGGTTCAATCTCCAGGATCATAAAAACAAAACAGTAACAGTTGCATTAATTAAGGTTCAATCAGGGAAACACAAATACTATTAGTGATATGGAATGAGAGAGTTATTTTAGGGATTTGACATTATAAAATACTGTTGTCTCTATCTGGTAGAGGGACCAAATTCACTGTGAAAAAAAATGAAAAAAAAAGGCAAGCCTTTAACTAAGAACATATTATCAAGTAAGAAATAGATACATATGGACATACTCTAAGTCAAGAATTAAACAAAAGCATTTTAAAAGGTCAAAAAGGCTTGACCTTTCACAAGTGAAGATTTCTGAACTGGCAATAAGCACGTAAAAAGGTGTTAGCATCTTTAATAGAGAAATGAAATTTAAAATCATAATGAGAAACCACTTCAAACCCACTGGGATAGATAGAGTTAAAAAGACAGAAACTGTGAAGTGTTGGAAAGTGAGTACTTAGAACTCAAGTGAAATAAAAGCACATACTCACAAAATAACTTGGACATAATGTTCATAGCTGCTTTATTGATAATAGCTAAATTCTGGACACCACCCCGTGCCTTTCAGTAAGAGAATAGAAAATAAAATATAAGATTCATACAATGGCATCACTATCATTTTAATGTATTCAGGTGTTGATTTAATCCCTGATTCCACCGAGTTTGGAGGTGGCACCTTTAAAGGTGATAAAGTTGCCCTCATGAACGAATTGATGCTGCTTTTGAAGGGGTGTGTGAGTTATCGCAGGAGGGCGTCCCTGGCTAAAAGGTGATACAGTCAATCCCTTCCTTCCTTCTTTCCCTCACCTTCTCCCTCTCTGTATTTCTTGCCGTATGATGCCATCTGCCATGTTATGACTTAGCAAGAAAGCTCTCACCAGATGTTCCCTTGACCTTATACTTCCCAGATTCCAGAACTAGAACAAATACATTTTTGTTCTTTACCAATTGTCCAGTGTCAAGTATTCTCTTAAAAAAGCACACAATGAACTTAGACAGGAATTATACTCAGCAGTTAAAAAAAATAAACTAGTACTAGATGCAACAACATGGCTGACTTGCAAAAAAATGAAAAGGTATTCTGAGTGAAAAAGATACAAAGAAGTATATGCTAAACTTTCTAGTGATCTAAACACTATTGGTGGATTTATTGCAAGGAGCTTAAAGAAATTTTCTGTGGTGATGGGCATGTCTTGCATCTTGATTTTTTAATTTCACATGCATTTATATATATTTATAGGCATGTAAAATATATATTAAATTAAATAAACATATTTAAAAACTCATTTTAAACTTAAAATGTGTCTTTGTGTAAATTATACTTTGTTACTGTTGATTTAAAATGGTGCCTAAGGGCCATGATTCAAGTATATCCCCTGGGAATCATTCGCTTTCTCATTTATTAACATAATTAGTGTCTTTTATAAACAAGACAGACATGGACTTGTTCCAAAGCTTTTCAACTTAGCAGGGAAAACAACTGAAGTTCTCTAATCACAAATAAGACTGATGAATGAATATTTGATGGAGAATTTCAGACTGCTTCGGTAATACACTTCAGGGGAACCTAACTCAGTCTAGAATCAGGAAACTGTCTAGGTGAGGCAAAATTTTAGCTGAGGCTGAAAGAATGATGATGATCCTAGCCTAAGAGAAGCATGACGATGACCCAGCTGTGAGCAGTGTGATTAAGGAATGTGAAGAGCATAGTATGTCTGCAGACCACAAAAATTCATAGAAGAACGCGATTAGGCATGCTAAGGCATTCAGACTTTATGCCCTGAAGGTGGCAATCATAGAAGGATATTAAAAGAGGAGAAATGTGAATAGACTTCATTTTAGAGACATCATTCTGGCTGCATTATGAATGAGAAAATGTATGGGGAAAGGATGAGGAAACTAGACAAGAATGAGAGTAGAAGAAAATAGTCTTAGAGCTATTGCAGTATCTAGGAGAGACATGATGGGACCTCTCTTAGGAGCATGGCAATGGATAATGAAGAAAATGAATCTGAGAAATCCTATAAGAACAGATTAATTGAGGTCATGCATCTAGGGTGAGGGAAGGAAGTAGATGCTGACCACGGTCTGGTTTAAGCAAGCTGAGTGGATTAAGGTGCCATTTCTTGAACACCATGGCAGAAATGATGCATGTGGCTTGGAGTGCTTGTTTCTTTTGATTTTACTTCTAGTCCATCTTAGGACTGAAGAAGTAAAGGCAAACTCTCCACTTCATTTCACTGGCTCCAAGCTATTTAAGTTGTGTGATTATTTTTAAATGCTTTCTCAGATCATTTTCTCAAATCCATTTTTTTGTTAATTTAGATCTAGTGAGTCTAAATATTCTCACTGGACTGGCCTAATTTTCTTTCTTCCCTCTTTCCTGTTTCTAAAACAGATGAACACTATAAAACAAAGCATTGATTTCTTCTGTGAATGCTAAGGTCTTCACACAAATTCAAGAGTGATTGCTTTATAAAAATACAATATTAAATTGCCATTTTTCCCTGTATTTCCAAGAAGCCCTCTAGATCTCACTGTCCAGGCATGGTGGAAACTAACAGTCCAGACAACTGTAGAGCATGAAAAACATAATAAGAAAAGCTTATGAAAGACAACCTCCTACTCAAACAGCAGAGTTTCCTTGGGAAGGCAAAGAACAGCAATATTCAGCAGGGAGATGGGCTGTGTTTCTGGGGAGACTTTTCTGTTTTCCATAGCTCTCTGTAGCCTGGAACAGAGCAGTGAGACTGTGTCTTCACCGTATCCACTGAACACATTGGTTGAGGCCTAGATGGTGCTTTTTATTAATGGCATCTTTCAGTCAGTTAATGATTTGCCTTGGTTTCCCTCTTATTTCAAGATCTAGTGAGGCTAAATATTCCCTGAATACCTGAATGATACCTGAATAATTCCTTGGTGTCAGGGATAGAAAACCCACCAGCAAAGGGCCTTTTAAACCACCAAGCACACAGTCAAAGTCAGTTGGTGTAGATGCCTACTTTTGCAAAATTAGAGGACATATGACATGGCTGTGTTCCCAGTTTCACTTTGGCTCCTTTTTCTAGGTACTCGGGTTCTTTTGCTTCCCCTCTGTTATGGTTAGATGCATATGCACACTGAAAATGCTCATGTTCAGAGTTGATATAATTAAGTCATGAAGGTTGTAATGTCATCAGCAGATAAATCCATTATAATGAATTTACTAGTTGGCAACCTAGGTGGATGGGGTATGGCTGAAAGAGGTGAGACCCTGAGAAACCTGTGCTGTTTATTCTTGTGTATTTTAATCCTACTGCTTGCACTCTTGCTTCTGGCCTCTGTGATGTGAAAGCACAGCACACGCTCTCCCTCTCTATCTATCTCTCTATTCTGCTTTCTGCCACTGCTTTGAGCCCTGCAGATGTAACTGGCCTAACATGAACTGAACCATTGAAATTTCCGAAACTGTTAGCAAATAAATTTCCTTCCTCTAAGTTGTGGCAGTCAACAGTGATACTGCTGTTGCATTACAGCAGTGATAATGCTGGTGGAGACATCCTTCCATAATGAATAAAAAATTTGGTTAACTGAGAACATTTTGTTCACTCTATTTGTTTTCAGGTCCAGTTTATTTTGAAAAAGAAGTTTGATTTTAGACAATCATTCCAATGAAATGAGCCAAATGTACCATGTAACAATTTCTATAGAGACAGGAAAATGAGAAATATTAGGAAGCAAATGGACCTTTCCGTCACTCTAGCAAAGGTTCTAACTGGAACTTGTCCTTTACAGTTTATGTAAACTCTCTCAAATGAAGACGTATATCAAGATAAAGCATCCATTTTATCATTGCTAAAGTTAGTTTGGATAATTTGTCAGGATGTCTAACTATCCAGAGACTTTTGCTGTTCTGCTAATCCTGAATCATAAATATAGAAGCTGAAAAATGGCAAATATTGAGGTATTTACTATAAGGGAGAAGTAGAGAATATGAAAACAAAACTCAGAAAAAAAACAAAACATTAATTTTATAAGAAAATAATTTATAATATGTTAAGAGAATGGGATTGACAAATTTTAAAAAATACAAGCAAATTACTTGAAAACCACGAAATTACAAAGGTTAGAATAGTCTATCAATGATAAAAAATATGTTTTTTATATAATTATCAAATCTTACATATCAGTTATCAAGTCCTTACATATCCGTACTGCAAAAGACAGGAAGAGAGTAGGCATTATTGTTGTTTCATTTTGTATTTGCTTTTGAGGAAGCCAGTAACTCACTGGAAAGGAATAAAGTTTTCATCTGTTTTGGAAACTCATGTCAGAACAACCCGTTTCGTTTATTTGTTCATCTCGGGTTTAAGGTGCCATTTTCCTGACAGTGGACTATGATGTGCATGTAAATTCATATTGGATATAGAGCAAAGGTTTAGCTTTGTTTCTCAGAAGAGAGACATCCTTTGAATGAGGGCAGGCAAATTTGGGGAAGACCAGGAATAGTGGAAGCTAAAGTTTCAAATCAGCAGTCCTGTTCCTTGAGGAGCCCAGTCTACTAGATTACAGTGGCTATCTCTGTCCTAGCAGCCAACTTGATCTTCTTCCCATGGGATTACAACTGAGGGATGAAAAGAGGACCTGAAAGCTATCTCCCTACCACTTACTAAGAGGGCACATGTGTACCAAGGGCTCTCTTCCATATCCTTTAAATCATTCTTTAAATTGTCTCTTGTCCTTGTTGTTTGTTTTATTTTCTTTTTTTTTTTTTGGTGCTGGGGATTGAACCCAAGCTACACCTCTACCCTTTTTAATATTTTATTTGAAAACAGAGTCTCACTAGGTTCTGAGCATCTTGCTAAATTATTAAGGCTGTCCTTAAACCTGAGATCCTCCTGTCTCAGCCCCCCAAGTACTGGGATTACAGGCATGCACCACCACACCTGGCCTCCTTTAAAATTTTTTTGTGTGTGTGGTACTGGGGTTCCTGGAAGCCCTTCTACCTCCGGGCTACACTCCCAGACCTATTTTTACATTTTTATTTGGAAACAGGGTCTCCTAAGCCAGCGCGCATGGCTGGCTTCGAACCTGCACGATCCTCCTGTTTCTGCCTCCCAAGCGTGGGGATTACAAGCGTGCGCCACCACGCCCAGCTCCTTTAAATCTTAATAGTTGGAACCTACAAGAGAATTATTACTCTCCACCCTTCTATCTTTATTCAGAGATCTGCTCATGGGATGAACTGGTAAATGCAAAACCCAGACACTGTTTCTGTTTAAGAGATCCTGGGAATGACTTAGAACTATTGAGATCACCAAAGAGCCCTCATGAAGCAGGCAAGGTGAGGGATGCTCAGGAATGGATGCACATCCTGCTAATCTATTACTTTTGATAAAGAGATGGACAGTTGGCAGGAGGTGGGCAGAGACAAGAAAAAAAATTGGAAAGTATCTCCTAAGAGATTAGCACATTCACAGACAATGTCCATTCATAGCTTCACATAATGTTATATTTGCAGAAATATAACACGATATAACCCCTAAAGAGGTTATATATAAAGTACTGTCAAAACTATATGTGCAATCACTGTTTGACCTGGCAATTTCACTTCTAGGAATTTATCTTTAAGAGATTTATCTCTCCAAGCCAAGTGTGGTGGCATACATCTGTAGTACTTGGAAGTCAGAGACAGGAGGATTGCAGGTATGTGGCCAGCCTAGCAATTTAGCCAGATCCTCAGCAAGTTGGCAAGACCTTATTTCAAAACAATAAAAATTAAAAATGGCTTGGAGGGGTATCTCAGAGATATAATGTCCCTGGGTTCAAGTCCCAGAACAACAACAACAAAAACCACTAAAAAACTCTACATCCCTATAGCTGGGCGTGGTGGCACACACCTATAATCCCAGTACTTGGGAGGCTGAAACAGGAGAATCACAGGTTTGAGGGCAGCCTCAGCAAGTAGTGGTACTCTCATCAACCTAGGGAGACCCTGTTTCAAAATAAAAAATAAAGTCAGGCTGGAGGTGTAACTCTTTAGAGTTGCTGGTACATTCTAAATGCAAGGGACTAAGGCTAATGTGGGAGGGAAGTACATAAAACAAAGAAAATCTCCTTCTTGTTGGGTTCTAACCCTTTTGCTCAAAGACCTCATGCTAGGTTCTCTCTGTACATAGAAAGTCCTAATTGTTTAGTCATCAGTCCTTATAAAAATTAGTGGAAAAGTTACTTTGCTTGAGGTGTGTAAATTTTTCAGCATAGCCCTTTGTTTTAAACACAAATTGTGGGATTGAGAGTAGGAAAAAAACAGCATGTGGCCTTTAAGACTTTCAGATACTGGACGGTTTCCATCACCAGGGCCATGTGGGCATGTTTCTGAAAGAGTATGTCTAGAATTCTCTTGCACCAATAGGTGAAACAGACCAGAGTCCATGGCAACCTGGCCTTAACCATGGAGAATAAGGAAGAGGCTGGGGCAGACGGGCCATTTGTCTTTGTTACTAGGAAATAAATCAACCTTTGTTTTCCTGGCCCAACTCAAGGAATGTCATTATTACCAAATAAATTGTATCCTTATAAATAAAAAAAGAAAAATCAGTGAAAAAGGATTTTCTTTCAATGTTTTAAATTGATGCATTTCAACTATACATGATAATGTGACTCAATGTGATATATTTGTACATTCACATAGCATATTTGGTCAATTTTCATTCCTAAGTACCTCCCCTTTCCCTTCTTTTCTCTCCTCTTCATCCACGCCCTCTAATCTACAAGCCTCCTTTCTATTTAATCAAATATCTTTTTCTCTATTATTTTTCTCCCTAGCTTCTACATGTGAGAGAAAACAGATATTTCATTTTCTGAGTCTGGCTTGCTTCATTTAGTATGATGGTCTTCATTTCTATTCATTTTCCTGAAAATGCCATAATTTATTTTTCTTTCTGATGGAGTAAAACTCCATTGGATATATATAACACATTTTCTTTATTCATCTGATGTTGACACCTAGATTGGTTCCATAATTTGGCTATTGTGAATCATGCTGCTATACACATGGGAATGCATGTATTATTATAGTATGCTGGTTTTAATTCTTTTGGAAAGATTCTGAGGCATGGTATAGCTGGGTCACATTCCATTCTTGGTCTTTTGAGGAACCCCCATTCTGATTTCCATGATGGTTGTACTAACTTACAATCCTGTGGGAGAATTTTTTTGGCGTTGGTGGAAGGGACTCCTTTTCCCCTGCATACATAGAGCTGATCCACTGCATACATACAGCTGGGACTTTAAAAATAAAGTAGTCCCTTCATTCATCTTTTCTGGTTTTCCTCTGGTTGCCAGTTCTCTGAGATGTTTGGCATTTTCCTGCAGCCTCCCTACCTCAATATGTTATCACAGAACTGTGGCTTTAATTTGGTTTTCAGGTGCTGCTACAATATTAGTTTTTTCTGCCCATTTTTCTCAGTTGTCAGGAATTTGCTTTTAAAAGAGATTCAAGATTATATGTTAAATTATGGGATGAAAGTTTTGTAGAACTTTATCTTGAAATATGACCCTAAAATTATGAATGTAAATATACTTAATAAAATTTAAATTAATTATATTAAGTTTGAAGGTGTTTCTCTAAAAGTGGCACAAAGGAACAAGCTTCCTCTCTTTAATTTGTTTTAAAACCACAGGAATACTCTTGCAAAAATATTCAAAGACTTTATCAGTTTTCTCAAGGGCTTTCTTAATTCTTTGTTATTTTAATCATGTTCTTTCTTTGAAAATATTCATCCTATCATCATCTTTGTTGATGTTTCTGAGATAGAAATTTAAGGATACAGAGAGAACACTGAGTCTATAAAAGAACTATATCCCCGTGAAATTATAGAGCAAACAACTTGTAAACAACTCTTTTGCCAGACAAAGGAGCCTAAGGGACAGAAAAGAGCTGGAATATAAAGACAAACAAACCACAAATTACTTTATAACTTTCCAGTTCCATATAAGTTTTCTAGAATGTAGCAAAACAGAAATAAGATTTAAATAGAGACCATTAACCTCTAGGGTATGGTGACATCTCATTGGACCATAACTCTCAGGCCCAATTACTGCATCCATTACCTAACCACCAGAGACATTGATGTAAACTGAACCCCACATACCAAACCAGACAAGACCCTCTAGAAATTGCTCAACATTCCCCAGCCATGAGAAAAGCCCAGTCCCTGTGGGTTCTACATATTCTACCGAATTATTTACCCTGATAAAATCCTGATCTAAAGCCCTGGGAGTACGTCCCACTCTTGAGATTGCCTAAATTCTATTCTAAAAATGTGTACCTTTACTTTATGTAATAAATGTCCTTCTCTGCTGCTAAAACCTAACTCATTCTCTCTTTTCTTTTCTTTCTTTCTTTCTTTCTTTTTTTTTTTTTAAATAGCTTCTGCACTAAGTTGCTGAAGCTGGCCTCAAATCTGTGATCCTCCCGCAACGTCCTGAGTATGGGGATTCCAGGAGTGTGCCACCACACTTGGCCTCCAGAAACTTTTCAAGAAGATTCCAGCAGTGCTTTTAAGTTTCCCCAATGCCAAGCTGAGAATCCTGTACCTTCTTCTCACATACCACCGCCACTGGAGATGAATATCATCCAACTTTTGCAAACCCTCAAGCTTTCTTGTTTTGTACTTTGAAAGTTCGTGACATACCATGGTGCAAGTCTCATTAGGTTTTTAATAAAATATTTGTTAGCTCTTTTCTAATTGGGAAGGTTCTGTTCTTTTCACCTCAAGAAATCACTTAGGAGACAAACAGCAACATACAATAATTGGATTTGATTGGGTCTAATTGATTTATTTGAATGCTAATGAAACAGCGCCTCCAGTGTGCTTTGTCTCCCTTAAATTTTGATGACACTGAAGCAGTCATTTGTTTCCCTTCCTGGCCACCCATCTCTTCCCACCATCACATGAGCCATTGTCCCTGGGCCATCAGCGTTGTTTATCTGAAAGCCTTTTAATTTTCTGTGGGTGAAGTTGGACAGGAGCTCGCAGTTCTCCCAGCTCTGCCCCCTCCCATGTTTGTTGCCAAGGGAACCACCTCACTGAGTCAACAATGAAAGAAGGATCAAATTTTTTTTTTTTCCTTTTGCCTTGATGAGAACCACTCACATGTCCTCTTGCATCAGACACCAGTGCCACTCCTTTTGCCAATTTCTTTTTCTACTATCTGAAAACAATTTTTATTTATGATGAAAGACAAAAGAGAAAAATTTGACCAGCCAGGATTGTGAGAGTGGGCTGAGGTCTATGCCATAGGAGCAACGTGTACCCACTACTCTCTGTAACTAAAATTTGATTATTAGATATGTCAATAGAATTCTCTGGCTATGTGACCAGTTTATCCTTGTGGGATAGATGAGTTTGTGTTCCATTTTGACCATTGCTTAGACAGATAACGAGCCTTCCAACCCATGCAGAAAGAAGTCAAAACGTCCTCTGCTTCTGTCTATAGTGCCATCATCTAGTTGCATAACTGGCTGCCAACCTCTGAAGAACCTCCTGCACTGTGTATATATATCTCACCAAGTTGCTGTCTGGAAACTTTAGAGGCTGGTATAAGACATGATGGGGAATGTGCCGGTTTTGGGAAATGGCTTGGTACTAATTTTAAAATGTATTGTAAAATAGCTTTGGTGTTGCACAGACACTCAGTCAGAGAAGGGAAGCAGCAGAGTTCCCTGCACCAAAAGTGATTAGCAAGAACACAAAAGAGTTGCAGCCCAGGGCCTTCATATTTTAAAGACAAGTTTACATAATAAATAACTTCTAGCCAACAGGCTAACATTTCCAAGGATGCAGGAGGATGGTACAGTTCTTTTACAAAGAAGGCAGATACCATGTGACCCCTGACTATGATAATCAAGTAACACATTTTGATCATAACAAAGGCTTGGGCCTGCACTGGAGATGAGGGCGGGCCTACATCTACAGGAAGAAGGCATTTAGTCAAGCAGGGTGTAAGATAAGTGAGTTTTTATAATCATATCAAAAGAATTGCCCCAGAGTTAATGGGAGGATCAACACCTGTGTCAGGTCAGGAAGACTACTGGTTAAGCAAAGATGGGAGATAATAATCTTTATAAAAACTGTTCGGTATTGAAAACCTTCAGTGTCTTATTTTCAAGGCACTCCACTTTGTCACTCTCTGATGTAGTACTTTATAATATTCTGTCCCTTCTTTCTACCTTTGTAATAATAAAAATTGCTTAAGCTTGCAGCATAGTTCTGGCTATTCTTTTCTAAAGTAATTAAGAACAAGAACCCGTGGCTGCATCTCACACCATTACAGTTTTGGCGCCCCAACATGGGGCTCCATCTGGCACCATTATAAGACAGAGTCTTTACATTCCTTTCACTCAGTACTCCTTAACCTGGCCTCTTTTGAGTTGTAGCAGTACGGTCTTGTGAACATAAAGAGGAAAGAAGGCCCTTGGATGAGAAAGGAGAGAGTTTGGGGTAAGAGAAAAATTGTCCATTTCCATCCTCAATTTTTTTATGCAGAAAATATATTTTCATAGGAGAGAATATCAATGAGGAAGATGAAAATGATGTTTCAGATGACCAAGCTAAACAGAGCAGCAGATATAGAGCATATAGTCTAGAACACGAAAATCTAGCACTGTTCTCCATACTGCAGTTTTCATGTGGTAAAGGGAAATGCCCTGATGGTTTTCCTATGTTTTATACCTTTTAAGCTGCCAATTTTTCTGCCTATTTTCTCAGTTTATCAATTGTAATCATTCCTCAAACTGTGATTGTTCATCACCAGCACCAGCATCATCTGTGGCTCTAAAACTAAATGTAGATATCTGGGTGGAGGCCAGGCAGGTAAGCTGTTGACAATTGGCCCCGGGTGATTCTCACAAAGACTATAATGTAAGAGTACCTGTGGTAGCAACAAAAAGACTCTTCTAAAAGAAGGGTACAGGTTAATGTTCCTAGAACATAAGTCTATATCTGGGTCAGCTTTTGTGGGATCCACAATGTACCTGAACTTTTTCCAAAATGTTATTTTGCATGTGTCTGCATGCAATTTTGTTTTTTGGTGAAGGAATTGTGATCTCCAATTAAATACTCAAAGGAATTCATAATTTTCTCTAAAATATTACAGAATAATTGTTCTTGAAATGTTTGTTGACATCAGAAACAATGTCTGGTATCATGAAAATAAAATGTCTTGAATCACCCACTCACCAACTTTCACTCAATCTTTGTCTCCTACAAAACACCTGCCTCTATCCCAACTTGGACATTAAAATTGTCTAGATTCAGCTAGGCTTGGCAGTGCATGCTTATAATCCCAGGATTTGGGAGGCTCAGACAGGATGATCACGGGTTTGTGGCAAACCTCAGCTACTTAGTGAAGCCCTCTGCAACTTAGTGAGATTTTGTTTCAAAATAAAAAATAAAAAATAGGGCTGGGAGTGTAGCTCAAAGGCAGAATGCCACTGGGTTCAATCTCCAGTACTCCAAAAAAAAAAAAAAAAAAAAAAGTCTAGGCTCGCCAAAACCTGAATTACTAAATATATTTAGTTTGTATGCAACCCCAGGTAATACAGTGAATATGTTAAGGGCTTTCCATTTAGAAGCAAATGACTGCCTTGAGCCAGAAAGCAAAAGGTTAATTTTGTCCTCTGCCCACATTGCAAAAACAAAGTCAGTGTTGATTCGATCACTCCACTTCTGTAAAATCCAAAGTGGTTTCTGAGAAACCTCTCGCCACTTTCAAGAGTGAACGATTAGGACACTCATGATTAGAGAAATCAGATTAATTGGCCCAGAGTGTGATGTGAGAGCGTGTCTCTAATGAAGATAGCTGTGCAGAGTGGATTCACACAAATCTAGATCCAAAAGAGTTCAGAGAACTGGGATAATGTTTCTCAAAGTATGCTTATAAACTACATAATTTTCCAAAGTTTGATAGTTTTGAGTTTGATTTCTTTTTATTCAGTGTTATATAAGGATAAAGCTTACAGAACAGAGACGGCAACATAATTAAGTCCAACACCAAGCACACTGTTAATAAATAGCAATATGGGATCTAGTCTCTACTTGTATTCTACAGGGAATATATAATTTTATCCGGATGGTTATTTCAGAAGGCTGAGACCTAGGAAACAATTACATAATCATAAAAATTTGGTCCTGGGCATAATTAAGAAGCACATTACACCACTGCCTTTTCTTAGGTATTTTTAAACTTCTCATCCTACATTTGAGACATCTCAATGTAGTTCTCCTCCTTGCAACCAGAAGAATCCAACTTAAGTATGAAAGAATACATTTCAAAAATCATATGGCAGATGGAAATATACTTCTAATGTAGTCAAATGGTGAAGGATGTTCTGAAATCAGCCAGGCTGGAGACAGGCTTTGGGAAGGGTGGAAACTCCACATAACATGGTTTACTGCTCTAAAAAGGGTATAGTTATGAGATCAGGGAATACATTCCCAATTTAGTCAATATTGAGAGAAACAAAACACTTTTAGCTTTTATTATTTCCTTTACTAGTCTCTAAAATTATAAGTACCCCAGAGCTCAAGCTCAGGTGATTCTTCATTGGTCAATATTTTCACACTAACAGATATCCAAGGAAGTTGGGACTAAATCTATAGCCATAAATAGTGTTAAGTCACTTGTCATCAGGTGGTTAGTAAGACTGTTCTCTGTGTCTTGTCTATTTTTTGCTCTCTCTCAATGACTGTGCAAAGAAGGGGCTTGCCTCCTGGAAATAAACTTAACATACGCTTCGTTTATCATAAATAGAAATGAGTACTAAATTAAGACCTTAGATTCAGTAGGATGTCTAAGCAAATTCAGTAGATAAAAAGTTATGTCAAAGAGGTATGTCCACCCCTGCCTACAGGCTACACATATCTGTGGAAAGAGTTCCAAAGTGGAGTTTGCTGAAGGCCCTTTTAGGTGTCTTCCTCATCAATTAACTTACTCTTTCACAAAGACCTAAAGTATTAGGTACAACTGTTGCCCTGATTTCTACTGATTGGGTGAACCACTCTTGACTTGTCATTTATTGTGGTATGCAGGATAATGCCCCCCAAATGTTCATATCCTAATCCTCAGGACCTGTGGATGTGTTGCTTTACAAGGTAGAAAGCAATTTAGTCAGTAGATGAAATTACACATGAGAATCAGCTGACCTAATGAAATGAGGAAATAGCCTTAGTTATCCAGGTAGAGCCCATGTGAGCAGAATCTTTAAAAGACAAAGAGGGAGGTCAAGACGCTGATGTCCGCAGAAGAGGATTTGATCTGCCATTGCTGTCTTTGAAAACTAAAAGATGCTAGGAGCCTGGGATTGTGACAGCCTCTAAAAGTTGGTGAAGGCCAGGAGACAACTCTTCTCCAGAGCCTCCAGACTACAATGCAGCCCTGAAAATGCTTTGATTTTAACCAAGGAGGACCACTCAGTCTTTTGATCTACAGAACAGAAAGATTTAAAAAATTTTGAATTATTTTGTTACTAATATTGTAGTAATGTGTTGTTAGAGCAATAGAAAACCAGTTCATCAGATTCATCAGATGTTTATATCTCTTTCCCCCTTTTCTTTTTAGAACAAAGTATTTTAGAGGGGTGTGTGTGTGTGTGTGTGTGTGTGTGTGTGTGTGTGTGTTTTATACTGGGAATGAACCCAGAGGAGCTCTACCACTGAGATACACCCTCAACCCTTTTAAAATTTATTTTAATGTTTGGAATGCTGGGAATTAAAAGCAAGGACATTCTACCTCTGAGCTATATGCCAGCTCTATTTTTTTTTTTTTGAAGCAAGGTCTCACTAAGTTAATGTGCACTGGCCTGGACCCTGAAATCTTCAGCCTCCCAAGTACTAGGGTTAGAGATGTGCACCACCATGCCAAGCTCATTTGTTTTTAATAAAATCTTGCTAAATTGCTCAAGCTGGTCTTGAACCTGGGATCTTCCTGTCCCAGGCTCCCAAGAACTAGGATTACAGGCATGTGCCACCATGTCTGTAATTTATTTTTAAAAAATTAACCTGATTTTCCTCAGAGAGGAGGCTTCATATTTTTTCTCTCATCCTCTTTAATTGCTTCTTGTATCTGGGGAGTGCCTTAACTACTTTAAGGAAGAAAGACGATGATATAAACAGAGGGAAATCATAAGCAGCTAAAAATTCTATCACAGGGAGGTAGTCATTGTCAAATTTAGGCCTCTGGCTTAAGAAGCCTCAAAGCTATTAATGCCAATCTCGGTGTTCTGCATGAGGATGGGGAAGGAGCAGGTTGGGAGCTGGAGAGAGGCTCACTGAATGCTTTGTGCATGTGTATATCACTCTGAAATTCATCATGATGTATGATTACAATGCACTGAATGGGGTGGGGAAATGAGGGAGTCAGGTATAGGATGGGAAAGATACAGGAGAAAGTTCAGCTTACGGTATTGGAGAAAGTTCAGCTTACGGTATTGGCTGTGAGAAGAACCTGTTTAGACTGTTTACAGCATATACCACTGCTTAGTAATATTTGAATCTTGATGAGGTGTGGCTCTACCTTATAAAAAGAATGATAGCATTTATAAATTTAACTTTTCATTCTGTTGCTTATTTCTAAGCAAAGAACTTAGCTGAATATTTCCTTCATGTCACAATAATACAACATTTTAAATGTATTAAGTGCTTTGGCTTTTTCCACTTTTAAAATTATCTAAGCAAACTTTCATAAAGTTTAAATATTTAGAACATGTTATAAAACAATGATACCTAGATAAAAGAACTAACACATATAGAATAACTCATATGTTCTTTGTTCTCTACTAGATATTTTCTCACACATCATCTCATTTAACATTTTTAATAATAAAGTGATACTTGTTTTTCACATAAAGAAACATTGGCTCAAGTAGTCACATAATTTTCTCAACATGTTCTAGTTAGTATATGGCTTAGCTGGAATTGAAATCCATATCAAGCTGGGTGTTGTGGCACATACCTGTAATCCCAGGCCTTGAGAGGCTGAGACAGGAGGACTCAAAGCCAGCCTTAGCAGCTCAGCAGGATCCTGTTTCCAGATTTAAAAAAAAAAATAGGGCTGGAGTGTATCTCAGAGGTAGAATGCCACTGAGTTCAATCTCCACTAAAATGAAAGAAAGAAGAAAAATAAAGAATAAAAGAAAGTAAGAAAAAAAGAAATCCAGATCTGTTTGATTCTGTTTCCTTCTTCCAACAGTATATTGTTTTATAGCTAAGCAAGTAATAAATATGAAAGTAAAGTTGGCATCTTTATAGCAGGGACTAGTCAAAACATGTACATTGGTTAAGCAGAATTTTTAAAAGGCTTTTTTAGAGCAGTTTTAGGTTTCCAGAAGGATGATTGGATAACATAGTTCCCATACAACCCTCTTTTGCTTTTCCACCTGATAGTTTGTCCTAATAGTACCCTCTTGCATTAGTATGATTTATTTGTTCTAACATGTGAGCCAAGAAGAATACATTAATATTGTCAGGTGTGGTGGCACACACATGTAATCCTAGTACTTGGAAGGCTGAGACAAGAGAATTGCAGGTTTGACGGCAACCTCAGCAACTTAGATGAGACCCTATTTCACAATGAAAAGGGCAGGGATGTAGCTAGGAGGTAGAATGTCCCTGGGTTCAACAACATGTCCCCTCAAAAGAGAATATATTAATATTAACAAAAATCCATAGTGCACATGGTTCACTTGTTACTTTGTATAATTCTGTGAGTTTTTGACAAATGCCTAATGTTCTATATCTACCTTTATAATACCATGCAGAAGAGTTCCATTGCCCTAAAATTGCCTGGAGCTCCACCTATTCTTCCCACCTTCACGCTGAGCCCCTGGCAACCACTGATCTTTTGACCTCTCTGTAATTTTCTCCTTTCTATACATAATAGTTTAAATCACAGAGTATATAACTTTTTCAAGCTGTACTCTTTCTCTTTGCAATATGTACTTCAAGTTCCTACATGTCCTTTCATGGCTTGCTAGTTTATTTCCTATTATCTTTGAATAATGTTCATTTATCTGGAGGTACTAGAGTTTGTTTACCCATTCACTTACTGAGAAACATCCTAGTTGCTTCTAATGTGACATAATTATAAATATAGTGCTATAAATATTTGTATGCAGGCCTTTGTGTGGATAAAAGCTTTCAGTTAATTTTGACAAGGTTTATTGTTGCTGGATCCTATCTTTGTAAGAAGCTGCCAAGGTGTATCATTCTGTCTTCCTGTCACCAATGAATGAGTATTCCTGTACTCTGCATCCTCAGAATCATATTTGTCACAGTTTAGGATTTTGTCCATTCTACTCTATGTTGGTAGCATCTCATTGTCAGTTGAATGTATAATTCCCAAAGTACATATGGGGTTGAGAATCTTTTCTTTTTTTAATTTTAATTTTTATTATTTTTTAATACAAATTTTTTATTGAACATAAATGGTATACATTTAAACTGTACTTGGTGCCCTCTCCCCCCCGCCCCTGTTTTGCCTTCACCCGTCCCACCAATGATTTTCCAGGGTAACCATGTCATATTCATACTTTTACACATATTGGATGTAGACCCTCATTAATCAAGATCAGCCTTCCTCCTCTCCTATCTTTCCATTAAAACTTTGCTGATATTTCCCCTCCATTATCTTGAGTCCCACTGGTATCCTCTGTGTTTCCAAGTTTGGGCATATTAGAGGAAACATATGTACCTTCTCCTTCTGTGCTTGGCTGATCTCACTTAACATAATGTTCTCCAGGACTTTCCATCTTCTTGCAAATGATATTATTTTGTTCTTCTTTATGGCTGAAGAGAATTCCATTGTGTGTATTTCCCAAGGTTTTGCAATCCATTCATCTGTTGATGGAGTCCTGGGTTGGTTCCAGTTTTTGGCTATTATGAATTGTGCTGCTATGAACATAGGGATGCAAATGTTGCTATAGTTCTCTGAATTCAACCCCTTTGGAAAAATACCCAGGAGTGGTAGAGCTGGATCATATGGTAGATCCATCCTCAGTTTTCTAAGGAATCTCCAAACTGATCTCCAAAGTGGCTGAACTAGTTTGCACTCTCACCAACAGTGTCAAAGAGTTCCTCTTTTCCCCACATATTCAACAGCATTTGTTGTTATTTGATTGCTTTATGCTTGCCACTCTGACTGGGGTTAGATGGAATCTCAGTGTAGTTTTGATTTGCATCTCCCTGATGGCCAATGATGTAGAATATCTTATCATGTATCTATTGGCCCTTTGTATCTCTTTTTTTGTGAAGTGTCTATTCAGTTCACTTGCCCATTTCTTAATTGGGTTGTTTGTTTTACTTGTGCAGAGTCTTTTGAGCTATTTGTATATCCTGGATATTATTAGCTCCCTATCAGAGTGGTGACTGGTAAAGATCTTTTCCCATTCTGTAGGCTTCCTCTTTAGGTTATTGATGGTTTCCTTTGATGAGAAGAAACTTTTTAGTTTGATGCTATCCCACTTGTTAATTCTTGCTTTAATTTCCTGAGCTTTGGAGGTTTTGTTGAGAAAGTTACTGCCTGTGCCAATATGTTGTAGTGTTGAGCCTATGAACTCCTCTACTAACTTCACAGTCTCAGGTCTAAATTCTAAGCCTTTGATCCATCTTGAGTTGATTCCTGTGCATGGTGAGATATAGGGGTTTAGTTCCATCTTTCTACAAATGGATAGCCAGTTCTCCCAGCACCATTTGTTGAAAAGGCTGTCTTTTCTCCAGCATATGAGTTTGGCCCCTTTATCAAAGATTAATTGACTAAAGATGTGTGGATTTGTTTCTGTATCTTCTATTCTAATCCACTGGTCAGTATGTCTGTTATTGTGCCAGTACCATGCTGTTTTTACTACTATTGCTCTATAGTATAATTTGAAGTCTGGGATTGTGATGCCTCCTGCATGTTTCTTATTGCTGAGAATTACTTTGGCTATTCTGGGTCTTTTCTTTCTCCATATAAAGTTCATGATTGATTTTTCTAGGTCTATGAAGAATGTCACTGGTATTTTAATGGGAATTGCATTCAATCTATAGATAAGTTTTGGCAGAATGGCCATTTTGATTATATTTATTCTGCCTATCCATGAGCACGGGAGATCTTTCCATCTTCCAAGGTCTTCTTCAATTTCTTTCTTTAATGTTTTATAGTTTTTATTTTAGAGGTCTTTTACGTCTTGGGTTAGATTTATTCCTAGGTATTTTATTGGTTTTGAAGTTATAGTGAGTGGAATTGTTTTCTTTGTTTCTTTCATTGTGGATTCATTGTTGGCATAAAGAAAAGCCACTGCTTTCCTTAGGTTGATTTTGTATCCTGCGACTTTGCTGAATTTGTCAATCAGCTCCAGAAGTCTTTTGGTAGAGTTCTTTGGGTCTTCCAGATAAAGGATCATGTCATCTGCGAATAAGAATAATTTTAACTCCTTTCTTCCTATGTGAATTCCTTTGATTTCCTTCTCTTGTCTTATTGCTGCAGCAAGAGTCTCAAGGACTATATTGAAAAGGAGTGGTGATAGTGGGTATCCTTGTCTTGTTCCTGACTTCAGAGGAAATTCTTGCAGTTTTTCCCCATTCAATATAATGCTGGCTTTGGGTTTACAGTATATTGCCTTAATGATGTTGAAGTATGTTCCTTTTATCCCAGTTTTCTGCAGTGTTTTTAACATAAATGGGTGTTGGATTTTGTCGAATGCTTTTTCAGCATCTATTGCTATGATGATGTGGTTTATGTTCTTGGTTCTATTTATGTGGTGAATAACATGTATTAATTTGTGTATGTTGAACCAGCCTTGTTTTTCTGGGATGAAACTAACTTGGTCATGATGTATTATTCTCTTGATATAGTTTTGAATGCGTACGGCTAGTATTTTGTTTAGAATTTTTGCATCTATGTTCATTAAGGATATTGGTCTATAGTTTTCCTTTCTTTTCATATTCCCAGTTGTCATCTGGATGTCTTCTTTAATGAAGCATCTGTTCAGATCTTTTAACTTCTTTGTAAACAAATTGATTTTGTACTGAGTTTTAGGAGCTCTTTGTATACATTTTTTTTGGGGGGTGTGGTACTGGGGTTCTTGGAATCCCTTCTACCTCCAAGCTACACTCTGAGACCTATTTTTTATATTTTTATTTGGAAACAGGGTCTCTTAAACCAGCGAGGGTGGCTTCAAACCTGCAGGATCCTTCTGTCTCCACCTCCCAAGCGCAGGGATTACAAGCGTGCGCCACCACGCCTGGCCTTTGTATACTTTTGGATAACAGTCCTTTTATAAGATGTCTTTTGCAGACACATCTCAGACCATGGCTTGTTCTCTCACATGCACAAAAGTGTCCTTACAGAGCAGACATCTTTATTGTTAGTAAAGTCCTATTTGCCAATATTTTCTTACATAGATTGTGCCTTCTGTTAAATCTAAAAAGACATCACCAAATCTGAGGCTTAAAACTTTGATGTTATCTTCAAGGATTTTTATAATTTTGCATTTTACATTCAGCTCTATGATCCATTTTGAGTTAATTTTTGTGAAAGGTTAAAAGTCTGTTCCTAGATTTATATTTATTTTTACATGTGAATGTATGGTTGTTCAACACTCTTTTTTCTATTGAGCAGGTATTATATTGTTTATAAGGTGATGATTCCTCCTATTAACCTTTTAAGTATTATAGAAGGCAATTGGTTCTACTTAGTGTTGGTCTCTAGGGGGCCTCCAGGTGTCTTTTCTAAACTCTTCTATATTTGTAAAGAAACTGGCTATGATTATTTTGAGGAAAAGAAAACTAATTGGCTATTCAAAGGATGGAGTTAGGGCTCATGTACAAAAGTAGAATCAAATGTGTTGCCATTTGAATTCCTTTTTCCCTAATACTGAGGTATTTTGTCTTCTTACCTTTGTCAAAGTGATAAAGTGGAGACCATCTTCATTTTGGATGCAGACCTCCACACCACTCAGACATAAATACACTTTCTTAGCGTCTGGGACTCTTTTAAGACCTTTCACCAGTGATAATGTTAGAGACTTTGCTTGTATGTTCAATATGCTAAGCAGGCCTCTGCTCCTTTTGCTGAAAGAAATTGAGACCACTGAAGGCTAAATAAAGCATTTTTCAACAGAAATCAGTGAGGATCTCCAGAATTATCCATTGACATTTATAACTAAGGCCCTGACAGCAACAAAATATTTTTCTTGCTTTGTTCTCATATTGAGATGCACTGATGATTCAAAGTATGATTCAGCAAATTCTAGGATACTTGAACAAATCCATAATACTGTTTGTTGCATATTAACATGTCTAACTGGTAACATGTTCATAGCTTTTCATTTTGATACATTTTAAGCATAAAATGAGAACTTTGCCAGTTTGGTCTATATTATATACTCCCTAAATGAAGATGAAATCAAATTACTTTTGTTGGTTTGCATAAATTCCCAAATAGAAAAATTACATTCACAAAGGCTTTTCACCATGTCAAAAAAGAGTGCATAATTTTGATATTTAAACATATAGTAATCAAAATGTTGCACGTGGATTTGCTGATTTCAAAGCTGCAGTTATGCATACTATTTTATTAATTCAAAGAACTACTTAATAAATAAATGATTGGCTTCAGTTTCTTCTGTAAAAAGAAAACATTTCACGTTACACTGATTTCCCTTTGGTTTACTCATTTATTCCTCAAACACAGTTTGAACATTTATTATGAACCAGGAAATATTTTAAATGATCAGAGAACACAGTTGAGTAAGAATTGGTCTTTTTTCCAAGAATATATGGCCCATAGAGAAGATGACCTTTCAATATGATGCCAAAAAAAACTGTATCTGTGCCTTAAACATGCAAAACATGTACACCTTATTGATAAGAGCAGGAGATTTCATATGGAATTTGAGAAAGGTTTAATAAAGCATGCCTGATAAAGCTTACAATCTCAAATATAGACCTTCAAAATTAAACATCTTAAAAATAAAAACTAGAGGTTCTCTGTGTGTCTGCATCTATGCTCTCTTGGGGCTTTTTTTTGAGATTTGGTTCTTTTATCAAAAGCCATGGTCCATAGATTAAGTGTAATTTGGATTTATTAGAAATGGCCTGGTGAAAGTTATAACCTTCCTGCATATAGAAAGAATCAGGTCTGATGAAAGCAGGAAGAGATTGTGAATGTAAATGGATGAAAGGCCATTTGGCCTCACTTGATTAGTTTCCAAATCCTTTCATGAATAATTTAATAATGGCTCTTCTCCCAATTAGCACAATCCTGACTCTTCCCTAATCTACAACTTAAATAGCTAAAAATAGAAAGATCTGTACTGGTAATTAAAAAAAAGCATGATTACTGAAGTTGAAAAGGATGTGGTATTTCTTGTAGTCATATATATAATCTAGTGAAAGAAAAGAAGGAAAAAATAAAATAAACTCTTTCAAGAATGTGGTGGTGTTGGTATAACTCAAATTTAAAAGAAAGTTTGAAATATATCACTCAAGGACTTATTATATAGAATATTTTACATTGTTTGCAACTACAGGAATTCATTTGGGGTCTACATCTTGTTTGCTGTAATGAATCATTTACTTGCTTTTGAACAAAAACATGCAAGTCAGTCCAACTAATGCTAAATTCAAGAGAAAAGAGATGTAAAACAACTTGAGAAGAAGAGCCAGGAAAGCACAGATAATTAGAAGAGCCAAAGAAAAATACTGACAATTGTTTAAAAATAGGAATAAACATCAGTAAATGGAAGAAACATCACTCAAGGGAGGAACTCTGTGGATACCCAACACTCCTGTGCAGCTGCTCTGGTTTCTTTTCAAAACATGAGCCAAGAAAATAACTCTGGGAGCTATTCTTAACTTTAAATGGGGAATGTAACCCTGCAGATTTATAGGGATGCTCCGTGTTGATTACCACTGCTGGGGAATTTAAGTAAGCTAGAGACTGAAAATTCCAGATGCTAAAATTGGCACATTATATTTCCACATCGGAAGTTTGATGCACATAAAACACAAACATACATGATTTTTATGTTCATTATTGTGCAATTCATATCTTTGCATTTTAAATCCTTTGGAAAGCTACTTTTGAGAGATATATGAACTATTATCCTCATTTTGCATTTTCTCTTTTTGTTTGAAATATGAAGGCACCTTGTAAGTAGAAAGAGACTTCATCTAGTGAGAGCTTATTATTGACATATCCTGTCATAAACATACAAGATGAAATAAAACAGATTTCTGGGTCCTTGTGGTTGTGGGGAGAAAAGACATAGCCATGTAATGGACTCAAGAGCTGAACCTTGGTTGTGCTGCTTTTTCTTATGAGGAATATTTATCTCCTGTTTTTTCCCAAATGTATAAAATAACAAGAGTCTCATTGTTGGATTAATGAGTAAAATAAATGAAAATAAATTTTGTGAAAGTTATAAGTTGGAATAAACAGGATGGCTATTACACAGGTCCTATTGCTGAAACAAATGTATTACAAAGAGTTTCAGAAACCAGCAGCACTATACTGAAGCTCATGTATTACATAACGTCTCTCAGGAAATTGCTTTTAAAAAATGGCATAGTTACTGTTTAAAAGATACAAACTCATTTTTACTTTACTCCTCCTTTGCTTCCTAAGAAGAACAATGGGTTTGATTAACTTTTCCTAGCCTCAAAATTCTGGCTCTACCATCTACCAGCTGTATAAATTGCTTAATTTCTTCTTCCCTATTTTTTCATCCACCAAATAAGGATGACAGCACTGCTTTGCTGTGTAGTTGTGACTCTTAAATAAAATGTGTCTAGTACAATGTTTAGCATACAGTTGGAACTCAAAAAATGCTATTCACTCTTCACTGTATTATAACTATTAGTCTTATCAACAGCTTCACATTGCTGCTGCATAAATCTTTGCAAAGAATTTTGTCTTTAACTTTAACTGTTATTCTTTATATAAAATCAAATAATATGTGAGTTAAAAATAAACATTACCTACTCCAATCTTTCAGGGTGTTATATTCTTCAGTGAAGTCTAAGTACACTAGTTAATAATGTTATCCCCCTCCTGTTGTAAATAGGCCCAGAGGGTGATATGACATTTCAGAACACACAGAGGTGAAAGTTAGATTTAGGGTCAGGTCACAGGTCTCTTGGATCAGTGTTTCTATGTTCTCTGCCACCTCCCTAAAGATGTGTTTGTAATTTAGAAATTATTTTCAAAAATCAACTCTTAGAACTTATTCTTTTTGCATAATTGACATAACCGAAACTTTATACCTATTGAACATCAACTCCCCATTTGCCTCTCTCCTGCTCCCTGGGAACTGCCATTTTATATTTTAGATACCTCAGATATGTAGAATCATGCAGTACTGGCCTGTGTGGTTTATCTTACATAGCATGTCTTTCAAGTTCATTAATTGTCACATATGGCAGAATTTTCTTCCTTTTTAAGACTGAATAACATTCTAATATATGTATATACCACTTTTTAAATACATTTATGCATTGATGGACATTTAATTTTTTCAATCTTCAGCTATTATGAATAATGTTTTAGTGACCTCAGGAGTACAGATATCTCTTCAAGGTTCTAATTTTTTTTGTGTTTGTGTGGTACTGGGGATGGAAACCTTCTCCAGGCTATCCTCCCAGACCTATTTTATATTTTTATTTGGAAACAGGGTCTCTTAAGCTATTGAGGCTGGCTTGGAACCTGTGCGATCCTCCTGTCTTCACCTCTCAAGCAGGGGAATTACAAGCATGCACCACCACACTCAGCAAGATTCTAATTTTAATTATTTTATATATGCTCACACGTAGACATATTACTGAATCATATATCCTGAAGGATATCATACTGTTTTTGTAGCAGCTGCACCAATTAACATCCCCACCAATCACAAGGGTTCCAGTTTGTCCACATCCACTTGCATCATGGCCACCTTCTTTTTATTTTCACCCATCTTTCTTTCACAAAATCATCTCCCTGGACCTCAAGTTTATACATCTTTTTCTGGCCAAACTGAAAATCTATAAAGTTTCTCTGCTTTAATTTTTGTTCCCAACATTCAGTGTGCAACTCACTGAAAACAGACATTAATATCTATAATGCAGTCTAGACACTGTGTTGTTTTGAGATTTCGTCCGCCAGCCTAATTAATCCATCATCTTTGCTGGCCACCAGCCAACAAGTCTTATTAGCTAGGGTAGTCTGCATACATGGTGATGAGACTTTCTAGTTATCCTCTTCCATTCAATGGGGAGTCATGTAACTGAGGAACTGTGTTTGCAGTAACCTGTGAGCTTTATTTCACTTTATATGCAATTGTTTCAACTCACTCTGTCTTACAGGGCTCCCATCTCTTCCTTGCCAAGCTCCAAATCCATTCACCTAAATTCAGCTATTTATTTTTTGTTATTTTTCTTTGTGGAGAAGGAGTCCAGTCATAGGTATCCCTATTCAACCATCTTGCCAGAAATCAAAGAGAACTTGTTGACATGCCAGAAGTATTTTACTAAAAATTGTATTTACCTATTGGTCTATCCCAAAGAGTGAATCTCAAAGAGAAAAACTGAGAATGTAATGAAACTCCAGAATAAAATTTTCAGTGAAATTAAGAAAATGAAGACATCTAGAATTTCTGTGTCCCTAAAATTTAGCTGTGTTTACAACCATTATCAGATACTGTGTTTTGGTTATGCTGGTAAACTGTAATGGATAACCTAGGTTTCAGAAGGACATCCTAGACTGCTTAATCTTTCAAAAATTAAACAGAAACTTTATTGAGTTCTACTATATTCCAAAATCTAATTTAAAATTAGAAATAAAACTTCCAAGCATATTTTCTCTTTTTTACCCCATCCACACACAGTCTTTCTTTCCACGTATTGAGATTTGACAAGTAAACTTGTCCACCCAGGCTAAATGCTTTTCCCCTCTTGGAAAATCTACTTTCTTTCCTTTTTTCTCTCTTTCTTTCTTTCTCTCTTTCTTTCTTCCTTTCTTTCTTTCTTTCTTTCTTTCTTTCTTTCTTTCTTTCTTTCTTTCTTTCTTTCTTTTTCCTTTTTTGCAGTACTAGGGATGGATACCAGGGGCATTCTACCTACAAGCTATACCCCTAGCCTTATTTTTTATTCTTTATTTTGAAATAGAATCTCACTAAGTTGCACAGGACCTCACTAAGTAGCTGAGGCTGTGTGTGAACCCATGATCCTCCTGTCTTAGCCTCCCAATTACTTGGATTAAAAGCATGTGCCACCACACCCAGCTTGGTCAGTCTTATTTCCAGCCTGCACCAAGCTTTCAGCTGTCCTGTATGAATAGAATATTAGCTAATATTGGAATAAACGTGCTTCTGGTTCATGTTATCATAGCAGTGTTTTCATAGTAGTTTACCTCATTTCCTATTTTTCTTTTAAAGTCTCAGGTAACATCACTTAATTATATGAAACTACTATGATACTGCTATAAAGTCAATCACTCTATGACATTTGCTGTTTCAAAGCACTATTGGCTATGGAGACAGATTGCTAGGAAAACTGGGGAGGGGGAATGCGTATTCTTTTAGCAAGTGAAGATGAGCTAAAATATATGTGCATATAGCCTTGATGTTTAGCATATTAAACAGGATCATTATCCATTTTATATTTTGAGTCCCTGGGATAACTGTGATCATTCAATGATTCCAGTAAGAGTGTTAAATTTAGTTGAAGTGTGAGTTTTCTGAAAGCAGAGGCTGTAAGATATATCTTTATGTACCAAGTGTGTAGCACTTGTTCCCACCTACTGTGTATATTCTAAGATGCCATTTGTTTAAACTGTATTATTATTTTATATACCACTAACAAAGAATAAAACTACTGTCCACAAGATGGCTAAGTATAACACATCTTTAACATGTCACAAGACAGAGATTCTTGTCCAGAAAATCAAATATTTATACCCAGTGATGGGATGTGAAGCTGTATTCACAGGTGTGTTGTCTTAACATGTGTATGCAAACTGAAAATGAGCTGCTGGTACCCATGTTCCACCAAGACCTGCTCCTAAAAGACTGTGATGAGTAAAAATCTTCCACTGGAAGAAACTCTGACCAGTACTTCTGGTTGTTCACTTTGAAAGGACAAAAACATACCCTATGGTAAGAGTAGATGTTGAATTGTGAATATTATAAATATCTTATATGGTTGGTTAGAAGCCTGGAAAGAAGACCAAGATTTGATTAAGGATAAGGAGGAGTAGGAGATAAGCATTTGGAGGATCTTTGCATTGTAAGTTAATGTTCGCAAGAGAACATCCACCATGAAGAGCAAGTAAATACCATCATCAAGATGATTGGCCAGTAGATGGCAGCCAGCATCTGTTCTTGCCAATTCAGTGCTGGTACAAGGTACTTTAGAAGACAGAAGAAATCCTGGTAGAGGTGACAGCCGTGCAAAGGCCCAAGGATTCCCGCCCACAAAGGCTGACCAACTGCTGTCACTGACTGTCCCATACACTAGCAACACATAGCAGTGCATCATCCTTCCAAAAGACCAGTCATTTGCTAGCAAGTTAATTACATCAAAACCCTCCTGAATTACAAGAGACAACGTTTCGGTCAGATTGTTAATTAGCTCTTAAGTCCCTGACCACAGTGTTCCAGCTAGCAACATTCTAAGGGCTCAGGCTCAGAGAATCTCATCTAATTTTCAAACCCCACAAAATGTTTCCATAAAGGCAAATTTTGTGGCAAAAGCCGAGCAGTAGTGGTACATAGACATGGAACCTACTTATTGATCTCACCATATTCTGGACCATTCAGAAGCTGCTGGCTTTATAGGGTAGTTGAAAGTCCTCTTGGGGTTCAGCTGAAGCTCTGATTTGAATAAGGCACTTTGATGAGGATGTACTGTGACACAATATAATTTAATATCTGCTGGTTTATAGTATATACAATATTTGTAAGACTGAAATATAGTATATAATTATTTAATATCTGTTTTTTACAGTATGTTGGTATTATTAAGTATAGATATATATCTACGTACTATAAATATGCATGTCTGTGGTATATAGATGTACACTCTGATTATGTTTATAGTATGTACAGGTATAGTATGTACATCTATATACTATGAATCAACAGATAGATGTTCTATCTTCCATATCTATCAGTAAGTAGAATGCAAGGTCTGGGAGCCAAGATATAGATGACAGGAATACTCACACGAGCATGCCTACCACATGTTTGGATGCAAAAGCTGACAGAATAACTTGGAAGCCAGATGGAAGCCAGTGTCTGTTCTTAACAACTCGGCACCTATGCCATGGAGTCTAGAGCAGAGAAGCCACAAAGTACAGGCCACACAGTGGCATAAAAATGTGGGTTTCCTTTCTTGAAGCTTGGTTCAACTTCTGCCACTGCTGAATGTTTCATATCAATGTAAAAGGCCCACTCACTCCCAGATACCCATTCAGGGAATGTTTGTTTCTTTGCTTCTTCTTTTAAGGTTCTGTAAGCCCAATTCTCAAAATGTGGATGCTCCATTAAGAGACACAGGGAAGATTCTACCAAACTTAAAACTGTATCTTATTCCTCATCACTTTTTCATCCTCAAGACATTAGACCATTAGACAAGTCAGTTTCTACCCTGGCAGAGATACCCAGCCCGTTCATGATGAAGAGATAGAGCTACCACTCTTCAGTGTAAACAGGGTGATTTGCTTTGTAGTTCAAGAGCCAACTTCACTATAAAAAGCAAATTGAGTAACCATAGGCTGATAAAAAGATGGAAACCATGGCCTCAGAAGCCACAAAGCAAGACAACTATTCCAGAAGAAGTGTTAGCCTAGGAAAGGGTGGAAAACAATGGGTGGGAGAGGAGACAGAAAATGAGTATCTTAGCAAGAATAGCTGTCATTTTTTTAAATGGCCCCTTTTTGTGTAAGTTTCCCCAGAATATCAGTCATTCAGAATGCTAGAAAAGCTTTGCCTGAAAGGAGTTAACTTAATTTGAGAAGGAATGAATCTGAGGATGGAAAGACAGGTATTTTAGCAGAGAACCTTATTATTGCTGTGCCCAGATTCACTTTATTGGGGTGGAGCACACACCCTCCAGGTCTCACACCTTAGCAGCTGTTGGCAACTCACAGTTGTTTCTCTTCTCTTGACTGGAAAACCATAATTGCTGTAGGGGAATGCCTGCAGCTCACACTGGCACTGGATAAACTGGTGGAACTCCTCATGTTCCACAGCTTTTAGTGAAACTAGACTAGTTTTAGCTGGTCTCAGGTGGAGCCAACGCCCTGGCTTAGGTGCTTACCCTTCTCTCCTCTCTCATTCTGCTTCTCCTGAAATCCTTTCCTCAATATGTCATTTGCATAAGGCTCCAGCTTTCTGGTTCTGTCTGTAGGGAACTTCATCTAAGAGCAACAAATGGGTCATTTGATAGACACAAATTTTCTCAGCCACAAATGCCTAGAAAAGGAAAATATTCCTTCTAGACTCTTGTTAACCCAAATCACATATATTTAAAAATAAAAGATGTTCAGGTGTAAAAGTACTTGTAGATTCAACATGTGATTAGCTTTAATAAAATTATACTGGCAGAACAAACATACTAGTTACATTAACCAAAGCAAAAAAACAAAAAGCTTAGATTTACAATAGTAATGTGACTTTTTTTTTCAAGTAAAATTCTGATGTTGGGTTTAAAAACAGAATAATGTAGCTACAAGCATGGGACTACAAATTTAGTCTGCTTTTACATTTTAACATTCATAATCCAAATTCAGAGCATGCTATTGTTGTAGAAGTGCCATACAAACTGTCACTAATAACTTCAAGGATAACATCTCTCATTTTTAACTAAAACCCAGCTATCAAACAATGCCGCTTTCAAGCACGACACCGAAGACGATCTTCTTCGGACTCTTTATTATCCCAGGCTCTTACATACTCTCCTCTTCTCCGCTCCCCGCTCCCCGCTTATATATCCCAAGCAGCCAATCAGCACTCAGATCACTCGCTCCATGCAAAATTAGCTCATTTGTTACAAACAGTGGTATGTTGTGTTCCCGTGCGCCCCATGCTCCGGTTACCGGACTTCCTGAAAGTTGTTTACTGCTTAATGGGCCTCACAGAGCTTCCGCTCGGCGCTATTTTTAGGTCTTCGAGCTAGCAGGCAATGGGTGGGGCTCTTCACAGTTCCCCCTTTTTGTTTTTAAGCAGAAGAGGATAGAGGACTCAACCCCTGCTATAGTTTATGCAATTATTTGCCACCACCTTTTTTGCAGGGACGGGCGAGCAATACAGTGGTAACCCGTATGCAGCTGAGCATATCCTCCTTGGGATGCACCCTCCCGGGGTCCCAAGTGCAGTCCTTGCTGACATTCTGCTTTATGATTTTTCCATTGCGGCTAGCCAAACAGTAGGCGATTGTCCTGCTTCAACCGCCATGAAAGCCTGAGCTAGGAGCATCTGATCCTTGGCCCTCTGCAGAAATAAACGTCTCAGGCAACAGAGACATAGAATGCACAGGAAAACAAAACAAAATCCCAATGCTCCCAACCCGGCCCATTCTTTTAGATGGAATGCTGCCTTCTGGATCCGGGACGCCAGCGTTTGGGCCACTTTGGGTCGATTCGGGTGGTGTTGACCTTGATGATTTCAGCACGTAATTGTTCGGTGAGTTTATCAAACTCCCAGCTCCAGTTGCCTGTAAGATGTTGGGAAAACTCCCGAGAAGTTCTAGAGATGCATTTGTAGTAAAATTTCTAGGGAAGGTCTGGGAGGAGCAACTCAATGGTAATGGAAATGGAAAAGCTGTAAAAATACCCCATTGTTGCTCACTCCATACTGGTTTTGTCCAGATCAGCATGGTGATCAGGTGTATCCATCCCTGAGGCGCCATCTTGCGATATTATTTGACGAGTCAGTCTCTCTGGGATCCAAATCGGATCGGTTCCGTCCTGTGGGAAAACACAAACAGAGCCTCTGGCCCATGTGAGTACCGGATCAGGTCCCTTCCATTTTCCGGTGAGGACATCTTTCCATTTTACCATATCATGGGGAATACTAGAAGGACAAAAATGGCGATCTGCGGCCGATTTGCCATTAATATCTAAATTTAAAAAATTTAAAGTAAAAAGTGCCAAAGATCATCGCTGCCTTGGTTTCAGATTCTCACCTATTTCCCCTTTTTGTTTTATTAGACATTCTTTTATTGTGCGATGGGCGCGTTCAACAATGCCCTGTCCTTGAGGATTATATGGAAGGCCATGTTTTAATGTTACGCCCATCTGTTTACAGAAAGACTGAAATTTTTGTGAGGTATAAGCCGGACCATTATCAGTTTTTATTTCTTTTGGCACATTCCATGCTGCCCAAGCTTCAAGACAATGAGCGATAACGTCACGAGCTTTTTCCCCTGTGTGAGTAGAAGCATATATAATTCCAGAAACAGTATCAACAGAAACATGTACATACTTAACAGAGCCAAATTCAGGTATATGGGTCACATCCATTTGCCATAAATGTAAGGGGAGCAACCCACGTGGGCAAACACCAACATTAGAAGAGGGGATAAAGGGTGCACAAGTACCACAGGCCTTGATGATGTCACGGGCTTGACAACGAGGAATTTTAAATTTAATCTGTAAAGTTTTAGCATTTACATGAAACTGGTGATGAAAATCTTGTGCCCGTTGAAGTGGGGTGAGAGAGAAAATCATGGGCATCTTCGTAAGCTTATCTACATAATCATTACCTTGGGCAACAGGCCCTGGTAAGCCTGTATGTGCCCTAATATGTTGTACATAAAAGGGATTTTTCCTCATCAAAATTAAATGTTGAATTTTAGATGCCAAGTAGTGGATGGGCGTATGTGTTGATATTTGCCCCGCACATTCAAGGGACTTTATCATCTCTACAGCATAGGAGGAGTCCGATAACAAATTAAAGGAAGAATCATATCTCTCAAACACTTCTAATATAATATTTAGTTCAACTAGCTGAGGTGATATATGCTGATATTGAACAACTATGGGTTTTTGTCCTTCTATCATAAAAGCTCCAAGGCCAGATTTTGATCCATCAGTAAAAATATTGATAGCGAAGGGTATAGGTGTTCTTCTGGTTATGGTTGGAAAGATAATAGGATGTTGAGTTGCAAAATGTAATATAGGATCTTTAGGTAAGTGATTATCTATCTCTCCATTAAACACACATCGTAATATAGCCCAATCATCCAGGGAGGTTTGTAAAATTAATATTTGGTGTTTACTATAGGGAACAATAAGCTTATTAGGGGTTTGGCCAAAATGTTGAATACATTGCTGTATGGCAAGAACAGCAACCTTTGCCACCATAGAGGGATAATACTCAATAACCTTTTGAGGAGATAGTTTAGGATGAATCCATAATAGAGGTCCTTGTTGCCATAAGACCCCAGTGGGTTGGAGCTCAGTAGCCAGTATGCATGCCCAAATAGAATCCCTCGGTGAAATGCGCTTAAGGGAAGCCTTAGTTAAAGCTTGTTCTACCAAACTTAAGGCTTCCCGGGCTTCAGCAGTCAGCATTCTAGGAGAGGTTAAGGAAGAATCTCCTTTGAGGATATCATATAAAGGTTTTAGCATAAAATTTGGGATTCCTAAAGCAGGACGTATCCAATTAATATCTCCTAATAACTTTTGAAAATCATTTAAAGTGTGCAACTGGTCTGTACGAATGGTGACCTTTTGAGGCGTGACAAAATTGGGATAAAGAATATTTCCCAAAAAATGGGTGACGGTGCCCTTTTGAACCTTTTCAGATGCTATAACTAAACCCTTTTCCTCAAGGGCTTTAACAAGCACACAATACGCTTCATCCAGTACCTTTTCATTTTCACAGGCTAATAGGATATCATCCATATAATGGAGACAACGCAATGGAGGGAATTTATCCCTAACAGGTTGTAAGGCAGCATCCACATATAGTTGACAAAGAGTGGGGCTATTCGCCATACCCTGGGGGAGCACTCTCCACTCATATCTCTGGTCAATTTGCTCTTGGTTTAGGGATGGCACAGTAAAAGCAAAACGTGGGGTATCTAGAGGATTTAATGGTATAGAGAGAAAGCAATCTTTTATATCAATCACTATAATTGGCCAGAATTTTGGAATAGTTGAGAGAAGGGGGAGTCCACGTTGGACTGGTCCCATAACTTGCATTTGTTCATTTATGGCTCGGAGATCATGTAATAGTCTCCATTTTCCTGATTTTTTCTTTATTACAAATATAGGGGTATTCCAGGGTGATGTGGATGATTGGATATGTCCTAATTTTAGTTGTTCTTTTACTAACTCTTTTGCTGCTTCCAATTTTTCACGGGGGAGAGGCCACTGGGAAACCCATACTGGATCCCCCGTCTTCCAAGTGATGGGAATTGCCTCCCCAGTGGCTACTCCACAAAACCCAATCCCTGTTTAGTGTTTTGTCCTTCAGTGGGGACAGGGCTCCTCCGTCCCTGTAGGTTTCGCCCTAATCCAAATGATGGATGAAAACCTTGCTTGTTAAACATATTTAGCGCCTGGGGAGAATACTCATTATGTAATCGGAATCCCATGTCCAGAAGTAGATCTCGACCCCACAAGGAGACCGGAATTTCCAGCATATAGGGTGTAAAGGTCCTAGAATGTTTTTCTTGGTCCTCCCAATGAAGGGGTCTAGCACTAATATCAGGTGTTTTAATGTATCCTAATCCTCTAAGCTGTGTGTCAGCCTTTTTTATGGGCCAGGCGGGGGGCCAATCCTTAGAAGCAATTACACTAGTATCTGCCCCTGTATCAAGCAATCCTAGAATCGGCTTTCCCTCCACTTTCAAAGTAATTAAAGGTCGTTTTCCCATATCAAAGGCGAGAGATATTATATTAGTACCAGAGGACCCAAACCCTTTTTCTCCTCGCTGTTCCTTTTTTGAAGGGAAGAGAGAATGTAGACTAGGTAATAATAACAGCTGCGCTATCCGATCACCAGGAGAGATGGCAACAATTCCTCTGGGGGCGGAGACCATAACCTTTATAACGCCCTCATAATCTTGGTCAATAACTCCAGGATGAGTTATTAGGCCTTTCATGGTGGATGATGATCGCCCCAAAACTATGCCCACCGTTTCTGGGGGTAATGGCCCTGACATATCAGTCGACATAATTTGAATTCCCATTCGAGGGGTTAATACCAGCCGGGTGGTGGCACAGAGGTCCAATCCCGCTGAACCGGGAGTGGCTCTCCGGATTCCTTGGGCGGTTGGAGATTGGGCCATTGGGGTGTTTGGTGTGTCTCTATAGCATTGTACATTTGTTGGCCCCCATACTTGTAAGGGCCCTGGGGATGGGGGCCCCGTTTCCCGTTTTTTGACAGCGGGCGACCCTGTCCCGACTGATCATGGGACCGTAGGATATTGCCGTCAATATCCTTAACGGACCGGCACTCTGAGGCGGGATGTCTGCCTTTTCTACATCTCTTACATAGGTCTGGTGGGCTCTTTTGAGAGAGAGAGCCTCGTTTTGGGCAGTCTCTTTTTAAATGCCCTGCCGCCCCACATGAAAAGCAATTTCCTAGTCGGGTGTTGTTATTGCCCTTTTGCCTGCCAGATGCTTGCATGATAGCCGCAGTGAGCCCCGAGTTGGTTAAAGGTCCGCCGAGTTCTCTACATAACTTCATCCATACTTCTAAACCTTTACTTTTATATGGATTTATAGCTTGTTTGCATTCAGTATTACATTGTTCGAAAATAAGCTGTTTAACAAGTGGCATGGCTGCATCGACATCCCCGAATATTCGTCCAGCAGCTTCTACCATCCTAGCCACAAAATCAGAAAAAGGCTCAGTGGGACCTTGAATTATCTTAGTAAGATTGCCTGACACCTCCCCTTTATTAGGCAAACTTTTCCATGCCCTGGTGGCCAAATTGTTTATCTGATCATACACTTGTTGAGGGTAACAGGTCTGGTTGTTAGCAAATTGTCCCTGTCCCAAAAGCATATCCAAATTCCAGGCAGGTTGTCCTGCGGCCTGATTCACCGCTGCTTGCTCTGCTGCGAACTCAATAAGGAAAGCCTTCCAATCTAAATACTGTCCTGGGGTCAAAGCCGCTCGGGCCAAGTTCTGCCAATCTCCAGGGGTCATGGCATACCTGTA
Source organism: Muscardinus avellanarius (assembly GCF_963383645.1). NCBI lineage: Eukaryota > Metazoa > Chordata > Mammalia > Rodentia > Gliridae > Muscardinus > Muscardinus avellanarius. The sequence continues at coordinate 37,289,762 of NC_137786.1, read as the reverse complement.
AATGCTTTCTAAGGTGGCTACGGTGTATGCAGCATTGGTACCATAAGTCCGCACGGACTCAGCAATATGTTTTACAAGCTTATAATCTAAAGGCTCATGATACCGAGGTCCTCCTCCTTGTGGTTGAAACACGGGGAAAGCCTGTCTGGATAGTAACATTTCCGGCTCACGCCATACCTTTTCATTAAAGGAGCGGCCTCCGCTTTGTCCTGGAGCTGAGGGATTATAGGGCGGAGGAAAAGAGCCCTGCGAGGGGCCCGTAGCTAGGGTTAATCTGCTGACTTCCTCCTCTATTGCCGCAAGTTCCTCGTCCGAGTCCCCCTCCCCTTCAGAGCCTAGTTCACTAGCTGGGTGAGAGGAAGTGGACCGTTCCTCTTTTAACAGATCAAGTGCCACTTGTCCCTCTCGCACTAGCGGTTTGTAGTATTTCTGCTCCAAACATGCCCTGACGAGGCGCCACAAAGGATAAGTTCCTCCCGTGACTTGATTGTTTTTCTCTGCCCTTTTAATATCCTTCCCTAACTTATCCCAACTTGCCAGGGTCAAGTTTCCTGATACTGCAAACCAAGGGGCCACCTCATCCACTTGGCTCAAAAAACCCTGAATAGTCTTATCCCTAAGTTTTAACCCCTTTCCGTTTAATAAGGCTTTTAAAGCCTTTTGTATTGGATGAGATGGATTATTTCCCATACCTATTCAGCCTCAGGTCCAGCCTGAGAGTATACTACCCTATAAATCCTCCCCTCAAAGGAGCTCCCCTTCGTCCTCAAACGGAGTTGGGAAAGAACAATCTTATGATCCTCTACTTTGTAGAGCCTCCCTCTTCACAGGAGAACTTACCAGCCGGCTGCCCTGGAAAGTCCAAAGTTCTGACCGTCTCGTTGAGAGAGATTCCCCGTACGGGCCACCACTTGCCGCTTTCAAGCACGACACCGGAGACGATCTTCTTCGGACTCTTTATTATCCCAGGCTCTTACATACTCTCCTCTTCTCCGCTCCCCGCTCCCCGCTTATATATCCCAAGCAGCCAATCAGCACTCAGATCACTCGCTCCATGCAAAATTAGCTCATTTGTTACAAACAGTGGTATGTTGTGTTCCCGTGCGCCCCATGCTCCGGTTACCGGACTTCCTGAAAGTTGTTTACTGCTTAATGGGCCTCACAGAGCTTCCGCTCGGCGCTATTTTTAGGTCTTCGAGCTAGCAGGCAATGGGTGGGGCTCTTCACAAAACAATTCTTTCACAGCAATTGTAAGAAATTCTCCATAACTTTCCTAAATGCTTCTTAAAACTTTCTAATTTGGTAATAAGCACTATGTATTTATTGAAATCTATATTAAATAATATCAAGCTAAAATTTGCAGGACTCAGCATAGTCTCCATCAGAGAACATTTCCATCTGCATACTTAACTGCTATTTAATCATTAGACATCAATAATGTACAAAGCCAATCCGAGGTACCTGTTCCACATCAGAAATATGTTTCAGAATAAAATAATACAGGATCTTTTGACTTTAGTACATCTTCTGTGAGTTTCATGAAAATTCAATGTTCTCACTGCTTTCAACAATTTTATCTGCTGTACCCTGTTCATTCAGAGTGTGCAGCATATCACTGGTGATTTCTTTACTAAGAGTATTATCACAAACACACACATAAATATCACTGAAATTCTATATAGAATTATTTTTAAAAATTCTATAAAATTACTGATTTAATTATCAATTAAATTATTAATGGTGATTATATATTGGTGATGTAAATATGATTGTATTACACCAGATATCATAAGCAAAATGAAAACATGCAGTTAAGTTTCTCATAGAGTTGGGCATGGTGGAATATGCCTGTAATCCCAGTACTTGAAAAGCTGAAACAGGATCACGAATTTGAGGCTAGCCTTAGGCCCTCATAACTTAAGTGGGGCCCTTAGCAACCTAGAGAGGCCCTCAGCAACCTAGTAAGACTGTTTCAAAATAAAAAATAAATAGGACTTGTAGTATATATCAGAGGTTGAATGCCCCTGGGTTCAATCCTCAGTACCACCCACAGAAACACATGCGTGCGCACACATGTATTCTCATAGAAAACCCATATCTCCTATGCTTATATACTAAATCCCTCAGTTTTTATCTTTTATTTGGGAAGCTTTGCACTAAAAGGATTCTGAAATTCTATCTTGACATTGCCATAAATTATTGTAGTTCATGTCAAAAACAAACAAAAAGGTCTAACAATGAACTCTTCTCTACTTTCCCTACTGCTCTAAGAATGGATCAGTGGACAGAAGGAATTGCTATTCTTTTCATATTGTAAAACTTCAGCTTTAGGAGGTTTTTCCTCCATTGGATTTTAAGTTTTATTCTTTTTAAACAGAAAAATTTTATGGATAAAATCACTCATGGTTTAAATAATAAACCAATAGTTTGGTGGGAGACTTCCGGGAAGATGGCGACCGAGAAAAGCGGGGCTTAAGAGCCCCGCTAACAACAAATCTCCATTACTACAAAATCAGCGCCTTTCAAAGCCAGAAAACAACATCACCAGGAAAACAAAAAAAATCACCAGGCTCCAGAGAGAAAGCAGACTGAGAACAGAGCCACAGAGGAGATCCTCACGCCCGAGGAAGCGGCTTCACGCCCGAGGACGCGACAGCAGCCATACTGCCGGCGGCACCGGCGAGTTCACGGGACGGCCACAACAAGCCGAGGGGAGCCGCTGCGGAACAGCCAGGCGGGATTTCTCGGCGCAGGAAGCATCTAAAGCTCACAGTGGCTGAGCTCAGCACACGCTGAAGGGATTCAGAGTGGAAATCAAAACCAAGAAAAAAAAACGCCAGCCCCACAGCCGAGGGCGTAGCAGCGGCGCCATATTGCCACCGGCGGCAGCAGCAGAGAATTCACCGAATCCAGTACAGCTACATCTGCATACTCAAGAACAGTGAGTCAAATCGCGGGCTCCAGAGGAGAAATCCCAGTACTGTACTCACTGGGACTTGACCCAGCGGGAGAGGGGCGGTGGCAGTGATATCACACCATAGGAGAACGTGCAACCAGGCACCCCCCACAGTCTAAAGCAGCCTCTATCGACTCTCTGGGTCGGAGACTCTGTAATAAAACCCAGTAAAGGAGTAGTGGGGTCTGAGATACTACAGACTCGAGATCCAGAGCACCTTAAGTGAAGTCATAGTGACCCAAGGGAAGAACCCAGAGAAGGCACAAACTTCCGAAATCATGGGAAAGAGGAATAATACTGGAGCAATCAATGCTCACAACCCCACAACATCAGAACCCGATAAAACTGAAAATCAGAGATTTCTAGAAGATCAAATCAGGAAAATAACTGTAGAAATAATAGAGGTGCTTCGAAAAGAACTTAGAGAGAGCCAAAAAGAGATAAAGGATGCAATTAATGAAGTAAAGGCCTCAATTCAAAGCACAAACAACCGATTAGAACACATGGAGAACAGAATCTCGCTCTTAGAAGATAATCATTCCAAAAATGAACGCATAGTTTCTAATCTAGAAAAAAATATCCGACAGCAGGAATCTGATATTGAAGAAATTTGGGCCCATTTTAAGAGAGCTAACCTAAGAATAATTGGAATAGAGGAGGGAAAAGAAAGTGAAACCAAAGGGATCAACAATCTCTTCAAGGAAGTAATAGCAGAAAATTTTCCAGACATAGAGCAAGAGGTCGATACGCAGGTCCAGGAAACTTATAGAACTCCCTTTAGACAGGATCGGAGAAGAGGATCCCCACGCCACATAATTGTCAAAATGACCAATGTGGAAGCCAAGCAGAGAATCTTAAAGGCAACAAAAGCAAAGGGCCAAGTGACATTCAGAGGCAAACCAATTAGAATCACTCCAGACTTCCCAAACCAAGTTATGAGAGCCAGAAGGGCTTGGAGTAACATATTCCCAATTTTGAAAGAAAACAACTTCCAGCCAAAAATTTCCTACCCAGCAAAACTTTCTATCAAATTAGATGGAGAAATAAGAAGCTTCCATGACAAACAGAAACTGAAGGAATTTATGTCTTCAAAACCAGCACTAGAGAAAATACTTAAAGAGATTAACTACAAAGAAGAAATAGATAACACACATCAGAACTAGAGAAACAAGATTTCCATCCAACAGACAACTAAGATTGGTTATCTGTGGAGATTCATTATTTATGTTAGTCTTTTACCTATCTCTAAAGGGTATTGTTTGCCTTTATTGTTTGTTAATTTTTAGGATTTCTAGTTGGAATATTAATATACCTTCAGATATAGCATTTGGAAATATTTTATCCCATTCTATTAGTAACTGTTAACTCTGTTTACATTGTCTTTGGATATACAATATGTTTTTTATTTTTTTAGGGAGTTTGTATACTCTTCTGTTGCCTGTGCCATTGAAATCATAACCAAGAAATCACTGCCAATTTCAATGTTGTGAGGTTTTATAACCCAGATTTTCTCCTAAAAGTTTATAGTCTTAAGATTTATATTTAGGTCTTTTATCTATTTTGAGTTAATATTTGTATATGGGATTAGGTAAGGGTCCAATTTTATTCTTTTCCATGTAATTATTATTTTTCAATAATATTTAGTTAAAAAATTATTATTTCCACCACCAAATGTTCGTGGAAACCTTGTCAAAAATAACTTGACAATATAGGGAAGAATTTAGCTCTAGGCTTTTATTTAACTCCAATGGTTTATATATCTGCCTTTAGATTATTACTACACTGTTTCAATTATTGTAGCTTTATATGGCTTGAAATCAGAAAATACACATCTTCTAGCTTTGTTCTTTTTCAAGATCGTTGTGGGTACCTAGAGTCCATATTCCATATTAGGATAGATTTTTTTCTGAAAAATAAATATATAAATATATGATAGCTTCACCTAAAAAATAGAAAAAAAATATTCTCTGGTAAGAAAGAAAGCAAAAAGAAATATTGAAATGTTATCTTTAGGTCATCAAAATCTTGGTATCAGACAAATGAAACTGTTATGTGAGATTATCATTTTTAATTTTTGATAAATTGCTATAATACTAGATGTCAATCACTAAGCCAAGCATGGGAGGGAGGGATGGGGAGAGAATGGGGTGGGGATCGGGTGGGGGCTGACTGGGCAATGTGTGCATGTATGTCTACAAAAGTATGTATCCCACTATGATGTATGAATATGGTGCACCAATTAAAAAAATAAAAATAAAAAAAATAGTAACTGTTAGAACAAAAAAAACCCCAAAAAAACCAATAGTTCTTATGTTAAGAAAGAAAAAGGCCTACTTTGAGCTAATTAACTTCAATAGCAACAGTTTAATTAGCAAGAAAAATGAAGGATAAAATATCCTCTCCATTTCAAGTGGCCCTGTGAAGGAACAACTTAGATTAAAAAAAATAATGTGACTTTTCTGACTTGACATTTGGGAAGGTGAAAGTTTCTTTAATGCCTTGTTTTTTTTAAATAAACAATTAGTTCAAAGAGTACAAGAGCTGCTATTTAACAGGTAATTTCTCATCTCTGCATTAATTCCCACTCTGGAACATAAAAGTGAACTTGGATTAATATAGCATTGTGGAAATAAAATATTTCAGTGCTTTTATCTCTTCTCAAAGTAAGCTTGTGTATTTCGTGTACAACTGGGGTTGCAATCCCTGCAGAAGTTTTTCTTCATATAATTTTCTCTGTATCAAGCCTTGTTTTATACATGAGCTAGATCTATCCTCTCATTTGCTTTCTCAGAGGCAGAACATTTATAAAAGTAAAACTGGTTTTAGAGGTCTATTCAATGTTTATGACATTTTGTAACTACCTTAGGCTTTCAGAGTTAGTTTGTTCTCAGAGCTAAATGAAAAGTAGGATGATATATGATATATGATTTAAAGGAAAGGAAAATATTGGTCACAAGTATGTAAAAGTACCATCCTTTAGGTCTGGCTAGTAGTATGACTCAAGAGACCACTACAAAATGATCTGTTATCTGCCATCTTTTGGAATTAAGAGGCTTCACATTAGAGAATATTTTAGAATTAAGAAATTCAGCTTTTATTTTGTGGTTTAAAACAGAACAGATCTGTATTCATAGATGTTGGTTCCTATACCATCTCTGTTGTGAGGTTATTTAAAAATTGTTCCAGTATAAATTTTCAAAATTTAAAAGCAATCAGAGCCTGGGTGCTGCACAGGCACTCTTGGGGTACCTATTACACTGCAGAGCTCTTCTCTCTCTCTCTCTCTCTCTCTCTCTCTCTCTCTCTCTCTCTCTCTCTCTCTTCTTTCTCTCTTTCTCTCTCTCCCCTTTGTTCTAATGACTTATAGTAAGAATGTAAAGGAAATTAAGGCCTTTAGCCATAAAGGCCCTAGAGACAATTGAGGCCTTTGGCCCTAAAAACACATAGAGGGCATCAGTGCCTCTGTTTACCTCCTCTCCTTTGCGACCTGGCCCAGGTATAGACAAGGTAAACTCTTGTGTTTCTTCAAAGCACTCATAGTTGATGAGCAACCAATATAGCCCAATACAACAGAGACAGAAAGAAGGTAGATCATTGACCCCTGTACTTAGTAAATGCATTATCCAGAGTCAAAGAGGCACCACTGAGGGAAAAAAGGGAAAGAAAGGTAGCAATAATAAGTTACGAGCTTATTTGCTTTGATAACATTGATAAGAACATATCAATATGAAATCTACTTAAAGGCCTAAAGACCAGGGATGGAAAAGAGGACAGAGTTTCACTTAGGCTCTCCACTGTACCCCAGACATGCTGCTTTTTTCTTTCTTCTCTTTCCATTTCCTAGTGATTTTGGAATAAAGACTGGTTGAAGCTCCACCAAGCTCACTATTACTTTTTATTTTCCTATTCAACAAATCCTAGCCAAATAGAGGAAAAAGAGCCCACAGCACCATTGCAATGGTAACATCTGTCATATTCTATTTGTGTAATTTTGTCATCACAGTGAATATGAACAAGATGGACACATCTGTAATGCCCGTACTTAGGAGGCTAAGATAGGAAGATCACAGGTTTGAGGCCAGCCTCAGCAATTTGCAGAGACCCTTAGTAACTTAGCAAGATCCTGTTTTAAAATAAATAAAAAGGGCTGTGGTGTAGCTTGGAGGTAGAATGCCCCTGGGTTCAATCCAAGCATGAAGGAAGGAAGGAAGAAGGAAGGAAAGAAAAGGAAGGAAGGAAGGAAGGAAGGAAGGAAGGAAGGAAGGAGCAGCTTGGGTATAGTGGTGCATGCCTGTAATCCCTGGACTTGGTACACTGAGATAGAAGGATCAGAATTGCAGATTCAAGGCCAGTGCATGGTGACATATTAAGACCACATTTCAAAGTAAGATAAAATAGAGTTGGGAAGGGAGTGTGTATCTTAGAATGTTCCTATTCAATCCTCGGTACTACAAAAAAGAAGGGGAGAAAAAGAAAGAAAAATGAGGAACCAGTTCATTGATTAATACTATGAAATGTTTAAAAAGGAGCTAATACTAATGCTATTTGAACTATTTTAAAAAATTGAAAAGTTTTTTGTCAAACTCATTCTAGGTTACTTTAACAATCATGTGTCTGCTTTGTCTCAACCCCATTCCTGTCCTGACTCATCCTTGGTTTGCTCCCACAAGATTGTCATACTACATATATTACTCATATTTTTAGAGACTCCCTCACTTGGCTTCTGCAGCATCAATGCTGGTAAAGCATTTCTTCCTTAGAAAATTCTATTATGGAGACTTTCGGGAAGATGGTGACCAAGAAAAGTAGCGTTTACGAGTCCTGCTAACACTCGATCTCTATTGCCACAAAATCAGTACTTATCAGAACCAGAAAACACTATCAGCAGAGAAATAAAAAATGTAAACACAGGGACAGAGAAAAAGAAGACTAAAAGAACAACCAGAGACCAGAAAAGAAACCGCCTACATTACAGCTGTGGAGCTGCACTGGCGCCATCTTGCCTCACAGCAAAAAGCTCCAGAGAGGAAAGGTAAACAAGGAGCTGAAGTGAGCAGCTGTAGATTTTTCAGGTGTAATTCAGCAGTTCTTTCAGTTACACAGTTCTTTCAGCATAAAGAACGTCCAAATCTCCCAGTGCTGAGCTCATCACACCTTCCAGGGACTCAGAACAGAGCTCAAAACCAGAAAAGAAATACGCCAGTCTCACGGCTGAAGGCGTGACAGTGGCACCATATTGCCAGCAGCAGTGGAAAGTTCTCCAAACCTGCAACAGCTTTAGTTCAGTGCACACAATAACCATAAGTGAAATTGTGGCATCTAAAGGAGAAATCGCTGCACTGCACCCCCAGGGACTTATGCAGATTTGATAATCTCCCTGGGTCTCAGATTTTGCAGTTCAACCCAGTGAAGGAGTGGTGGTGGCAGAGATACCACACCCTAGCCTCAGCTCCCCATGGGAAAATGCCCAGCCTGGCACCCCCATGGTCTCACACAGCCTCAATTAACTCCCTGGGTCTGAGACTTTGCGATACAACCCAGTAAAGGAGTAGAGGCGGCTGAGATTACAACAAATTCGAGATCCAGAACACCCTAAGTGAAGTCGTGGTGACCCAGGGAAGATCCCAGAGAAGGTACAAACTTCTGAAAGCATGGGAAAGAGGAACAACAATAGAGCAATGAATGCCCACAACTTCATAATATCAGAACCTGATAACACAGAAATTCAGAGATCTCCAGAAGATCAAATCAGGAATATAACTGTAGAAATAATACAGAACCTTCAAAAAGAATTTAGAGAGAGTCTAAAAGAAATAAAGGATGCAATTATTGAAGTAAAGGTATCAATTCAAACTATAAACAATCAATTAGACCACATGGAGAATAGAATCTTGCTCCTAGAAGATGATCACTTGAAATATGAACACATAATTTATAATTTAGAAAAAAAATCAGACAGCAGGAATCTGACATTGAAGAAATATGGGCCCATTTAGGGAGAGCTAACCTAAGAATAATTGGAAAAGAGGAGGGAAAAGAAGGTGAAACCAAAGGGATCGATAATCTCTTCAAAGAAAAAATAGCAGAAAATTTTCCAAACATAGAGCAAGAGGTCAATACACAGGTCTAGGAAACTTATAGAACTCCCTTTAGACAGGATCAGAGAAGAGGTTCCCCATGCCACATAATTGTCAAAATGACCAATGTGGGAGCCAAGGAGAGAATCTTAAAGGCAACAAAAACAAAAGGCTAAGTGACATTCAGAGGCAAACCAATTAGAATCACTCCAGACTTCCAAAACCAAGTCATGAAAGCCAGAAGGGCTTGGAGTAACATATTTCAAACTCTGAAAGAAACCAATTTCCAGCCCAAAATTTTCTACCCAGAAAAACTATCTATCAATTAGATGGGGAAATAAGAAGCTTCCAGGACAAATAGAAACTGAAGGAATTTATGTCTTCAAAACCAGTGCTAGAGAAAATACTCAGAGATTAACTACAAAGAATAAATAGGTAATACACAACAGAACTAGAGAAACAAGATTTTCCATCCAGCAGACAACTAAGCAAAGAAGAATAAACAGTATTTCAAACAGAAATAACATCTCAACATGTTAGGAATTAAAAGTTATCTCTCAATAATCACACTGAATATAAATGGCCTCAACTCCCCAATAAAAGGACATAAAGTGGCAAAATGGATTAAAAACCAGAAACCATCGATCTGCTGCTTACAAGAAACACACTTTACAAGTAAAGATAGTAAGAAACTCAAGGTAAAGGGCTGGAGCAAGGTAATTCATGTTAAGTAGCCATCCTAAAAAATGTGAAGTAGTATTTCACTATAGTTTTTATTTGTTTTTCCTTAATTATTAGTTATATTATGATAATGATAAGTGATATTAATGTGTTTATTGGTCATATAAAATCTTTGGAGATAAATTATCTATTTTAGTCTTTTACCTATTTCTAAATTGTATTGTTTGCTTTTATTGTTGCTAATTTTTAGGATTTCTATTTGAAATATTAATATACCTTCAGATATAGCATTTGGAAATATTTTATCCCATTCTATTAGTAACTTTTAATTATATTTACATTGTCTTAGGATGTACAATATTTTTATAAAGTTTGTTTGTTTATTCTTTTGTTGCCTGTGCCTTTGGAATCATATCCAAGAAATCACTGCCAATTTCAATGTTGTGAAGTTTTATGACCCAGGTTTTCATCTAAAAGTTTATAGTCTTAAGATTAACATTTAGGGCTTTTATTTATTTTAAGTTAATATTTGTATATGGTGTTAGGTAAGAGTCCAATTTTATTGTTTTTCATGTAATTATTACTTTTCAACAATATTTAGTGAAAAGATTATTATTTCTTTCACCAAATGTTCTTGGAAACTTTGTCAAAAATAACTTGACCATATATGGAAGAATTTATTTCTAGGCTTTTTATTTTACTCCACTGGTTTATATATCTGCCTTTATAGCAGTACTACACTGTTTTGATTATTGTAACTTTATAAGGTTTGAAGTCAGAAAATGTACATCTTCTAGCTGTGTTCTTTTTCAAGATTGTTCTGGGTATTTAGAGTTCATATTTCATGTTAGGATAGATTTTTTTCTAAAAAACTAAATAAATGTATGATAGTTTCACCTTAAAAAAAGAAAAAAAATTTTCTGGTAAGAAGGAAAACAAGTAAGAAATATTAAAATGTTATCTCTAAGTGATCAAAATTTTGATAACAGACAAATCTGTTATATGAGATTGTCACTGTTAATTTTGGATAAATTGCTGTAATATTAAAAATTAATTAATTAATTAATTATATGTGTGGCCGGGATGTAGCTCAGTGGCACAGCCCCTGCTTTGCAGGTGTGGCACTCTGGGTTCGATCCCTGGTCCAAAAAAACAAAGACAAATTATATATGTGACAATTATACCTATGTGAAAACATGCATATAAAATAGAAGTTAATATATATATATATATATATATATATATATATATATATATATATATATTTTGGGAGGGAAGAACTGAGGATTAAACCCAGGGTCATTCTACTATTGAGCTACATCCTCAGCCCTAATTTTTATTCTTTATTTTGAAACAGGGTCTCACTAATGTAAGATTGTAGAAAATGCGGGTGTGCCCCATTAGCATAGAGACACGCCGAGATCCATAATAAGTTACGAGAGGCTTTATTCGTGGGGGCCAACCCCCAGCCCCCGCGTGGTCGCGGGGGCCGGTGGTCGGCGGGAGAATGCCTCCTTCCCTCTCCCGGTCCTCTCTCTGAACTCTCTCTTCCGGGGCGGGAGGCCTGGTCCCGGAATCGCAGGCTCCACCTCCTAGCTCTCGGCCCTGCCCCCACTTTACATTCCGACCTCTTTGACTCAGGGGTGCAGAAGGGCTTTGACTAAGGGGGTGCAGAAGGGCGTGGTTTTTGCTCATCTAGCGGCTTCATGCTGATACTGGGCGACGTCAATCAAGGGCCCCAGTCAAAGGCCCCAGGTCGGGAGAAGTCGGAATTTGAGCCGCCGGAAGGGAGCAGGTGGCTGTGGTCGGAGAGTTGGAGGTTACCCTGGAGAGCTCGGTGACTGTTTGCTTTGAGGAGACTAACAGGCAAGGTGCTATTAAAGAAAAAGAAAACTGTGAGAACGGAACCCAGGCTGGGCAGAAGCCCTTTTAGACACAAGGCAGTCACTAGATCTACTAACTTAAATAGCAACATTTTCCTGAGGAGAGCGTCTATCGCCCCTTTAGCAGTTTTTTATTAGATCAGAGTTATTAATAGCAGCAACTCCCGAAGCAGAGAAATTTAATACTTAGGCAATTTGGCATCCGAGGAGGGAGAGCACCATAGTATGTAAACAAGTGGACCTGCTAAAATATAAACATCAAAGAGAGTTATGTCGAGAGAAACAAAGTTTAGAGGGTCCCAACACCGTGCAAGAGAATTTGTCCCTGGAGCTGTTGTAACAGAGCCCTTTTAGATATGGCCTAAGCTGTGGGCAGAGGCTGGAGGGCTTGCCTCATCATCCTGAACCAAGACTTGAGAAGGAAACTAAGGCCTAAAAGATCGAGCAGGCCACCAAAGAGGAAACTGGCTTACCCTGTACCTGCAGTTACCCTGGGCCAGCAAGGAAGATGGAGGAAGGAGGACGAGGGATTCCAGGAGCTGTCATTCCTTGGTCAGACCAGATAGGGCCAGCGGCGGGTCCTTGTCCAGAAGGGTAGACCCCCTGTAGTGAGGTACCTGAGGTCCACCGCTTTTTAAAGGACATTCGCCTTCCAATAGCCATATACTCCACACCTGAAACAGGCTCCTGGAGGTGGTTGTTTTTACTGTCGTCCTCTCCTGGGTGGTGCTTGCCACCCGGAGGGCTGACCTTCCTCCTCCGGCCTCAGGGCTGCAATCAGGGCCTGGGACTGTAAGTCCGCCATCTGACGAAGATGGAGAGTACGCTCTGCTTCGGCCTGTTCCTCTCTGGAATTAAAGACTTTAAATGCCATGTTCATCAAGTCTCAAATAGGAGTCTGTGGGCCATCCTCAACTTTCTTTAGCTTTTTTCTTATATCAGGAGCCGCTTGCCCAATGAAATGGGTGGCCAATATGATCGAGCCTGCCTCAGAGGATGGCTCTAAACGGGTATAGCGCGTAAGGGCCTCTTGCAACCGATTAAGAAAAACTGCTGGGTTTTCGTTTGGACCCTGGGTGATTTCCCTGAGCTTATCATAATTAACCGCCTTATGGGAAGCATCTCGCATACCATCAAGAAGACATTGTATCATATAATTTCTCATTTCTATTCCCTCCTTTACATTATAATTCCAATGGGGCTCCTCAGATGGAACTGCAGCCGTACCAATAGGAAGCCCTGGATCTGTTAAATGACTCTGGTCAGCCCTCTCTCTGGCTGCCTTCAGGATCCGATCACGTTCGTCTGGAGTTAGAGAAGAGGTTAGAATGACATGCAAATCCCGCCACGTTAGATCATATGCCTGCACAATATGCTGGAATTCCTTGATAAAACCAGAAGGATTGGAAGAAAAGGACCCCAGTCTCTTTTCCAGTTGAGTGAGGTCAGGAAGGGAAAAAGGAACATGGACCCGAATCATCCCTTCAGCCCCAGCCACTTCGCGAAGTGGGGCCAGGAGAGAGGAAGATGGGGCTTGTAACCCAGCTGGGTCAGACCCCGGCCCCCATGTTTTATCGCATGATGGCTGCTGTGGGTCCGCAGAATTGTAAGCCTGTGACCCAGAATGGCCACCAGGTGGCGCCTGTGAGTTGCCACGTGGTGTCCAAGATGGCGGCTGTGGCTGGCGGGATACTCCGGCCAGCATGCCCTGGGCAGCAGTAGAGCCGGTAGAGGGAGAAAACAGAAAATGCAGCCGCCAGAAGGGCTGTAAATATTCGAGGTCACACCATTTTGCTGACCGGGTGCAATATTCACTGAGAGCCATCAGCGTCCTAGAGTCTAGCGTGCCCATGGCAGGCCATCGAAGATTATTGGTTAACTCATATGTCGGCCAGATCTTAGTACAAAGAGAAATAAGTCTCTCTGGGGACAGTTCCCCTGAGAATCCCAGAGCCTGCAGATTAGATAACACACGGCCCAGCGGGGATTGAGAATCGATCTCAATCTTAGATGGCTGACTTCCCCCCATGAGTTGTAAGTGGGCGAGCAAGAACAAAGGCAGGAAACTCCAGCGTCCCAGGGCCCTGCCTAGTTCGGTACAGAGTAGGTGTGACCGAGAAAAGACGTCTCTTTTTCTCTTTTACACACCTCGCGATCGTCCCGGACGATCGGAGAACTGGAGGATACCAGTATACCGGGTTTTACAGCAGTCAGTCAGTCAGAACCCTCCGAGTTAGGCAGAACCCACTTATTCCCTTAAGAGGAAGCTTACTGCTAAGAGAGGCTGCTGTAGAGATCTGGCCTGAAGATGGCTGCGAAAAGTTTTTTAAAAATGGCCGCCGACTCCTAGGATTGGTTAGGAATGGAAAGTGGGCAGGAATAAAGATGGCGGGGCCTCCAGCGAGGCCATGAGGTGGGAGGGGTTAAATATGGCGGGGCCTCCAGTGAGGCCATGAGGGGGGAGGGGTTAAAGAAACATGGCGGCTCCTCAGTGATTACACGTGGGCCAAAGATGGCGGGCCTCCCCCCCACAGTGATGCCCTGTGGGTGCTTACCGAAATGGCCGGGCCTGGGCAGAGGGGTGGGCGGGCAGAGGGTGAAGGGCGCAATCAGCAGAGAGCCGGCGCAGGGGCCTGCGCCATGTGGCAGGCAGGGGCGGACAGGTCTAAGCACGCCAGGCGCAGAGAAGGCATGTACGGCACAGGCTGGACTTGGCGGGCCGGTGGGAGAGAGGTCCGCGGGGCCGCGGGCCTGCCCCGGTGATGGGAGCGCGCGCGCCGGCAGTGCGGCCCCATCCTGGGTCCGTGGGCGCGGCGGCGCGGTGGGCGCGGCGCCAGGCGCAGAGAAAGCCAAGGCGCGCCAAGTGGCACAGTCCGGTGGGGTCCGCGGACGCCGCGCGGGCGGGCGGCTGGCGGCTCGGGGCCGCGGGCGTGCTCGCCGCGCGGCTCGGACCCGGGCGCAGCCGGGGTGCAGCCGGCGCGCGGCTCAGAAGCGGCTCAAGCCGCGGTGTGTCGCGGGCGGGCGGGCGCCGCAGCCCATCCCGGTGGAGGCGGCGCCGGGTACCTTTTTTCAGCTTTTTGCAGAAGTTCGCGGGCCGGGCGGCAGGCGGGCGCGCAGAGAGGGGATGGAAAGTCCGAGTCCAGTAAGCGCAGATTCAAGCCAGGTCCCAAAAGTCCGATACGAGTTTCGGCACCAAAATGTAAGATTGTAGAAAATGCGGGTGTGCCCCATTAGCATAGAGACATGCCGAGATCCATAATAAGTTACGAGAGGCTTTATTCGTGGGGGGTCAACCCCCAGCCCCCGCGTGGCCGCGGGGGCCGGTGGTCGGCGGGAGAATGCCTCCTTCCCTCTCCCGGTCCTCTCTCTGAACTCTCTCTTCCGGGGCGGGAGGCCTGGTCCCGGAATCGCAGGCTCCACCTCCTAGCTCTCGGCCCTGCCCCCACTTTACAACTAAGTTGTTGAAGACCTCACTAAATATCTGAGGCTGACCACGAACCTGTGATCCCACGAACCTCTGACTGTGAATAGCCCCTGGAGAGAACAGACTTTGGGAAAATGTAAAGTAATATCCCCATTTTACCCCAGGCAGGTAACAGCCTTTCAAGAGAGGTTGGATACTGTAATTGGCCAGGAAGTCATTATTCTATTGCAACAGAAGAAAGAGACAAAAATACAGACACAACTTCTGAAACAGAATTCAGGAAGGGTTTTAGGCATTAGGGTAAGCCAAGAGCAAAATAACAACAAAACAACAACAAAAAGTTTATCAACAGAATCTGAAACAGATGGAGTTATTCCTGAATTTGTACATATTTTTCACTGAAAGTAGTGCATCTGGGTTTGCTAATTGGCACCCATGGAGATTAGATTTGGACTTTTCCATGAGGAATGGAAGATTAGGGTACTAAGGTCTTTCTTAAGAATTATATAATAAAGGGATGGCTCTCAAGTCCTGGGTCCATCAGCAGACCAAAGCATCATTCCACATCCAACTTCTGAGGCTCCCTATTCTTTCCCCTGGGCATGTATTTGGTTAGCCCACTCCCCTTTCACTTGCACTGCTAATAACTAAAGATTTAACTAACTCATGGACAAATCATTTAAAATTTCAGCCTTACAAGTCCAAATAAAAAATGAAAAAAGTCTAAGTGCCATACTAGGCTTTTATGAGAATCAAACTGGTTTCTGAAAAAGTTCTGTAAGCAATTAATTTTTTTAAATGTATTTGTTGTTTAATACTTAAAAATACTCATTTTCCCCTTAGAAAACCTTTATTTTTATTTTTTATTGCATTGTAGTCATGTATCTTAATGTAGTACAAGATGATGAGAGGCCTATATGCATACATCACTCATTTAACCCTTCCCCAATTTACCCCTTTCCTCCCCTCCCTTTTTCTGTTGTTTGACTTAGTGATTGACTTTGATATGTTTGTGTTTAATAATATTATTCTGCTCTTGCACAGAAATTATATAGTTATATTTAGAAATGAATGGCTTTATACACATGGTAAATATGTAACAGATTTCTTGATTGGAGGAGGTTTTGACATTTGCCTTAGTAACTGTGTTACTCTATCAAGAGTATTGGGTTCTGTGATTTGTTTTAAGTATCATTCAGCCCCAACACAGGGATTATGAAGTGACTTCATAGTGCTGTTTGAAACTTATAATTTTGTAATCTGTACATTTTTCTAATATTCTAAATTACCGCCTTTATCTTCTTTTTTTCCATATTTTATCATGTGGTTTATTATAAAAGTAACACATTTGTGCAGTGGAAACAGGGTGGACAGTCTTTTCATAAGCAACTCTAGGTCAATTGGACATTCATATTTTGTGAGTGTATGTTATTTATTTATTTTTAATTTTTTATTAGTGCTTTATATTCATACATCATATTGGTGTAAAAAACTTGTGTGTACATACACTGATTTAACCCTTACCCAATTCCCACCCCATTCCCTCCCCATCCCTCCTTCCCTTGCTTGGCTTAGTGGTTGACTTTGATATGTTTAAGTACATTGTATGTTTTGGAGAATTTCCTTCTTCCACCCTCCCATCCCCTCATTTAGGTTGTCTTGTTTGCTGCTCTATAGGATTTCCTTTTTCATTTAGAGTTCCTCGTATGACCCATTTCTCCTTAGCTTTCACATATTAGGGAAAGCATCTGATTTCTTAATTTTTGTGACTGACTAATCTCACTTAGCATAATATCTTCCAGTTCCATCCATTTCCCTGAAAATTATGTAATTGAGGTTTTTTTTTGATGGCTGAGTAAAATTCCACTGTGTACATATCCCACAGTTTTGTAATCCATTCATCTGTTGATGGACATCTTGGCTGGTTCCATAGTTTGCTTATGATGAATTGTGCAGCTATGAACATAAACATACATTAGTTTGGTAGTTTGGTTTGCTTTCTTTTGGGTAGATACCAGAAGTGATATTGCTGGATCAAATGGTAGATTTGTTCCCATTCTTCTGAAGATTCTCCATACTGTTTTCCAAAGTGGTTGCACTAATTTGCAATCCCACCAACAATGTTTTAGAGTTCCCACTTCTCTATATCCTCACCAGCATTTGTTGCTTGTGTTTTGAATGATTGCCATTCTAGTTGGAGTTAGGTGAAATCTCAGGATAGTTTTGATTTGCATCTCTCTGATTGCCAATAATGTTAAGCATTTTTTCATGCATTTATTGGCCATTTTAATTTCTTCTTTCATGAAATGTCTATTTAGTTTGCTTGCCCATTTTGTTATTGGATGCTTTGTATTCTTCATGTTGAGTTCCTTGAGTTCTCTGTATATTCTAGGTATTAGTCCTCTATCGGAGGTGTAGATGGCAAAAATCTTCTCCCATTCTGTTGGCTCTCAATTGATGTTCTTGACAGTTCCTTTGCTAAACAGAAGCTCTTCAGTTTCATGCAATCCCACATGTTGATTCACCTTTTAATTTGTTGTGCCTTTGGGGTCTTGTTAAGAAAGTGTTTATCTGTCCTATGTGTTGCAGTGTTGGACCTGTTCCCTCTTCAAGGAGCTTCAAGGTCTATTGTTTGATTTCCAAGTCTTTGATCCATCTTGAATTGACTCTTGTACAGGATGAGAAAGTGGAATTAATTTCCAATTTTCTGCATATGGTTAACCAGTTTTTTCCCCCAGTGTATGTTTTTGGCCTCTTTGTCAAAAATCAATTGGCTGAAAGTGTGTGGATTTGTTTCTGGGTCTTCTATTCTGCTCCATTGGTCTATGTATCTGTTTTTGTGCCAGTACCATGCTGTTTTTATTACAATGGCTTTGTAGTATAGTTTAAGTATAGTCCTCCTGTATGGTTTTTGTTGCTGAGAACTACTTCGGCTATTCTGGGCTTTTTGTTATTCTAGATAAATTTAAGGACTGATTTTTCTATGTCTGTGAGGAATGATCTTGGTAGTTTAATGGACATTGCATTGAATCTGTAGATCATTTTTGGGAGGGTGGCCATTTTAATGATATTTATTCTCCCAATCCATGAACATGGAAGATCTTTCCATGTTCATGAATTCTAAGATTCATGGATTTTCCATGTTCATGTTTCTAAGATCTTCTTCAATTTCTTTTTTCAGTGTTTTATCATTTTTTGTAGAAATTTTTTTACCTCCTTGCTTTAGTTTATTCCTAAGTATTTTATTTTTTTGTGGGAGATCCTCAGTGAAAGTGTTTTCTGAATTTCTTTTTCAGTGGATTTATGGTTGGTATACAGGAAAGCTTCTGATTTTTTAAGATTGATTTTGTATCCAGACTTTGCTGAATTTGTTGATCAATTCTATAAAACTTTTGGTTGAGTTTGTTGGGTTTTCTAAATATAGTATCATGTCATCTGCAAATAGTGAAAGTTTGAGTTCTTCTTTTCCTATTTGTACTCCTTTGATTTTCTTTTCTTGCCTCATTGCTCTGGCTAGAGTCTCTAGTACTATATTGAAGAGAAGTGGTGATAGTGGACATCCTTGTCTTGAAGTGACATTCAGAGGGAAACCATTTAGATTCACTCTAGACTTCCCAAACCAAGTCATGAAAGCTAGATGAGCCTGGGGTAACATATTCCAAACTCTGAAAGGAAACAATTTGCAGCCCAAAATTTCCTACTCAGCAAAACTATCTCTTAAATTAGATGGGTAAGTAAGAATCTTCCATGACAAACAGAAGCTGAAGGAATTTATGTCTTCAAAACCAGACCAGATAAAATACTCAAAGATTTTAACTTACAAAAGAGAAACAATAAATACATGCCAGAACCAGAAAAATAAGAATTTTCATTCAGCAGACAACTAAGAAGAGAACAAGCAATATTTCCCACAGAATTAAAATCTCAAAATATTGGGAATTAAAAATCATCTCTCAATAATTACACTGAATGTAAATGGCCTCAAGTCCCCAATAAAAAGATATAAAGCGTCAGGCGTGATAGTGTACACTTGTAATCCCCATGCTTGGGAGGCAGAGACAGGAGGATCATGCAGGTTTGAAGCCAGCTGTGCTGGCTTAAGAGACCCTGTTTCCAAATACAAAGTATAAAATAGGTCTGAGAGTGTAGCATGGAGGTAGAAGGGTTTTCAAGAACCCCAGTACCACCACCAAAAAAAAAGACATAAAGTGGCACAATGAATTATAAACCAGAATCCATCTATATGCTGCTTGCAAGAAACACATCTTACAAGTAAAGATAGCAACAAACTGAAGGTAAAGGGCTGGAGTAAGGTAATCCATGCCAATGGAACTCGAAGACAAGCAGGAGTTGTAACTATGATATCATTAAGTTAGACTTCAAGCTCAAGCTTATTAGAAGAGATAAAGATGGTCATTTTTTACTGGAAAAAGGAGCAATCCGGCATGAGGAAATAATGATAATCAACATTTATGCCCCAAATTTAGGTGCAACTTTTTATTTTTTTTGGTGGTACTGGAGTTCCCGGAAGCCCTTCTACCTCCGGGCTACACTCCCAGACCTATTTTATACTTTTTTATTTGGAAACAGGGTCTCCAAAGCCAGCACAGCTGGCTTCAAACCTGTGCGATCCTCCTGTCTCCATCTGCCAAGCGCGGGGATTACAAGCATATGCTAACACACCTGGTGTGCAGCTACTTTCATAAAACAAACTCTTTGTGATATTAAGTCACATATAAATCCCAGTACAATAGTACTGGGAGACTTCAACATACCTCTCACACCATTAGATCGATGTTTTAGACAAAAGGTTAGCAAAGACGCCTCAGACCTAAAGAACACCATTAATCAAATGGACCTGTTAGACACATATAGAATATTCCACCCAACTACAGCAGAGTTCACATTTTTCTCAGCAGCTCACAGAAACTTGTCCAAGGTAGATCACATTCTGGGCCACAAAATGAGCACTAGCAAATTTAAAAAATGTGACATACTTCCCTGTCTCTTTTCAGACCATAATGGAATGAAACTAGAAATCAACTATAAGAAGACTCAGAGAAACCACATAAACATGTGGAGACTGAACACCACACTTCTAAATGAAGAGTGGGTCATAGAAGAAGTAAGGAGTGAAATCAAGAAATTTCTAAAAACAAATGATAATAGAGATACAACATATCAAAACCTTTGGGACACACTGAAGGCAGTAATAAGAGGAAAATTTATAGCACTGAGTTCTCACATAAGAAAAACAGAAAATCATCAAATAAATAATGTAATGACACACCTCAAAGCCATTGAAAAACAGAAACAATCTATCCCCAAAGCCAGTAGAAGACAGGAAATTGTCAAAATCAGAGCAGAAATAAACTAAGTAGAGAATTAAAAAAAATACAGAAAATCAACAAAACTAAAAGCTGGTTCCTTGAAAAAATTAAAAAGATAAACCACTAGCCAATTTGGCACCTGTCAGCTCTATCTGGGCTCAGCAAGATGGCTCCACTGCCACTCTAGATCAAGCTCTATTGGTTCCATCTAAAAAATATATCTACATCTCACTATCATTATCAGATTCTAAGCTACGAAACCAACATTGACCATTTACTGCAAAGGTCTCCCTCAATTAATCTCCTGTTTCAATTCTCCACTTCTAGTGATTTTGTTACAAAATAAGTCATATCACCTTCAACTTAAAAGCCCTTCAATGATGTCTGATTTCCTAAGATGTATAATTACAATGCACCAATAAAATATAAAAACAGATAAGATAGTTTCAGTTGACTGTTGAGCACAGAAATAAAAACAAAGGTAAGTAAAACCCATTCTTCACTGTGAGCTACAAAGCATTGCATTATTTGGCCCCAGCTGAACAGTAGAAGAGCTATTAAATATCATTGAACTAAATTGAGAAGCTTTGTCTTTTAGCTCATTTCCACTTCTTACAATTTTGGCAGAGTGTAAACCGATCTCATTGATCTTGATTAGAAACATAATTAGAAGAACATGTCTCTCCTTGCCAGATCAGGACTAGCTCTGTTGATTACTTTTGCTACAAGTAACATTTTATTATACGGCTATATCCTCAACCCTAAGAACAAAGAGATACCTAAGTTTTAACTTGATTTTTTCTAATTTCCACAAATTATGTAACTTTTTCAACTTATTTATGTCAAATAGGGAATATGTTGTTGGAAGAAATAAAAACAGTCCCTGACATTATCTTCTTTGAAAACATACTGGAAAAACATACGGCACCCAAATAGAAGTAACTTACAAGTTCAGTGGAGTTGAAGATATTACCTGGTTTCTTCTCTTGGTCTCACTCCATATGACATCTTACTGGTGCTCCATTTCAGTCATGCTCCATTCAGTTTTTTCCAGATTCACTTACTTTGTTGTCAATTTCCAAATCACCATAATATTGCCTTTAATTGGCATTTGGTTCCCCTGATACTAATTCCACATGGTTTTAAGCTTAGATCATTAAGTTGAATAACATAATTTCTTTCTAGATTATTAATAAAGATATTTCTAACCATTAGACTTCTAACTATTATGTTAGCCCTAGCTCGTTTTGTGGTCCAGGATGTGATCTATTTTGGAGAAGGTTCCATGAGCAGCTGAGAAAAATGTGATCTCTGCTATAGTTGGGTGGAATATTCTATATGTGTCTAATAAGTCCATTTGGTTGATGGTGTTCCTTAGGTCTGAGGCATCTTTAACTGACCTTTTGTCTAGAAGATCAGTCCAATGGTGTGAGGGGAGTGTTGAAGTCTCCCAGAATTATTGCATTGGGACTTATATAAGAGTTGTTTTATGAAAGTAGCTGCACTTATGTTTGGTGCATAAATATTGACTATCATCGTTTACTCTTGTTGAATTGTTCCTTTACCAGTAAAAAACTACCTGCTTTGTCTCTTCTAATAAGCTTGGGCATAAAGTCTAAATAACACATACACAAAAAAGTGCTGTCTGAAAACAGTTTACTTTCCCCGAATATTATTCATTCCCTACTTTTGAAGATACTTTTTCTACACCACTGTTCACATTTTCAGTTTAGCTGATTGTGATGCAGATAATTACACTTTCCCAAAGGCAATGCTACTTGTACTTCAATAATCA
This sequence comes from Muscardinus avellanarius, assembly GCF_963383645.1. NCBI lineage: Eukaryota > Metazoa > Chordata > Mammalia > Rodentia > Gliridae > Muscardinus > Muscardinus avellanarius. The sequence continues at coordinate 37,267,616 of NC_137786.1, read as the reverse complement.
TTTAGCATTTGTATTTAAGTCTGTCACTCTAGCCTTATTTGTGTTTAGCTGTGTGTATATAGCTCCATTAGATATCTCTCTTATTCTTCATCTGTTGTTCAGCCAAAGCCCTATTATTTTATATTTCTTTGTCAGGAGGATTGAATACGTAACATTTCTCAGGAGACTTTACTCCTCTAATAGTATTTTTCTCTCATTATGACTTGCAAATAAACTTGCAGTAACTATATAATTAATTCCCAGTCACAATCACTTCTTCTCTGTTCTTTTACTATTTAACATCTCTCAGCTATTTTCAATATTTCACTTCTATATTGTTTTCTGAATAGGAGCTTATAAGTTTTCTTTTAATTTAAATACACAATAATTTCATTAAAATGTCTAGGTATGTATTCTTTTTCATTATTTTTCTTGGATTAAAGAGTTTCATTCATCTGCCAAATAAATATTTCATCTCATAAACATTTTTCTATTTTAAATTCTAGATATTTACAGAAAATTCAAAATTTTTTCTCAAGAAAATGTTTCAATTTAAATATTCCTTGATTTATTTTATGTAAAGCATGGAATATATTTAATAGTGATGCTGAAGATATAAAAATCCAAGATGAATTAGGTCTTATTACCTACTGATTCCATAAAAACCCAGCACAGTGGAAGAGAGGAGGCTGTGAAGCCTTAACCTTGGGCAACTTCTCTGTTCTTGCCAAGCACAACTTAGGGCAGGTGACAACTTCCCCATCCTTTATTTATGCCTGGGCTGGGGAAATGACGGCCGGTACTTTCTCTACTAGGGTGTGAGTGTGATCTGATATAGCAGCCACTGCTTCTCCTTATGGTAAATATTGCTGCTAGCAGAAGATCTGGAAAGCCAGGTGAAGTGGCTCAAGCCTGTAATCCCAGTACGGGGAAGGTTGAAATAGGAGAATCGAAGAGGCAAGCCTCAAGAATCTAGTGAGACCATGTATTAAAATAAGAAGGCCTAGGGGTGTGGCTCGGAGGTAGAACCACCCTGGGTTCAATCCCCAGTACCAAAAGAAAGAGAACTGGGGAGCATCCCATGGCCGCCTTGGTCCCACTCACACTTGATGAGCCCTGGACTGCTGGGCTTGCTCCATGGATTTCTCGGGCACCACCACGCTTCCCTCTGTCTCCCCCAGGCTTTCAAGTAAAATTTTCCTAACATGTACATGCTACAGAATATTCTTAAACTACATTAAGATTCTAAAATTAATAATTGGCCCTCCATAGCAATAGTAACAAATAATGAATATGCTAAATTTTCTGCCAAAGCTTTTATGAGTCATAATAAAGCTCTGCTTGAAATTTAAATAATTGTGTTTAAAAAAAGGAAAGTAAATGATAGAAATAAAGGTCTAGTATAATTCAAATGGAAAGGAAGTTGATTAGCATGAAAATACCCTACTGAAAAGGGTATTTTTATATCATTTAATTAGATATAGGTTTCCTTAGAAATTGACTGTTAATAAGCATATAACTTAAATAAGAGGAGTGCACTGGATTCTATAGTTTCATTCCTTAGTTCCCTCTGCCTTACAGCTCTATCTCTGTGCCCTACATTAAACGTTCTTGACATTTATCTGTCATTCTGTCAAATATTCTGAAACATAGTGCCAAGGGGGAAATGGGGAGAATTTCATCTACTTAATTGAGAAGAAAAATCTGTTTTAATTTCCTCAAGCTACTCATTTCTGCATTATTTACCTTCTCCTATGGGCACCTAGTACTCTTATGCTCTTTTTCAGAGGAAAGAAATACCTGTTTTCATCTCTGATTTAAGGATTTTCAAATGTCAGCAAATGAAAGAGAAGGAATATATATTACATATTCAAAGAAATTTTACCTGGTAACCCATAGAAAGAACACCAATATTAGCCACTGCTGATTGCATTAAAATGTGCTCCATTTCTCTGAATATAAGACAGATAGCTTTATTACTCAATAAAAACCCTGCACTCATTTAATATTTAAACTTTTAAAAATAATTAGCATGAGGCAGGGTCTGTGCTAGGCACTTAGATATAACTGAACTAGCATTTGTGCCATATGTAACTCATCCATGGAGCTGGCACACTTCATTTACTTGAATATTTTTGCCTTGCCTTATCCACCAAAAAAAAAAAAAAAAAAAAAAAGTCTCTTAGAATGGAAACAAGCCTCAGAAGTACGGAAACATAAAAGCTCACACAGGGGACAAAGATCCAGGGAGAGGGTTGTTAGGTGCTATGGCCTAAATGTTTGTATTTCCACAAAACTTATATGTTGACATTCTAACCCCACAGTGATGGCATTAGGAGGTGAGATTTTGGGAGGTGATAGGGCTGAGCCTTCTTGGTCAGGATAAGGCCCTATTAAATGTAAGGCAGAAAGTACACCCTTCTACCATGTAAGGATAAAGCATCTATGAAATAGGAAATGAGCCTTTACTAGACATCAATTCCATGTGCATCTGATCATAGCCTGTACAACCCCTGGAGTTATGAGAAATAAATTTCTGTTGTTTATAAGCCACCTCGTTATATCATTTCATTTTAGTATCCCAGGTAAACTAAGCCTTGGGCATTAGGGGCAAGAGGGACTCTGGAAGTATAAGTATATGGGTGGGTAGGTGGTGGATCAAACTGTCCAAAACAGGAGGCAGTTCAGACCAGAACTGGAAGTTACAGATTAATGAAGTAGAAGATTCTAAAGAAATTGTGTTGGGCCTGAAGCATTGGTTGATGATGGGGAAGAACATGGCTGCTGGCCTAACATAGGCAGCCTAAGGTACAGAGCTAAGGCTAGAGTTGCACAGATCTAGTTAAATGGTAGGCTTCTCTGATGTAGAGACACAGGCTTGACTTTGAACCAGCCTAGAGTAATCTTTAATATGCTGATTCTGGGGCAAATGACCCATCCCTTCTGGATAGGTAGAATTTATACACTCAAGGATCAGAGATACACGAGAAACACATGCATGAGGAATGTGTGCTCTAATATCCATTTCCAGGAAACAAAGAACTTCATCATAGCAAATTCTACTGCCGGTACATTAGGTCACAAAAGATACAATCTAAAGATCTGAGCATACCCTAAGGTAGCGATTAGGATGAGCAACTATGGTTTCAATGATCATTGTAAAAATGCGCCACTGACAAAAAATTACAGGGTTTTACAAGCTATTCCAATGATGTTTACATTAATCCAAAGTCATTTGGTATCTTCTGGGTCAACTTTCATAATAGACCCACTGGCAGATTCATATATGAACACAGAAATTTTTATCCTTCTTACGCTCTATTGAAGACCTTGCAACTAAGAGTATGGGCTTGCAATCAGCTTGATTACAAATCAAAGTGACATTTCTGCTCAGGAGCAGGAATCAAATACAGGCTAATAAATTCTTAGTTTTGTCATGGGTCAAATGAGAATGATGATGTCTAGTTCTTAGGGTTGTAAACAGGTTGAATATGGCGTGCTGTGTGCCTAGGAAGTGCTTAAGTTAGCTGCTATAATTTTTGTTATGGCTTGAATTTAAAATGTCCCCCAGAGAAGCTCAGATGTTAGAGAATGCAGCCAGGTTTAGAGAGGGAACATGGCTGGAAAGGGTGGATTACTGAGGGCATGGCAGGGGGTGTATTTTTCCCTGGAAGCCTCTTGTCTCTTAGCTTTCCATCTTGTGAGCTGAGCATGGCTTTTTTTAATTCTTGTGTTTTCTCCCCTGTTATTCACTCCCCCCACAATTTGCTCAGGTGTTGTACACCCACCTTCACTGACTACATATATTTATAACAAGAAAATAACATATTTTTTTATTAATTTTTAAAGTACCATCCCTAAGACCTTTAAAAAACAAAGATGATGTATATTTGGACCATGTACGTATTTCTAAATCTTACTTCTTAAAGAACTTTTACAAGCTCCATTAGTTGACAAAAAAAAAAACTAAAAAGGATTGCAAGGCTTTAAAAGCCCTGCCTGTTTTGACTTGGCCCATCAACACAGGAAAATAGTGCTTCAGATGCAGCTAAAGGTAAGGTCTTTGAAATTTGTACTCTGTTCCAATCAATTTTCCTTAAATCAAAGAAAATTATCCTTAATCTGTGAATATGACTGTTCTACACTGTTAGCTTCATTGGCTTGCACAAGCCTAATCTGTTCTAATTTATTAGCAGTATGTGGGTCTGGGAAGAAAGGGGAAGGAGCTGAACATGTTTTATTATTTGCTGCTGATAGAGTCAAAAACAAGGTTTGCTCTCCTCTCTTTTCTACATTTAATAATAACCAGAATGGATGTGCAAATAGAAGAGTCCAGGATAATGGAGAGCTGCCAAACAGGTGGTGACCCCTATGAAGGACAAAATACATGGGACAATTAAGGAAATAGGTTTATTCAGGCTATTGCAATAGGAAGAATGCTCACTGATGAGAAATATCTAAAAAAAGGAGTGTGTGTGCTTTTGTAAAGGTAGGTAAACAAAAGAGTCATCAGCATTTCATGAGGAAGAATGGAGTTGGGTCCCATCTGAGTCACTGATGATGGACAATAGCCTTATCCCATCATATGCAAGGGCAGCAGAGGGTCCCTTGAGATTGTTTCTCAGAAATCATAAGGTTGAAGCACAAGGCTCAAATAAATTTAAACATTGTCTTTTTTAAAAAAAATATTCAATCTTTAGCTGTAGGTTTAAATAAAAGAGCAATTTCATTCTGCATACTGCCAACTTCTTGTTTACAAATAAAAGTAGATTATAAAAGGAGGTAATGCCACAAGTAGTACAAAAGGAAAATTGTCAAACACTGTGATTGGAATTCTTTTAAATTTGCACTTTAAAATAAGCCAATAAACTCTCAAATAAGCTGGGCATGGTGGTAATCCCAGTCCTTGGGAGGCTGAGACAGGAGGATTGTGGTTCATGGACAGACTCAGCTACTTAGTGAGGTCCTTTGAGATACTGTTTCAAAATAAAGAAAAAAAAATGGGCTGGGGGTATAGCTGGAAATTAGACTGCCCCTGGGTTCCATCCCCAGTACCACAAAAGAAAAGTCTCAAGAAAGAAAACAAATCAAAGCTTTACAAGACATGTATTTGAATTCTGCAATGTTTGTTTTTATAGATATCTAGCACTAATGTACTAGATAGCAAAACAAATATTTTATTTTTTTATTTATTTGGTAAACTATATCTGTTTCTTACACAATGGCACTTTCTTCTTTGACTTTTTTTTATTGTGGAAACTTTCAAATATACACACAGTCAACACAATAGCATAATAAACACTCCTGTACCTCCACAAAGCTTCAAGGACTGTCACTACTCTATCATTCACATTTCATCTTTGTCCTCTAGGACCTTTTGTCCAAGCATTATGCTATTTTAATACTTCCGTTTGGCCATTAACTGACAATGATTTTTTTCAAACAAAACTATAATATCATTTCACAACCTAATAAAGTCGATAATTCTTTAATATTTTATAGCATTTATTACAATCAATTTTCCTCTATTGTCTCAAAGAGAAGTTTATTGGTTTATTCAAATCAGGATCCAAGTGAACTCCATGCACTGGCATCTGACTGTGATGATGTTCTAAGTATCTCTTAATCACTAACACTCCTCTTCCCTTTTTTATTTCATGACTTATTGAGTAATCTGCGTCTTGTCTTTTTACAGGATTTTTATTCTAAATTTGGTTAACAGTATTGTTAGGGACATTTTTCAAAACATGCTTCTTCAGTCTAACTAAACTGAGATTTAAATATTGAATGGATTCAGATTCAAGTTGTTAACAGGAATACTTCAGAAGTGGGGATGTGCACTTTTCAGTGAGTCACATATAGCATCTAATTATTCCATTTGTACTACAAAAGCTTCTCAGTGAGTTTACAAACTGACAGCTCCACCCATCCTTCATGACGCATCCTTTTTAAATCTGAAAATTTTGAGTCAGATCCACAGATTTGCATTTTGAGTCCAAGCAAACATTTTGATCTAGAAAATATTTCTCTTCAGTTGAAAATATTCCTCTTTATCTAACTAAAGAAAATATACCTTACCATGTCAATGCTTTATGTGTTTGAAATCATTTGCATGGTTATATTTAAACTCTCTCAAGATGAAACTGGTATTATTTTTAGTTTACAAATAAGGAAGCCAGGAGGTAATAAATAAATAAATAAATAACTTGTCTAACATCACACAGCTAATAATTACTATAATTAGGATATGAATCTGTAGTGCCTATTGCTAGAACTGAGGTTCTAAGCTTCTGGACTTTGTTTCTGGACTCTGCTCATAGCACCAAGTGCCCTGTGTTACTCATAGAAAATGTTCTATGAATAGTCATTTTGTCACTATCACCATGAGGCACATGAGTCTAACATTTTAAAGGTGGATTCTGTTTGCAAAGAATCTTTCTTCTTTCATTGTTCTTTCTATAAAATATGACATGTTAATTGTGGAGGAGAAAGTACTCCCATAACCAACGAATACAGATTGCTTTTCAAGAAGCAGAAACACTCTGTCAAATTTAGGACCAAAAGTCAAATTTAAGTCACTAAATTTAGACTCTATCTTCATGGCCTATGAGCTTTCCCAGGCTCCTGTTTCTTTAGCCTAGTGGAACGCCCACCAGGAACAAATTGCCTGTGAGAAGAACGCCCTGGAGGCTGTGAACACATTTATTCAGGAAGCACACCTCAGCCAGCCACTTAGTAGGAATGCTGGGGTTGTAGCACGATTTTTAATATCTGCTATTACAAAATATATGAAAGTATCATGCTTGTGGGCTTAGAATTAGATTTATGGGATTTTATTTATTATGTTTATAGGTATTCTTAGAAATTAAGAATACATTTTTGTTTTAATGACTGTGTAGAAGGGGACTATTTGAAGAGCAAGTGGAATGCTACTAAGAGACCTGCAATTTGGTCCCCATCATCACATTTGTATTGCCCTCATTATTTTAGGTATAATGTAGAATTCAGATATAGTGAAGTGCATATAAAAGATAGCTTTCAATGAATGAACTGGGTATAATTTGAGAAGGATTGCTGAGAGCCCAGGATAGAGGCATAATGGTATGTATGTGCACTGGGTTGAAAAATAATGAATCTAGGTCCCCGACCTCCTACCAAGTGTGTGTATGACTCTGAACCTGTCATAGCACTCCTCCAAGATAGAGGGCCTGGAACATTGCATTCAAGACTTTCTTTTTACATCAGAAACTGTTCAAAAATGTATTCAAATTTTCAATATATTAAAAAGACTTTTGTGGATCAGTTTTTCTGAAGTATTGATGGATTTCCAGGAGCCCTACCTATTTAGTTTCTCCCTTTGTCATCATTTAAAGGGATCTTTAAGAAACAATACAGGAATTATACGTCTCTATCCGTAGAGAAAAGTATGAAAACACATGGAGCTAGATGACCTCTAAAATACCATCTTTAATTTGTCATAAAGAGGCTTACTCAGAGATGCATAAAGCCAAACTTCAAGAAAAATGAGGACCATACTTTTATGTATGTAATTTTAAAAAAAATATTGTACTGGGGATTAAACCCTGGATGTTCTATCGGGGTTCTATCACTGAGCTACAACCCAGCCCTTTTCTCTTTAAATTTTGAAATATGGCCTTGCTAAGTTACCGAGGGTCTTGGTAAGTTGCTGGGGCTGTCCTCGATCTTCCTGCCTCAGCCTCCCAAGTACTAGGATTATAGGCCTGTGCCACTATGCCTGGCTCCATGCTCTTTTTTTGCTATTTTATTATATTATTATTTGGTGTATTGTAATTAGATATTATATATGGGTATAGAGTGATAGAAACATGCACAGGAAGGGGAAGAGATAGTAGGGGGCAGGCCACACCTACTTTTAGAGTAATGATGTGGAGTAAAAAGTAGGCCTTTACATTCAAGATTCCTCCAAGATAATCTTCAACTTGCAACACCATTTTAATTACTGATATGAATACCATTAAATATTCACTGCCTCCCATTGATACATTTTTTTTCAGAGACAAACACAGGTTTATTTAGGAAAGTAGGGTTTTTTTTTTTCAAATATAGTCTCTCTTAGATTTACTTTTAAATCTTGGATCCAAAATTTCTAACTTCTCAATCTCTGAAGACAGCATCATGATGAAGAGCCAGTGGTGGTACTGGGTGGGGGGGTACGTGTGCTAGGGAGTCTCTAAGACAGGTCCTGAGGGCAAGGACAAGGTTGCGCCAGCAGGCAGGGATGAGAGGAAAGCAGAGACAAATGGCAGGTTCTTCAGAGTCTGCCAAGGGTTGGCCATGCCTATGTGTCAACTTGATATATACAGACCCTCACAGAAGACCATTCTATGTGCTTCAGAGAAACTTGAAGATCCATGGGGCAAGGACATCAAACAAGTACACTGTGCTTCAAATGGGCTTCACAAATTACATTTGAGAAAAATATGGGAACATATATCCCTTTTTATTTGTCCTTTCTTCCTGTCTCTTCCCTCAGCATCAACATTCTATTTTCTGTATGATTTGTTATTTCCTTGTGCTTGTCCATCAATTTAGATGCTACTGGCATGACTTCTCATACTAGCAGGGTCATTACCTGTTCCTAGTCATTTTATTTGTTTGTGTTTTCTCCATTTTGTACAAAATGACTATAACATCTAAATCACTCATTAGTTTTGGTAGCAAACTAAATCTTTGCTTTTCATGTATTTTTTTCTCAGTTGTTTAAATTCTGAATGACTGTATTTATTAAGATGTGTACAGCATGGTAGGGGAGTTTCTTGCTAATAGCTAATAAAACTAAATCTTATTTGTGCAAAATGACCTCATGGCCAGGGTAGATCCTAAGATTAAGCTCATTATTATTTGTTCTAGGTTTGAAATAGGGAACATTGGTGGTTAACTTACCAGGAAATAGAATGAATGGCTGGTGAGCATCACACTGATTTGGGACATTTAATGGTTGGTACATCTTGTTTGTTGAACTGATGGGCCACTTAACTCTAATGGCTGTTTTCAAGGTCAAATTTATTTTAAACCTTCAGCTATAGAAATGCTGAAAATGAGTGCTGACAGAATAGTGGGCTTCTAATATGAACTTGGTGAGGAAGGGGGTGACCATGTGTCTTAGAACACAGGTATGTGTATACAATTTTTTTAATATATATATATTTTTATTGGTGCACTGTATTCATACATCATAGTGGGATACAAACTTTTGTAGACATACATGCACACATCGCCCAGTCAACACCCACCCGATCCCCACCCCATTCTCTCCCCATCCCTCCCTCCCATGCTTGGCTTAGTGGTTGACATCTAGTATTATAGCAATTTATCCAAAATTAAAAATGATAATCTCACATAACAGTTTCATTTGTCTGATACCAAGCTTTTGATGACTTAAAGATAACATTTCAATATTTCTTTTTACTTTCTTTCTTACCAGAGAATATTTTTTTTCTATTTTTTAGGTGAAACTATCATATATATATATATTTATTTTTCAGAAAAAAAATCTATCCTAATATGGAATATGGACTCTAGATACCCAAAATGATCTTGAAAAAGAACAAAGCTAGAAGATATATATTTTCTGATTTCAAACCATATAAAGCTACAATAATTGAAACAGTGTAGTACTATTCTAAAGGCAGATATATAAACCATTGGAGTTAAATAAAAGCCTAGAGCTAAATTCTTCCCTATAATGTCAAGTTATTTTTGACAAGGTTTCCACGAACATTTGGTGGTGGAAATAATAATCTTTTAAATAAATATTGTTGAAACATAATAATTACATGGAAAAGAATAAAGTTGGACCCTTACCTAATCCCATATACAAATATTAACTCAAAATAGATAAAAGACCTAAATATAAATCTTAAGACTATAAACTTTTAGGAGAAAATCTGGGTCATAAAACCTCACAACATTGAAATTGGCAGTGATTTCTTGGATATGATTTCAATGGCACAGGCAACAGAAGAGTATACAAACTCCCTAAAAAATAAAAAAAAAAATATTGTATATCCAAAGACAATGTAAACAGAGTTAACAGTTACTGATAGAATGGGATAAAATATTTCCAAATGCTATATCTGAAGGTATATTAATATTCCAACTAGAAATCCTAAAAATTAACAATAAAGGCAAACAATACCATTTAGAGATAGGTAAAAGACTAACATAAGTAATGAATCTCCACAGATAACCAATCTTAGTTGACTGTTGGATGGAAACTCTTGTTTCTCTGGTTCTGGTGTGTGTTACCTATTTCTTCTTTGTAGTTAATCTCTTTGAGTATTTTCTCTAGTGCTGGTTTTGAAGACATAAATTCCTTCAGTTTCTGTTTGTCACGGAAGCTTCTTATTTCTCCATCTAATTTGATAGAAAGTTTTGCTGGGTAGGAAATTTTTGCCTGGAAGTTGTTTTCTTTCAGAGTTTGGAATATGTTACTCCAAGCCCTTCTGGCTCTCATGACTTGGTTTGGGAAGTCTGGAGTGATTCTAATTGGTTTGCCTCTGAATGTCACTTGGCCCTTTATTTTTGTTGCCTTTAAGATTCTCTGCTTGGCTTCCACATTGGTCATTTTGACAATTATGTGGCGTGGGGATCCTCTTCTCCCATCCTGTCTAAAGGGAGTTCTATAAGTTTCCAGGACCTGTGTATCAACCTCTTGCTCTATGTTTGGAAAATTTTCTGCTATTACTTCCTTGAAGAGATTGTTGATCCCTTTGGTTTCACTTTCTTTTCCCTCCTCTATTCCAATTATTCTTAGGTTAGCTCTCTTAAAATGGGCCCATATTTCTTCAATATCAGATTCCTGCTGTTGGATATTTTTTTCTAGATTAGAAACTATGCGTTCATTTTTGGAATGATCATCTTCTAAGAGCGAGATTCTGTTCTCCATGTGGTCTAATCGGTTGTTTGTGCTTTGAATTGAGGCCTTTACTTCATTAATTGCATCCTTTATCTCTTTTTGGCTCTCTCTGAGTTCTTTTCGAAGCACCTCTATTATTTCTACAGTTATTTTCCTGATTTGATCTTCTAGAAATCTCTGATTTTCTGTTTTATCGGGTTCTGATGTTGTGGGGTTGTGAGCATTCATTGCTCCAGTATTATTCCTCTTTCCCATGATTTCAGAAGTTTGTGCCTTCTCTGGGTTCTTCCCTTGGGTCACTATGACTTCACTTGAGGTGTTCTGGATCTCGAGTCTGTAGTATCTCAGACCCCACTACTCCTTTACTGGGTTGTATCACAGAGTCTCCGACCCAGAGAGTCGATAGAGGCTGCTTTAGACTGTGGGGGGTGCCAGGTTGCACGTTCTCCTATGGTGTGATATCTCTGCCACCGCCCCTCCCCCACTGGGTCAAGTCCCAGGGAGTACAGTACTGGGATTTCTCCTCTGTGGCCCACAATTTGACTCACTGTTCTTGAGTACGCAGATGTAGCTGTACTGGATTCGGTGAATTCTCTGCTGCTGCCGCCGGTGGCAATATGGTGCCGCTGCCATGCCCTCAGCCGTGAGGCTGGCATATTTCTTGTTGGTTTTTATTTCCACTCTGAATCCCTGCAGCGTGTGCTGAGCTCAGCCACTGGGAGCTTTAGATGCTCCCTGTGCTGAAAAATCCCGCCTGGCTGTTCCCCAGCGGCTCACCTCGGCTTGCTGTAGCCGTCCGGTGAATTTGCCGCTGCCGCAGGCAGTATGGCACTGCTGCCGCGTCCTCGGTGTATCTCCTCTGTGGCTCTGAGCTCTGTTCTCAGTCCGCTTTCTCTCTGGAGCCTGGTGATTTTTTTGTTTCTCTGGTGATGGTGTTTTCTGGCTATGAAAGGCGCTGATTTTGTGGTAATGGAGATTGGTTGTTAGCGGGGCTCTTAAGCCCCGCTTTTCTCGGTCACCATCTTCCCAGAAGTCCATGTGTATACAATTTAATACATCTTATTACATACAGAGGATTGTGCAAGTATTCAAGTATTACTGTAATGTAAATTTAGAACATTTCCTCACACCAAAAAAGAAATCCCATACTTATTAGCAGTAACTGCATCATTTCTCCCTCCCTGTATTGCCTAGGAATCACTATTTTTTTTTTAATTTCTGTAAATTGGCGTGTTTGGAACAATTCATGTAAATTCAATCACCTATGGGGTAGTGTTTCATGACTGGCTTCTTTCATTAAACATGACTTCAAGGCCAATTCCTATTGTAGCATGAATAAGTAACTCATTTCCTTTTATGGCCAAATATAATCCCTTGTAAAGATATTATATTTAGCTTGCTTACTTATCAGTTGCTGGCAATTGGGATATTTTCACTCTTTGACTATTGTGAATAATGTTGCTATGAATAGCTATGAAGACATATTTAAGTTTTAATGTGAATATATATTTTCAATATAATGATTGTGTCATATTGTAACTATGTTTTTAACATTGTGGAACTGTCTTCCAAAATGGCTGTAACATTTACATTCCCACCAGCAGTGCAAAAGAATCACAATTCCTCACATCTCTAACAGTACATATAATTATCTTTTTGTTAAAGAGAACTGAGTAAATATAAAGTATTGTTTTAATATTTCTTTGAAATTTTCTAATGACTAGTCCATTATTGACTCACATGCTTATTGGCTATTTGTATACCTTCTTAGGAAAAATGTCTATTAAAGATTTCTGTGCATTTTTTAACTTGTCTAGTAATTTTTTACTTGTTACTGAGCTTTCAAAGGTTATTTTTATATTCCAGATACTAGACCTTTATTACATACATGATGTGCAATATTTCCTCCTATTTGGTAGGCTGTCATTTTATTTTCTTGAGAGTATTCTCTGACAAAGTTTTTTTAAAATTTTTTATGAAGTCCAATCATTTACCTTTCACTGCTTATACTATTTGTGTCTTAGATAAGAACACAATCTTAAGAAAACTACTCTATGAATGCAGGCCATATATTCATTTTTAGGTTCTCTTTAATTTTTTTCAATAATGGTTACCATTGTCAGTGATTAAGCCTGATACTTTCTTGATTAAATTTCTTACCATTTTATAAATTTTGTTTTTGAACTGGAATATAGCTCAGTGGTAGAGTGCTTGCCCAGAATGTGCAAGGCTCTAAATTCTAACCCTAGCAACACTATATATATATATATATATATATATATATATATATATATATATATAATCACATGAAGTACCCTTTGACTTAATACACAATGGGTTTCAAATATTCAAATATGTATATATAAGTATATATAATACAATATATTCAATATATATTCTCCTCTTTGATGTTATTGTGAGTAGAATTTTTTCTTAATTTCAAATTTTAGAATGATCATTTCTAATATAGATAAACAATTGCCTTTTATTTACTGACTTTTTGTGCTGAAAACTTGCTAACTTCTTATTAGTTCTTAGAATATTTTTAGATATAACACGATGTCCAAGAATTTAATGTAGAACAAAAAAAAATGCTCCTTATTCGCTGGCCACTGAACACAAAAAAAATTCTCACTTTTTTTTTTGGAAGTTTCCTTTAATGCAGTCTAGAATGAGGACTGGAAAAGTCATTTTTATTTGGAGGGCTTATACTACTGAAAATTTTATAACACCAAATTACAATAAAAATAAAATTGCAATAAAAATCAAATTATAATAATAGTGGTCTACTATAGAGCTATTAATCACTATTGAAATCAGTTTTATTAACTCACTACCCACAAAATAAAAATTCCATGTATTTTAATTAACCTTGGCATTTTTCCCACACAACAAAAATAATATAGATTCATATCTTGCTTCTTATATAATAACTATGTATTTATGCTATCTTATAGGGACTGATAATTCTTTATCCTTCTTCAAATCAGATCATAAACAGCCAGACAGTATTCATCTAAAATACTCTCCTTTTTATTACTGGACAATTTTCATTCATTTATTTTCTTCATAAAAGTGCAATATGTTTACTATATGATTATAAACCATGTGAGTGACTTTTTTCCAGAGATTATTTAAGAATCAATTTTTTTTTTTTAGTACTAGGTTTGAAACCCAGGAGCATTCTACCTCCAAGCTATAACTCCAACCCTATTTTTTATTCTTTATTTTGAAACAGGGTCTCACTGAGTTGCAAAAGGCCTCACGAAGCTTTCTGCAAACCACTATCCTCCTGTCTCAGCCTCCCAAAAGCTGGGATTACACGCTTGCGTCACCACGCCTGGCAAGAATCACTTTCATTTATTTTCTTTCTAGTAATACTCTGCCTAAATTATTTTAGTAACAATAATGTATTTTTATTTGTGCATTGTAGTCATACATCTTAATGGGGTACAAGATAGTAGACTCATTTAGCCCTTCCCCAACTTTCACCCCATTCTCTTCCTCTTCCCTTCTTACCTTCTTGTTTGGGTTAATGATTGACTTTTATATGCTTGTGAACGTACATCATATACATTAAGGAATTTCCCCTTTCCCCCACTCATCCCCCTCAGTTAGGTCACCTTATTTGCTCATCAATTGTTTCTCCTTCTCTAGTGTTCCTTCTATGACCTTTTTTCTCTCTAGCTTCCACATTTTAGAGAGAGCATCTGATGTCTTACTTCTTGTGACTGACTAATCTCACTTAGCATAATGATTGATGACTCTAGAGTTGGACTAGAGGGAGCTGAGTGAGCTCAGGGGAGAGCATCATGAAGCTGGCCATAATGGAGAGATTATTGCACCTGTCTGTATGGGACATTCCCAACTGAAAGTCAAGGAAAGCTCATCCCACGTGGTTGAAGGAGATGAAGCTATAAATTATTTACTGCTTATTTTTAATATCTCTTATAAATTAATATTTTTAGATTGGACTAAAGTTCCTCTGGATCTAAATTTCTATGTGCTGTTAATGAGCCCCTCTCCATATGAACATGCAGTAGTTGCTGGGTTACTATTTTCCTGATTGGCACTTAGGAAGTCAACCTCAGACTCTATAATGAACTTTAAGGCTGTGTTAATTTTTTGTTGCTTCATAGAAAATTACCACAAAGTCTGTTATATATACTTATCATGTCCCTGATCTTAGGAAAAAAATAGTTTTTCACCAATAATTATGAAGACTAAGGTGATTTTGTAAATGCCTACTATCAGATTTAGGTAATTTCTTTAGACTCTGTTTCCTCAATATTTTTTATTATTAAAAGGCATAGGGTATGTCAGTCCTTTCTCACATTCATTGAGATGATTTTGTATCTTTTTTCCTTTATCTATATGATCTATTAAACTGATTATCATGGTAAATCAATGTTGCATTCTTGAGATAAATCCCACTTGTTCACAGTAAAAATACTTTTTATATATTGCTGAATTCAACTTGCTGAAATGTTGAGGGGTTTTGTTGCCATGCCTATAAGTATATTGGTCTATAGCTTTCTTTTCTTGTGATATCTGTTGAGCTTGATATTAGTATGATAATATGTCCTTTTAGAAGTGTTCTCTTCTATTTATTAATAGTGTGGAGATAATTGATATTGTCTAAATGTTTGCTAGAGTTCATTACCAAGTCTGTCTAGCCCTAGGCTTTATGCCTTTGTTGAGAGAAAAGGGAAGGGATTTTGAGTTTTTTAATTACTCACTTCCATTTTGTATTTTACATTTTATTAAATTTTCTATTTTTATCGATTCAGTTTGATAGTTTGTGTTTTCCTAGAAATGAGTCTCCATTTTATTTAGCTTATAAAATGTGTTGTTCCCAATATTTTTATAAGTTTTATGTCTATAAGATCAGAAGTAATTTTATTACCTTTTTATTCCTGAATTTAGTTACTTAGTTCTCTCTCTTTCTCTCTCCTTCTCTTTCCCCCCTCCCTCCTTTTTCTCCTATTGAGTTGCAAGAGTTTCTTGTATTCTTATATATTTAAAAGATAATCCATTATTTGGGGGAAAAAATTTGCCTTTCTACTCTGTTGATTGCTTCAGAAGCTTTTTTTTTTTTTATTATGCTACAGTTCCATTTGTCTATTTTTTGTTTAGGTTATCTATACTTTTAATGTCATATCCATGAAATATTCACGAGACCAATATCAGAAAGCTTTTCTCTTATGTTTTCTTCTGAGATTTTTATTGTCTTAAATTTTAACATATAAGTGTTCAGTCCACTTGAGTTGATTTTTGTGCATGATATCTAGTTTCATCCTTTTGCATACCAATGTCAAGTTTTCCCAACAT
The DNA here is from genome assembly GCF_963383645.1 of Muscardinus avellanarius. Classification (NCBI taxonomy): domain Eukaryota; kingdom Metazoa; phylum Chordata; class Mammalia; order Rodentia; family Gliridae; genus Muscardinus; species Muscardinus avellanarius. Next base: position 37,251,406 of record NC_137786.1, on the reverse strand, counting down.
TGTTAAAGAGACTTCCCTTTCCTTATTGTGTATTCTGGGAATACTTGTCAAATCAGAATATACATGGATTTGTTTCTGAGCTCTCTATTCTATCCCATTGGCTTATGTCTATTTTTATGCCCATATCATGCTGTTTTAATTGTTATAAATTTATAATTCAGATTGAAACAAGGAATTACAATGTCCTCACTTTTTTCTTTGTAAGATTTATTCCTATATTCAGAGTATTTTTGGTTCACATAAAGTTTGGATTTTTTTTCTATTTCTGAAAAAAATGTGCCATTCAGATTTTGATACGGATTTACTGAAGCTTAGATCACTTTGGCTAGTATGGACACTGACAATTTAAAACTTAAAATCTACAATCAAAGAGTATTACGTGTTTGAATTCTTCAATGTCTTTCACTAATATTTTAAGTGCCAGTACTTTGAAAATTTACATTATGCCTCCAAATACCTCTATAAATAATCCTTAGGAATTCCTGTGATTTTTACTAAAGAATTCCTTTCAAAAGTCTGACCTTGGGTGGAGCCCAGGCCTCACCCAGCACCTGATCAGAACAGCAGGACCTTGTATACCTTGCACATCAGATAAGCTAACCACAATTTTCTGCTTCTGTAAACCCACTTGCTTAATAGATGGCTCACCCCTTTGTGGTTCTCTTCCTTATAAACTCTTATCCCGGCCAGTCAAGGCACCCCTCCAATACGATTTCTAGACTGAGGGTATTGCCACTGGCCAGCTATAAAGGCTTCAATTGGGACATTAAAACAAAAGTGAAAACATTTTGCTTTTCAAATTGCCAAACCAAGACATTTGTCTAACTAAAGTAGAATTTTTTTTTGTTTTGATAAAATTTTTCCTGACCTGAGTAAGATTAAAATTTTTCATAAATGTAATTATTCAGGGGCAAAAAGGAATTTTAGCATGACACATTGGAGATCATTTGTTAGAGTATTAAGGTCTTTGAATTGGAATGTTAATAGTGTTCACACTTTACTATCATTACATCATTTACATAATGATTTATGTGATTACTCATTCAAGAAATACACATTTACCAAATTCAAGACAATTTACCAAATTTCAATATTCTAGTGAAAATTCTATTTATTAGCTTTTTAAGCAATAGTTTATTATTTCATTGGCAAACAAAATAATTTATAACCAAGCAGAAAAGTTAAATTATTTTAAAAATTAATCTTATACTTGAGAAGCCTGAAACATTTGCTTCAAAGTTTCCTACAGATAAATTTTCCCACAATCTTAGAATCTAATTTGATTGTGTAAGTTGGTATTTTATTTTATTTTATTTATTTTTTGGTGGTACTGGGGTTCCTGGAAGCCCTTGTACCTCCGGGCTACAATCCCAGACCTATTTTATACTTTTTTATTTTTTTGGAAACAGGGTCTCTCACGAACCTGTGCAATCCTCCTGTCTCCACCTCCCAAGTGAGGGGATTGATTACAAGCGTGCGCCACCACACCCAGGGGTATTTTATAACTATTCCCATAAAAAATGAGTTTGCTTAAAATAAAATTTTTCTTTTTTTTCCGTTTTGTTATTTTTCTAGAACAAGAGAGGAACATAAGCTCAGGACTACAATGAGAAAAAAATATCAGGATATACTAGAATACCAATGTATTTACTGCCTAAGCCACCATAACATTTTGCATTCAGTTCTTTTGAGATAAGAATACAGAACATAGAACAGACATACCATGTTCTTTATCCTTAGTCATAATCAGTCCCATCCATGAAATCCCTCCCCATATTATTATTTTCTGTTACATGTCATAGTCATTCTTAGATGTCTGTTATCTACCCCTAATGAATATATATTTCTTAAGGACAAAGTATTAAAATCATTATAATAAATAGTATAAACAAGTTATAATATTATACATTTGTAAAAAGGCTTAGTCTTACAAAATGTATTTGTAAATTTTATATTATTACATACGCAAAACTATTCACAAGATAGAACATATTTTACCATTTTTGTCTTCTAATGAGAAAATGAAAGCCTTTATAGTAGAAATCAGATTCTCTTCCACAAACTTCAGGGTATGAGTCCAGCTTTGTTTCTGCTCTTTCATTTTTACTGATACTACAAAGATAAAAACCAGCTTTTCCATATGTTCTGATTGATATCACAGATGTTGAAATGCAGGACACAGATACATTTGAGCATGGGAGGGTATGGAAATGATAAGTATTTTGTGATTTGAAACAGAATGAAGTCACTGTGCCAGAGAAAAGATGTTGAAGCAGCAAAGTACTTCAGAATATGTTCCTGGGGAAATGCCCAGCACGAACTCACCCATTTTGACTTTTTTTTTTTTTTCACAATTCTTGGAAGGAAACTGGTTTATGTCAACCATCTGGATTCAGGCATTGGTAAAAGCAATGACTAATCAATAAAAGAAAAGCTGATGATTACTGAACCCATTCAAGAAACTCAAATCTAAGTTAACTATTGATAGGTTTCCTGTTTTTCTCAAGCAACTCATGGACAGGAACTTTGAGATTCAACATTGATTTCTACCCCCTAGCATATTGCCTAGCACATAGTAAATAGTCAATAAATCCTATACTATGAATCAAGCGTAACATGTGTGGTTGTGGATGAATGGCTGAAGATTGAACTAGTGAATTTAATCGAACCCATCAGTGTATGTCTTCTGCCTTCTTCACACTGCCAACTTGAAGAAAATGGAAAATGTAATGTAACCTTCAATAATGTTTTCTGAACCCAAGATGCTAACACAAAGACTTTTTTTATCATTTCATGATATCAATGACGTATCTTTATAAGCAATACAAAATAAAACAAAAAATTAAACTACTCGTATCAATCTGCCTTAACTTTTTTTTTTTAATTCTGAATGCGGTCCCCAATTGTTGTATTTTGATGATATTAAATGACTAATTACTTTCCATGTTTCAATTGATTGTTCAAATTTTATAAAGGGGGAAGTTTAATTGAATAAAAATACATTTTACTCTATGACAGAACAAAATTTATACAAACTTAGAATATCCAGAGTCTTTAGAAAGTATTTATCAGCATTTATATTTGGACAATTTTTGTATTCCTAATATTAATTTTGATTTACATATAATTTTCAGGTATATATGCTCTCCATAAACCATACCATTAAGAAGCTTTCAAGTTTTCTTAACCTTTAACTATTCTTTATTTTTTTTAATTCCTATGGACACTGGCTGCTCAAAAAATATCTATTTAGTAAACAAGATTTGACTCTGACTGACTACAGTTCTTTCAACTGAAGTAGAGAATTTTGTGTCTAACTTGGGAAAGAAAGACTTTGTGGGATTGGTACCAAGATCTCGTGATCTAATATTGGCCAAGCTCTCGTGATCTAATATTTGCCAAGGAAATCAACAAATACACTGTTAAAATTAAAATATGGAAATCATCTGCAGGAAGAGAGTTCATCTGTATCCCCTTCAAATTCTTACCCCAGCTTGGAGAAGTTTCTTTATGAAGCTCTGAATCTTTGCAGTTTTATTTGCAGAGTGATTTATATCCTCTAATTTTATTGCCAAGGTCTGGTATATGTTCTGAGGCTATGTGGTTTTCAAGGTGAAAATTTCACACTAAAAAGAAAGGAAAAATCCTAAAGAAATGGTAACTTGTTAAATTTTAAAAAGATAGAAAGATGAGTGCTGAAAATTTGAAGTTCTTTATACTCAAGAGTTCATATTCTTCCATTTAATCAGAAAATAATTAGGTAGAGTCATCAATAAACAAAATTACTCCTCATACTTAGAAATAGAATAATTATAAAAAAGTAAATTAATAAACAAGATTTTGTTGAAAAAATATTCTGAAGGTTATTCTCTTTATAGCAATATCATATATCTCTGTCCTTATTATATTATCTAATAAGAATTAATGTTAAGAACCCCAGAAGAATGAGAGACACTCAGATCAGCAAAGGAACACAATTTTGAAAAACTACTCACTGAGACTGTAAAATTAAATAATGTATTTTAGAAGAATTTGTTAAGTACCATGGATTATCAAAGTCATCTTTATATAGTTGAGTCCTAATTACAACATTCATAAGCAATCCTCTTTATAATTTCTATCTCCAAAATAAATCCCAATATGACTACCTCTTACCACCTTCATAAGCTCCACCCAAGGCCAGGGATGAACTAGGCAGGACAACACATTTACTGGTTGTTAACTATGGAGCCACTTCTGACCAGCTGGTGTATGGCTTCTCGGTCGCTATCTGAGCCTGCCAAGTGCTCCGGCCAGCCACTCCCAACCCTCCTGAGATTCTATATGACTGACCTGGAAGTAAAAACTAAAATGTTAACGCCTGGCAAATCAGGGAGCCTACCAAATCTTGACCTCGGTGACTGTAACCATGAACCCAAGATCTCCCCGAGACCCATGCAGCAGCTTTCTTACTATCATTCCTCCCATTGCTGCCTGTTCTACAGGCTTAAGTTATAGTGTTGCTAATATAAATAAGGTCATATAGTTTTGTCTTTAAATTCTCCAGTGGCTTCCCACTACAATACAGTCTAAACTCCCACCCAGGCGTACTTGATCCTTGGTGATCTGAATCCCACTCTGCCCTCATCATCCATGATGCATCTCATTGGTTGTGCTCTTTCCACAGGCAGTCCTGCTTTTCTCATTGAAAAGCTCTTACCCTACTGTCATCTTTGACTGGGAAGCTTAGATCTTTACTTTTCCATTTTCCCAGGCCTTTCCTTATAAATTACCTTCTCATAAAGACCAGTGTGATGGCAGCCATATAAAAAAAAGCAATTTCTTCCTCTGCCCACGTCGGATCTATCCTGTCACCATCTTTTCCTTCCCCTATTTATTTGCTTCACACATTTTTGTCTATGTACCCAGTTGTCATCTTACTTACTTTCTCTATTTCCTATTAAAAGGTAATCCTCCTGAAAGAAGTATTGTTCATAGGCTTATTCATAACTCCCTGTGTCAATGCCTAGTGCATCAGCTATCCTATAATTTTCTTCCCTGTGCTTGCCCTCTTATTCTTTCTGCCACAAATACCCAACTTCCTGATGCTACCTCTCCAAAGCCAGCTTACCCTCTCCAAAGCCAGCTTACCCTCTCCAAAGCCAGCTTAAACATCAAATGTCATCTCTTTTAATGTATTTTTCACCATCCTATAGCATGCAACGTCTTCTTCTCAAATATGGCTACCAATATCTCTCTGTTTCTTCTCATGCTTTACTTTTGTGAGTTACCTTTTCCTGTCAGTGGACCATAAGGACCCTGAGAGATGAACTTTTCAACCAGCCATAATTTTTTATTTCAGTCTTCAGTAGGTGCTCATCCAATAAACTTGCCTTTCTAGTTATTTGTTGACTTCGTTCTTTTGGATAAACCTTAGTTTTAGATCATGGGATGAAGAGTCTTCATGAATTCATAGCTCATGGTATATTATCTTTGGCTGATGGAAAAGAAAACTGTGACAGTCCCCCTCAGGAAACATTGCTGCTTCCTTAGGAAAACTTAAATGCAGTTTATAAACTTGAAGAAAAATAAGGTAGAACAACTAACTCCCTTAACAGATTCTTTCCAGATGTTTTTAAAGTTAAATGCCTATAATCACTCAATGTTCACTGTTTTCCCTGCTCAAGAGTTCATCCAACTGCACATCCAATATGCACAAGTCATATTTCTTTTTTAATAAAAACACTTCTAAGCCAATGAAAGTATTTACTGGCACTAGTTCACCTTTATGAGAAGTGAATTTTTTTTTTTATTTTGGTGGTACTGGGGCTCCTGGAAGCCCTCTACCCCCGGGCTACACTCCCAGACCTATTTTATACTTTTTTTATTTGGAAACAGGGTCTCATAAGCCAGCATGGCTGGCTTCGAACCTGTACGATCCTCCTATCTCAACCTCCCAAGCACAGGGATTACAAGTGTGCGCCACCACGCCCAGCATGAAGTGAACATTTTAATAATTTTTATACAGAAGAGGACCTAACTTCAAACATAAGTTATTTTATAATTTTATAAATACTGTCTTTTATCATCAACTATTTAAATTTATCAAGTATTTAAAAAATTACAATATTTTAGATATTTTTGTATTGCAGCTAGCAATTACTAACTTGTAACCATATGTGCCAGGTACTGTTTCAAGTGCTTTCTAAGCATTAATTCAGTTAATCCTGACCACATTCCTCTGAAGCAGGCACTGTTAATAATAGCCTTATTTTAAAGATGAGGAAACTAAGACACAGAGAATTTTAGTAACTTGTCCAATGTCACAAAGCTATAATGTGGCAGAGTTGGATTAAACCTCAGCCAAGACATGTTTAGATTTGTATATCAGAAGTACAACTTGCTTTAAGCCCCTCTCCCTCAAATATCATTAGAATCGATGTTTTAGCTTTCCAATCACTATGACAAAATTCCAAACAAGAACAACTTGGAGGAAGAAAGGTTTATTTAGGCTCACAGTTTGGAAGGTTCAGTTCATAGTCAGCTAGCTCCAAGGCAGAGACATCATGGTAGCAGTATAGTGTGGAGAAGGGAAGCTGAGTTCCTTGCATGTTGTCCAGAAACAGCGAGAACAGCCAGAAGTAACCAAGGACAGATGTGGTCCCCAAGGCCACACAACCATAGCCTACCTTCTCCAACCACGCCCACCTAAGTTACCACCCACAAAATCCATTCAAATTATTAATCTTTCAATGGACTTATCCACTGATGAGATTAGAGCTCTACTTCAATACTTTACCTCTGAAAATTTTTGTATTGCCAAAATTTTTGTATTGCTTTTCTGAGAGTGATTCTATATTCAACCATAACAACAGAGGTTTCTTTTTATGTTAATTTTTATTAACACATATTAATTGTAAATTTAATGAGATTTACTGAAGTATTCTCATATCTGAGTTATGAGTATTCTCATAACTCATATTACTAGTTACTAGTAACTAGTAATCACTATTCTACTTTCAGTCTGACTTTTGATTTTAATTTCCACATATGAAAAATAACATATGATACTTATTTTTCTGTCTGACATGCTTTCCTTACATGTTTTCCTCTAACTATTCTGCTATAAATTATAGTAATTCATTTTCCTTTGTGGCTGAATAATACTCCATTATGTATACATGCATGTACCATATTTATTGTGTTCATACATCTGTTTTTGAGCACCTGGGCTAATTCTATCTTTTACATTTTGTAAATAGTGCCACAGTAAGCATGGGAAGGCAGGTCTCTCTTTTGTATGCTGACCTTATGTCCTATTGATCTTGTTTTGCTTGGAAAAAAGAATCAGGTCACAAGACTTCACTTGTTAGAAAGAAGAGTGACTTATTATAAAGAAAAATGGAGCATAGGAGCAAGCATAGGAATCAAAATAGACAATCACATTACAGTACTATAGTATGTTGTATACAGTATGAGCATTCACCAAATCAGAGTAAACAATACCTGCCATTGGTGACTGGGAAGCCCCTGTTAACAGCTGACCAGAGTCCATTGGTATTGTCCCGGGCAGAGCACAGGTGACTTCAAAGTCAGCAGTTCTCAAATAGTCCTTAAATAAGGCACCCAGATAATGTAGTCCTGAGGGGTGCATACTTTGCATGACTGACTTCAGCCTCGTGATCCTTGTTTATACCAGGTCTATGGAAAAAAAAGGAAAATTATTGCCACCTCTACTTGTTTACAATACCAAATGCTCCTGGAATTTACACCTGGATTCCCTGTCTACTTTGAAGTCAAGGTACAGAGTGTTATTCTATTTTCATTTGTTGAAGTATCTGCTTGTTGGTATAAAGCATTGGACAATTTATTAGCTATTCATACAGATATATACCCAGAAAAAGGATAGCTGGATCATATGGTAGCTCTACTTTTAGTTTTTTTTTAGAAATCTTCATAACATTTTCCTTGGTGGCTGTACTAACATAATTATCACCAACAGTATATTTCTTTTTTCATCATATTCTTGCTAGCATTTGATATTTTTGTTGTTGTTTTGATAGTAACCATTCTAACTAGGATGAGATGATATCTCATTGTTTTAATTCACATTTCCATGATGGACAATAATTTTAGCAATTTTTTTCATTTATTTATTGGCTATTTATATTTCTTCTTTTGAGAAGTGTCTATTCACATCAATCGCCTGCCTATAAGATTCTCACCTTGGCTTCTACATTGGTCATTTTGAAAATTATGTGACGTGGGGAACCTTTTCTCTGATCTTGTCTAAAGGGATTTCTATAAGTTTCCTGGACCTGTGTATCAACCTCTTGCTCTAAGTTTGGAAAATTTTCTGTTATTATTTCTTTGAAGAGATTGTTGATTCCTTTGGTTTCACCATCTTTTCCCTCCTTTATTCTGGATTATACTTAGGTTAGTTCTCTTAAAACTGGCCCATATTTCTTCAATGTCAAATTCCTGCTGCCGGATATTTTTTCTAAGTTATAAACTATGCATTCATTTTTGGAGTGATCATCTTCTAGGAGTGAGAGTCTATTCTTCATGTGGTCTAATCAATTGTTTATAGTTTGAATTGATGCCTTTACTTCAATAATTGCATCCTTTATTTCTTTCAGACTCTCTCTGAATTCTTTTAGAAAGTCCTATATTATTTCTATACTTACATTCCTGATTTGATCTTCTGGAGATCTCTGCATTTCTGTGTTATCAGGTTCTAATATTGTAAGGTTGTGGGGGCTCATTGCTCCATTGTTGTTCCTCCTTCTCATGATTTCAGAAGTTTTTACCTTCTCTGGGTTCTTCTCCGGGTCATCACAACTTCACTTATGGTGCTATGGATCTCTGGAGTTTGTGGTAATCTCAGCTGCCACTACTTCCTTACTGGGTTGTATCGCAATGTCTCAGACCCAGGTAATTAGTCGAGGCTGCGTGAGACCATGGGGGTGCCGGGCTGGGCGTTTTCCCTCAGGGAGCTGCGACTAGGGTGTGGTATCTCTGTCCCCACTACTCCCTCACTGGGTTGAACTGCAAGATCTCAGACCCAGGGAGTTTATCAAAACTGCTCTAGTCCCTGGGGGTGCAGCGCTGGGATTTTTCCTGTAGGGGACGCAATTTCACTTACATTTTTGTTGTCCACTGGTCTGGAGCTCTCTAGGGTGTGGTGAACTTGCCTCAGCTGCTGGTAATATGGCGGCACCGCCACACCCTCGGCCACGAGACTAGCGCATTTCTTTTCCAGTTTTGAGCTCTGCTTTGAATCCCTGGAGAGTGTGATGAGCTTGACTGCTGGAAGTTTTAGATGATCTTTGTGCTAAAATAACTGTTGAATTACAATAGACTGATCTGCAGCTGCTTACTTCAGCTTTTTGTTTACCTTTTCCTCTCTGGAGCCTGGTGCTGTGAGGCAAGATGGCGCTGGCGCAGCAGCCGCCACCACAAGATGGGCAGGTTTCTTTTTTGCTCTCTGGTTGTTCTTCTAGTCTTCTTTTACTCTGTCCCTTGTATTTATAGTTTTTATTCCTCTAATGAGGTGTTTTCTGACTGTGTAAAGCAATGATTTTTGTGGCAATAGAGATTGAGTGCTAACAGGACTCATAAATGCTGCTTTTCTTGGTCGCCATCTTTCCGGAAGTGTTTCAATAATCAAAACTTTCATAAAATGTATGCATCTGTTCTTCCACAAAACAATTAAATATCTCTTGTGCAAAATACATTATCAGACTTTCTAATTCAAAAATAAAAGTCAGACTTTTAGACATATAAATAGCTGCAATAGAGCTAAAAATACAATATATAGGTATGTCTATAGAAGCTCTTTGAAAAGTTGAAGATGTGATTTAACTCTAATTTGTATCTAATTTCCCATAAAACTCTCAGGAAGTCATAGATTTGAGTCTGAGTGATCTAAAGGAGGTGATTGACTTGTACCTCTGGTTTGTTGTAAGAAGAATTAGACTCCTAAGAGTTTACCTAGATATGAACCCTTCCAAAAATACATAAACCCAATCTCGGTCTTCCCAGTTAAACTGTTCCCCCCATGCTTCGTGTGTGTGTGTGTGTGTGTGTGTGTGTGTGTGTGTGTGTGTGTGTGTGATACTGGAGGTGGAAAACAGGGGCTTTCTACCTCCAGATTATACTCCCTGATCTATTTTATATTTTATTTGGAAACAGGGTCTCACTAAGTTGCTGAGAGCCTCACTAAGTAGCTGAGGCTGGCTTCAAACCTGCACAATCCTCCTGTCTCAGCCTCCCAAGTACTGGGATTACAAGTGTGCGCCACTATGCCCAGCAACATCAGTGTTTTTTTTTTTATTGATTCTTTTTTCTGATTTATTTTGATTAGCTCTTAGGAAGTAACAATATATACTATAATAATAAACCTATTCCTTATTAGCCAGATATGTTTATAACATATAATGGCAATGGTCTCAAAGATGTAAATACTAGCCAGGGCCCTAGAATTGCTTCACAGTTCTCAGATGTAAAATGGCTGTTATAAGTTGGGCTCATATTCTGAGACTCTGAGGATTTCAATCAAGAAGTTTATCAAGGAAGGCTTATAAGGAACAAGGCCTATGGACTTAAGCTAGGGTCTCTTAGCCCCAGCACTATTGATATTTTGGACCAAATAATTCTTTGTTACAGAGGAATGTCCTATGTAATGTTGGAAATATAATGGCACACCTGACCTTTGTCCACCAGATACCAGTAGCAAACCTTCCCCAGTCCTATAGTGACAATAAAAAAATGTCTCCAAATATTATCAACTGCCCCAGTGGGTAAGATCACCTCAGTTTAGAAGCACTGGTCTGAAGAATAAGTGGAACTGTGATGCAGTTAGAGTGCCACTGAGTCTTTGGGATGCTTTGGAACTGGAATGGCCTTTCAGAATTATCCCAGTTGAGACCTTTTTAAATCTGCTTCCATTAGTCAGTGGATACAGGCTGCTATGGTTGGATACAGGTTTTCTGTATCCAACAAAAATAACTTGGACAAGACTGCTGCCTTCAGTAAGCCCAGGAGGGACTGGAGCTATTAGGAGCCTGCAGCCCCAGCATCTGGGTAAATGAGAGCCTTCAACACTGAAAGGTCTCCTGGCAGCACCTTATAGCATCCTCTAAGTGGTCATTGGACTCTGAGAACATATTAAATATTTCTGAGCATAAAGTATCTAATAAGAAGTTTATCTGAAATCTGACTTTAAGAAGTGGGATTGTTTACATTATGTGAGAGTGAAAGAAAATAATGTACGTAAGGTTTTGTATATTTTGCTCATGTATACAGTTTACTAACATGATTAAAATAAAACAAGCCTTGCATGCTTGTACCATAGTCTTCCATTACATAGTCACTTTTCCTTGGTTAATTATCAATGGAAGGCAAAGGGACAAAACTGCCATTGTGACCAGATAATTAATTTTCCCAATTTGGATTGTAGCCCCTAGTAGTCTTGTAATACTAGACATTATCATGATGTGGAAATCGAACCAAGTGCACTGTACTTCTGACCTTGTGTTCACATAGAAGTATGTTCCTTCTCAGAGAGGTGGCACTTCTTGTTTGCAGGGGTAGCTTACATTTGGAAGATATTCTCATAGGATAAGATTTTGTTTATTAAGGGCATAAATTTAGACTTTGATATCTTGAAACAATAAAACGTAAAGGGATGATGTGTTAATTATCTTGAGTTAATAGGTAATAAACAGAGGCAATCTTCATATGTTAATATTTAACAAATGATATGACAAGTGTGAAAACAATGTGTTTAGAGTACTACAAATAAGGACGAGGAGAATTGAGCAAGGAATCTAGCGACACAAGAATGTACTGTAGCAGAAGCAAGCCTTGCTCAAAAGGACTAACATCGTAGTAATGGATCCATCACACACTGACAACATATACTAAACCAATCCTTGTTTTATACACACCAATTTGCAGCCATCCTTAGTAGCAGATTTAGTGGTAAGAATCTGAATATTCTATTAATAGATTGTTAAATTTTTTTCAGTATTATAATTTGGAACACCACACTGAATTGGCCCATTAAACAAATGTAAATTTGTCACCAGTCTTAAGGAGTTCCTCAGAGGGACGGAAGACTGTAACTCAGGTTATGAGGGTCCTCGATGTTCTCACAGAAAGAAATTTGATGGATGACAGTGAGGCACAGATTGATTTTACTGAGTAAAGGGAGGAAGTAGTCACTCTGAGTGACAGGGCAGAGCAGGCACTGAAGAGCAATGTGCTGTCTGAATCTTAGCCGACCATTTTTATACATGCATCATCTACAGTATAGGGTTGTGACCTAAGAGGATATTTTTGGTTTTCCTTTCTATTGGAGACTGGACATATTTATTATTACCTACTAGGGGTTTTCTTCTCTTTACTTGATAAAAAATAATAATATTCCCATCAGGGTGTTATGTTTTGTGAATTTAAACAGTGCTACGTTGAGGTAGCATGGAGGGTTTGAGTAAAGGTAGGATACACAGGTGAAGTAATCAGAGGACGTATGGCAGGTCTAATAACTTATTAATTGTGCTATTTGTGACCAGAGTATATGAAGCTAAACTCCTAATCTGGGCTTTTAATCATGACTACTCTTGTGTGTTCCTTCAGATCTCTTTCTACCTATCTGACTGAAGGCCTTCTATTTCAAATGTACTTTTAATAGTCTTTTTTTCTATTTTTTTTGTGTGTGTGTGTGTTACTGAGGATTGAACCCAGAGGCATTCTACCTCCAAGCTATATCCCTATCCCAATTTTATTTTTATGTAGAAGTAGGATCTCACTAGGTTGATGAGAGCCTCACTACTTGCTGAGGCTGCCCTCAAAACTGAAATCCTCCTGTCTCAGTCTACCAAGTATTGGGATTCCAGGCATGCAACACCATTCTTGGAATTTTAAAAATTTGAATAAAGAAGAACTAGATAGTACTAGTGACAGTGACTCAGGAAATGGTCCTTCTAAACCAAAATTAAAAGAATTAATCATCAATAAAATAAAAATATCTGAGTATATTTTTGTATCATTACTCAACTGTAACAATTGACTATAACATCATTTATGACATCAAATTAATTTTAATGATATTAATTTGGGATTTTTTGGTAAACTCTGGCTGGTTTATTAGAGGCCTTTAATAGAAATGTTTTTAAATTTAACCAGAATATGGAACAACTATTGCATCTTAAGGAACTCACATACAGCACCCCAAATTGTCTAGATTTGTTAAAAGTTTTTCTTAAGTAGTGCTTTGGATAGAACTGTTGCCAGGTGGGGCCAGAGGGTAGCCTCTGTCTCTCCAAGTCAAATTGGCAGGAAGATAGGTCTCATTCAAAGCCAGTTTTGAAGGAAGATAGAGGAAACTCTCTTGCTTCAAAACTTATTTGGAGAACTAAGGGCAAGGAGAACATTTATAAGAGAAGAGACAGCAAAGTGGACAAAAGAAATATACATATGCAAATTTAGATAGTCAGAAAACCCATCAGCCTCAGCCTTCTTGGAGCCTTTAGGCCAGGGAGGGTAGCCCTTTAGTCTTTCTCTCAGTTGGAAAAAATTGAGGATGCAGTTATCAGGATGTCATCATTAATTTCAGAGGGAATCTGTTTCTGTAGAATACGCTATAAATTTATTCTGTTTTTAAAAGAAGTATGTATTCTATAACCATAATATATGTAAAAAGTTTGATATACATTTTAGCATTATTATAATAAATAATTCAAGCCAAAACAATAGTTTTTAATTTTTAAAAAAAAATTATTGGTACATTGTAGGTAGAGGCATATATACACACATCACCCAATTAACCCTTACCCAATTCCTGCCCATTTCCTCCTTTTTCCCTGTCTTATATTTAGCTTAGTGATTAACTTTGATATGTTTGTGAATGTACATCATGTACATTAAGGTAATTCCCTCTTAACTCTCCCATTCCCCTCAGGTCACCTTACTTGCACACCTACAGTATCTCTTTCTTCATCTAGAGTTTCTTCTATGACATTCTCTCCTTAGCTTCCGCATATTAGGAAGAGTATCCGATTTCTTATTTTTTTGTGACTGATTAATCTCACTTAGCATAATGTTCTTCAGTTCCATTCATTTCCCTGTAAGTGACATAATTGTGTTTTTCTTTATGGCTGAGTAAAATTTTATTGTGTAAATATCTCATAGTATTGTAATCCATTCATCTATTGATGGATATCTTGACTGGCTCCATAGTTGGGCAATTGTGAATTTTGCAGCTATGAACATAGATATGCATGTATTAGTTTGGTAGTTTGTTTTGCATTCTTTTGGTTAGATACCCAGAAGTGGTATTGCTGGATCATATATTAAGTTCATTCACATTCTTCTGAGGATCCTTCCATACTATTTTCCAAAGTGGTTGCACTAATTTGCAATCCCACCAACAATGTATTAGAGTTCCCACTTCTCCGCATCCTCACCGGCATTTGTTGTTATTTGTGTTTTGAATGATTGCCATTCTAGTTGGAGTTAGGTGAAATCTCAGGGTAGTTTTGATTTGTATCTCTGATTGCTAATGATGTTAATCATTTTTTCATGCATTAATTGGGCATTTGAATTTCTTCTTTCATGAAGTGTCTATTTAGTTCATTTGCCCAATTTTGATTGGGTTATGTTCTTTTTTTAAATTTTTTTATTGGTGCATTATATTCATACAACTTATTGGGGTAAAAAACTTGTGTGTACAAACATGTATTCATCACTGATTTAACCCCTACCCAAATCCCACCCCATTCCCTCCCCGTCCCTCCCTCCCTTGCTTGGCTTAGTGATTGACTTTGATATGTTTAAGTACATTGTGTGCTTTAGAGATTTTCCTCTTCCCCCCTCCTTTCTCCTCCTTTAGGTTGTCTTGTTTGCTCCTCTTTTCTCCCTAACTCCCACATATTAGGGAAAGCATCTGATTTCTTATTTTTTGTGACTGACTAATCTCACTTAGCATAATGTCCTCCAGTTCCATCCATTTCCCTGAAAATGATGTAATTGAGGGTTTTTTTGATGGCTGAGTAAAATTCCATCGTGTACATATCCCACAGTTTTGTAATCCATTCATCTGTTGATGGACATCTTGGCTGGTTCCATAGTTTGGCTATGGTGAATTGTGCAGCTATGAACATAGATACACATGCATTAGTTTGGTAGTTTGGTTTCTTTTCTTTTGGGTAGATGCCCAGAAGTGGTATTGCTGGATCAAATAGTAGGTTTGTTCCCATTCTTCTGAGGATTCTCCATAGGGCGGAGTTTCTTGAGTTTTCTGTATATTTTAGATATTATTCCTTCATCAGAGAAATGGTTGGCCAATTTTTGTTTTTCTTTCTGTCAGCTTTCTGTTGAGGTTCTTGACAATTTCCTTCGCTATACAGAAGCTCTTTGGTTCAATGCAGTCCCATATATTGATCTACCGTTTAGTTTCTTGTGCCTTTGGGGTATTGTTGAGAAAGATTTCACCTGTCCTTATGTGTTACAGTGTTGGACCTATGACCTCTTGAAGGAGCCTCAAGGTCTCTGGTCTGATTTCCAAGTCTTTGATCCATCTTGAATTGACTCTTGTGCAGGGTGAGAAAGTGGGTGTTTTTTTTTTCCCCACTTTTATGCATTTGGTTAGCCAGTTTTGTCAAGACCATTTGTTGAACAGGCATTTTTTTTTCAGTGTATGTTTTTGGCCCCTTTTTCAAAAATCAATTGGCTGTGTGCAAATTTGTTTTTGAGTCTTTTCTTCCACTTCATTGGTTTATGTATTTTTGTGCCATTACCATTCTTTTTTTTAATTACTATGGCTTTGTAGTATAATTTAAAATCAGATATTGTGATTCCTCCTGCATAGTTCTTATTGCTGACAAGTGCTTTGGCTATTCTGGATGTTGTTGTTGTTGTTCCAAATGAACTAAGGACTAATTTTTCTATGTCTGTAAGGAAAGACTTTGGTAATTTAATGGTATTGTATTGAATCTATAGATCACTTTTGGAAGTATGGTCATTTTTTTTTTGTGGTACTGGGGTTCCTGGAAGCCCTTCTACTTCTGGGCTACACTCCCAGACCTATTTTATATTTTGAAACAGGGTCTGTTAAGCCAGCACAGCTGGCTTCGAACCTGTGCGATCCTCCTGTCTCCACCTCCCAAGTGCGGGGATTACAAGCATGTGCCACCACGCCTGGCAGTATGGTCATTTTGATTATTTTGCCTATCCAAAAACATAGAAGCTATCCCACTATGATGTATGAATACAGTGCACCAATAAAAAAATAAAAAATAAAAAATAAAAAATAACAAAAACATAGAAGATCTTTATATCTTCTAAGGTCTTTGATTTCTTTTTTCAATGTTTTACAATTTTCTTTGTAGAGATCTTTTACGTCCTTGGTTAATTTTTTTGTTGGTACATTGTAATCATATATCTTAATGAGGTACAAGATGGTAGAGGCTTATATGCACTCATTTAGCCTTTCCCTAATTCTAAATGATATTTTCATTGGAAAATAGTCTAACTTTACCCATTTTTTAAAAAATTGAGTTGATATTACAACACAACGAGTTTAGAGAATTGAGTTGTTATATTGCCGATGAGTCAAACTTAATGTTTGTTTATATGCTTCTTTTCCTAACAAACTACTAATAACTTCAAGATTTAATTAGAAAATCATCAATTCAGTGAAGCTTTTTCTAACATCCATACCACTTCAGTTAGCAACAGTAAGAATTAATAGCTTTCTGTGACTATGGTCTTTTTAGCCTTTAGAAACATTCTTCCTTTTTTGAGCTTTTTAATCATATTCCCCAGAAAGTAAGATCCTTTAGGGCACAGTCTATAATTCACTCATAAGTGAAACCACAGTTCTTGGCTCTGTCTCTGGCATATAAAAGACATTCAATAAAAGCCTAGTAAACATAATAAGTTGATTGATGGAAAGACAGAAGCAATTTCAATTATTAACCATAAGACTCAAACCTATAATCTCCAATCCCTTGAAAATTAGCAGCACAATATAACTGGAAAGAAACTGAGAAGAAACAGTAGAAACTGAGAAGAAAAACAGTAAAACCTGAGAAGAAAAAGTAGTAGCACACTGAAGAAAATAAGTCTATCAGCTCATGTTCCCCACGCCTGTTATCTCAACCTCTTGACTTAGGGGATGCAAAGAAGAAGATTATCAGAAAACTATACTGAAGAAATAATCAATTCAGGAATGTCACTGGCTTTGAATAAAGTAATTGCTGATGAGACATCTACTTAAAAACTGAAGAAGAGATACTGATCCCTTCCTATGTTTTCTGTAAGTCCCAAGACCATGTCTGAAACTTTTTTCAGACAGGAATACATGCTATGTTCCTATCCAATTATTCCTTCTCATCCTTTGGAGACCATCAACTTAGCCTGTTTTGCTTTAGCATCAAAGAACCATCCAATTTCTATGGCTTACAACAACAAAGGCTTCTTCCTTTCATATGACCAGCTTGTAGTTTGGTTCTACATCTTCTGTTCTCTTGGCATGTAGGCTAATGAACCAGCTCCTTTCTGGGAATACTGGTCATCCTAGCAGTGAGGAAGCTCTGGGGGATCTGCTAGCTACCAGTATTTATGGGCTTCAGTGACACCGGTCATTTCTGTACCTAGTACATTTTTCAAAATAAATCAGTGTTCTACCCAACCACAAGCTGGCAGGCACTGACATCCTACCCTATGCCCAGAAAGTACAAAGCCCCACACACCACTGTCCCTGCAGACAAACTCCTCTGGCAGGTAGGGTTGGAGGAATCACTAGAATTCTGCCAAGGGATTATCTTATATACTTACTTACTGAACTGTAGTTAAGAGTATGAGATCTATCCTCTTAGCAAATCTTTAAGTATAAAATCCATGACTGTTGACTATAGATACCATACTATACAGATGATCTCTTGAGTGTATTTATCTTGCTTTACTATAATATTGTGTCCATCCTATCTTCATTCCAAGTTTTTATACAATGGCCAAGATGATATGGAAATTGCCCACTTACTGACAGATGAATGGTTAAAGAAAGTGCAGTGTATATATGTGTGGGGGAAGGGAGTGCACACGTGTGTATGCATGTTCACAGAGAAATATTCATCTCTTAGAAGAAGGAAATTCTGAAATATACACAGCATGAATGAGCCTTGAGAACATTTTACTGAGTGAAAAAAGCAGCCACAAACTGCATGATTTCACTTATGTGAAGTACCTAACATAGTCAAATTCATAAGCGAGAATAGAATGTTAGTTGCCAACAGATAGAAGAAATGGGGAATTATGTTATTTTTCCTTGGGGGAGAAATCCTGTTTTTAATCTTCATTTTAATTGTTTGCCCTCATGTTTGCCTTTAAAGAGAGGGAATAGCCTCTGTGTACTGTCAGTATGTGGGACAAAAGATGACAAAGGACAAAAGATGACATTCTGCATGACAGCGCTTAGAAACTTCAACACGGAGTATAACAACAGTAATATAACATAGGGATCGGCTACCCCCGGCACACTGGGAGCCTGGTAGAACACATTGTGAGTGGCTCTTAATCTCAGTGGTGATTACATGGGATACAAGTACAAAATTTTTTATCAACTTGCGTCCTTATAATTGGACAGTTATATTGTACCTAAGGAAAAAAGGTTTCAGAATTTTCTCATGTGTAGAACTTGGGGATTCATGCTGAGAGTTGAGGGAAAATGAAAAAAAGTATGGGAATCCATCTCATCCCTAGGACACTATTTAAAAACAAATTGCATCTGTAACTCAAATACGAGAACTATTCCCCCAGAATTCACAAGAAAGTAAAAACTGGAGCACTTGGGATGTTTCCATGAATTCCATAAGCAAGGTTTTTCTTAAGTGATTTCAAATCACCTTCCTCTTCAATAAAAGCTTCATCCAGCTGATACATTTAGTGAACTCTAAAGACACTAATGTAGTAGGAAAGAGATGCTTCCTGGAACAGGCTAATGCAAAAAGCCAGCTTGTCAGGAACCCCTGTCAATAGACATGAAGTTTTAAACAAAACTATTGATTCATAGGCAGGCCTAAAAAGTGCATGCTGGGGGAATATAAACTAATACACCTTTTTAGCTGAAATAGAAGGCATCTTTAATCATTCTTCTTTATTATGGAAACTTTATTCCATAAAATACAATTTCATGAAGCCCTTTAAGATCCAGGATTTTATCATGAGTAGTTGTGATTATTTGGGAAAATGAGTATCACTTTTGGAGACTAAATTTTCCTGGGAAAATTTTACTTATTGTATAATAAGTTACAACAAAATATATGTGGTTTAGAAATTAGATGCATTGTGTATATCAACAAAAGACAAGTCATTTTGGCACCCTAAATAAAAGGAGGTGGCTTATTAAGATTGTTTAATAACTTACAATGATCCATCTAGTATCTCTCAATTTTTTTAGATGGTAGAGACATAATGAGACTCTTTTCAGAATGCCATGAATACAATACAATCTCAATTTTCAATTCCTTTACACAAATCAGGAACCATTTTCATAGTTAAAAAAATACCAAAACTGTATTTTATGTATATAGGCAATATAAATATTTTGTTTAATATAATCATTACTATATATCCTTTGAAAAGAAAAATGAATTATAAGTCAAATATTATCAGTCATTTCTTAACTCTTTTATAAATATTTATCTGACTCATAATAATATACAAGTAATATATTTATAATATAATTAATAATACTAAGATAATTCTATAGCTAAAGTTCACCAATAAGAACCAGTTGTCACTATAGCTTTTAATAAATTTATAGGCAGGAAAAATTAAAAATAGAAAAAGTTTATTAATTATATTTTTATGAAGAAATGGGAAAATATATTTTACAAATTAAATACTTCTAATCCAAAAAATCTGAAACATTTTAGTGTGGCACTTAACTGGTAAAAAGTCTATGCAAATAGTCTAACTCCCCCACTCCCAATCCAAAGTGTGAAACATTTCTGGCTTCAATCATTTGGGATAAAGGATACTCAACCTCCATTCAGTTTTAGCCACAGGACACTTTGCTTCAACTTCCAGAATGCCAGAGATTTAAGAGGATTTACTTACTGAGTTTCAAGGTAGGTAAGACAGAGAAATCCTTTGGAGTTGATTCTAACTGCTGGAATTTCCTTAGGATTTGATTGTACATCAATTCCTTGGGCAATGATGCTAGGCAAGTCTTGAAATGTAGTTATATATAGGGCTATATTGGGCAATAACAGAACAGTGGTCCCCAGTTTTATTTTTACCACAAGAATGAATTTTAGAAAACTATATATTTATGTACCTTTTTTAATGTAACAACTAAAATATTTTACCATTAGTTTAAATAATTGCCAAATATAGGATTTCTGCTGTAAATATTGACACGTAAATAAAATATTTTTCTTTTAAATATACAAAAAGATAAAAATACTGTCCTTTTAAATAAATATCTGAATTCATTCTTTTTTAAAAATCAGAAATTATATCATGCTTTCTTGTTTTTTGCTTAAAGTTTGTTTCTTAATTCTAATTTCACCATAGAACTTTACCCTAACCCAGTCTATTTTATATTTGAAATTCTTTGCTAACCTATCTTCCTTGGCACAAAAATCTCTATATAAATAAAAGTATTTTAAAAATTTAGACCATAGGTGTGTTAAATATTTCTTATAGATACTATTACTATGTCAATTATTATTATATTATATATTTATTTATTTACATAGATAGACAATACACTTAGGCTGATGGAATTTTTAGTGATTTTTATTTTATAAAGTGTTTTACATTTGTTTTGTCAAAACTTGGCACTACATATTTAACTTTTTTCAAATTGTGGGAATTGTCACATAGCCTAAGTATTGGTCTATTATTATCACTGTAATAATATGCCTGAGGCTTAGTACTTTATAAATAAAAGAAGTTTATTTAGCATTCTGGAAGTTCAAGATCTTGGCACTGGTTTGGTCAACTCAGGTCTGGTTGGGACTTCACAGTAGATGGTATCATAATGGTGTGAGCACATGCGAGCAGGAGAGGTCTCATGGCTAGACAGGAAGCTAAAAAAGTTGGAAAGTGTCCAGTCTTGTTATTCCATAACTCTCTTACAAAAGTGAACACAGGAGCCAATGACATCCACCTTAGGCCTTTCCCAAGTGATACCCCAGTGACCTAAGGATCTTGTACCCGGCCTTACCTCCCAAGGTTCTACCATCTCCCCAAAACTCTGTCACACTGGGAACCAAGCTTCCCACAGATGAACCCAGGAGAACAAACCACATCTAAACCATAGCCCCTAATTGGCATGACCACCATACTGCCTCTTTCCTTGACTGCTCCAAATTCCTATATTTCAAGTTTTCTATCAACCTGTATCTTTTCTGGGGAACATGAGAGTAAAAGTATTCGACTCTATTTTATGCAAGGCCTTGCTGCACGGGCCACTGCTCTTCCTTTTATCTCATCTGCCTCCTTCCTGCTTACTTTATTACAACCCGATGGGCCTTCTCTATGTTCCTAGCCAAGGAGATACTTTCCCACCCCTTCCTGAAGCACACACATATACTTCATTCAGATCTTTGCTCAGTTGTCACCTAATCAAATATAGCACCTCACTGTTTACTGTCTGCTTGCCCTGCCTTATGCAATTTGCATCCACCTGATATATAATCCATTTCCTTATAACTTGACCCCACCCTCACCGCATTTAAGATCCATGACAGCAAACACTTTTGATGTCCCCTATTATTTTCCCAGCACACAAATCTGTGCTGAACACAGAAGAGCACCCTAATAGCTATTTGATGTAAAAGTAAATGAATGTATAGGAGTCTCTCTGACTTTAATTAAAACCCAACATTTAAAAGAAAAACGCTAGCCGGGTGTGGTGGTGCACACTTGTAATCCCCGCGCTTGGGAGGCGAGACAGGAGGATCGCGCTGGTTCGAAGCCAGCTGTGCTAGCTTAAGAGACCCTGTTTCCAAATAAAAAATATATATATATAAATAGGTCTGGGAGTGTAGCCCGGAGGTAGAAGGGCTTCCAGGAATCCCAGTACCACCGGAAAAAAAAAAAAAAGAAAGAAAGAAAAATGCTGAAAAACATGGGGTTCTAGTAATCTATTTTTCCAAATATAGACACTCTGAAATGTCTGAAGATGATGCGTTTTCAGAAACAAAGGAATTTTTTTTTTTGTGGTACTGGGGTTCCTGGAAGCCCTTCTACCTCCAGGCTACACTCCCAGACCTATTTTAACATTTTTATTTGGAAACAGGGTATCCTAAGCCAGCGCACGGCTGGCTTCGAACCTGCGCGATCCTCCTGTCTCTGCCTCCCAAGCCCAGGGATTACAAGCGTGCGCCACCACGCCTGGCAGAAACAAAGGGATTTTTGATACTAAAAATATCAACAATCATATTATATCTGAAGCAAATGAGCATACTTAATTTTTCCTGAAATTCACTGTATTTTTATCTCACACTAGTTAAAACCTCAGCCAGGGAATCACTGTTCCAAACAGTGACTCTCAACACTTATCTGAGCCATACCAAGAGGCTATAATATTCATATTTAACCTTGAGGAATTATCTGATAGCTACTTTAGCTAAGGCATTGGCAACTGATGCTGGGATATATTGAAAATTCAAAAAGTAAGATGAATGACTTGAGATGAAATTGGAAATTATCTAGAGACTTTCTAGAATATCTCATCTAAAGAAAAAAGGGGATATAGTCTACTGGTGAGATTTTAGTCTCTAGAAAATAAGAAGAAAATTATTTTTTCAGAGTATCCTCAAATTACCTAAGATAGTGATGTAAAAGAAGTCGTAACACTTACCTGACAATGTCCCAAGCCTGAAGCGAACACTGATTACCCCTGATTTCCCACCTCACCTCAGCGGGGGGTCTAATCACATGTAATATCACATGAGATCTCATTTTATGCTTCGCCTCTTTACTGTTTCTTATGTTTTCAATCTTTTTCTGTGTGGCCCACACATTCATTGATATCTTTTAGCTCTAAGAATTTGGTGATATGATATTTTACTTATAAATCTTTTTTTTTTGGTGCATTGTAGTCATACATCTTAATGGGGTACAAGATGACAGAGGCATACAGGCACACATCACTCATTTAAACCCTCCCCGCTTCTACCCTCTTTCCTTCTCTCTATCTCTTTAATGGCTTAGTAATTGACTTTGATGTGTTTATGAATGTAGTACTTAGACATCTTAAAGTCAAGCCATTACTCTCTATCAGTGTCAAGGATGAAATAGCCAGTTTCAATGCAATAATTCACATATTTTATATCTGCCTCAACACTTAACAACCTCATTTCATTTTCTTTGCTTTTCTACTATATCATGGATTATAATCTAGGATTATTTTTATGTATATCAGTACTTTTAAAAAATTGATTCATTTTGCAATCCAACAATTGTTTATACTCTGTTTTTAATATTTCTCATCTGAACTTTTCTATCATGAAATAGATTGAGTTTTCCTGGGATGTCTCTTGTGTTTGGCCAAGCAGGCCTTCAAGTAATACTTATTGCTGGAGGCCTCAGAGGAAAGCACCTTGTGTTTTTAGACTCATCTTTGCTCCTACTGTTAGGAGGTCTTTAGGATGTGTCCTCATGTCCTGCAAAGGCCGCCACCCTCAGTTCCTTCTTGGAAAGCTCAGGAGTCTTCAGTGGCTCCTGTAATCTGGTCTTATCTGTGCTGTAGCACTAGAAATCTACATGTCCCACTCTGGTCTGTCAACTGCTGCTACTCCATAAGCATGGTATTCATTCATCATTCAATCAGTTTGGGGGAAGAGCAGTTCTGAAAGGAAGATTTAATCAGTCTCTAGACATCCTAGATAATTCCCTACCTATAAAGTAGCATTCAGACTCCATAGAAGATCTTTATCTGGCCTAGTCTTGTACCTGAGTGAGTAATTCACTCATTTCACTCTAGTCCTGTCCCCATAGTAAAAAGGATTTTATTTTTGTACTTAACCTGGTTTAGTCAAGGTCCAAAATTAAATCAATCACTTATTATACTTAGTTTATTTTTGACATTTTACTGAGCTCTAAAAGTTTGAATAAAAAAATCAACTCAGAGCAAGTAAACACATCAGTAATGACTAAACATGGAAACACATGCTATAAATACAGGAGAATTATCTATGAAATCATATCTTTGTGTTTTGACAAATATTGAGAGAAGTAGCATCCTAGGCAAAGCCAGCCACAGGTAAGCCAACAAACTCCTTGGAAAAACTTTCCAGTGATTTTAGCTATGAGTATTAACTTTTCAAATGTTAATAAACATGAAAAGTTATCCTTGTCAACCAAGAATATGATTTACTCATAGTCATCAAGAATTCCTCAGAAACTCTAGTCATTCACAATTGTTTGACTATGTTGAGGGCCATATCAAACATTTTTCTAGTTCTAAAGTCAAATTAAGAACAACTTTTTATGGTTTATTCTTAATTTTTCTCTGAATATTACTTATTGCAGTCTTATAAGTCCCTATGACATTTATAGATAATTATTAAACCTAAGTTAAATTTTCAAAACATCACTGTGTTTAATGAGGTCAGATCCTCTGATCTATATTAAGTTTTCTTCCAAAATACATTCAACTGACTAGGAACATTAGGTCAGAAGTTGCTCCACAGCAAAGAATACATATGTTTATTTAGAATAGTTAGAAAGGTTCAAAGGATAGGCTTGAAATATCTTAAGATGTTTGCTGAAGAATTCTAAAAATATATAGGAATTTCCCTTTCCATTTTTTGTTTCTAACCAAAAAAAAAATGTTTTTTTTAACCTGTGGTGTCTCATAATTAACATAAGGAAATTGAGAAAATAATTTATTTTTAGATAATTTTAGATAAGTCAAGATAATTTTCATTTTCTAGTTTATGATAATGATTTGAAAAAAGCTCTCATTAGCAGTTAGCCAAATGCTTTCTTCCATAATTGATCTAAGCTTTAATGTTTAACGTAATAAAATGTATAAATGTACATTTAAATATATTTCAATCTTTACTATTTAAAGTACATTTATTTACAAATTACTAGTCAGTTTTAAACAATAGATGAAATTCAGTTATTACTGATTTTATATACATGTTTCTATCAAGCAAAAAGTAGTAGTTAGCCTTTGTTTACAGATAATCAGTCAGTGGACGACATGCTTTTTAATCCCAGGGTCTGTGAATTAAAGAAAAATTAGGTGTCAGAACTTTAAAATTATTAAAGTGTAAAAAAACTAGTGCCTAAAAATTTAAAAAAGTTTTTTATAGATAAAAACTCTGATGATAGTTTACTTAGGATCATCATAAATTTTTTCCCATTGTTCAGTTTTATTTTATTTTATTGTTGTTTTGCAGTACTGAGAATGGAACCCAGGGGTATTCTATCTCTGAGCTAAATTCCTTGCCCTAATTTTTTATTTTTTATTTTTTTGAAACAGTGTCTCACTAAGTTGCAAAGGGCCTCACTATATCCAAGAATCGAGATCCTCCAGTCTCTGCCTCCCAAATGCTGGGATTATAAGCATGTGCCACCATGCCCAGTGTTATTTTTGTTTTTGCCAGAGAACCATAATTTTTTTTTGTGGTACTGTGGATGGAACTCAGGGGTATCTATCTCCAAGATACACCTCAGCCCTATATTTTATTCTTTATTTTGAAACAGGGTCTCACTGAGTTGCAAAGGGCCTCACTAAGTAGCTTCAGCTGTCCTTTGAACATAGATCCTCCTGTCTCAACCTCCCAAATGCTGGGATTACAAGCTTACACCACCATGCCCGGCTGAGAACCATAATTTCTAATGCTTTTAATATGAGATGTGATTTTTTTTATTATGTTTAGCTAATACTGTTTGAGACTCACCGACATTAGCCAGTTCGAGCAATGGAAAGAAGTATTATTTTTCTCCTTCATCCTTTAGTAGGTTTCTCCTCAGTCTTCTGGTTTTTCAAATTCTCCTCATCCTCTTAAGTTTGGAGCATTCAAGACTGGATAAAATCACTGTTGGTTATTTCAGTCAGGCCTGAGTTTTGATTCTCCATTTCTATGTTAATGCTTCCAAAATTTTATCTCTAGCCCAGATCTTGCTCCAAAACACAAGCCTCATATTCAAGTGCTAACTCAGCCTTTCCTTTTAGATGTCCAACAGCATGCCAAATTCAGCATGTTTAAAACTTAACTGTGCTATTCTCTCCATGAAAACACTCCCCTGAAAGCTGATTGACCAACTTTATCTCCTATGACCTTAGCTCAAATGTCATCATCTCAATGAGCCCTGCCCTGACTACCTCCCAGTAATCTCTACTATTTACTTATTTATTTATTATTTATTTATTCATTTATTGTGACACTGGAGATTTAATCAAGAGGGATTCGCTTTCTGAGTTACACCCTTATTTTATTTTTTGTTTGAATTAGGGTCTCAGTAAGTTGCGGGGGGCCTAAGTTGCTGATGTTGGCCTGAACCTGTGACCTCTTGTCTCAGCCTCCCAAATACTGCAATTATACATGTGCACTGCCACCCCTAGCTCCCAGTGATCACTTCTTGCCTTTTGTTTATTTTGTTAATTATTGGTGCATTATAGTCATATATCTTAATAAAATACAAGATGGTAGAGTCATATATGCACATATCACTCATTTAGCCCTTCCCCAATACCCAGCAATCCCTCCCCACTCCCTCCTTATGTTTGCCTTACTGATTGACTTTGATATGTTTATGAATGTACATCATCTACATTAGAAAATTTCCCTCTTCCTCTTTCCCATCATCCCCCAGTTAGGCCTCTAATTTGCTCATCTCTGGTTTCTCCT
Source organism: Muscardinus avellanarius (assembly GCF_963383645.1). NCBI lineage: Eukaryota > Metazoa > Chordata > Mammalia > Rodentia > Gliridae > Muscardinus > Muscardinus avellanarius. The sequence goes on along the minus strand of NC_137786.1, from coordinate 37,224,539 downwards.
TCTTCATTTAGAGTTCCACCTATGACCCTTTTTCTCACTAGCTTCCACATATTAGGGAAAGCATCCTATTTCTTACTTTTTGTGACAAATTAGAGGCCTAACTAGAGGATGGAGGGAGGAAGAGGAAATTTTTCTAATGTACATGATGTACATTCCCAAACATATCAAAGTCAATCACTAAGCCAAACATGAGAAAGAGGGAAGGGAGAGGGAATGGGGTGGAAAATGGAGAAGGGCTGAATGAGTGATATGTCCATGTATGACTCTACCATCTTGTACCCCATTAAGTTGTATGATTACAATTCACCAACTTAAAAAAAAAAGAAGCAGGCACAGGCTAACTCAGTCCTACCAGGGCTATCTGTGAAATCTTTCCAGAAGCAAAATTACAAAACTCCAAGGACTGTTACCACATCTACTAATGAGAGTTCCTCTAGGTTTATGGATTATTTGGTTGGTGCTTGGATTCTTGTGTACTGAAGAGCTTATCTAAGAAAGAAGCTGGTTTTCTAATTAAAACAGTACTTGTGGCTTCAAAAAGCAGAAATTTATTCAAGCTGAGGAAGCTAAATTAATTAATTAATTAATATAAAATAAATTATAGCATGCAAAAAAAAAAAAAACAAAGAATTGTACAACATAATCAAGTTGGTTTCATCCCAGGAAAGCAAGGCTGGTTCAACATATACAAATCAATCAATAGATGTTACTCACCACATAAATAGAACTAAGAACAAAAAAATCACATGATTCTGGGCATGGTGGTACATGCTTGTAATCCCAGTACCTGGGAGACTGAGACATAAGGATTGTGGTTCATGGACAGCCTCAGCTATTTAGGCATTCTGCAACTTAGTGAGACCATGTTTCAAAATAAAAAATATATAAAATAGTGGTAGGAGTCTAGCTCAGAGGTAGAATACCCTTTAGTTCAATCTCCAGTACAGAAAAAAAAATCACATAATCATATCAATAGATGCTGAAAAAGCATTTGACAAAATACATCACCCACTCATTTTAAAAACCCTGCAGCAAATTGGAATAGAAGGAAGGTATCTCAATATCATTAAATCAAGATACAATGAACCCAAAGCCAACATCATGTTGAACTAGGAAAAACTGCAAGAATTCCCTCTAAAATCAGGAACAAGACAAGGATGCCCACTATTACCACTTCTTTTCAAGATAGTACTTGAGACTCTTGCCAGAGTGATAAGACAAGAGAAGAATATCCAAGGAATTAAAATAGGTAAAGAAGAATTAAAATTATCTTTGTTTGAAGATGACATGATCCTATATTTAGAAGACCTGAAAAACTCAACCAAAAGACTACTGGAGCTAATTAACCAATTCAGCAAAGTAGCAGAATACAAAATCCACCTAAAAAAATCAGTAGCTTTCCTTTTTGCCAACCATAAATCCATGGAGAAATAAATATAGAAAACAATTTCATTCACAAGAATATTTTTGAAAAAGTGAAGGCTATAGAAAAACTGTATTTGTAATCATGGTAAAGTAGAAATTATTTTTAAGCTATTCTTAGTGTCGGGCACAAGATTCAGGGAGCATCTTTGAAGATTAGCAAGGCTAGTTATCAGTCCACTAAATTGACATTACAACCACTGAGTTATAATCCATATTTTGAAAAACATCAATTAAATATAGCTTTTACTTTTATATTTCTCTATAAAATTTAAAATTTTCTCAAATTAGATGCAACAAAATTTTAGTTTCTTACATTTTTATAGAAAATTAATAAAATATTCAGACTTTATGGCAACAAAATATACCTATAATTCAATTATTAAATATATAAGGTAATATAATTTAATGTTTTTAAAATAGTAAAGGCAGCCAGGCATGGTGGTATGTGTCTGTCATCCTAGTAGTTGGGAGGCTGAGACAGGAGGATTCCAAGTTCAAGGCCTCACAACTTAGTGAGATCCGGCTTCAAAATAAACAACATTTAAAAACAGTAAAGGCTACAGGAAAATTAAATTTGTAATCAAGGCAAAGCAAATCCTATAGTGATCTCCCCATCAACATTATAATAAAAATGATTAGTTCTGTCTTTTGTATTTGTTTCTACATTGTATAATAAGGCCCTTATTTTTAAAATGTAGGTTATCAATATTGCTTCATTATTCAAAGGGTTTAACATGTAGGGAAAACCAAAGCAATAAGTAATAAAATGCATATTAATGTTTTTTTATTTACCAACAAATATATTTTAATTATACAAAAGAAGTAATTAGTTCCTTTTATATATTTTTAAAGAAAATCTAAGACTGCCTTCTAGACACAAGAGTTTTTAATTACAGTTTTTTAAATGTCATTGTGATACTAAATAAAAGAAAGGACTTTAGCAGTGTATCTATTCAAAATGTACATAAGAACCATTTTCTTCCTAAATAAAAATGTCACCATTTTATAAGTGGAATGATTTGGAAGTATGCTAATTTTTTAAGTAGAATAATAAAGAAAAACCAATTGGACTAATTACTTTTTTTCTAAACTATACTTAGTGCCAGGCACAACCAATTCTCATCTATAACTAGGGTCAGTCTTTTTGTTTACTTGGTAGAACAAGGGCTAGACTCATATTCAGGGAATGTGTCAAAAGTCTAACTGCCGAGATGGATTCAAGTTCTGCAGAAGGATCCATCCATTTTCAGGAAAGTTAAAGGTGTATTTTCACACCCATGAAATGCTTTTGTAGCTTTTCTGCTGTCAGGGAAGTACTTAAGGAGATCATCAAAATGCTTAAAGTATGGCTACAACATTCATTTTCAAAGGTATCTTTTCAGAGGGAGGGGAAAAGAAGTCTCTTCTCCTGGACAACTTGATTCCTGAAAGGCATGCCACAGTTCTCTAACTTGTGCCCATTCTGTGCACAAAACAGCAAAGACAGTGGTGAGACACCATATAGATTTGGCAAATATCTCCAAGGTGCAGCTGTGAAAGAGGAAAAAGAGGGCTTGATCCCTGACTTGGCTTCTTTTTCTCCCACAAGTTTAAAGATAAGGACCAACTAGATCCAGCGATTCAAATTTAGTAGTTTGTGTTAACAGCCTTGCGTTTCCATGCTAGACATTTCACAGGCAGGAGAACAAGGAGAGGGCACTCTATGAAACTGACTTGGGTTGGTAGGAAACATCCCTATCCACTTGTGGTTGCAGACAAAGCTGGCTAAGGAAGTTCCAATCCATGTAGAGGACGTCAGAAGTTAAATTTCAGTCTAAAAGTCTGGGTGTTTCTTTTTCACTGTGTTTATATTTGCACTAATGGCCAAAGTTATGGTGGATACAACAGCTGGTCACAGAAACAAATTAAGACATAGTTACCAAGCTATACTCATAGTGTTGCACTATGCAATGCCACATATTATGAATTTTAAAAAGTCAGTTTTAAGAATGCCATTGATGAGCCAGTGAAACATATTAGCTTCATTAAGTCTCGGCCCTTCAATACTTCTCTCTTATAACAAAAGAAGTGCATTTAAACATTTCTACTTGGCTTTTGAGGCTGATACTGGAGGATCACAAGTAGAAAGCCAGCCTCAACAACTTAGGGAGGCCTTGACTCAAAACAAAAATGTTAAAAAAGAACTAGGGGATCTATCTCAGAGGTAAATTGCCCCCTGGATTCAATCTCCAGTATCAATAAAATTAAAAAGGCATTTCTGCTGTATACTAAAGTAGAAAGGTTATCTCCAAAAAGAGGTCCTTGCTTGACAACTTGAGTTATTAGTCACACAAGCCACTTTTCTTATGGAACATCACTTTTATCTGCAGAGACAACTTACAAATTATGGTTCTTAGCACTTGGATATCACATAGACATTTTCTCAAAAATGAAGCTTGTCATTTAAAGAGAAACAACTGAGTAATTTGTTGTCAGTGATAAAATTCATGCTTTCAGAGAAAATTGAAATTATGAAAAGTTTACATCTGCCACTGAGCTTGACAGCTTCACAATATTTAATGATGTTTCTGATAATATTGGTGGCAATGCTAACAAATGTGATTTTTAAAAGTGTATACTAAAAGGTTTCAATATTTGGGAAATCTGCATAATTCAGTAAACCAATATTTTCCAAAATACCCATGTATGGGATGAGAAAACAGTGCAAGAGTGAGAGTAACTCAGAATGCAGGACAGACCAAGATCTTAATGCAACAGAGCATAATGGGTTCAATGAAACCATTGTTTGCGGCACTTGTAATTGAACCCAGGGAAATTTTACCTCCAAGCTATACCTCCAGCCCTTTGTATATTTTATTTGGAGACAGGGTCTTGCTATGTTGCAAAAAGTCTTGTTAAATTGTTGAAGCTGATTTTGAACCTGTAATATTGGTGTCTCAGCCTCCCAGATACAGGGATTTGTGGGCATGTACCACCAGGACCAGCTGTGTGTGTGTGTGTGTGTGTGTGTGTGTGTGTGTGTGTGTGTGTGTTACTGGGGTTCCTGGAAACCCCTCTACTTACGGGCTACACTCCCAGACCTATTTTATATATTTTTTTTTCAAAGACAGTGAGAGTCTCAGTAACCTAGTGAGATCCTATTTCTTTTTTTTTTAATTTTTTATTGGTGCACTGTATTCATACATCATAGTGGGATACAAACTTTTGTAGACATACATGCACATATCACCCAGTCAGCCCCCACCTGATCCCCACCCCATTCTCTCCCCATCCCTCCTTCCCATGCTTGGCTTAGTGGTTGACATCTAGTATTATAGCAATTTGTCCAAAATTAAAAATGATAATCTCACATAACAGTTTCATTTGTCTGATACCAAGCTTTTGATGACTTAAAGATAACATTTCAATATTTCTTTTTGCTTTCTTTCTTACCAGAGAATATTTTTTTCTATTTTTTAGGTGAAACTATCATATATTTATATATTTATTTTTCAGAAAAAAAATCTATCCTAATATGGAATATGGATTCCAGATACTCAAAACGATCTTGAAAAAGAACAAAGCTAGAAGATATATATTTTCTGATTTCAAACCATATAAGGCTACAATAATTGAAACAGTGTAGTACTGTTCTAAAGGCAGATATATAAACCATTGGAGTTTAATACAAGCCTAGAGCTAAATTCTTCCCTATATTGTCAAGTTATTTTTGACAAGGTTTCCACGAACATTTGGTGGTGGAAATAATAATCTTTTAACTAAATATTGTTGAAAAATAATAATTACATGGAAAAGAATAAAATTGGACCCATACCTAATCCCATATACAAAGATTAACTCAAAATAGATAAAAGACCTAAATATAAATCTTAAGACTATAAACTTTTAGGAGAAAATCTGGGTCATAAAACCTCACAACATTGAAATTGGCAGTGATTTCTTGGATATGATTTCAATGGCACAGGCAACAGAAGAGTATACAAACTCCCTAAAAAATAAAAAAAAAAAATATTGTATATCCAAAGACAATGTAAACAAAGTTAAAAGTTACTAATAGAATGGGATAAAATATTTCCAAATGCTATATCTGAAGGTATATTAATATTCCAACTAGAAATCCTAAAAATTAACAACAATAAAGGCAAACAATACCATTTAGAGATAGGTAAAAGACTAACATAAGTAATGAATCTCCACAGATAACCAATCTTAGTTGACTGTTGGATGGAAACTCTTGTTTCTCTGGTTCTGGTGTGTGTTACCTATTTCTTCTTTGTAGTTAATCTCTTTGAGTATTTTCTCTAGTGCTGGTTTTGAAGACATAAATTCCTTCAGTTTCTGTTTGTCATGGAAGCTTCTTATTTCTCCATCTAATTTGATAGAAAGTTTTGCTGGGTAGGAAATTTTTGGCTGGAAGTTGTTTTCTTTCAGAGTTTGGAATATGTTACTCCAAGCCCTTCTGGCTCTCATGACTTGGTTTGGGAAGTCTGGAGTGATTCTAATTGGTTTGCCTCTGAATGTCACTTGGCCCTTTGCTTTTGTTGCCTTTAAGATTCTCTGCTTGGCTTCCACATTGGTCATTTTGACATTTATGTGGCGTGGGGATCCTCTTCTCCCATCCTGTCTAAAGGGAGTTCTATAAGTTTCCTGGACCTGTGTATCAACCTCTTGCTCTATATTTGGAAAATTTTCTGCTATTACTTCCTTGAAGAGATTGTTGATCCCTTTGGTTTCACTTTCTTTTCCCTCCTCTATTCCAATTATTCTTAGGTTAGCTCTCTTAAAATGGGCCCATATTTCTTCAATATCAGATTCCTGCTGTTGGATATTTTTTTCTAGATTAGAAACTATGCGTTCATTTTTGGAATGATCATCTTCTAAGAGCGAGATTCTGTTCTCCGTGTGGTCTAATCAGTTGTTTGTGCTTTGAATTGAGGCCTTTACTTCATTAGTTGCATCCTTTATCTCTTTTTGGCTCTCTCTGAGTTCTTTTCGAAGCACCTCTATTATTTCTACAGTTATTTTCCTGATTTGATCTTCTAGAAATCTCTGATTTTCTGTTTTATCGGGTTCTGATGTTGTGGGGTTGTGAGCATTCATTGCTCCAGTGCTATTCCTCTTTCCCATGATTTCGGAATTTTGTGCCTTCTCTGGGTTCTTCCCTTGGGTCACTAAAACTTCACTTAAGGTGATCTGGATCTCGAGTCTGTGGTATCTCAGACCCCACTACTCCTTTACTGGGTTGTATCACAGAGTCTCCGACCCAGGGAGTCGATAGAGGCTGCTTTAAACTATGGGGGGTACCGGGTTGCACGTTCTCCTATGGTGTGATATCTCTGCCACTGCCACTCCCCCACTGGGTCAAGTCCCAGGGAGTACAGTACTGGGATTTCTCCTTTGTGGCCCGCAATTTGACTCACTGTTTTTGAGTACGCAGATGTAGCTGTACTGGACTCGGTGAATTCGCTGCTGCTGCCGCTGGTGGCAATATGGTGCCGCTGCTATGCCCTCGGCCATGAGGCTGGCTTATTTCTTCTTGGTTTTGAGTTCCACTCTGAGTCCCTGCAGCGTGTGCTGAGCTCAGCCACTGGGAGCTTTAGATGCTCCCTGTGCTGAAAAATCTCGCCTGGCTGTTCCGCAGCGGCTCACCTCGGCTTGCTGTAGCCGTCCGGTGAACTCGCCGCTACTGCCGGCATTATGGTGCTGCTGCCGCGTCCTCGGGCGTGATGCTGGTGTATCTCCTCTGTGGCTCTGAGCTCTGTTCTCAGTCTGCTTTCTCTCTGGAGCCTGGTGATTTTTTTGTTTCTCTGGTGATGGTGTTTTCTGGCTATGAAAGGCGCTGATTTTGTGGTAATGAAGATTGGTTGTTAGCGGGGCTCTTAAGCCCCGCTTTTCTCGGTCGCCATCTTCCCAGAAGTCTTTTTTTTTTTTTTTTTGAAACAGGGTCTTTTAAGCCAGTGAGGCTGGCTGGCTTCAAACCTGCACAATCCACCTGTCTCCACCTCCCAAGCACGGGGATTACAAGTGTGTACCACCACACCCAGCTTATTATTTTGTTTTTGAAACAGCATCGCACTAGGTCCTGAGAGTCTCACTAAATTGCTGAGGCTGGCCTTGAACCTACGATCCCTGTGTCAGCCTCCAAATACTGAGATTAAAGGCATGTTCCAGTATGTCCTCCGGTGATCAGAGTTTAGATTCTACATTGCAAGGAACATTTAAAAAACTACCCCTTACATAATTTTAGTATACTCTCATAGAATAATATCTGCAATTATCTGGAAATACTATTAAATGTTCTTATTTTCCAACTACATGACAAGGTCAAATTTTTTTCATATACATCAACCAAGAAATCTACTATATTGACTGAAGAAGCAGACATGAGAATCCAATAATCTCCTATTAAATCAGACACTAAAGAAATTTACAAAGATGTAAAACAAGGACACTTCTTGGTGAGTTTTTTGTTTCATCTTGGAAAATATAGTGATTTAAAATATTTTATGTTAAAATATAACGAGTATAATACTGTTTCTTTTAAAGGTATTAATAAAATAGTTTTAAAATAATAGTTTTAATTTCTATAATGGTTTGGATTTAGAATGTCCTCCTAACTATCAACAAGGTATCAACGTTGGAAGAAAGCCTTGGTTGCTAAGAAAGGGCCCTATGGGTGTGAACTTGGGATTGTATATCCTTTCTCTCCCACTGCTTACTACATCTATTTCCTGCCTCCATGATATAAGGAGCAGAGCCCCTGTGTTCTCCCTGTCTCTACTTCCTGCATCAATGCCATGAGCTCTGGAAACCTGTACTGATATGGGCTGAGCCTTTAAGTCTTCCAAAATTTGTGAGTAAATACATATTTCTTATTCTAAGTTGTGTGGTCAGTCACTTTGGATTGTTTATATAATGTGCTTTTTATTATATTTTTAAAAATTTTCATTGGTGCATTTTATTCATACATCTTAATGAGATGCAAGATAGTGGAGACATACATGCACACAAATCACCCAATTAGCCCTTTCCCAGTTCCCACCCATTCCCTTCCCCTCCCTCATTCTCATGTTTGGCTTAGTGATTGACATTGATATATTTGTTAAAGTACATCATGTGCATTAGAGAATTTCCCTTTTCCCCCTTCCATCCCCTCAATTAGGTCACCTTATTTGCTCATCTATAGAATCTCCTTCTTCGTCTAGAGTTCCTCTTTTGACCCATTTTCTCCCTAGCTTTCGCATATTGAGAAGAGCATCGAATTTCTTATTTTTTGTAACTGGCTAATCTCACTTAACATAATGTCCTCCAGTTCCATCTATTTCTCTAGAGACTTAAAAGAGCAGGAAAAAGAGAATATAGAAAGAATGTTAATAATGGGGACCAATACAAAGAGTATAGGAATTAATTCTGTTGCTTGCATAACACGATAGAGTAACCATAAATTAAGACATTCTGGACTTCCGGGAAGATGGCGACCGAGAAAAGTGGGGCTTAAGAGCCCCGCTAACAACTAATCTCCATTACCACAAAATCAGCGCCTTTCATAGCCAGAAAACACCATCACCAGAGAAACAAAAAAATCACCAGGCTCCAGAGAGAAAGCGGACTGAGAACAGAGCTCAGAGACACAGAGGAGATACACCGGCCTCACGCCCGAGGCCGCGGCAGCAGCGCCATACTGCCGGCGGCAGCGGCGACTTCACCGGACGGCTACAGCAAGCCGAGGTGAGCCGCTGCGGAACAGCCAGGCGGGATTTCTCGCCGCAGGTAAAATCTAAAGCTCCCAGTGGCTGAGCTCAGCACACGCTGCAGGGATTCAGAGTGGAAATCAAAACCAAGAAGAAATACGCCAGCCTCACGGCCGAGGGCTTAGCAGCGGCGCCATATTGCCACCGGCGGCAGCAGCAGAGAATTCACCTAATCCAGTACAGCTACATCTGCGTACTCAAGAACAGTGAGTCAAATTGCGGGCCACAAAGGAGAAATCCCAGAACTGTACTCCCTGGGACTTGACCCAGTGGGGGAGGGGCGGTGGCAGAGATATCACACCATAGGAGAACGTGCAACTTGACAATATAGGGAAGAATTTAGCTCTAGGCTTTTATTAAACTCCAATGGTTTATATATCTGCCTTTAGAATAGTACTACACTGTTTCAATTATTGTAGCTTTATATGGTTTGAAATCAGAAAATATATATCTTCTAGCTTTGTTCTGTTTCAAGATCATTTTGGGTATCTAGAGTCCATATTCCATATTAGGATAGATTTTTTTTCTGAAAAATAAATATATAAATATATGATAGTTCCACCTAAAAAAATAGAAAAAAAATATTCTCTGGTAAGAAAGAAAGTAAAAAGAAATATTGAAATGTTATCTTTAAGTCATCAAAAGCTTGGTATCAGACAAATGAAACTGTTATGTGAGATTATCATTTTTAATTTTGGATAAATTGCTATAATACTAGATGTCAAACACTAAGCCAAGCATGGGAGGGAGGGATGGGGAGAGAATGGGGTGGGGATCGGGTGGGGGCTGACTGGGCGATGTGTGCATGTATGTCTACAAAAGTTTGTATCCCACTATGATGTATGAATACAGTGCACCAATAAAAAAATAAAAAAAAATAAATAAAAGACATTCTACATTTCAAAATGACTATAAGAGTATAAAATTTCCAATACATAAAATTGATTAACATTTGAAGAGATAGACATGCTTATTTTGTTTTTACATATATACCGAATTATACTATACCCCATAAAGTTGTACAAATATATCTCAAAACAACTCAAGATTTCAAAGTCCGATGAAAAATTATGAAAAAAGACATATTAGCAAGTTCAGGGTAATGTGACGCAAGTAAAATATTTGTTCACTACTTGCTAGAGGTGGAATGGCATATAACAAATATAGCTATAATTCATATTAATAGAGAAGAAAGGCTAGTAGTAGCTTTATAGTCATTGCATACATTCAGAATATTTGCTTTGCTCAATAATGAAATCAGCTGATTTCTATTTATGAGTAGGCATAATCCTTTGGCTCTTGATGGTCTGCTTTTCTCCAGTGCTTGCACTATCTGCTTAGAAGTTTGAGTGAGTTTTGGGAAATCACTTTAAGAAGATAAAGGAAAGGGAAGTCAGAAGAGAGAGTTGACACCACATGGCCACCCACAACTCCTTTAACCTTCTGTACCACTGAGATCACTCTGAGGCCAACCCAAATGTTCAGAAAGATGTACCCAGAGTGTTCCCGAAATTAATCCAGACCATGAAAAAGCCCAATTGCTGATTATGATTGCCAAACACTAAAGTATCTATGAGGGATTTTTTTAGCTTTTGTGTAAACCAAATATTTTTGTTTGTTCTTGTGAAATAACTTGCTCTCACCATCCACATGAGTAATTAGATCAATGTAAGAGTGATGTGATGATACAAAAGCATATATTTTATATTTTGGTCTGGCTTTTGTGTCACACTTTTATTTATCTGCCACTATTCTTTTACATTCTGTTTATTCTGAAGTTCAGTATATGCAAAATTAAAATGTGCACTTTGAAAGCTTACCCAACAACAAATGGAAAGTTAGTCTCCCACTCACTCCACAAACCCCAATCTTTTTTCCCTAGGGAAAATAACGTTTACCTAATTCTGCTTTTAATCATCCTGTGGTTACCACCACAATTCTAAAAGATATGCTTCATCCATAATGTGGAAAAATGTCCATTTGTGGATGGCTATTTTTTTTTTAACTCTGTGACTCCCTGACTCATTGCTAGCCTCAGAAAGCCAGTTGCCAGCTTGGATGTTTGACAGACTTTTCAAACACCTTGAAAAGAGAATTGTAGATTCTGTACCAGTCCTTGCCCCAAACTAAGTTCATAGGAGTCTTTCTGGTTTCCATAAATGGTAACATGATCATCTGAGTTTTCAAATCAAAACTCTAAGACTCATCCTGGATTCTTCCCTTTTTTTTTTTCCTCTTTACTCCATGGATCAGCAAGTCATAGGAGTGCTCTGACCAAAATGTATCTAAAATTTCTGCCCCACTTAATCCAAGCACCATTGTTTGGATTAAACACTACTGTTTCCGAAAACCTGTTCTGAATAATCAGAACAGGTATTAATGGTTTTCTTTCTTTCAACCTCCCCTCCATTCTTTTCTTGGGGATTATTGAGGATTGAACCCTGAAGGCATTATTCTACCACTGAACTACAACCCCAATCCTATTATTTTTTTCTTTTGAAACAGGGTCTCTTTTTAAGTTGCTGAGGCTGGTCACAAAAATGTGATCCTCCTCTCTCAGCCCCACAAGTACTGGAATTTACAGGTGTGTACCACCAAGCTTGGTTAACTCTTGTCCCATTTCAACCAATTTTCCATATAGCAACCACATAAATCTTTAAAATTTTAAGAAAATCCTGTTACTTTTCTGTGTAAAGCTCTTCTATAAGACTTAGAATAAAATTAATGTTTAGTTGTAACCAGCAGGACTCCGCAGGATCTGATTCCTGCCTGCATCTATAACCTTCTATACCAAGAGGGTCTCCCGGGGATGCTACTATCTGAGCTTTTACAGAGTCCATATCATCCATGGCTTAGTTTATATATCACTTTCTAAAGAAGCAACAGGGGTTAATGCACTATAACCTCCTTTCCCTCTGCATTTCCAGATGGGTGTCATTGCCTCCATGTGGCTAGAAGTGCCAGGCTCCTCAGTTCTAACTAGAACACAAGTAGAATTGTTAGACCTCAGTCACCTTTTCCTTCCTTCCTTCCTTCCTTCCTTTCCTTCCTTCCTTCCTTTCTCCATTCCTTCCTTCTTTCCTTCCCTGAATGCAGATAGAAAGCTGGACCTAAAGTAATTTCCATTAAGGAAGCCAGATGAGGAGAAAAGAGCCCGGCTACTTGCTGATATTATTGGTATCTCATGTCAGATATAGACTGAAAATGCAGACCTATAATTTCATGAAATCGAGTAATTTTTTTTTTTACTTTTTAAGCCACTATTTATTGAGTTTTCTGATAATAATAAATCAACATAATACTAAAATATGTAACACCCATATTAGTTTCTCTCTATCATGATACTTTCTTGGTGTACGTTATAACATCTAGATCATTAAAAATTATTTTGTTTACTAATTTTACTGGTTTATTATAAGTCTGTTACAGTCAATTCATAATTACAGAGTTAAATTAAAAATCACAATCATTTTTGGTTAATATTAGATCATTTCTTTTCATACCTTGTTATGAAAGATGAAAATTTAGCTTATTAATCCCTAAATAATTTGTGCTTATATTAAATTTAGTTTCTTTTTTAATTTTTTTATTGGTGCATTATAACCATACATCTTAATGGGGTACAAGATGGTGGAGGCATACATGCACATATCTCCCAATTAGCCCTTACTCATTCCTGCTCAATTTCTTCCCTTTCCCTCCTTCTTATGTTTGGCTTAATGATTCACATTAATGTTTGTTAATGTATATCATGTGCATTAGAGAATTTCCCTCTTCTCCCCTCAGATCCCCTCAGTCAGGTTGCCTTATTTGCTCATCTATACTATTTCCTTCTTTATCTAGATTTCCTCCTATGTCCCATTTTATCCCTGGCTTCCACATATTAGGGAGAGCATCTGATTTCTTATTTTTTGTGACTGACTAATCTCACTTAGCATAATGTTCTACAGTTCCATCTATTTCCTTGTAATTGATGTAATTGTGTTCTTTTTATGGCTGAGTAAAATCCCATTATGTACATATCCCATAGTTTTGAAATTCATCCACCTGTTGATGGACATCTTGGCTGATTCCACAGTTTGGCAATTGTAAATTGTGTGACTGTGAACATAGATAGGCAGGCATTAATTTGGTAGTTGGTTTTGCATTCTTTTGGGTAGATACCCAGAAGTGGTATTGCTGGATCATATGGTAGTTTCATTACCATTCTTCTCAAGTTCATATTATTTTCCAAAGTGGTAGCAATGATTTGCAATCTCACCAACAATATATTAGAGTTCCCATTCCTCCACATCCTCACAAGCATTTGTTGTTTGTTTTGAATGATTGCCATTCTACTTGGAGTTAGATGAAATCTCAGGGTAGTTTTGATGTGCATCTCTCTGATTGCTAATGATGCTGAGTATTTTTTCATGCATTTATTGGCCATTTGAATTTCTTCTGTTGTGAAGTTTTTCATTTGAACACTAAGTAGTCACTATATCAAAATGGTTTATCTCACTTGGAACATTTATAGTCATTCGGTTCCAGTGCAAGGTCGAACAAAAGATATGGCCCTTGACTCTGATCTGGCAAGGGTGATGGGAGAAGGAATTTGATTAATCTGATATTACCAGGAAAAGAAAGTATGCTCTGGAAACATGAGGATTATCAATGCTTTGGAAATTATGAGAGAAAAGAGCCTGATCTCATGAGCTTCTGCTTGGAACCGAACAACATACTCAGCCTAATTGACATCCTAATTGAAACTAAGCCTGGATTTAGACCTATAGGAATACATCTGATAAATTGGGAACATTACCACCCTGAAGATATGGGTTGTTCTTAGTATGGGGAAGAAGGCAAAGGCTCCTCCATTACAAAATCACCCTCAGAATGAATCACTGAAACATAGTCCTGTGTGCCAGAGGCCAAATTGTCTCTGAATTAATTTCCATGTAAGATGCAATGTTATCTAATGAAAAATTATAATGTTTCAATTTGACACATAAACACACAAACACACACACCACACACATGCACAAACACGACTAATCTCAGTAATTACTTAGAACTTAGAAAACAAATTACTTTTCCAAGCTGGAGTATTTATTGTTGAATTTGTGACATTGTTCAGAATTTTACATGGCAATAATAAAAATAAAACTGGATATTCCCATTTCTTTTTTTTTTTTTTTGGTGGTACTGGGGTTCCTGGGAGCCCTTCTACCTCCGGGCTACACTCCCAGACCTATTTTTTACATTTTTATTTGGAAACAGGGTCTCCTAAGCCAGTGTGTGCAGCTGGCTTCGAACCTGCGTGATCCTCCTGTCTCCGCCTCCCAAGCGCGGGGATTACAAGCGTGCGCCACCACACCCGGCTCATTTCTAAGTTCTCTTTGATCATCTGATTGCCTGGATGTGGAATGGATTGCAACTTTTGCCTCGCCTTTGGTACATCACTACGGAAAACTCTATCTTTAGTATTTTCCATCAGGCCAAAAGTTATTTTGGTGCTTTATATCAGGAGTAGATATTTTTCCTGGTTTATTGGGGAAAAAAAACTAAGACAAGTTTGTGGAATAATTAGAAAGAAACTCTTAAAACCAGATTCATTAAATTCCTAACCCCATTCTGGTGGGTGCCAACTAGCAACAGCTTCCCAAAAGGGAAGTCTGGGTTCTAGTCCTGAACCTCATAACATCCCAAGGCCTCCTGGAGCTGTAACTGAGCTTCCTTTGATTGAGTGTTCTCTATAGGCTGGGTGTTTTACATGGTATGTTAACAAGTAGCAAAATGGGAAAGGTGTCAAATAACTTGCTAAAGGAACCCTGGAGTCATGAAATGGAGCTAAGACTTAAATTTAGACCCAACATGTGAAGACATTTACACAGGTGAAAACACCTACATGCTCTTCAGCAGTCATTATTGGCTTTGGCGATTCCTGTCTGAATATGCACAGTGAGAGAGTGAAGTTCTAAAGAAAAAACAACATTCAGTTGTACAAAATTATTTTATGTTCATTTTTCATACATATGTTTGGGGTGTATATTTGTTTGGTACTGAGTATTGAACCAGGAGCATTCTATCTCTGAGCTATATACTCCCAGCCCTATGTTATTTTTTTATTTTAAAATGATCTTGCTGGCCTGGTCACAAGACCCTGGGCCCCGGGCTGAGGTCAGGCGGGGCACGCGGGACCCCTGAGAAACTGGGGCCGGGTTGCAGGACTCTGGGCCCCAGGCGGGATAGCACGGAGCACAACAGACCCTCGGAGAAACTGGGGCCCAGTGGCAAGGCCCTGGGCCCCGGGCTGGGGTCAGGTGGGGCACGCCAGAGACCCTGAGAAACCAGGGCCAGGTCGCAGGACCCTGGGCCCCGGGCGGGGGTCAGGCGGAGCACACTGGACCCTGGAAGAGCCAGGGCCATGGTCGCAGGACTCTGGGCCCCAGGTGGGATGGATCACACAGAGCATGCTGGACGCCCGGCGAAACCAGGCCCAGGTCATAGTGCTACTGAGTGCCTGATCCCACAACCTCCTCAAACCACACATACTGTCTTCTCTTATTTAAAAAAAAAAAAAGAAAGAAAAAGAAAAAGAAAAAAGAAAACAATATCAGAGAGGGGTCAAGAAGGCTGCGGCGGATGCCAGGATACTGGAGATGCAGAGAAAACTTATCCAAATGAACTGGAAATTTTGAAAAAATTTCCCATGAAGGACAACTGCTTCTTCTCTACATTCCTAAGAATCCTGGACTTCATCTGTAAGGAAAGAGTTTAGCGGAGACCTAGGAGGAAGGTGGTGTTGAAAGCGGTCTCTGTAAAGGTGGTGGAGACTTGTATCCAGGAGAGGCAGAAATCTGATCCTACCAACCTTATTTTTTGGAGAAATTACACCAAACGTCGAATGCTACCATCACACATGCTTAGGAACACTGAACAACATTCAGAGTGAAAAAAAGAGCTTGGGAAAGATTTGAAATGGTGGAGGCAGTGGCAATGGCAGTGGCCAGTACTCAGGGGAGGCAGAGATCTGATGCATTACACCTGGAACTTTTGAAGTAATAACCCCAGAGGCAGAATTCTACCACCATGCACCCTCGGGAATGTGGGACAACCTGCTGGGTGAAGAGGGTGCTCAGATTGGAGCCTGCCGAGGGGTGAGACCGGCAACAGAGACAGCAAAGCTGGGATTGGAGCCTGCCGTGAGGCAAGGCCGGTACTGGAGCCTCCAAGGCCAGGATCTGAGCCTGCCAAGGGGTTAAGCCAGTGCCGAGGCCAGCGAGGCTGGGATCAGAGCCTGCCGTAAGGCAAGGCCGGTGCTGGGGCCCCCGAGGCCATGATCGGAGCCTGCCGAGGGTTTAGGCTGGTGCTGGGGCCAGCGATTCCGGGGGAGGAGCCTGCCGTGAGGCAAGGCTGGTGCCGGGGCCTCCGAGGCTGGGATCAGAGCCTGCCGAGGGGTAGGCCGGTGCCGGGGTCAGCGGCCGGCACTGGAGCCTGCCTAGAGGCAAAGCCGGTGCTGGGGCCTCCGAGGCTGGGATTGGAGCCTGAGAAGGGTTAGGCCGGTGCCAGGGTCAGCAGCCGGCACTGGAACCTGCCTAGAGGCAAGGCCGGTGCTGGGGCCTCTGAGGCCAGGATTGAAGCCTGCCGAGGGGTACGCCAATGATGGGGCCAACAGCTGGCATCGGAGCCTGCCTTGAGGCAAGGCTGGTGCTGGGGACTCCGAGGTTGGGATAGGAGCCTGCCGAGGGGTTAGGCTGGTGCTAGGGTCAGCGAGGCTGGGACAGAGCCTGCCTTGAGGTAAGGCAGGTGCTGGGGCCACCGAGGCCAGGATCAGAGCCAGCGGAGGGGTTAGGCTGGTGTGGGGGCCAGTGAGACCAGAATTGGGGCCTCCCAAGAGGCAAGGCTCCTGCCTGAGCCAGCGAGGTCTGGATCAGTCCACCGGGTAGCCAGGCCTAACCGGGGCCGTCAAGCGTGGGATCGGTACTTGCAACACGGCATGCACAGAGAAATATCGCAGAAAATAAAAACCAGATGCTTCCCCTAATCAGCAATTACTAGGAGGAAAGGGGCAACAGGAAGAGGTCGAGCTATAGAAAGGGCCCTATAGTGAAGCAACTAAGGTGACCAATCAGAGGGTATGGAATAGGGAGGATGGAGCCTCTTTAAAACGCAGGAGGTACATAAACAAATGTATCAAAGTTAATCACCAAACAAGCATGGGATCGAGGGAGGGGGAGGGAATGGGATGGGGGCTGGATGAGGGCTAATTGGATGATGTGTGCTTGTATATCCTCTCAAGTCTTGTATTCCAATGTCATGTATGATTACAATGCACCAATAAAAATAAATTTAAAAAATAGTTTTAAATATTAAAAAATAAAAATAAATAAAATAAAATGATCTTGCTAAGTTGCAGAGGGTCTCACTAAATTTCTGAAAACCTATGATACTTCTGTCTCAGTTTCCCTTGTTTTACATGACAAATTATATAAAAAAAAAAGGCTGCCGACTGTTAATGGTTATTATTCACATAGAAGTGAAACATCAACATAGTAGCTACAAAGACTGGGAAGGGGAGAGTAAGTTCAATGTTCTCTATATTTCTAAAAAATCACAATGAGCAAACCAAAATCATCAAGTTAGGGGAGACAGAAGTAGGGTAGTAGTGATGTGCAGAAGGTCCTCAAAAAATTAATTACTTAAGCTGGGTGTGGTGGCACACGCTTGTAATCCCAGCATTTGAGAGGCTGAGACCAGAGGATCGTGGTTCATAGACAGCTTCAGCTACTTAGTGAGGCCCTTCCCAACTCAGTGACACCCTGTTTCAAAAGAATTAAAAAACTGGGCAGGGGGTGTAGCTCAGAGGTCAAATGCCTCTGGGTTCCATCCCCAGACCCTCAAATAAAGAAAGAATAATATATAGGACTGGTGGTGTAGCTTGGAGGTAGAATAACCCTGGGTTCCATCCCCAGTACTGAAAAAAAAATAATTACTTAATAGAGAAGCCACACCAGCTTCGGCCAACCAAGTGAAATCTTTGTCCAAAAGAATGGAAACCAAACTACCAAACTAGCACATATCTATGTTCATAGCCACACAATTCACAATTGCCAAACTTTGGAACCATCCATGATGTCCATCAATAGTTGAACTGATTACAAAACTGTGGGAAATATCCACAATGGAATTTTACTCAGCCATAAAGAACACAGTTACATCAATTACAAGGAAATAGATGGAACTGGAGAGCAGTAGGCTAAGTGAGACTAGTCAACCACAAAAAAATAAGAAATTATATGTTCTCCCTAATATGTGGAAGCTAGGAAGAAAAGGTCATAGGAGGAACTCTAGATGAAGGGGATACTATAGATGAGCAAATAAGGTGACCTAACTGAGGAGATGGGAGGGGGGAAGAGGGAAATTCTCTAATGTACATGATATACATTAACAAACATATCAGTGTCAATCACTAAGCCAAACATGAGAAGAAGGGAAGGGGAGGGAATGGGGTAGGAATTGGGGAAAGGCTAATTGAGTGATGTGTGCATACAGGCCTCTACCATCCTGTACTCCATTAAGATATATGACTACAAAGCACCGATAAAAAAATAAATTATATAAAACAAAAATAATTTTAAAGCCTTATATATTAATAAAAGATATTGGCGGCCTTAATTTTTTGTTTTCCTTGTAACTTCCTGTGATTACTCCATCATGGTTATGCGATAGCAGTAAGAAGATAGGGATACACACTACCTTCATGGAGCATGCAGTCTTTTTGGTGAGAGCTTAGAGACAAACCTTAGATTCTTACTTTCTCTCTGCCACTGAGTAAGTGGCCTCTAATACTGAATTCACAGAGAGATTTCTTGCTGGTGTGTAGTCTTGGCCAGAGAAGCTGAGCACCACAGTGAAGCTTTACCTACTTCCAGGGTTGCCAGGGCACAGCCCTGTTTGCTCATAAAACCTATTTCTGTCCAGCAGTGCTTGTGCATACGTAGCTTACTGAGAATTTGCCTGGACTAGATTGAACAAACAGAGGTGAGGGAGGAGAGGAAGAAATGAATGTAAGAATTATTACGAAGAAAAAATTGAGAGAATTTGGTGACTGGATGTGGAGGTCCAAAAAGTAGAAGGATTCAAAGCAGCTTTCAGGACTTTGAGCCTGAGTGGTTTGGGAAAGGATACAGCCTGACAGAGATAACAGCAGGCAAAACAACCAAGCATAAATTCTGTAAACAGAGAAGGACAATTTCATGTCACTGTGAAAGGAAATATGTTCAATTTCACCAAATTAGGATAAAAGGTAGTATTCATCCCACTTTTAAAAACAAGATTCAGTGACTAGAAGACTCTCTCCCTTCACAGTCTTGAATAACATGATAAACAACTCAGCCCCAGTGTGATTCTAGGTACTTATGAAGGAAAAGTACTTAGGCAATTGCCCAGAGTTTCTACTCTTTGCTTCTCCTGTATAATTTTACTAAGTGTTACTTTGTAACATTACTAAGTGCTACTCTGTAACCATTTTAATTTTTTTCACATGTGTTAATCTACTTAGATTTCACAACAACCTTTTGAGTCAGAAACTATCATTATTCCAAATTTTCTCATAAGAAACTGAAGCTCAGAGACAGGAGTCATGTGCAGTCCCTCTGGACCTAGAGGGCTGGTCCTTATAACCCCCCTGCAAATGCAGCTTTTTTCCCACCACAGGCTGCACAGGGACCTGTGGAGCTGTGGGGAACAGGCAGCCAGATAAACCCTCCTTCCCTACTGGAACTTCAGTTGAGGTCTAAGTCTGCCTGACCCCAAGTCAGGATACCAGGGCCCAACACAGTGTGGGGTTGCTGTCAGAAGTTCTATAATAGCCAGGCATAGTGGTACACACTTGTAATCCCTACAGTAGTTGAGAGACTGAAACAGGAGGATCACGTATTCCAGGATAGCCTCATCAATTTTGGGAGACACTCTATAACTTCATTAGACCCTATTTTAAAATAAATAGGGTTGGAAGCCAGGCGTGGTGGCGCACCCTTGTAGTCCCCGTGCTTGGGAGGAGGAGACAGGAGGATCACACAGGTTCGAAGCCAGACGCGCTGGCTTAAGAGACCCTGTTTCCAAATTAAAAAGTGTAAAAATAGGTCTGGGAGTGTAGCCTGAAGGTAGAAGGGTTTCAAGGAACCCCAGTACCACAAAAAAATAAAATAAATAAATAGGGTTGGGATGTAGCTCAGAGGTAGAATGCCCCCAAATTCAATCCCCAGTACCAAAACACACACACACACACACACACACACACACACACACACACACACACACACATACAGAGTTCTATGATGTCTGGATATTCAGTCATAGCAGTATCTAGGGGCCCAAGAGCCTGCAGCTGTTCCAACTCACCGAAGATGATGCTTAATAAAAGATTCCACTTTCTACTCTTGCTGAGAACAGCCTACATTTCTCAAAGTGTGCTGCTGCATCAGGCCTAGTAGTCAATGGTATAGCTCTTTAGTAACATTTTTTTTATACTTACATATATATGCATGTTTGCATGCACACAGGCACCCACACCGCCATTTTACTCAAGGGCCATCTACAGAGCCTGAGCTCCCAGCTCATTTCTAGGACTATGTAGGCCCCAGTGCTATGTCTAGATTATTGTTGTTGTTGCTGCTGCTGCTGCTGCTGCTGTTTTAACTACAAAGATGATTTCCCTTAATTGATCTAATTATTGATAATGGCTCTTAGTAGTCCCCTACACCCATCGGAGATTCTAATACCTTTTATGTACTAAGGATTAAACCCAAAGGCATTCTACCTCTTAGATATGCCCCCAGCCTTTTTATTTTTTGTTTGGAAATAATGTCTAAGTTGTTGAGAGTCTCCCTACATTGCTGAGGCTGACCTTGAACCTGCAATTCTTTTGCCTCAGCTCCCTAAGTACTGGGATTCAGGCATGTGCCACCATGCCTAGCTTAAGAGCTTTTAAATTCAAGGAAAAATTAATCCCTCCACATCTTTTTCCCAAAGCCTATTAAACTCCCATGTAAATTTGTTCACTTTCCTGACTTTCCATTTAATATATTTTGAACTTTTCATATTTGGGAACTTGGGGGTGATATTTATTCACCACAATAAAGTTCCTAATTGCTTCATATACTCATGAGTAAAAGAAACCAAGCAATAAAAAAACAAAATTACCATCAATAGTTGACAAAGCCATTGGCAACCTTGACATCATTTCTTTAAAAAGGAAGACATTTTTCCTTAGTGCATGCACCCTATTTAAGAATGGTACTTTAGAGGTAAGATTATGCCTGCACAGTATATTTGGAAATGCTTCTCAGTTAACCTAAATTCATAAATAATAAAGGTTTTATCACAATAAACATCAGATAGAACTGTCTAATAGATAAATATATGTTAAGTATCTACATGAGCCAAGTACATGCCAGATGATGGAAATAAGAAGATGAAGATGTGATCCCAGTCTAGTAAAAAACATTCAGCCATACCCTCTAGGATAAATATTGTGAAAGAGGGAGAAAGAGAGAAATGGGGGGGAAAGAAATAGAGAAGGATATAAAATTTGGCCAGTATATAAAAAATTAGGACCTTTTGCATTGTTGAATATAATGGTGCAGCCACTAGAGAAAAGAGTACAGTGGTTCTTCTACAAATTAAAATAGTTATAATGTGATGCAGCAATTTCTCTTCTGAAGATACACTCAAAAGAATTGAAAACAGGAACTCTGAGGTTTATATATCCGTGTTGATAGCAGCACTATTCACAATAGCCGTAGGTGGAAGTGATCCACCAGTGAATGAATGGTGCACAGACTGTGGCCTATACCTACTGTGCAGTATGACTCGCCCTCTAAAAGGAAGGAAATATGAACATATGCTACAACATGGATGAACCTTAAGAACATTATGCCAAGTGAAATAAGCCAGTCATGAAGTGTTACCTGAGGCAACTAGATCAGTCCAATTTATAGAGAAATAAAATAGCATGGTGTTTCCCAGGAGCTGGAAGAAGAAATGGAAGGTTATCACTTGATATGTATGGAATTTAAATATGAAAAGGTTCTAGAGATAGTGATTTACATCAATATGCCACTGAGCTGCAAATTTTTATTTATATGTAGAACATATTGAAAATGAAATACATTCAGACTGTGCTTGGTGCCCTCCTCCCCTCATTTCCCCCTCTCCCTCCCAACAATGAGTGTCCAGGTTAACCATGCCATATTCACACTTTCACACATATTCAGATGTAGCTACTCCATTAATCAACCTCAGCCTCCTTCCTCTCCTATCCTTCCATTCTAGCTTTGCTGAGGTTTCCCCTCCATATCTGGAGTCCCTCTGGTATCCCCAATGCTCCCTAGTTTGGGCATATTAGAGAAAACATATGTCCCTTCTCTTTCTGTGCTTGGCTGGTCTCAATTAACATAATATTCTCCAGGTCTTTCCATCTTCTTGCAAATGACATGATTTTGTTCTTCTTTATAGCTGAATAGAATTCCATTGTGTGTATTTCTCATAATTTTCCAATCCATCTATCCAAACTGCACATTTAAAATGGGTGAAATGGTATTTTTATTATTTTACTGCAATTAAAAGTATTAAAATTTAAAGCAAGTTCAGTGGCACATACCTGTAATCTCAGTACTTAAAAAAAAAAAAGATTGCCTGTGGTTCAGGAGACATGAACAAGCAATTATGTGATGGCCCAATGGGTTCTGAGAGACATTCAAGAATGCACATGCTAAACATGGTCCACAAGTAGTCCTTTTATCTAAAGAGATAAATTAAAGAATAGGGTCTTACCATCTCGAAGCATTAAGTACTGAGCCCCACTTGGCCCACTGTGATTCACGTGACCCTTGCCCTAGAAGTTCAAAGTCAGAGTCAAAAGGAAGCAACGTCCTTCAAAGCCATAGTAGAAAAGAAGGGCAGATCAATATCACTATGAAGTACATTATAATATCACACTATAATGTATCAATAAAAGCATAAAAAGGGACAGAAAATACTTAAGGGATTCAAGTTATCTCTGCAACACACACACACACACACACACACACACACACACACACTCCAAAACTAGACTAAGTCTTACAGAGGACAAGATATTAAAAGAAGCAAAACAAAAGAAGAAAATTTGAAGCTGATGCTGAAGGCACCATCTGGCTTATTGGGACATGGATTGTCACACAGATGAGGGGAAAATGAAGCAGCTGGAAGCAAAGTCAGTGGCAGAAACAGGTGTTGGTGCTTGAAAACATCTCAGTCTTCATGTACATATAGCTGCACAACACCTGCCTGGAGGGCTGCCTCAGTTTCCCCTCTTTGTTATTCAGCAGGTCATGTATTGGAATTCCACCAGCATCAATGCTCCTAGGCTTTCAAACTTGCTTATGCCCCTCCTACCCACTCCATATAAAATAATCTTTCTTTTGACACCCTAGGACTCTCACATGTTCCTAAAAGAGGGAAAGGGCAGAGTCGTGAGCAACTAAAAGTAATGTGGGAAGGAAAGAAAGCCCCTATGTAGCCCAGGACAGGAGATCAGGCTCTTTCATCTATCTGGGACAGTGTTGGAACAGAGATCACCTTAATACTAGCTACAGCCAATATAGCATAGATAGAAATCTAACATGCTAAAAGCCAAACATCTATGTACCCTACATTAAAAGTCCATCAGCCATAAAGAGAAAAATGTCAATTTGCAGAAAAATGGATAAAATTAGATCATGCTAATCGAGATCATCCAGCATCAGAAAATCAAGGATCACATGTTCTGTCATAAGTGGAAACTAGAGAAAAATAGAAAATAAAAGGTACCCCATGAATATGAAAAGAGAGACCAATAAAGTAGTTAACAGGGATTGGAGGAAAGAAGGGAGGGAGGAAAAACAGGTATGGAGAAGGAAACAGACCAAAGAATGATTACACACACACACACACACACACACACACACACACACACACATACATACATCGCCATGCATCTCATTATCATGTACAGGAAGAAGGGAGGGAAATAGACCACCAGGTGACATTGTGTGCATGCATGACTGTATCACAATGACTTTATGATATACCATTACAACGCACCAAAAAAGATTAATAAAATAGTATACCCCAGTGAAATAGAATTACTCAGAAAAATCCCATCAGAAATGTGGAGATAGTTTTAACAAAAATATCACAACTGTATTTTTATTTTTATTTATTTTTATTTTTTAACAATTTTTTATTGAACATAAATAGTATACATTTAAACTATATTTGGTGCCCTCTCCCCCCCCCCGTCCCCGTTTTCCTTTTCCCCCTCCCACCAATGGTTGTCCAGGTTAACCATGTCTTATTCATAATTTTACACATGTTCAGATGTAGACCCTCATTAATCAAGATTGGCCTTCCTCCTCTCCTATCTTTCCATTCAAACTTAGCTAGTATTTCCCCTCTAATATCTGGAGTCCCACTGGTATCCTTTGTGTTTCCTAGTTTGGGCATATTAGAGGAAACATATGCATCTTCTCCTTCTGTGCTTGGCTGATCTCACTTAACATAATGTTCTCCAGGGCTTTCCATCTGCTTGCAAATGATATAATTTTGTTCTTTTTTATGGATGAATAGAATTCCATTGTGTGTATTTCCCACAGTTTTGCTATCCATTTATCTGTTGATAGTGATCTGGGCTGGTTCCATATTTTTGCTATTACAAATTGTGCTGCTATGAACATAGGTATGCATATGTTGCTGTATTTCTCTGAATTCAACCCCTTTGGAAAGATACCCAGGAGTGATATAGCTGGATCATATGGTGGATCTATTCCCACCTTTCTTAGGAATCTCCACACAAATCTCCATAGTGGTGGAACTAGTTTGCATTCCCACCAACAGTGTAAAAGAGTTCCTCTTTCCCCACATCCTCGCCAGCATTTGTTGTTGTTGATTTCTTTATGCTTGCCACTCTGACTGGGGTTAGATGGAATCTCAGTGTAGTTTTGATTTGCATCTCCCTGATGGCCAGTGATGAAGAATGTCTTTTTCATGTATCCATTGGCCCTTTGTATCTCTTCTTTTGTGAAGTGTCTATTTAGTTCATTTGCCCATTTCTTGATTGGGTTGTTTGTTTTGCTAGTGTAGAGTCTTTTGAGCTCTTTGTATACTCTGGATATTAGCCCCCTATCAGAATGGTGGCTGGTAAAGATCCTTTCCCATTCTGTAGGCTTCCTCTTTAGGTTATTGATAGTTTCCTTTGATGAGAAGAAACTTTTTAGTTTGATGCTATCCCACTTGTTTATTCTTGCTTTAATTTCCTGAGCTTTGGAGGTTTTGTTGAGAAAGTTACTGCCTGTGCCAATATGTTGTAGTGTTGAACCTATGCTCTCCTCTAGTAACTTCACAGTCTCAGGTCTAATTTCTAAGTCTTTGATCCATCTTGAGTTGATTCCTGTGTTTGGTGAGATATAGGGGTTTAGATTCATCTTTTTACAAATGGATATCCAGTTCTCCCAGCACCACTTGTTGAAAAGGCTGTCTTTTCTCCAGCGTATGTGTTTTGCCCCTTTGTCAAAGATTAATTGACTAAAGGTGTGTGGATTTGTTTCTGTATCTTCTATTCTAATCCACTGGTCAGTATATCTGTTTTTGTGCCAGTACCATGCTGTTTTTACTACTATTGCTCTATAGTATAGTTTGAAGTCTGGGATTGTAATGCCTCCTGCATGTTTCTTATTATTGAGGATTGCTTTGCCTATTCTAGGTCTTTTCTTTCTCCATATGAAGTTCATGATTGATTTTTCTAGGTCTCTGAAGAATGTCACTGGTATTTTAATGGGAATTGCATTAAACCTATAGATCAGTTTTGGCAGAATGGCCATTTTGATGATATTTATTCTGCCTATCCATGAGCACGGGAGATCTTTCCATCTTCCAAGGTCTTCTTCTATTTCTTTCTTTAATGTTTTATAGTTTTTATTGTAGAGATCTTTTACATCTTGGGTTAGGTTGATTCCTAGGTATTTTATTGGTTTTGAGGTTATAGTGAATGGAATTGTTTTCTTTGTTTCTTTCATTGTGGATTTGTTGTTGGCATAAAGAAAAGCCACAGATTTCTTTAGGTTGATTTTGTAGCCTGCGACTTTGCTGAATTTGTCAATCAGCTCCAGAAGTCTTTTGGTTGAGTTCTTTGGGTCTTCCAGATAAAGGATCATGTCATCTGCGAATAAGGATAATTTTAATTCCTCTCTTCCTATGTGAATTCCTTTGATTTCCTTCTCTTGTCTGATTGCTGCAGCAAGAGTCTCAAGTACTATATTAAAAAGGAGTGGTGATAGTGGGCATCCTTGTCTTGTTCCTGACTGTAGCGGAAATTCTTGCAGTTTTTCCCCATTCAAGATAATGTTGGCTTTGGTTTTTCAGTTTTTGAAAACTGAAAAATAACATCATTATTGCCTTAATGATGTTGAAGTACTTTCCTTCTATCCCAATTTTTTGCAGTGTTTTTAACATAAATGGGTGTTGGATTTTGTCGAATGCTTTTTCAGCATCTATTGCTATGATGAAGTGGTTTTTGTTCTTGGCTCTATTTATGTGGTGAATAACATGTATTGATTTGCGTATGTTGAACCAGCCTTGTTTTTCTGGGATGAAACCGACTTGGTCATGATGTATTATTTTCTTGATATAGTTTTGAATGTGTATAGCTAATATTTTGTTTAAAATTTTTGCATCTATGTTCATTAAGGATATTGGTCTGTAGTTTTCCTTTCTTGAGGTGTCTTTATTTGGTTTGGGGATTAATGTGATACTGGCCTCATAGAAGGAATTTGGGAGAGTTCCATCTCTTTCAACTTCCCGGAACATATTGTGTAGTATTGGTATTAGTTGTTCACTGAAGGTTTTGTAGAATTCTGCTGGAAACCCATCTGGGCCTGGGCTTTTCTTTGGTGGAAGAATTTTTATTGCCGTTTCTATTTCTTTGGTTGTTATTGGTTGGTTTAGGCTTGCTATGTCCTCTTGGCTGAGTGTAGTAAGGTTAACTGTGCTTAGAAATCTGTCAATTTCATCCAGGTTTTCAAATCTATTGGAGTATAAATTTTTAAAGTAGTTTCTGATAATCTTTTGAATTTCTTCACTATCTGTGGTGATATCTCCTTTTTCATTTCTAATTTTCATAATTTGAGTTGATTCTCTGTTTCTTTTGATTAGGTTGGCCAGGGGTTTATCAATTCTATTAATCTTTTCAAAGAACCAACTTTTTGTTTTATTGATTCTTTGAATTTTTTTTTTGTTCTCTATTTCATTTATTTCTGCTCTAATTTTGATGATTTCTTGCCTTCTGCTGGCTTTGGGAATAGACTGTTGCAGAATTTCTAGATCCTTGAGTTGTGTCATTAGGTTCTTTACTTGGTGGTTCTCCGTCCTTTTTATGTGGGCACTCAATGCAATAAACTTTCCTCTTAGTACTGCCTTCATGGTGTCCCATAGGTTTTGGTAGGTTGTGTCTCTGTTTTTGTTTGTTTCCATAAATTTCTTTATTTCTTCCCTAATTTCTGCCCTTACCCATTCGTCATTCAATAGTGTATCATTCATTCTCCATGAATTTGAGTACTTTCTTTCGAGTTTCCTGTTGTTGATTTCTACTTTGATTCCATTGTGGTCTGAAAAGATGCATGGAATTATATTACATTTTTTTAATTTGCTGGTATTTTCTTTGTGTCCCAGGATGTGATCTATTTTGGAGAAGGTTCCATGGGCTGCTGAGAAGAAAGTGTATTCTGTAGTTCCTGGTTGAAATACTCTGAAAACGTCTATTAGGTCCATTTGGTTTATGGTTTCCTTTAGTTCTGAAGCGTCTTTACTCATCTTTTGCCTTGAAGATCGATCCAGTGGTGTGAGTGGCATATTAAAGTCTCCCAGAATTATTGTATTTGGGTCTACTTGGGATCTTATGTCCAGAAGGGTTTGTTTTACAAATGTGGTTGCACCCACATTTGGGGAATAAATATTAACTATCATTATATCTTCTTGGTGTATTGTTCCTTTTAATAAAAGGAAGTGTCCTGATTTGTCTCTTTTGATGTGTTTTAGTTTAAAGTCTGTTTTGTTGGATATCAGGGTTGCTACCCCTGCTCTTTTTTGGTCACTGGTGGCATGGTATATCTTTTTCCATCCTTTCACGTTCAGCCTGTGAATGTCTTTGGCTGTGAGGTGAGTTTCTTGCAGACAGCATATATTTGGATTATGTTTCCTAATCCACATTGCCAGTCTATGTCTTTTGATTGGTGAGTTAAGTCCTTTGACATTAAGAGATATTATTGAAATATGATTTTTGTTTTCTGCCATTTTGTGTTCTGTCTACTCTTGGGTGGTGTGATCTTTCTTCTTTACTTAAATGGCCCACTTATTAACTTCCTCTCTTCTCTGATTTTGAAGTCTGCTTCTTTTTTCTTCCTTATGGTTTATTTCTTTAAGAATTTTCTCTAGTGTTGGCTTTGAATTCATGAATTTTTTGAGATTCTGTTTATCTTGAAAGACTTCGGTTTCACCATTGATCTTGAATAGTAGTTTTGCTGGATAGATTAGTTTGGGTTGGAAGTTATTTTCTTCCAGGGTCACAACTGTATTTTTAAATAATTAAATTCATAAGACTTCTGGACAGGGGTTAAAAAACATCACTCCCACTCACACAATTAAGCCATATGATTAGTACCATACACAAGGCTCCTCTTAAGACTTAGACACATCTCTTGACTCAGGCACCAAATCACAGGGCAGAAAGAAATGGGGGTCACATTCAGGACCATGCAGGGGTTGAAAGAAATCAGGACAAACTATGTGGCCCAGAGGCCCAGCCTAACCACATGCATATAAAAAAAAATTTCCTTGAAATGCATTCAACCTGTATACCAAAATTTACTCTTAACAGCTCTGATCATAGTCTTGCCTTTCCTGGAATCTGAATAAAAAAACAAAAGGAAATCAGACTGGTATATCTAAAGCCCTAGCAACTCCAAACAAGGGTGCCAGTCACAGAAGCTTGATAGGCCTATGCCAGTACTTTACTTTTCATTAAAAGAGGCCAGCTTAATGCAAGACAATAAAACTCTCATGACTTATTGATTTTGTTACATCATTAGCTGAAATTATCCCTGAGCCAATATGTGAGCAATTTCTTTCATATTATTTACACATTAGACTCCAGCATCTTTGGATTCCAAGTCTCTTAGCAATAATTTAACAGGAATATCACAATGTCTCATTGCTTTCTGGTAATAGTCATCTTTGTGTAATTCTTTCCAAGTTCATTATGCATTCTATTCTGTTCCTTCTGACTGTTCTTCCTCTTCTCTATAGCTACTCCAAGTTACTAAACTTCCTATGGTACCAAATACAGATAGATAGCTAAAAAGGAGACATTTTCTTGTTGGAGCTTGTTTCATGTATGAGGACTAACCAGAGAGCAATTCTTTCTACTATCAAATTCTGAAAGTATTCATGGTTAGTATTTTCTGTGTTGATTTCAAGTGGAATGGTCTTATTCAGGTGCAAAAAGGTACACTATATACAATTTTGCAAAAGCAGTTAAGTGTATTGTAAAGAAGACTGTTGATACCTAATGGGTTGAACTGCCAAATATTCATTGACTCCAAGTGAAAACAAATCTTCATTAAAACCATTTGTGTTAATCATCTATGAAAGCTAGGAAGACAAATGATTGGAAACTCATTTTTGGGTGGTTTGTATAGGAAAGTTTTCTCTTTTAGGTATAATTATTATTCATGGATTATATTTAGTGAATAGTCATTGAAAACCACATCTGAGGAATAGAAGGAATAATATGGATTCAATCCCTGAGTAGTTTTCAAATTTACAGTCTTATGAAGCTCATAATGTTTAATTTATTTTAATACAAGTAAGTTACAGTTCTTTACAGCACACAAAAGATTTAGAATACTGTCAAATGTTAGGCACTTTGGAAATCTTTTTAGTCAGCTGTAAAGTACACTATAGAATTTGGGATTTGTTTTGTTTGTTTTGTTTTGGTGGTGGAACTGAGGGTTGAACCTAGGAGTACTCTACTACTGAGCTGTATCTCCAGCTTTTTTTTATTATTTACTTTGAACAGGGTCTAGCAAAATTGCCGAGCCTGTGCTCATACTTGCAATCCTCTTGCCTCAGCCTTCCTTTATGTATTTTATGAACCAAAGCAAAGGAGAATCACAATTTATCTGAAACAGATGATTTTTCTGAAATTGCTCTATTGCTACCCAATTTGTCAGCAACAGCTATTACACTCTTTCTTTATTCCTTCCCAATTTCCCTCAAACTTTAAATGTACATATCACTTGGTAACAGTTCACAGAAAATTGACTGTTTTTATTGCAATTTTTATGTGTACTTTTATACAAAATTTATTTTTATCATATGCTAGTTGTCATTCCTTATTGCAAATGTGTTTAAGTCATGTTATGTTACCCATATTTTATATAGCTATCTGGTTTAATTCTTTTAGATACTACATAGTTTTCTTGATTATACTAGGTACCCTGCTATAGTTTAGCAATATTTTAGAAAATTGGAGGTTCTTGGTATGATATAAAACACATTACAATTTTTTCCTTTAAAATAATGGAAAATAAGCCAGGTGTAGTGGCACACACTTGTAATTCCAACATTTGGGAAGCTGAGACCAGAGGATCACGGTTCACAGACAGCCTCAGCTACTTAGAGAGAGGCTCTCCACAACTTAGTGAGACTTTGTTTCAAAATAAAGAATAAAAAAATAGGGCAGGGGTTGTAGCTCAGAGGTCAGATGTCCCTGGGTTCCATCCCTAGACCCACCAAAAAAAATACTACTACTAATAATAATAATAACAATAATAATAGAAAATAAATTTCTGTCTTTTGATTCCATGCAGATCATCTGACTTAGAAAGTATTTACTGGGGGAGAGGGCACCAAATATAGTTTAAATGTATACTATTTATGTTCAATTAAAAAACTGTTAAAAAAAAAGAAAGTATTTACTGACATTAAGAGGTAATGTCAGGATTTTTGAGTAGTAAGATGACAGTAGTAAGATTTTTGAGTAGTAAGTAGTAAGGTAGCAATTAAATTGTAATTTCATGAAATTTGCCTCAAATAATTCAGAACAATTCTCAAGCTAAGAATAAAGATACTGAAATTCATAAATACAAAAGCTTCAAAAATTAAGAAACACTAATTGTATCATAGCACCAGCTATGGAGACAAAAATACAGAGCAGGTCTTAATTTGGAGAGTTAAATGAGAAGCCTTGCATTCAAGCTAAGTTTATGAAAATTTGTTGATAAGCAACAGAGCTTGATGATATTTTCTATAATGTGGAATCCAAAAAAACTTGCTTGGGTTGTACAGGAGGAAGAAAGCTAAAATCATGTACAACTTGACAAATGTGGTTTCTTTGAAATACAAATGAATTAAAAGTCAGTGTTAAAAAAAATCCTCAAGTGCCCCCTACTGATAATCAAGGGTGATACAGCAAGGATAGAATATTTGAACAATTTCTATGCAGCTAGAATAAAGCATGAAAGAAATACTCTTTCTCGGAATGTAATAATGACAAAGTTATAGTCAAGTAAGGTTCTCTAACAGTTGGGAAAATAATCTTCTAAAATGTGCTCAAAAGCCAGGCATGGTGACGCACACTTGTAATCCCCGCGCTTGGGAGGCAGAGACAGGAGGATAGCGCAGGTTCGAAGCCAGCCGCACGCACTGGCTTAGGAGACCCTGTTTCCAAATAAAAATGTAAAAAGAGGTCTGGGAGTGTAGCCCGGAGGTAGACAGGCTTCCAGGAACCCCAGTACCACCACAAAAAATAAATAAAAACAAAAATAAAATAAAATGTGCTCAATATGCAATGAAATCTCAAGAAAAGGAAATGAGAATATAAAAAGATTTCCTTCCCAATGGTTAGAGAACAATCAGGAACTTGTGAATAAAAAATATAATTCTTCATTTTAAATACCTTAAAAATCTGAAAACTGTCTGTAAATGTACTTATAGCTTTTCACCATAGTTGTCTTTCCATATAAGGCAAGCTGGAAGTCCTATGTGAGTGCACAGCACAAACACCTCATAAGAGCTGTTTACCTGGAACCATCACAAAGTACATTTATGAGGCAAATAAAACTTAAAATTTGAACTCTGAAAAAAAAATGAATAAGGCAAGACCATAATCCTATTCCAGCCAGCATTTTTGAAGATGTAATCTAGAAGACTGACCACATAACTTAGAAGAAAGATTTTTTTTTCTTACCTTTCTTATTTCAGGTTTAGTCCATGGAAGGCCAGATCTCAGGGCATGGTGACAGGAAGTGGAGAAAGGGAGAGCATATCGCTGTGCTCATATCATGGAGGCTTGAAGAAAGAGAGCAGGGGGAGGAGGAACCATGAGTAATCCCCAAGGCCACATTCCCAGGGACCCACCCCAAACACACCCTACTGGTCTACTGGGTACCACCCAGATAAATATGTGACAATGAATTTATCCACTTCTGGGATAAATACAACCCTCAAAACTCTATTATATCAACTCCAAACACCACTTTATGAGCTCTTCATCAGGCCATTTTATACCTAACCATAACAAATCTAATTCCTGGAAAGGAGGATATGATATCACACCATCCCTCATGATCTCCTCCTCTGTCTTCTCTCTGCTACATTGCTTTCCTTTTCCTTGAGACTTTATTCCTTCCACCTAAAAAGAAATAATAATGAATGACAGTGGCAGAAAGTTTGGAGAAGGAGAAACAGAAGCATTTCATTTTCCCTCTTTGTATCAATTTTTCATCAATAAAGTTTTCAGTTTGCTAGCCAGTTTGGCAAATAACCAGTTACATGCAAACTTAGATAAGCCAATTATTGCCTCAGCTTTCACATCTCTAAGATCTATAAGATGAAGAGGATAAAAAACATGCTTTATAATGTCTCCTCTAACTTCAAAAGTATCGCTTAAAATTGAAGAACTCAATGAGACTTGACTCTGCTCCGACAGCATCCATTCTACACGGCGGATTTGAAGCCTGGAAACATTCCATGGTTTCTCTAAATAAAAGTTGAACTAGAGTCAAAACTTTACACAGCTTAAGGTTATTCTACTTCATTCTTACTTCTTTTTACTTAGAGTAGAAAAGTCACCCTACAGTTTAGAGAGATACAAACTTTGATTGTATATTAATGATCATGGAGCATATATATTGTCAACTATTCACTCAAAAGTTAATAGAAGAACTAAATGGCTGAAACTGCTTTTTCCTTCTATAGAAAATAATCTTTATGTTGAGGCAAAATTCGTATCTTGACTCAGCATTTGCCTTAATATGGTAGAGTTCTTGGAGAAGATTTGCAGATCTTGATTCACTGGTGGAGGTGGTCAGTATCCAGCTCAGAAACATGTCCCACATGGGGTCCTACAAAGTTTGGATTGGCAGGCATCTTTTCTCATGTTTATCAGGGAATTGGAGCCTGCCACTAGATGCTGTAAATCTTTCTCTAGAATAAAAGTTGTATAGAACTCTGTGTAATGTTAGGGTAAAAAAAAAAAAAAGAAAATTAACTTCATCAGGGAAATAAATCCTTGAATAAAAATCTGAGTTGGATCATCATAAAGGAAAATGTATTTATTTAAAAGTTTCTACCATCTTTTCTACTGCTAAATTGGGACAATTCCTAGAGAAATAGTCAGACATTGATGGCGTTCCCTGGTTTACTTCTATTTTTCAAATCTCTGCTTTAACATAGAGAAATATTTTCTAAATCTCTCACCACCAAGCCATTTGTATATTATCATTTGACATTTGTTCAAATTTTGATGAATATATGTCTCCCATCTTTGATTGATTCTATGACCATAAAGCAGTGACTATAAATTCTTTATTCCATATATTACTATATTTGACAGATTAACAGATTGTCCACAATACAAAATGATCTTTGAGTGAATTAATAAATAGCATGTATCTAAATTTCCTTCTAATTCTAAGCCAGGCAATATCCCAATGTTTTAACATTTAGTTTCAGCGTATGAGATTTATATGGTCTTTTTAAAGAGTATAAAATTGGTTTATTGTAAAAGCAACTCAAGAATAACCAGTTAAAATTGTATTCCCAAGCTGCCCAATACAACCAAGAAACAGGAAACACTTTTAAATTAGGAACAAGAACATAAAACAAGAAAGACCACATCAAGGCTGTCATTCAAACTCAGAAAGAGAAAGGATTCTTAGTTCTCCTTCAGTTCAGAGCAAATGATATGACAAGATCAAAGAGCACTGCATAATCCGGCTACAACTTTGAATTATAACTTGGTAAATTAAAGTCACAAGGAAATGAATTCTTGTTTTGTGGGTGTATTTAAGTGATAGAAATTTTAGGAACTGCTCTTATTGATAATAAGGTACAAAACAAGCCTTTGCTAAATAGAAAGAAGTTTATTATAAAGTTTTTTATTAAGGCTCCACTAACTTCACAATCTACTCCCACTTCACCAATTCTTCACAATCTACACCCCTTCACCAAGCTAAAGCTACTCTGTTGATATAAGATGTGATGATCTTAATTTGTACTTATTGGCAAATTGTAGGCACTCCTAATTATCTCTGATCTTTTGTACATTTAAAAACAAAAACATGCTGTATCATACATGTACTCAGTTTTGCATTTAGGTAGAATTTTATTATTGTTTAAAATTCATTGTATCTGTACAATGGTTAATCCCCCTGCCCCGACTTAATTCAACATTGAATCTTTCTACTGTTTTTTTTTTTAAATAAAAGATTTAAATAAAAGATTTAAGCCGGGCATGGTGGCACACAAATAAATAAATAAATAAATAAATAAATAAATAAATAAGTAAAAGACTTTGAGTCAATTATTATTATGAATGATTGGCCCATGAATCACTGTATATGATACAGTGACTGCATTTTTATGAGCACTGAAAATACTTAAAACTTCTTTCACTTTTACATACCTCCAAACTGAAGGGCCAACACACCAATTTTGTAATTTAAAAAAATTACATTCCCAAGCTGAAGCTTTCCACAGCAGCTTTAGAAGGAAAAAAGATTTTGTCTGTTATAAACCCTTGAAAATAAGGGCCTATTCCAGAAGCACTGAAAGATCCTTAAATCAAAAGTGCCAGCTATTGTCACTATAGTTCAAAACCATTATTTCATATCTTAAAGACTTAATTCATTTTCATTTTATTTATTTAAAAATACTCTTTGGAAACCACTATTTCTATAGACACATACTCTAGTCATATTCTTCCTGTATTAATAAAGGTATAATCATTATTATCTCTAATTCTTTGCTAAACTCAACTACTAATATATATTAGTCTAATCATATTACCAGCTAACTCATGACTTTACTGTAGTCTACGTACCACCCAATATTTATTCTCAGCATACAGAGCAAGTCTTATAAGAACAGTTTAATAGACAACATTTCAATCTAGTCTTTGATATATTCATTACTGAAGTACCAGAATGTACTTTCCAAGCTAAGGCACATTTTCAAAGCTGCGGGAAGGTGAGCCACGGTAAAGCTCAGTTCTGTTATATAAACATGTACCAACTCAGTGACTTCCCATCAAGAAGCACACAGACTAGTCCAAGGGGGAGGATAAAACCATGTCTTGTTTGCTCCTTTCCAATTCATCAGATAATATTTATCAAGTGTCCAGAGGACAAAGAGTACTCCTCTAGACACTCTTCATACTAATAGCTCTTTCTAGAGCATTAAACTACCTCAAAAATCTGCCAATGGCCCCAACCAGGCTTAAGCTACTATGAGACAGAAACTACTAGTTATGTGTTCTAAATGTATACATTCAAAGCTACCATTTAAAAAAATAAATTGAACAGTAGAAAAACCTGGAGGAGGGTAAAAGGTATATTTTGCTATCACAATATTAAAATCATTTTAATTGTGTGTGTGTACATAGAGAAAAACAGTTCAATTTAAATATGATAGTAAAAAACAGGAAATAAAGATTTTACTGAAAGAATATAGCACCTATCCCAAGCTGCAATTATAAACAGATTCACTAAATAATAATTTGCCTAAGATCCAACAAAACCCACCAACCAACCAAAAAAAACTCAACACACCCACAAAAATATCCACCCAAACCTAGAGTATGTGGTGATAATTAATACATTTCTATGAAAATTCTCTGCCTTTCAATCCTCTAAAATAAAATTAAGGTCATTATGTGACTAATGATCCCATTAGGAGGGGGTAAATACTGAAAGTAAAGCAGTCTTCAGCCTTGGTTCAGCTCTCTCTTCAAATCTCTCTATTCAAAAGTATTTAATATTAGATATAATAGTTTTGATTTGTTAGAACAGTGACATGTTTTTCACTGGCCAAAAGCAGCTGAACAAATGAAAAGCTGTGATATGAAGCATTTGACTTCCGAATCAGAATATTCTATTAAAATGATTGGTGAACATCTAACTGGCCAAAAGGAATGGCACCCATCATTCAAATCCAAACAGACTTACTCCCCCCAACCCTTCAAAGGAACAGTAGGTATAATATCAAAAGAAAGGTTTTTTATGGTTTTGTTGTTATTTTTTAGGATCAACTGTAAAAGGTCAACAATATGTTAACAGCAGCTATGGACAAAAAGAGAGAGAGAAAAAAAAACAATGGATGAATGGATTCTGCTGGATGTTTGCTCATCTCTTTCTGTATTAGCCAGAAAATTGCACCTGGTTGATTTTGAAAGTTTATTTATACAGGTCTTATCTCAAATTCTTCACCAATTTAGAGTTCTGTCTACCTAAGAGATCTATAACCATGTAAAAGTTTTCTCTTTATCTAGGTCAGTGTCACTCAAAGTAGACTCTATTTCATTCATTGTGCTAGGACTCAGAGCTTCCTGCAGACTGGGCTCCAAATCATCTATGTCTGTTCCATCTCCTTCCAGTGTCCCAAGGTCCACATTTGTCCTGGGCATGGCTTCAGGGTATTCTGGGAAACAGTTCTGCTGTGACTGCAGGATTCTTTGGTTGATAGCATCATCTGTATCCATGTCATCATCACTGTTCGAAGAGTCCTCTGGGGTACAAGGGACACTAATGCTTTGTTCATTCATTGTACTCTGGTCTTCAGAGTGATAGGTGCCACTGTTAGAGATATCTGGACTATTGGTCATTGTGGGTCTCAATTCCTGAGACATCACAGGAGAAGATACTGGATTTTGAGTCCCATCATCCTGCTCCACTGTTGGCAACTGGCTATGGAGAGCTAATGTCTGCCAAAGCACTTCTTCCTGTTTCAGCCACAGATTCTCTTCCTCCACCTGCAGTTGTTGCAACCACCTCTGTACCTGCTGGCTAAAGCTGGTGTCACCCTTAACACCTCCTTGCAGGCTCTGGGGAGCCATGGGTGGAGGCTGTGCCACTGGTGCACTTTGACTGATTCTCCGATTCATGGCAAACTGAGGGTCAAGCGTTGGGTCTAGCCAAGAGGTTTTCTTGTACTTATGGTTTATATAGTAAATTTTTCCATTATGAGTCATGACTTGTACCCATCCATCACAAAGATGACCTGAGGGCAATCGCATCAAATTCTGCTGCAATGGTGGATTGGTGGGGGCTGCAACATTCATCTGAGAGAGAATGGCCTTCCTGGGGTCCTGCCATGTTGCTGTCTGATAAAAGTGATTTATAAAGTATCTCTGACCAGAAAATGTCTTGGCCATGGTCCATCCTGATGGAAGAGGCATGTCATCAGGTATCTCAAAAGAAGACTGTTGAAAATGTTGAGCTGTGGATGTAACTACTGGATTGGAGATTACTCTGGTGGGGGTCAGTGACCCAAAAAAACAGGCTCCTAGCTGCAGGAATGCTGGACAGGAATGAGCTCGTACGTGATGCGGTGCTGGGGCTTTTGCAGTGACTGCATCAGCACTGGCCTTTCGGAAGTGGAACTTGGTAACTGGTGGCAGGAAGGAGTCAGGAACCTTCTGGAGCCTTGTGGACATGGTCTGGGACATGTTGGCTATCTTGGGGTTTATAATAGTGTTGAGCTTCTTCAGGTCCATCTCCAGCTCCCCATAGACATTCATGATTTGGTGCCTGGCCTTGGGGGTTTGCAGTGCCACCTGGGTCTCAGGATGTGCTGGCCGCCAGGACACTGATGATAAGCCCTGCTCCTGAGGGTTCTGAGGGGTCAGCTGAGGTGGCTACTGGTGCCCAGGATCCATGATATATAGAATCTAAAAAATGCAATAAAAATGGATCAGAATATCTAAAAGAGAATCATTGACATCTGCACCTTCACTGAATAATGTGTAAAGTCATTTAGTAATGTATTAAAAATATGAATGTGTCTCTATGGTGGTATTATTGTAACATGGATGGGAAGAAATCAAGATATTTTCCCAGACCTAGATTCTATTTTGGATGTAACTACCCTAACTTACTAGGTTCCTCTGGAATCAGTGTGCCACCACCAGGCAGACACATTTTTTACCCTGCCAGATTTTTTCTCACTTGGTCTTGGTGAAGTTGATGCTAAAATATAAATTACCAACTAAACACAGGAATGATAAAGCTAATACATATGCAACCTGGGTGTGAAAACTTTAATGGTAATCCTTAGTCTGAATCTGACATGAAATGTTTAAGCTAAAATGAATGAAAAACAGATGCTGAGGTAAGAAGCAACAGGATTTTTTGGAAAGATGCTTCCTTTGTTAGCAAATCATCACTGGGTAGGTCTCTCTGATTTGAGCAATTTAACATATACAATAAAATATAGAGAGCAAATACCTGACTTTTGCTGATGTTTTAATTGGGGATAGACTCTTTTCCAAATTGTTTAATGGGTTCTACAATAATATCCCAAGGTACACATTTTTAATGTATTTTTGGAAAGGGAGCATTAAAGTAAATAATAACTTGAATTATAGTGATCACTTAGCAACTTTGTTTTCTTCCCATTTTTCTCTATAGTAACATGTTAAGGTATTAATGCAATTTAGACTGCTAATTTCTAAATTAATAGTTATCCGACTTTAAAATTTCACTCCAAATTTAATTACGTTAATGATACCTAATGTGTTTATTTACACAGGAATCAGTCAGCCCTTAAGCTATTTCTTGACCGCTGACATTTAAATCTATTTTGCCTAAGCATTTTTATTAAGTATATCAATGACAATATTAATTTATAAGTTTTCCTATCTATGAAAACTGAAACTTCCCGAGGGCGAATAAAATATACCAGATTCAATGCTATTATAACTCAATGTTAGCATCATAAGGTCTTTTCTTAAATCATTTATTTCACTGTGGTTAGAGAGTATTCTCTAAAATATTTCAATCCTTTGAAATTTGTTCAACTTATTTTTATGATCCAAAATATGATCCATTTTGCTAAACATTTATGTGCTTTAGGAGAAAGGTTAATTCTGTCACTGGTGGCTCAGTGTTCTACATAGTGCAGTTAGGTCAAATTGTTAATGTTTGTTGTTCAAATATTTTACACTTTTATTTTTGGTCTCCAGATAAGTAAATTTTCAAAACTATAAGTCATGAATGGTGGCACATGCTTGTAATTCAAGTACTTGGTAAGCTGAGAGAGGAGGATTGCAGCTTTGAGACCAGCCTCAGCAACTTAGAAAAACCCTCAGCAACTTAGCAAGACTCTGTTTCAAATTTTAAAAAATAAAAATAAAAAGGGCTGTGGGTGTAGTATGCCTCTAGATTCAATCCTCAGTACAAAAAATAAATTAGACCCATTCTGGTATTTGGTCAAGCATAAAAGAAACAGATAAAAAGCTAAAAAATCTGAAACATCAACAACTTTTAGGGCCTTCAAAGAAGTGAATTCACAGAAAAAATTTCTATGTCACTAATTAAACTAACAAGTGAATACAGAAAATCAAAATTTACCAGAGCAGAAACTGTGAACAGCAGCCTCTGTGGGAACAAGGGTTAGGGGAGGAAAATTGATTTGTAATTGATATATTGCTGGAGTCTCAATGTGAATAAGTCTGAAAGATTAAAGAGTTCAGGGACTCAGTTATCAAAGGTCCCCAGTATTTTTGTGGGTTTTACGTCTTGAAGCTATACTATGTTCCCATATCCAATACGAGAGAACCCCCACCCTTGTACCTGCAGCAGGGAGGAAGGACCAAACAGTTTTTAAATACACAAGAGCCTTTACTTCTTCTTAACAAAGTCCCTCAGGATAAACTACCTCTCTGTGGCTTAAGCTACTGAAGTTTTATCAAAGCCTCACTGATCTTGGAGAAAGTAAATAGCCTAGTGCATCTCACTTTATCTAGCCCACACTACACTAGTGAATGGTAAGATGGGTACTATGTTCAAAGTTCACAATTCAGAGGCACAAGATCACTAAAAGTCTGAGGCCTTAACAGATAGATGGCCTTCCTTCAATTACGGAAGGTTTATATTATCCAGCATGTAATTTCTAGCTATCAAGAAAAAAGTCACAAGACATACTAAAAGTTTCCAGCTAAAAAGACAGAGCAAGCATCAAAATCAGAGCCAGATGTGGTAGGGATGTTGGCTAATAGATCAGGAATGTAAAACAACTATGATTGATGTGCCAACAGCTCTAACAAGTCAATGTTACAGCAAGCAAGAAGAGTTGGGCAGTGTAAAGAGCTTTCAAAATCATAAGAATAACAAAAAATCCTATAAATCACAAACACTAATTAATGGAAAGAGGATGCCTTTAATGGGCTCATCAAGGCACTTGGCACACCTGAGCAAAGAGTCTCTGATGCTGAGAATAACTCAATAGAAACCTCAAAACTGAAAGCAAACCGAGGGAAAAACAAACCATTCAAGAACTGTGGGCCAACCATGAAAGGTGTCTCCCTAATCATGGGAATATTGAAACTACAAAAAAGAGAACAGAAAAATATTTGATGCTTTAATAACTGATATTTTCCCCCATTGTAATAGACAGAAAACCATTTTGAGGAAACACAGAGAACTCCAAGAAGAAAAAGTTCCAAACTACAGAGAAAAAAAACAAAAGGGTAAGAAAATTCTCAATGAAGCCAGAGGAGAAACAACCTACAGAGGATCAAAGATGAGAATTACATCTGGCCTCTTCTCAGAAACTATGTAAAGATGTGAGAATGGAATGAAATACTTGGTTTTCAGAACTCCCCAAAAAATATACCTCAGAAACTTAAATTTTATATCATGAAAAATTATCCTTCAAAAGTGAGGGAGAGAACAAATTCTCAAAAATTAAGTGAATGTATTATCAGTAGACCTGCCTTCCAAGAAAAGCTAAAAGAAGTTACTTAGAAAGAAAATAATATAGATCAGA
Source organism: Muscardinus avellanarius (assembly GCF_963383645.1). Classification (NCBI taxonomy): domain Eukaryota; kingdom Metazoa; phylum Chordata; class Mammalia; order Rodentia; family Gliridae; genus Muscardinus; species Muscardinus avellanarius. Next base: position 37,182,981 of record NC_137786.1, on the reverse strand, counting down.
AACAAAGAAAGAGAAAGCATCAGAGAATAAATAAATGAAGATAAAATAAAATATTTTTCTTATCCTATTTGATATGAAAGAAAAAAGTTTGTTCAAAATAGCAAAAAAGCTCAAAATAATAACAACAACAATATATGTTATTAAGTATGCTTATGCTTATGGATACTAGTTACACATGGTTATGTATATATAAAATTAATTACAAAATGATACAAGAAACAGAATAAGATTATTTAAGGTACTCTTCCTATAGAAGTGGCATACGAAGCCAGGCGTGGCGGCGCATGCTTGGAATCCCCGCACTTGGGAGGCTGAGACAGGAGGATCGTGCAGGTTCAAAGCCAGCCTCAGCTACTTAGTGAGGTTCTCAGCAACTTAGCAAAACCCTGCTTCCAAAGAAAATGTAAAAATAGGTCTGGGAGTATAGCCTGGAGGTAGAAAATCTCTGGGTTCCACCCCCAGTACCACACACACAAAAAAAGTGGCATACAGTTATTTATGTGTGAACTTAGATAAATTGTAAATGTATATTGAAAGCTCTAAGAAAATTACTAAAAACATAAGTAAAATTCATATGCTAAAAAAAGGAAACATGAAGTCACATAAAATACTCAATTGAAACTTTTAACATCGTGAAAAAGAGTGGATGACAAAAATAAAAACCAAGAACAAAGGCAAAAAATAGAAAATAGTAACAGTTCCGACAATATTAAACCAAACATAGCTGTAATCACTTTGAATATCAGTTGTCAAAATTCACCAATTAAATGATAAAGAGTGTTAGAAGAAGGAGTGAAATCAAGAAATTCCTAGAAACACACAAAAATAGAGATACAACATATCAAATCCTCTGGGACACTTTGAAGGCAATATTAAGAGAAAAAATTATAGCATTAAGTGCCCAACATAGGAAGAACAGAAAATCACCAAGTATATAGCCTAACCACACACCTCAAAACCCTTGAAACACAGGAACACTCTAACCTCAAAGCCAGTAAAGACAGGAAATTATTAAAATCGGAGCAGAAATCAATGAAGTAGAGAATTTTTTAAAATATGAAAAAAACAACAAAACCAAAATCTGGTTTCTCAAAATATATAATCCAACAAAATATATAATCCAATAGTCAACCTAACCAAAAAAGAGACAATCCAAATTATGAAAAAAGAGATGAAAAGGAGATATCACCAACAGTGGAGAAATCCAGAAGATTATCAGAAACTACTTTGAAAAACTATATTCCAACAAAATAGAAAATCTGAAAGAAATTGACAACTTTCTAGATAAATACAACCTTCCTAAACTGAGTCAAGAAGATATAGAAAATTTAAACTAACCAATAGCAGTCAAGGAGATTGAAGCAATAATAAAGAACCTACCATCACAAAAAAAGCCCAGGACCACGTGGTTTTCCATGTGAATTTTATAAAACTTTTATAGGACAGCTAATCCCAAAATTCCTCAATCTATCTTATGAAATATAAACAGACCCTCCCAAATACATTCTATAAAACCAAATTCACATTAATACCAAAGCCAAATAAAGACGGCTCAAAAAAAAATAAAAACTACAGGCTTAGATCATTGAGGAATTTAATGCTAAACAAAATACTAGCAATATGCATTCAAAACCATATCAAGAAAATTATATACCATAACCACATAGAGTTCTTCCCAGAGGTGCAAGACTGGTTCAACATGTGAAAATCAATCTATGTTAATTCATCACATAAACAGAACCAAAGACAAAAATTATGTGATCATTTCAATAGACAATGGAAAAGCATTTGACAAAACCCAACACCCATTTATGCTAAAATCACTGCAGAGAATTGAAATAGAAGGAACATACACATCATAAAGGTAATCTACAATAGGCCCATAACCAATACCACATTAAAAAGGGGAAAACTGCAATAATTCCCCCAAAGAACAGGAAGAAAAAAGATGTCCTTTATTACTTTTTCTCAATATGGTACTTGAGACTAGCTAGAGAAATAAGGCAAGAGAAGGATATCAAAGGAGTACAAACAGGAAAAAAAGAAAAAAACTATCCCTATAGGCAGATGACATGATACTATACTCAGAAGATACAACAAACTCAAACGAAAAGCTTATAGAACTCATCAACAAATTCAGCATAGTTCTGAATACAAACTCAGTCTTAAAATATCAAAAATGTTCTTATATTCCAACCATAAATCCACTGAAAAAAATTCAGAAAACACTTCCACTCAGAATATCCCACAAAAAATGAAATACTTAGGAATAAACATAACCAAGGAGGTAAAAAGACCTCTACAAAAAAATTATGAAACATTGAAAAGAGAAATCAAGGAGGACCTTAGGAGATAGATTTTTCCATGCTCTTGGATAGGCAGATTAAATATCATCAAAATGGCCATTTTTCCAAATGTGATCTACAGATTCAAAACAATATCCATTAAATTACCAAGGTCATTCCTCACAGACAGAAAAATCAGTCCTTAAACAACAAAAACCCAGAATAGCCAAATTAGTTATCCGCAACAAGAACCATGAAGGAAGCATCACCATACACAATTTCATACTATACTACAAATCCATAGGAATAGAAACAGCATGGGAAAGGCACAAAAAATATAAATAGTCCAAAATTCAGAAACAAATTCACACACTTAAAGCCAATTGATTTTTGAAAAAGGGACCAAAAACATACACTGGCAAAAAGATAGCCTCTTCAACAAATGGTGTTGGCAAAACTGGTTAACCATTTGTATAAAAAATAGAAATACATAGGTCTAACACTGCAACACGTAGGCACAGGTAAAACTTTCTCAACAAGAAATTAAAAGGAGAATCAATATGAAAGATTGCATTAAACTGAAGCGCTTTTGTGCAGTAAAAGAAACTATCAAGAACCTCAATAGAGAGCTGACATAATGGGAGAAAAATTTTGCCAACTATTTCTTCCATAGAGGACTAATATATAGAATATACAAAGAATTGAAGAAACTCAGCACTAAGCAAACAAATAACCCAATCAAATATTGGACAAGTGAACTACATAGACACTTCACCAAAGAATAAATTCAAATAAGCAATAAATGTACGAAAAAATGCTCAACTGCCGAGCGTGGTGGTGCACACTTGTAATCCCAGCATTTGGGAGGTTGAGACAGGAGAGCCGCGGTTCACAACCAGCCTCAGCTACTTAGTGAGGGCCTTTGCAACTCAGTGGGATCCTGTTTCAAAATAAAGAAATAAAAAAATAGAAACAGGGGTATCATTATGAGGTAGAAATGCCCCCTGGGTTCCATTCCTAGTATGGAAAAAAAAATACTCAACATCTTTAGCAATCAGAGATGCATATCAAAACTATCTGAGATTTCACCTAATTCCAATTAAAATGACAATCATTCAAAACACAATCAACAAATGCTGGTAAGGATGTAAAGAAGGGGGAACTCTAATACACTGTTGGTGAGATTGACAATTAGTACAGCCACTTTGGAAGACAATATGGAGGATCCTCAGAAGAATGGGAATGAACCTACCTTATGGTCCAGCAATACCACTTCTGGGTATCTGCCCAGAAGAATGGAAGTCAAACTACCAAACTAATGCTTATCTATGTTCATAGCCATACAATTCACAATTTCCAAACTATGAAACTAGCCGAGATATCTATGAACAGATGAATGAATTACAAAACTATGAGATATTTATACAATAGAATTTTACTCAGCCATAAAAAGAACAAAATTGTGTCATTTACAGGGAAATGGATGGCACTGGAGAACATTAGTCAGTCACAAAACATAAGAAATTGGATGGTTTCCCTAATATGTGGAAGCTAGGGAGAAAAAGGGTCATAGGAGGAACTCTAGATGGAGGAGAAACCATAGATGAACAAATAAGGAGGCCTAACTGAGGGGGATGGGAGAGGGGAAGACAGAAATCCCCTAATATACATGACGTAAATTCACAGATATATCAAAGTCAATCACTAAGCCAAACATGAGAAGGAGGAATGGGGAGGATATGGGGGGAGTAATTAATAAAGGGTTAAATGAGTGATATGTGCATGTATACCTCTACCATCTTGTACTCCAGTAAGATGTATGACTACAGTGCACCAGTTAAAAAAAAAAACAATCATATGGAAGAGTCTTCAGACCAAAGCAGATTATATCAGTGATAAGGCTGAGTGCTGTGTAATTACGAATGGGCCAAACAAGACATATATCTTAACACATATACATCTAACAACACGGCATCAAAATACATACGGCAAAACCTGATAGAACTTCATGGAGAAATAGATGAATCCACTATTATAGTTGTATACACTAATACCCCTCTCAATGGGCAGATGTAGTAAGCAGAAAATCTCGGAGGAAACAGCTATAGTCAACAATACCACAAATTGGATACAGTGAACATCTATGGACTATTTAATTCAACAACAGAATATACATTCTTCTCAAGCTCTCACGGGATATTCAAAAAGATAGACCACATTCTGGACCATAAATCACAAATTGATAAATTTTGTGTTACTGGGGATTGAACCCAGGGACATTCAGCCTTTGAGCTATATCCACCAACCCTTTTAATATTTATTTTGAAATAAGGTCTCACTAAATTAGTGTGTAATCCTGCTATCCTCCTGTTTCTGCCTCCCAAGTACTGGGGTTACAGGTGTAAGCAACCATTCCTGACTACATAGTAACAAATTTTAAAGTATATAAATAATACATATTTTTTCTCAACCACAGTGTAATTAAAATAGAAAGCAATACATAACACATAAATCAAAGCAATATAAATAAACATAAAAAGCATTAATAGAATTAAAATAGAAAACAATAACATTGCATGAATCAAACTCTCAAGAGAAACTTAAAATATTTTGAAATAAATAAAAATGAAAACAATTTATCAAAAATTATGTGGTATAATAAAACCAGTCATTAAGAGCATATATTAGACATGAACATCTGACCTGGGCATGGTGGCGCACGCTTCTAATCCCAGCATTTGAGAGGCTGAAACCAGAGGATTGTGGTTCGCAGACAGCCTGAGCTACTTAGTGAGGCCCTTTGCAACTCAGTGAGACCCTGTTTCAAAATAAATAATAAAAATACGGCAGGGGGTGTGGCTCGGAGGTCAAATGCCCCTGGGTTCCATCCCCAGACCCTCCAAAAAAAAAAAAAATGAACATCTAAAATCAATTATCTAAGTGTCTAAATTAGGAAACTAGGAAAAGAACAAATTAAACCCAAAAGTAATTAGAAAAAGGACAAATTAAACCCAAAAAGAAATAGAAACTGGAGCATAAATAAGGGAAATTTAAAGGAGGAAATCAATAGAGGAAAAAAATCAAGAAAACTAAAAGCTGATTCTTAGAAAAGATAAATATAATCAATAATTCTCTTGGTTTGGTTGTTTTGTTTTTTTTTATTAGCCAGGGAGAAAGACAGACAGACATGATACTAGTACCAAAAGATTAAAAAAGAAACATTGCCTCAGATCCTATGGACATTAAGGTATAATACATATTCTATTAACTCTATGCCAATATACTTGAAAACCAAGACGAAATAGATCTATTCTTTGAAAGACAATATGCCAAAATTCACAGAAGAAAAACCATCATAATAATCTTTTATCTACTAAATAAACTGAATCAATAATAACTTTCCAAAATAGAACATGATGCAGGTTATGATGCACATACTGGTGGATTCTACCCAATATTTAAGAAATAAATTCTATTTTCTATAATCTGTTTTGGAATATAAAAGCAGAAGTACTTCCTAACTCATTCTATGATTCCAGCATCATCCAAAACCTTACAAAGAAAAAAACCCATAGATTAATATATCTCTTGAACATTGATGCCAAAAACCTCAAAAATTATTACCAAATTTAATCTAACAGTGTGTAAAGTTTCATGCTGATAGATGAAAATGCTATGACAGAAGCCTAGTTCATTTACTTATAGAAAGATGGCAAAATATCATAACAAGCACATAATTAATTGTTGCATATTCATATCTTCAGTATACAGATATTGCAAAATACAATGTAGAGCCACAACTTAGAATTTCTTTCAAAATTAAAATAAAATAGGGGTGGGGGTATAATTCCAAGGTAGGATGTCCCTGGGTTCAATCCCCAATATTAGAAGGGAGGGAGGGAGAGAGAGGGCCGCTCACACTTCTAAAAATGTCAGAAAGGTTTGCAGTCAGTTCTCTATTTAACAGGTCTCACAAACAGTATCTTGTTCACATGGTTCTACAGTTTTTCATTTGTTTAGGATTTCAGTGCCTAGACAGAATTCAGAAATTCAGGTACTCTCTAACTGAAAATGAATATTTGTAGGCATGCATTAACAAACTTAATAAAATCTTTTGGGAAAAATGGTGCAGCTCTCTAGATGTGAGGGGAGATCCATTCAACATTGATAGTTCAATGAATGTGACATGTCAGAAATGGAGAAAGAAGTCAGGTTGAGTGTGGTGACAGTTGCTTTGCATTAAACTGCAGTTCATAGTTATGATTTCCAGTTTATTTTTTAAAGAGAGCTTTCTGTATCAACATGATATACTAAGTCTTAAGATAAAGAAGCCTATCATTTATATTGCAATCATAAAGGTATTGTTTTTCTGTAAAACCACTCCTTTTTCTTAGATTAAAACATAGTCATAAACACCTGCATGCTGTTTGTTTCATTTCTGTATTTCTAGAGGATGCAGCATTCAGTTGTATAAAACTGAGCTCAGGCATTTAAGACTAAACAGATTTAAGCCCAAGGACATTTTGTTCTCTATGAACAGGAAGATGGTAACATCTCCTTATTAAAACAAGAACAATAAAAATTAAAATATATCAATAAATATTAGAATTTTATTATTTTGTCCACCCCAAAGCATCTTATTTTCTTTCCATGGAAAAAGCAAAAGTCACAGAGATTATTTAAAGATTCATATCTCTGCCTTTTATTTTATGCTTTGTGAGAGTTGTAACAACATCATAATCTGGGGTCTTTGGCTACCTTGCCTAGGGTTTAAACAAGTGCAGAATAAAGTTCAAAAGATCACAAAATCCCTCAAAGGTGCCACACTGAGGAAGGCATCATTCCTTTGCAGTGATTTTTATGCAGCAATAGCCTCACAGTTTGCTTCCCATCCTGTAGGAAGAAAGTGAATAGTAGGCTAGTTTTGTCCTTAGGTAATTCAAGTATATTCTCTGAAAATGACTCTTGTTTCTGTATTTTATCTCCCCCTACTCCACCTGTGCTCCAATACAAAAGCAATCTTATGATCAATAGCTTTTTTTCTTGCTATTAGTAAAAAAGATAGTATAATTTACCTTGGGTGGTTATGGCAACAATGGGGCCTAGAGGTAAGAGATATAAAGCTAGAACAATAAAGTCATTTTACATTAATTTTAAACTATATAAAATTATTGAGAAAATACTAGCAACCCAATAGAAAAATGGGTAAAGGACTGACTACAAATAGAATACAAATATAATGAAATATAAAAATTTAATCGTATTATTCATTAAAAATAAATTTAAACAGCCATGAAATCAGAGGATGTCAACCCAGTTCATTAGATTTTATAAAACCAAATAAGAATGTCAGTGTGCTGTGAAGTCTCATACATTGCTTATGATAAAGCTTTCTGGGAAATAATTGAAAAATTCCAGCCTTAATGCTCATACATTTCCTTCTTATTCAGCAGAGTATACATGGAAATTGTTCAAGTATACAAAAGGCCTAAGAAAATGAATGATCACTGAAATATTATTTATGAAAATGAAAATATCCAAAGCAAATCCATGATCTCTTTTCTCAAACCTTTGAAAAAGTATTTGTTTTCTTGGAAATTTATCATTTTCTGGATTTGGACATATATAGACTAAATCCCTGAGGGTTTCAGCCAACATTCAATAGTCTAGCCCATTAATATATCAGCTATGAATATCTCACTTGATGTAGGATAGATACAGGTAATAGCCTTGTATCATTTCAGGTAGGTCTTGCTTACAAAAATAGGTGGCAAGTTCAGGCATCACATTTGAGTTACAAAATCACCTTTCATAGTGTTTGAATTTTAAAATTATAAAAGACTAAGGAATGGTTTGTTTGTACTTTAACACCTGAACTTTTTCTATGAACGGAGGAGCCCTTTGGTAATACTGTAATATTTAAATCATAAACATCTATGTAATAGCTATGACTTGGCAAATCAGATTTACAGATCATAATATTTTGTAGTAAGGGAAAGACTCATATGTTAGTACAACCCTGTCACTTAAGTCCTGAGGTGATTCCATCATTGTGTGATCAGAGTGCGCTTACATGAACTGAGGTGGTTCTGTCTACTACACACTGAGGCTAAGTAGTATAAGTTATTGTTTCAAAGCTGAAAACCTAGGACAGTATGTTATGGTACTAAGTACTTTAGGCAACTGTAACACAGTGGTCAAGTATGTATCAAAATATAGAAAATGTACAGTAAAAATACCAAGTGATAGAAATGTTTTAGTTCTATTATTATCTTTTGTGATCAACATAGTATGTCATCTGGCATTGGTCAAAAATGTCATTATCTGGCCGGGCGTGGTGGCGCATGCTTGTAATCTCCACGCTTGGGAGGCTGAGACAGGAGGATCGCACAGGTTCAAAGCCAGCCTCAGCTACTTAGTGAGGCTCTCAGCAACTTAATGAGACCCTGTTTCCAAATAAAATATAAAAACTAGGTCTGGGAGTATAGTTCAGAGGTAGCAAGCCTCTAGGTCCCACCCCCAGTACCACCAAAAAAAAAAGTCATTATCTGGCTCATAACTGTGTTTGAAATTGTACATACAGTGTAATTCCAATTTTCAAAAAAATTATTGGTACATTGTAGTTATACATAAAATTATTTGGTCTGTTTCCTTCTTCGAGTTTCCTTTTTCCCTCCAGTTTTCTTCGAGTACTTTCCTGGTCTCTCTCATTTTCATGAAGTCCTTTTCTTTTTTCTCTCTAGTTTCCACAGAAGAGAGAAAACATAAAACCCTTGATTTTTTTTATTGGCATTCTCAGTAAGAAAACATTCAGAAGTCACACTCTAATCTTCCAAGATAGGGCAGTCTAACTTCTCCCTGACTATCACAAACAACTGGAGGAGTGGTCAATTGGAGACTGAACCAATTCTACCACCAAGATATACCCCAGCTCTCTTTCATATTATATTTTGAATTAGAGTTTTGCTAGGTTTTTGAGGCTGGCCTTGAACCTGCGATCCTCGTCTCAGCTTCCCAAATATTGCGATTATCAGTATGAGCCACCACACCTGGCCACAAATAACTTTGTGTGTGTGGTATTGGGTATTGAACCAGGAGCATGCAACCTCTGAGTCCTATTTATTTTAATTTAGGGTCTCCTTAAATTAGCATGTGCCAGTGTGAACCTATAATCATCCTGTCATAGCCTCCCAAATACTGGAATTACGAGCATGTGCCACCACATCTGGCTAAAAAAAAAAAAAAAAAAAAAAAAAAAAAAAAAAAAAAAAAAAAATCACCAAATAGTTGGATGCAGCTTTGTTTTGTATTATCGCTAGGTTGACTTAAGTAGGATCAACACAAATTGGAATATGGAAGCCTCGAGTGGAATTTTGTAGGTTAGGAAGGATAAAGCTTAGGAAAGGGTTACAGTCATTTGTAATATAACTAAAGTCCTTAACAATTAGAAAAGATAAAACTGAAAGGATAAAGCACATCGTAGTTACATTGCTGGATAATAAAAAGCCTAACCACTTAAAGTTGTAGGCCCTATGAATAAAATTAGCAACCAAGAACCAAGGACACCTGGGGAACTGCTGGGCTAAGTAGTGGTAGACTGGAGCCAGCTTGCACTGGCTCAGGAAAACCATCACACCCACCTCTTCCTGATTCTGCATTCAGTAGTGTCATGGGTGGAAGTTTGAAATTGGCTGTAATTGGAGTAGTTAAACACAGATGCTGTCAAACATTACAACTCAGGGCTATTTTTCTCCTAAAGTATTTGCTAAGCATTTCTAGTGCATCATTATTTAAAATGTATAGTTTTCAAAATAGTTAATATAATTAGTGGTAGGACTGACAGAACTCTTCTAAAGTCAGTGTTATGCAATAAAAAATAAGTGAATTGAGTTTTGATTCCCTGATTTAATTAGTAGCTGTGCTATCTCAAGCCAAACAATTTACATTAGTTGCAAATGGGTGCTAAGGCAGGTAAATAAAAAATATGGAGCCAGGCATGGTGGCACATGCTTGTATTCCCAGCATTCGGGAGGCTGAGACCAGAGGATCGCGGTTTGCGGATAGCCTCAGCTACTTAGCAAGGCCCTTTGCAACTCAGTGAGACCCTGTTTCACAAATTAAAATGACTAAAAAAATAGGGCTAGGGCTAGAGCTCAGAGGTAGAATGCCCCTGAGCTCTATTCCCAGTGCCAAAAAAAAAAAAAGAAAGAAAGAAATATGTCCTAAAGTTCCCCCTTGATAGAGAAGTAATGAGATTTTTGAGGTATTAGAGAATGCATGCCTGAAGGAGTCTTAACTCAATTTCAAAGAGTTCTGTGACCCCCCCCCTGCTGTTGAGATGGCAATACAATTATTTATGTATCTCATCAATTAATCTTATGAACAGTGGTCAACAAACTAAAGCCAGAAGGCCAAATCCAGGCACTACTTGGATTTCCTAGTTTTACTGCAACACATTTTTCCTCATTCGTTCACAGATAACTCATGTATCATCTGGTTTTGTCACATTAAAATGGCAGAATGAAGAAATTCTGATAAAGACTGCCTTGGTCACAAAGCCAAAAATTACAACAAAAATAAATAAAAATGCTGACACTACTTAAGATAATTGATGAGTATTTACCTTAACAGGATGAAGGCACACATGGGATATGTCAAGAGGATTTTGCCCTTAATAACAAGTTCTAAGAATGAAAAGCAAAAGGGAGAGTAAAGGAAAACTCAAGAGGTTAGAATCATGACCAAACTCAACATTTATGTTATTTAGAAAAAAATGTAATGACGTAAACTTAGCTTTTTAGAAATGAACATAAGTTTGCTTTATATTTTCAAAAGGACTTGGGATATTTAGGTAACTACAACTTAAAAATGAAACATTGCCACTAAATAAAGCTAATATAGTCTTATACAAAATTATAGTAGATTAAAAGAAGTTTCACTCAAATATTACTTTTTGTGATTCCATTTAAGAAATTTATACGTATTTAAATGTTTAGAAACACTAGAAAGATATTTTGAGAAATGTTTAAATTGGTTCAACCAGGGCTTGGAGATTAAAGATAGCTTCCTATTTTTTTCTATTTTGTTCTCCATTACATACTTTTTTACAGTGCACATCTATTACGGAGTGTGAATTATTTTATGAAGTTTTTGAAGTAAAATTATAGTGCCCAGATTAAGAGTTTGTATAATGTGAATATACTTAACACTTTGAACTGTACACTTAAAAAAGGTCAAGGTGGAAGATTTTGGTATAGATTTTTTTTTTACAAATTTTTAAAAAGTAATAGTAAGAAAAAACAATAGATTATAGTGAGATGCCAAATCACTAAGTACTGTCACTTGGGCAATTTATTTAACCTATTTGAGTTTTGTTTCTCACCAATAGATGAGGCTAACAATAGAATTATTTTAGTCAAGATTCTCAAGAGACAGAGTAAACAATAAATGCATTAAAAATATTAAAAGAAATTACTAGGTGAAATGGCTTACTTTGTTGGGCAGAAAAGAAGTCCTGGAATAGGCCACCTATATGCTGGAGAAGGAGGAAAGTTGTTAGGGCGTCTCAAGCCTAGTCCAAAGGCATCAGAACGAAGGAAGCGGGAGCTGAGAGTAGAAATTTAGTCCAAGACTGAAGACTCTGGAACTGGGCTGGGAGTGGAAGGCTGCTGTGAGCCTTTGAATCTGAGGAACAGAGAACTTGGAGTTCTGACATCCAAGAACAAGAAAAGAAAGATGTCCTTACTCAGAAAGGAAGTGCAAATTTGCCCTCCCTCCACCATTTTATTCTACGTGGGCCTCCAGCTCATTGGCTAGTGCCCTTCTACGTGGACGGTGAATCTTCCCTCTCAGTCCACTGAATCACACAGCAGTCTCCTTGAAGACTCCATCACAGACACACCTGAGGCAGCTCAGTCATTCTAAAAAGCAAAAACATCTGGGTCCCCTTAAGCAGAAGATGAGCAGGCTCAATACCTACTAAAGTGTACAAAGGAAATCACACTTTGCCTGCTGAGTATTCCTTAATGACTCAAGTTGGCACCCCAAAGCAACCATCACAAAACTATCATATATATGATAATATATGCAACACACCTCCTGTTGGCGCACAGAGTAATATTCTCTGCATAACAAACTTACTTTAGATCATCTCTTGCTTCAGTAAATCAAAACAACAATGAAGTCTACTCTACTGACTCTACTCCAGATGCAGAGAGCTGAAAAGTGTCACTACCACCCTAACAACAACAAAAACAAGAGATAGACAAGCCAAAATTTGGTGAATTTCTTAAACCTGTCATAGAACTGAAGTCAAAGACCAATTAATGAGCTTGAATCTAAAGATCAACAGAAACAGCTGGGATGTAATCCCTTGCTTACCTGGGGCAAATGAGGCCTCACATCAGCTGTTGACAAGCTGGTGGAAGCTAAGTGTGGGTTAGTAAGAGAGTGTGGAGCCCTGAGGACCACAGATATAGGTGAAGTTCTCACATCTGCTCCACAGACTCCACCAGACACTCACAGAAAAGACTGATAAGAGCCCCAACGAAGCGCCCCTTGTGGTACGAGCCTGAGGTGACAGCAGTGGCTACCACAGGATGGTGCCAAGACTCAAGTGTAGCAGGAGAGGTGTCTAGGATGCAAAATATAAGGAGGCACTAACTCTCAGGGTTGTTTAAGTGCAGGCTTGGCTATACATAAAGAAATAAACCGGACTCAGACTCTTTCTTCTGTCTCTCCTACAGAATATAATCCTTAACAGGAAAGTGGGGGCTGAAGAAAGGAGGAGGCCTACAAACCATTGCTCTTAGAACATTGGTAAAAAAAAATCATTGTAGCTATGATAATATAACAAAACTCGACTATGCAGGATTATGTGCAGCATATTCCTTGAGCTAGATCAGGGGGAAAAGCATTAGCACCAAGAATCCATAGCTGGAGATCTGGAAATGCAGTCCCTGATAGACTGAGGATTGATCAGGACAGTAGAGAATGTCTCCTTCCTCCACAATAGGTCGATAAGCATGTGTAACAGTAATAGTGGATGCCGCTGTGAATGCTGAGTGTAGAGACAGACCCATGCTGAGGTTCAAGTCAAAAGGAAGGCCTACAGCTAAAAGTGGAGTATAAAAGACTTTGCGGCCTACAATTGCACCAAGGTAAGTATGAAGAAAACACACCTCAAATGCAGCCTGGTAGGCCCAATCTTTAACTCTCCTGAGTTGTATTCTAGGCATAAAAGCTGTTCATCTCCTTCTCTACTGTTCTACATAAGATGACCAGCATGGAATAAAAAATTATAAGTAATACTAAAAGTAAAATAATAAAAATTAATAGTAATAATATTACTATTATTACAAAGCAATCACCAGAACCAGACTCAGATATGACATACCTGTTGAAACTATGGCAGGGAATTTGAAGCAAATATGATTAATGTTTTTAAAATATTTAATAGAAAAGAGGGACAATATGAAAGATAAGGTAATTTCAAAGAAAGAAACAATAAGAAAAATTTAATGGACATATTATAAACAACATAATAACAAAAGTCAAATAATGTCTTCGAGGCCCTCAAAAATAGACTTACCTAGAGTCTAACAAAGAATTTCAAGTCTAACTTGAAAGTAGGTCAATAAGCTATTACTCAACTGAAACCAAAGGAGAAAAAAAGATATGGAGAAAGCAAACACAATAATAATAAAACCAGCAGAAAGCATACAAGAGCTGTGGGGTAATATTAAACTGTCTAACATGTCATTGAAAATCCCAAAAATGAGATCGAGAAATACTTCTACTGGAGTAGAAATGATTAAAGGCAAAAGGTCATGAATTCTCCAAAGTTGATGATACCAAAGCACAGATCCAAGAATGTAAAACTACACCAAGAAGGATAAATATGCATGTGTGTGTGTGTGTGTGTGCACGCACACACACACACACACACAAACACATACTTAAGCATACCATAGTCAAACTATTAAAAGCAAGTTTGAAGAACAAGAGGAGAAAAAAAGAGCAAAATGTTTTAAGAGAAATGTTGATAACTGTTAGAAAGACTATGCAAGCCAAAAGACACTTGTGATATATATATAATATACATACATATATATAAATATGTATGTGTCACACAAGTTTCTTATATATATTTGTAATTATATAATATATAAATGGTATATTATACTTGTTTATATATTATATATTTTATTTGGTGCATTATAACCATACATCTTGATAAAGTTCAAGGTGATAAAGGCATACATGCACACAGCGCTTACCCCAGTTCCTGCCCTATTGCCTTACTCTCACCTTCTTCTCATGCTCAGCCCAGTGATTGGCTTTGATAAGTTTGTGTATTGACATCATGTCCATTGAGGAGTTTCTCTCTTCCCCCCTTTTATCTCCCTCAATAGATCACCTTCTTCACTCATCTAAGGTTTCTCTTCTATTTTTAAAATTCTGAATAAGAAAACTCTCAAACCAGACTTCTTTATCTAACAATATCTTTCAAAATGAAAATAAACCTTCTGAGATGAACAAAATTTGTGGAATTTCTTGCCAAGAAATATATACTAAAGTCTGCCCAAAAGTCTCGAGGCAGAAATAATGTCATCAGACAGAATCTTAAATCTATACAGAAAATAAAAGCACTATGAATGAAACTAAAGTATAATCCTTTAAAAATATTTAATTGGTCTAAAATATAATATCTAAAACAAAAATATTAGCACTCTATTATATATTTATGTAAAGGTACAAAGAATCACAGTAATAGTACAGAAGATAGAAGGAAGTAATTGAGAGTATATTTTTCTGAAGGCATTACTATATGTTATGAAGAAGAACAGTTGATGGTAGACCCCAATTAATCAAAGATATTTGTGAACCCTAAGTTAACTACTAAAAAACTGTTAAATCTAAATAATAAGTCAACAATGATAATAAAATAGAATTCTAAGAAGAATGCTTATTTATTAACTTGGAGAAGGAGATAGTGGAGACAAATGAAATAAAAAGCAGATAACACAAATAGAAAGCAAGATTGTCGATTTTAATCCAATCATATTAATACTATGATTACATGTGAGTGATCAAACACACCGATTTAAAAACAGATTGTCAGACTGGATTTTTGTGTGGTACTTAGATATTGGACCCAGGGACATTATTACCTCTCAGCTATACCTCCAGCCTTATTTTATTTTTTGTTTTGAAATAGGGTCTTACTAGATTGCAGAGGATCTCACTAAGTTGCTGAGGCTGGCTACAAACCTGTGATCTTCCTGTCTCAGCCTCCCAAGTACTGGGATTACAAGTGCACACCACCATACCCAAATCAGATTGGATTTTTTCATTATTGGTTATTTATAAGAACCACTTAATATAAAAGCACAGATAGGGTAAAAGTCAAATGATGGAGAAATATATACCATGCAAATACCAGTGAAAAGAAAGCTGAGGTGAATATATTAATATCATTAAAAGTTACTTCAGAATAAGGAATCTTAGCAATGATTGAAAGGATAATTAGAAAATCAGATCCATTCTCCAAGAAGATAAAACAATGTAAAATGTGTACACAACTAAACACATGGTTTCAAAACATATAAAACAAAAACTGAGAGAAAAAACAAAGAGATCTGCAATATAATTTGCTATTTCAAAACTTCACTCTCAGAAAATGATAGGAGACTGAAAGCAAGATAAATACAGGAAGCCTAAGCAACACTATCAACCAGTCTGACCTAAAGGAGACTTAAGAGTCCAGTCCAATATCTGAAAAAATATTTTATGTGCATGTAGAATATTCCACAAGATAGACCATATTCGGGGCCACAAAACAAATAATATAAAATTTTTAAAAATAGAAATAATACAAAGTGTATTTTCAGACCATGTCTGGATGAAGCTAGGGATTAATAAAAAAAAAAAGCCATCTGGAAATTTTCCAGCTATTTGGAAACTTAGCAAAGCTGCAATGATTATTCTCATATAGTCACCATTGAAATTGAGTTCTTTTCTTTGGGGGTGGGGGAGAGAATTGAAGACAGGTGTGCTCTACTGCTGAGGTACAATCCTGGTCCTTTTTATTGCTTTCATTTTTAAGCAGTGTCTCACAATTTAGCTGAGGCAACCTTGAACCTGATATCTTTCTGTCTCAGCTTCTCAAATACTGGGATGAGGCAAGCAACATCACATCTTAAATACGTGATTTCTTAAAATGTGATGACACCTTAAATGCATACCAAATACTATGGGCATGTGCAGTCTTTGTTATTCTGTAGGACTAAATGTGGCCTTGGCAGAGTTAATGGCCTCAATTTAAAGCTGAAATTCAAAATTTTTTCCAACAGCATCCCTCACATACTTATGTGCATATGAAAACCTCCAAGTTATCTTTTATAGACACAGCTCAAACATCTTCAAAAAGCCTTCCTTCACAATAGTTTACCCATTCCTACTCACCCTCTAAAATTAGACTTTCTTTCCTCTATTCCCACAGCACTCTTCACATCCCTGTAGTAACGCAGCCAGTGCCCTCTGTCATCATGGCTCCCCTCAGCTTCAAACTTTATTTCTTGGTTCTATGAGAAGTACTCCATGATTCCTCTTCTCTACCCATCCCTTCTGGGTTGAATGTCCCTCGTATGTAACTCCCAAATGCTCAATGATTAGTGTAAGATTTCTCAGTGGTAGCACTGTTGACTTTTCTAATACATTGTTGTGTTGTACAAGGTTGTCCTGCACATTGTAGGATGTTAACAGCATCCCTACCCATCTAAGTTCTAGATGCCAGAACCTTGAATATCTACACACACCGGTCAGTCATAAAAATAAAAAATATTTCTAGACATTGCTAGATGTCTCCTGGAGGGAAAGGGAGAAAAATACTCCACAGTTGAGAACCACCAAATTAATTAACGTAGATTTTATCATTGAACATAACTGCTCTATTTATTCATTTGCCATTTCAAAAAGATAAACTGCATGTTTTCTTTACAAATTCCAATGTCTAGTACCGTGTCTGTTATTTAAGTAAATACCTGTAAATATTTTCTGGGGAAATGAATGAGCTCATATTGCTTTGGAAATTATGTCATTTACACATTTGTGTTCCTTTCCACATCCTCTCCCTTCTGTATTGGGAGTTCTTCGATAATAAGCAGCCTTGAATTATTAAATTTTTATTCCCTGACTCATGAACTAATATTGTTGAATGTTTTACCTGACTAAAACACAAAAACTCATCATATAGATAAAGATTTCATAGAACTGATATAATTCAGAACTTCAAGAGACAGTGGGAAGCTATGCATGTTTTGGGGATATATATAT
Source organism: Muscardinus avellanarius (assembly GCF_963383645.1). Classification (NCBI taxonomy): domain Eukaryota; kingdom Metazoa; phylum Chordata; class Mammalia; order Rodentia; family Gliridae; genus Muscardinus; species Muscardinus avellanarius. The sequence goes on along the minus strand of NC_137786.1, from coordinate 37,165,360 downwards.
TTGAAAATATATTTTGGAATATATATTTCATGTATGTGAAATCTAAAATTAAATGATAAGCTGGGCGTGGTGAAGCACGCTTGTAATCCCAGCATTCAGGAGGCTGACACAGGAGGATCGCGGTTCGCGGACAGCCTCAGCTACTTAGTGAGGCCCTGTGCAACTCAGTGAGACCCGGTTTCAAAATAAAGAATAAAAAATAGGGCAGGGGGTGTAGCTCGGAGGTCAAATGCCCCTGGGTTTCATCCCCAGACCCGCAAAATAAAATTAAATTAAATTAAGTGATAGCATAAACATGATTATAGATTATCATCTGCATATAATCTCTTTGTAAGTTATCTTCTTCAATCTATTTCAGCTTTTAACTAATTAAACTTATAATAACAGAAATAAAAATGATGGAAGCAAAACTACAAAGTGCTAGAATAGAAAAAGACACATTTTACCTATTTTAAAATTTATATTGCAATGCACATAATCAGAAGAGAAGAGGACACTAGATGATTTATTACCTATAGAGTGGTCTTTTTAAGAGCCATAATTATTTCCAGGAAGATTATCTAGCATGTGAAATGCAAATCATGCATAGAATTATTATCAGACAGAAAATGGTTGTCTTTTACATCTTAGTTTTTACCAGGAAAGACACTCCATTAAAGATTAATCAGTTAAAAAACTAATCAGTTAAATTGAGTAACATTTTATTATTTCATTTGTACTACAAAAATTATTATCATTGTAAGTAAGGAACTGGAGTGAACACTGATAATCCCAGAATTTGGGAGATTAAAACAGGAAGATTAGAGACCAGTGTGCAGTAACTTGGAGAGACCTGATTTCAAATTAAAAAAATAAAAATAAAAGTACTGAGGGTTGTAGCTCAGAGTTAGGAAGCCCCTGAGTTCATTCCAATATAAGTACACATGCATGTACCACATATTTATTATAGAAAATTATAAAAATTTAAATCAATAATTTACCACCATGGCGCACCGCTGCTAATTTCCTGCATGGCTACATTTTCAGGCCTTCACACATACACACACACACACGCACACACCAAGTAAGAAAAAAATTGCTAAATTTTTAAGGGACTTTCTATTGGCCAAGTGTGGTGTGTCTTGATAAGTTAAAGTTTCAGCCAAGAGAGGTAAGAACAAAGAAAATAATGCAGCGGCTATAAGAATTAGCCATATATCAAGAACCACCTGCCAACAGGATTTCAGAGACCTTCAGAGTGGTCTGAGACATATTGGGCCAGGGTAGGAATGCCAGGAATATGCAGTCCTTTGGGCTTTAACTGAGCACAAGGCAGCAGTCTACCTGGGGAGGAGAGGGAAGGAAACCTAGATACCAGCCCCTGAGGCCTGCCCCACTGAGATTTCAAGACCTCATGAAATCTGAGGGCAAGACAGCAGGACTGAGGGGGAAAAAAAAGTCTAATTCTCTGAGACTTCCTCTGAGCAAAAGGGAGTGATGACCTTTGCCTAGGAGGAGGGCAGGAAAGTTGTGGCTCTCCCTAAGGTATAGGTGTAAGGGGCAGTCTGAAAGCAACAGCAAAAGAAAGTGAACCTCCAGGCACCCAGGGCCCAGAGGTTTGAGTCAATAAATGATCTGGGCTGGAGCCACACAGCAGAGCCGAGGGTGTCCCTCTGAGATGGAGATCAGGAGAACCTGGGAAGGGCTGGAGAAAGAGCAGTAGAATGCAGGCATATTTCCTTCCAGATGACCAGATTCCTTTTTTTTTTTCCCCCTTTGGTGGTACTAGGGGTAGAACCCAGCAGCTTTCTACCTCCGGGCTACACTCCCAGACCTGTTTTATACTCTATTTGGAAACAGGATCTCACTAAGTTGCTGAGAGCCTCACTAAGTAGCTGAGGCTGGCTTCGAACCTGTGTGATCCTCCTGTCTCAGCCTCCCAAGTGCGGGGATTACAAGTGTGCGCCACCACGGCCGGCTCAGATGACAAGATTCCAAACTTGGCTAAAAAGAATAATTTTCTATTCTTCAGTTAATCATAGCCTAGAGTTAAATACATCTTAACTAAAGATATTATCATATTGATAAATATCAAAACATTAATCAAGATGGAAGAATAAGAGATGCTAACCTTAATTCCCCCCCCCCATGAAAAACAAATTTAGGCAGCTATCCACAAGTTAAAATGGTCCAACTAAGGCTTAAGGGCCCACTAAGGAACCTGTGGGAAAACAGTAGAGAGAAAAAAGGAGGATATGTACATAGAAAAGATCACTGGTGAAATCAGCATGCCATAGATTTCAGGAAAGGGCCAAGAACAAAGAAAAAGGCGGAGGCTATCAGAATCGATCATGTGGCAAGGACCACGATGGTCCCTGGGAGTTTGCTCTGCAGGAGATGCTAACCCATAGCTGCTTTTTCAGGGAACCTCAGGAAGAGGATGTGACTGAATATCCTTCCAGCAACCATGAAGCTGCCACTTCACCCAAACCTGAAAATGTCCTGACCCCTGTGAGTCCACACTCTAAACCCTGGCTCTGTGGCCACACTGCCATCTCACAGTAAGTTTGCTAGCTCTGACCCTACAGCCAAAGCCTCTGCTGATACCTGTGTACCAGGCCCTGGCTCCGCCTCCATAAAAGCTAGGCCCTGCCAGGCCCCCAATTCCAGAGCTACCTTAACTCTGTGTGAGTTATATTCCCATTTATAGCTTCATAGTTGCTGCTTCTCCCGTATCTGTGCTTTACCTTCTATTATCAATGAGGCCCTGGGGGGTGCCTGCATTAGGGGCACCAGTGACATCAGCAACCCAGGCCCAGAGCTATTGTCCCTCCACATGTGTCTGTATTTCATAGCTCACTTTAGTAACTGCTCCAAGCTCCAGTATCACCAGCCACTATAAGTAGGCCTATGACATTCCCTTAGACCCAACTCTCCCATGGGGAGAAACCAATTAGGAGGACCTCAGCAGCCATAACCACCAAAGACCCCAAGAGCCCTGGCTGCCACTGCAGACTGTGTGCTGACAAAATGCACAGGGAGAAAACCTGTGAAGAATCTATAAAAATGTCATTAGAATCAATGGTTGTGTTTCTGTACAGTATTAGCAAACGACAATAGAAGAAATGAAGAAAACAATTTTATTTAAAATAGCAACAAAAAATAAAATAGAGAAAATTTAACCTAAAAGGTAAAAGATCTGTACACTGATCAGTGCATGGTGGGAGGAAGTTGTCCAAGACTGGAGAAAGAACCAGCAGAAAAGACGAGTGGAAAAAATACTCAGAGCATTCACGGGGCAGCAGCCAGTCTGGTACACTTTACCATTCATGGGTTGTCTCTACTGCCTCAGTCATACAAAATCACCTCTAGGTTGAAAAGTCCTCTGATTTCTTCTCATGGCATTTATACACAAAACAAGAATGGATCAAACTGTGCATCTTGAAACTCTACTGAATTCATCGATTCATCCTAATGGTACTTTGATGGATTCTTTTATGATTTTCTCCCTATACATTTGTCTGCACAGTCTGCAATGGCAGCAAAGATCTTGGGGTCTGCAGTAGGGATGTTTTTACTGGGTAACTAAGCCTGGCCCACTTTCTTTGTAATTCCTCTAGAAATGAATAAACATATACACATGTACATAAATATTTTCTTTTACTTTTCACACCCATACATATTACCTATCAATTTCACACTAAGTTAATATCTTTGTTTTAGCTCTCAGCTGGAAATATAATTTAAGAACAAAATTAATGGTGGTAAGTCATCTCTGATGTCTCTCTGGGGCCAACTACCGCTCACTGAAGCCAACCATTTGCCATAATAAATCAGTTCGTGATCTAATTTAAGTCAACAGTAATACCCTACCTTTCTGGGAAGAGCACTGGGAAAAGGTAACAAAGTAGTTTATGAATGCTTCTATTATTTATAGTTTTGCAAACAGGCCACCAGCTGGTGTTTATATAACTGTAAATCTTTTTACTGCAAGTTTAGAACAGAGAGATTGGCCAGCTGTGAATGCTGCAATATAACTACATAATTGAGCACTGTACTTATGGGTTGCTCTTCTGTGGATAGTAGTTATATACCTCTGATGACAAAGCATCTTAATTTGAAATTCATATTGCATATTTTATGCCAATGAAATAGAAAGGAAAGGAGATATTGCATGAAATCCATAATAGAATATTTTGTTGCTTCTCTCTCTCACACTTAAGAACAAATATTAACAATAGAATCTCATAATTGTAGCCAGTAGATTAGCAGCAGTGTCCCTGGACCATCAAAGCTCTGCAAGCTGAGTCACACCACAAACTTTTTATTTTATTCAAAGTAAATCTGTACTTGGTGCCCTCCCCCCCTATTCCCTTCCCCCCTCCTGACAATTAATACCCGGGGTAACCTTGCTATATTCATACTTTTACACCTATTCTGAAGTAGCCCCTCATTAATCAAGTTCAGCCTCCTTCCTCTCTTAGCTTTCCATTCAATCTTTGCTGAGATTTCCCTTCCATTATCTGGAGTCCCTCTGGTATCCCCAATGCTCACTAGTTTGGGCATATTAGAGGAAACATATGTCCCTTCTCTTTCTGTGTTTGGCTGATCTCACTTAACATAATGTTCTCCAGGACTTTCCATCTTCTTACAAATGACATTATTTTGTTCTTCTTTATAGATGAAAAGTAGAATTCCATTGTGTGTATTTCCCATAATTTTGTAAACCATTCATCTGTTGATGGGGACCTAGGTTGTTTCCATATTTTGGCTATTACAAATTGTGCTGCTATAAACAAAGGTATGCATATGTTGCTGTATTTCCGTTTTCAGCCCCTTTGGAAAAATACCCAGGAGTGGTAAAGCTGGATCAAATGGTGGATCTATTCCCAATTTTCTAAGGAATCTCCACACTGATCTCCATAGTGGCTGAACTAGTTTGCATTCCCACCAACAGTGTAAAAGAGTTCCTCTTTCCCCACATCCTCGCCAGCATTTGTTGTTATTTGATTTCTTTATGCTTGCCAATCTGACTGGGGTTAGATGGAATCTCAGCGTATTTTTGATTTGCATCTCCCTGATGGCTAATGATGAAGAACATCTTTTCATGAATCTATTGGCCATTTGTATCTCTTCTTTTGGACATTAACATACAGAAATCATACAGAACACTGTTAAGACAAGATGAAAGAAGGACCTCCTCATGCCACATAATAATCAAAATAACTAATATAGAAGCCAAGGGAAAAAATCTTAAAAGAAATCAGAACAAAATAATGGATGAAATTCAGAAGCAAAATAATAAAAATTACTCCAGACTTCTCAACGCCAAGTAATGAATGTCAGGATGAGCTGGTATGATGCACTTCAGATCCTGGAAAAAAAAAAACAACTTCCAAATAAGACTGCTATATCCAGCAAAGATATAATTCAAAATTGATGAAGATATTAAAATGTTGCAAACAAGCAGAAATTAAAAGAATTCATTACTACCAAGCCAGCACTAGAAAAATACTTAAAGATATGAAACACAAAGAAGAAAAGAGAAGCAAATACCAGAACCAGAGGAGGGGTGAACACCCCCAGATGAGCAACTAAAAAAAGGAGAAATAACACTATATCAAACAGAAAATATAACTCAAACTGACAGAAAATAAAATCATATCTCAATAAAAACACTGAATGTGAAAGGTCTTAACCTTTTATATTAAAAGGCATAGATTGGCAATATGAATTAAAGAATATAATACAACTATACGCTGTTTTCAAGAAACTCACCTTACAGCCAAAGATATTTGTATGTTAAAGGTGAAAAAATGGAAAAAATATATCATGCAAATGAAGACCTTGCATTGAATCTTTAGCCACCTGGAGATTTGCTTGCATCACTACATCAACAGGCATAACCCTGTCAGTGTTGCACAAATGAGAACAAGCAAAGTGGCCCTCTTTTGCGCCATTAGCTACATGTTATAGTCTCGGGCTCCAAATGAGGACTAGTAAGTGCCCATATTCACTCAGTCTATTTTACATTTCATCTGCTGCATTTGGGTAGAAACATTTAGACACATTAGCTGTTCTTCCAGTCTGAGAAATACTTGCTGTGTTTGTGGAAGAGCCAAAATGAGTACCCTTTGTGGAAAACAAAATATAAAAGCACGGCTTGTTCTCATTTTCAATTTCCTTTTATTTTTCTTTGCATAAGTCACTTCATTTGCACTAAAAGTAATTGTTCTAAGAGCAAATGTTTGAATTGCTATTGTCAACATCTTCCAGTGGTTCTAATAGCCTGAAGTTATGTTGGTAAATATGCTATAAAAGCAATGTACTTGGTGCATTAGCATCTTTGATAAAGAGAGTGATCAGATGGATCACTCTAACATATGCATGATAGTTGAAGGATATATTGATGGTATTTCCAAAGACAGGAAGATTTTACAGTTGGGAAACAGCTTCTGTTTTAGAAGAGAAATTTTAATTACTCTACATTTTCTCAGAAGACTCAACAAAGATCAACGTGCAGAAATTATAAAGAAGAAACTTGCAATTCGAAAAATAAAGACCTATTTAATAATTATATTTGTCCAAGAAAAAAAAAACTGTTTTTGGAATCCCATAGGATAAATGAGACATCTGAAGTAGAGACTCCCCACATATTCTGAATGTCATATAGATTAAAGAAAATGAGCAAAACCACCAATAACCTATGCACATGGCATAACTGTGAAACTGAATAATAGTTTGGTTTGCATGTAACTAGGAAAGTAAACTTCCAGAAAGCAGTTGAGCGACCTCTGGAGCCTCCTCCAAGCAGCAAGCTAGATGAAGACTTCCTATAAAATAGGCAAGAGCTGTGGCCACATTGGGGCGAGGGGCACAGACATAGTGATCTTGAGGCTCATCCTGAGGGCAGAGGTGCTCAGAATAAATTTAGCACCTGGAAGATCAGTTCAGGCTGTGTGGAATTCAACCAGAATTGGGGAGTTGTACCCATTTTTTATAACAGTGAGAAGGAACTGGAAGAGGAAAAGTTCCTTTGGATTTTAAAGGTAAGGGGAAAAAAAGAGGAGGTATAAACTTAAACATTCAGCCGGATCTGGTGGCGCATGCTTGCAATCCCAGCATTTGGGAGGCTAAGACAGGAGGATTGTGGTTCGCAGACAGCCTCAGCAACTACTTAGGCCCTTTGCAACTCAGCAAGACCATTTCAAAATAAAGAATAAAAAATAAGGCTGGGGGGAGGGGTATAGCTCAGAGGTAGAATGTTCCTGGATTCTATCCCCAGTACAGAAAAAGAAAAAAAAAATTAAAATTAAAAACTTAAACATTCTACAAAAACAAAAAATTGAAACTCAGAATAAACATCCATTGTTATCCTATTGATGTTTAAAAAAGAAAATCTGTGCCAGGCGTGGTGGCGCATGCTTGTAATCCCCGCGCTTGGGAGGCGGAGACAGGAGGATCAGACAGGTTCGAAGTCAGCCTCTCTGCTTAAGAGACCCTGTTTCCAAATAAAAATATAGAAAAAAAGGTGTCTGGGAGTGTAGCCCAGAGGTAGAAGAGTTTCCAGGAACCCCAGTACCACAAGAAATAAAAGAAAGAAAAGAGAGAAAGAAAGAAAGAAAGAAAGAAAAAGAAAGAAAGGAAGGAAGGAAGGAAGGAAGGAAGGAAGGAAGGAAGAGAAAGAAAGAAAGAGAAAAAAAAATCTTTGCGTCCTCATCCAAACAGAAGAGGGCACTTATGAGCTAAGAAATCTAGTAAACCATCAAATTCATTCCTTCTCATGCAGGTTAATTGCTGGCCTAGATAAATATAAGACATTCTAAAGTTAACAGGAAATAAAAGACAGTATTTACACAATGTTACTGTAATTGAAAACAGAAAGTGAATAGCAAAGCATTTCAAATGAGGAGAATTGTTCCCAAAAACCACAAAGAGAAAAAATATATAACAAAATGTACTGAGCTAAATAAAATTTCCTTTAGCATTTCCCATTATGCATGTATGGCACCTTTGTTGAAAAACAATTGGCTCTAAGTAAAAAAAAAAATCTCTACAAATATATTTAAAAATTTTAAATATAAATAAAAAATCTCTAGGGTAATGTGAAATCAGAATTGACTGAACCCTGAAACAAAATTAATGGTAAAAGTCAATCTAGAAATAAAGACTAAGAAAATATCCAAGAAAAAACACCTTAGCTTGTACATATCTATTATAAAATACATAAACAAGCTGGGCGTGGTTTCGCACATTTGTAACCCCAGTACTTGGAAGGCTGAGACGGGAGGATCACAGTTTCGTGGCCAGCCTCAGCAATTCAGTGAAGTTACCAGCAACTTAATAAGACCCTGTTTCAAAATATAAAATGAATTAGGGCTGGGTGTGTATTTCAGAGATAAAATGTCCCTGTACAATTAAAAAAAAAAAAAAAAAACAGGCGTGGTGGCATACGCCTATAATCCCAGCATTTTGGAGGCTGAGACCAGAGGACAGCAGTTCCTGGGCAGCCTCAGCTACTTAGTGAGGTCTTTTGCAACTCAGTGAGACCCTGTTTAAAAATAAAGAATAAAAAATTGTGCAGGGGGTGTAGCTCGGAGGTCAAATGCCTCTGGGTTTCATCCCCAGACCCGCAAAAAATAAAATAAAATAAAAATAGAATAAAATAAAGAATATAAACAAAAATGAAGACAACTAAAATAATAAAAAGGAAAGAAAAAAGAAGTAAGGAAATGAGAAAGTATTAACACCAAGATAATCATAAAAAGAAAACACAGGTAACATATAAAATACATATTGTTTTATATATATTATAAATACAAACATATAAAGCATATAAAATATGAACATAGAATTACAAGTGTGGTGGCACACACTTGTAATCCCAGTACTTGGGCGGCTGAAACAGGAGGACTACAGTTTCACAGCCAGCCTCAGCTACTTAGTGAAGCCTTCTGCAATTTTGTGAGACTCTGTTTCAAAATGAAGAATAAAATATAGGGCTGGGGTGTAGCCCAAAGGTAGAATGCCCTGGGTTCAATCCCTAGTACCACAAAAATATGAACATAGACAACAAAGAAAATAAATGCAACTAATATATAATGTATAGTAAATAGAACTTAAAATAATAAGAAGTAATTATTTCAATAAATAAAATGGACATAACCATCCTATACATTTTTTAAATTACAAATTATCTTATATAGCAAAACCCAAGTTGTCTGTACTTAACAGACTCACTTAAAACAAACTGATGCAAAAAGGCTAGACCAGGTACATGCAAATAAATAAGAAGCCAGGAATTACAATCATGATGTTCTGTAAGGAAGACTTTAGGCTTAAAAGTAATAAATGAGACAATAACTTTACTTCATAATGACAAAGAACCCAATTTATAGACATAAATGGATATGAATATATATCTAACAAATAGTACAATAACCATATCTTAATAACCATAAATTACAGAAAACCAAAGGAGAAATAGAAATACAATAGTAACAGGACACTTAATACTTTGCTTATTCAAAGACAGAGCAGGAAAAAATCTTATCTTCACAGTTACAATATATGAATTTATTATTTATCACTATTTCCTACTTCATTTAGTAAATTGTTTTTCTAGATTTCTTATTTAACATTATATTATTTTACACAAATAGAAAAAACATATTTATGCATATAAAACACAAATATGTATATTTATACACATATAAAACACATCCTATATATGTACATATATAGCAAAAATTTCACTCTGTGCGTTTCCATGAACACATTTTTAAACCATAATTCTATTGAGTTTTAATTCCTTTAAACTTGTTTTCCTTAAATATATTTCTAAGAAATATCCTTAAATATATTCTGTGAAAAGGGGATTTCACAGTGAAACAAGCATAAGCTATGCTTAAATCATCTTCATTGATTCATATTTTATTTCAGTATATTAAAGGTTTTATAAAGTCCTATAGTTACCTGATTAACTTTGTTTAACCCACTCACTAAGAACTAATGTGTTCACTAACTTGTTGCTTCAATTATCAAGGAAATCATTGTAATTTACAATAAATTTTTGGAAAATACTGCTGAAAATCCAGTTTGATCAAAATTACAAAAGATAAGTTTAAATAGCTATTTTTTTCTGTTCACAGATTCTGTCTCCCTGCATGTAGCAATAGTACCACCTTCTGGAAATCTAAGGACAGCACTGCCATATTGTTCAGAATTAAAGAATAGTCTTCTGTTAATTATCATATCCTTTGACAAATGAGGTAAAAATTTGTGAGTTTTTTTCAGTATTTGAGGTGACAAAAATATTCTCAAATAGATTATGCTGATGTTTATCTAATCACTGGATTATACTAACCACTAAATTGATAATATACTAAAATTGCTAAACTACCAACTTTAAAAAGGTAATAGGAATTAGCAGCTAGCAAGACTCAGAAGAGGATAATCAAGAAAAATCCCCATGATTTTTCTAATCACGTGCTTGGAAGACCCATAGTTCTTGGAGAGTTCGATGGGTTCGGGGAAGCTTCTATCAAAAGAAAGAAGTGCTACTTTGATAGTTTAGAGTCATCTCACATCATTTCTCAATCTGTCTGCAATAAAACCATTGTTTGAACTTAAAGCATACAGATTTTAACTTTTCTACATCTGCCCAGCTGATGCTGATTCTACCAGATGGGGACCATTTGAGAGCACTTGGAGTTGGCAAAGACTTGAAAGCCTCAGAAGTTCCAGCTGCTGTCCAGAGAAGCCCTGAGCCAGCTAAGCTGACTGTCCTGCGAGGCCTGAGGAGACCAAATGAAGTCTCAGGGCATTTGTGTTACTTGAAGCATGTTGAGTGAGTGGCCCAGTATTTGTCTTACCCATATCTGCTTCAGATGGGCTCTGCTGAGATGGAGCAGGAGGCTGGCTGAAGTGAGAGGTAGAGATTTTGAATACTCCTAGTGTATGATATACAAGAAATACAGGATCAAACACACCACAGGATTTGTAAAAACAACTTGTCTGCTGAGTTGTGAGAGTAAAGAAATTTGAGCTCCTGTTGGGGCATTATGTACCACTGAGACCTTGGCTCAAAGATCAAATTCAGAATGGCATTACTTCAGAGTCAGGGCTGCTAGTCCAAGAAAAACATACTGAGGTTACTGGAATTTATGGAAAATAATATCCTGTTCAATGACAAGGGAACATTCACAACGAGAATGGGGGAAACAAGCTTCTTAATGATTTTCAGGAGAGTTGTGCAAAAGCAAAGGGTTCGAATTATCTTGCAAATTGAGGGCCTTCACACATTGTAAGAATTAGTTGTGAAAGCCAAAATTCATGTTAAAGATTTCTCCAAAGGCAAAATATGCAAGAACCCTCCACACTTCCCAAAGAAGCCCCTGACTGCTAAGTGAAATGTCAGTCACAAAAAGTAAAAAATTGAATGTTTTCCCTAATATATGGAAGCTAGGGAGAAAATAGGTCATAGGAGGAACTCTAGATGAAAGAGAAGAACCAATAGATGATTGAATAAGGTGTCCTAACTGAGAGTGATGGAAGGAGAGAAGAGGGAAATTTTCTAATGTACAAGATGTACACTCACAAACATATCAAAGTCAGTCACTAAGCCAAACGAAAAGGAAGGAGTGGGGAGGGAATGGGTTGAGAACTGGGTGAGGGCTAATTGAGTGACATGTGCATGTATGCCTCTACCATCATGTACTCCATTAAGATGTATGACTACAATGCACCAATAAAAAATTTAAAAAAGAAAGTGGATGTAACTATGTTTGGGACATAAATGTTAATTATCATTGTATCCTCCTGCTGGATTGTTCTTTTTACCAGTAAAAAATGACCCTCTTTTTCTAGTCTGATAAGCTTAGGCTTGAAGTCTAATTTGGCTGGTATCATAGTTGTTCTTCCTGCTTGTCTTCAAATTCCATTAGCATGGATTACCTTGCTCCAACCTTTCATCTTTAGTTTGTGAATATCTTTACTTATAAAATGTGTTTCTTGTATGCAGCATATAGATTGATTCTAGTTTTTTATCCATTTTGCCATGTTATGACTTTTTATTGGAAAGTTGAGGCAGTTTATATTCAGCATGATTATTGAGAGGTAATTTTTAATTCCTAACATATTGAATTTTAACTTTTATTTGATGAGTGTTTGTTCTTCTTTGCTTACTTGTTTGATAGAAAGCATTGTTTCTCTGCTACTTACATTTATTAATTTTCTTGCAATTAATTTCTTTGAATATTTTCTCTAATGCTAGTTTGAAAGACCTAAATACTTTTAGCTTCTGTTTGTCATGGAAGATTTTTATTTCTCTATTTATTTCAAGAGATATTTTTGCTGGGTAGGATAGTCTTGGTTGAAAGTTGTTTTCTTACAGCATTTATATGTTGCTCCAGACCCTCCAGGCTTTCATGACTTGATTTGGAATGTCTGGAATGATTCTTATTAGTTTTTCTTTGAATGTCACTTGGTCTTTCACTTTCATTGCTGTGTGTGTGTGTGTGTGTGTGTGTGTGTGTGTGTGTGTGTGTGTGTGTGGTACTGTGGTATGAACTTTTTTTGTGGTACTTAGCTATGAACTTTAAAAAAAAAAATTTAAAAAACTTCATAGCTGAGAGTGCCTCTGGGTTCCATCCCCAGACCCACAAAGAAAGAAGAAAGAAAGAAAGAAAGAAAGAAAGAAAGAAAGAAAGAAAGAAAGGAAGAAAGAAATATAAAGTGCCCTGCTTTGCCTTTTCTGATGTGTTCTAGCATAGTCTGTTTGACTAAATATCAGTGTTGCTACCCCTGCTTGTTTTCAGTCTCTATTGGCATGATATATCTTTTCCCATCCTTTCACTTTTAACCTATGAATATCTTTGGCTGTACAGTGAGTTTCTTGCAAGCAGCATATATTTGGATTATGTTTCTTAATCCACATTGCCAGTCCATGTCTTTTAATTGCTGAATTAAGTCCTTTGACATTCAGTGTTATTAGATATTATTTTTGTTTCCTCTAATTTTGTGTTCTATATTCTGTTTGATGTAGTGTTATTTCTTCTGTGCTTCATTGCCCTGTTGATTGAATTCATCTCTTCTCTGGTTCTGAAATTTGCTTCTTTTTTTTAAGATTTATTTATTTAAGTATTTTCTCTAGTGCTGGCTTAGTATTCATGAATTTTAAAGTTCTGCTTATCTTGAAACATTTTTATTTCTCTATCAATTTTAATTAATAACCTTGCTGGATATAGCAGTTTGGGTTAGAAGTTGTTTTCTTCCTGGGTCTGGATTACATTTTACCAGTCTCTCCTGACATTCATAACTTGGGTTGAAAAGTCTGGAGTGATTTATATTGTTTTGCCCTTGAATTTCAACTATTCTTTTGTTCTCACTGCTTGTAAGATTCTTTTCTTAGCCTCTATGTTGATCATTTTATTACATGGCATAGGAAGGTCCTTCTTTGATCTTGTCTTAATAGTGTTCTGCATGTCTCCTGTACATGGATGTCCAAGACTCTTTCCCTGTTTGGAAAATTCTCTGAAATTATTTCTCTGTAGAGATTATAGATACCGTTGTTCTGTGCCTCTATCCCTTCTTCAATGTATTTTATCCATAAATAAGGATGTTTCATAGTGTCCCATAGTTGTTGGATGTTTAGCTTCTGTTGTTGTGATGTCTTTTTTATACTGTTATATCAGTGATATATCTTAAAATATGTTTTAAGATAAAAGAGGTTTGGGTTTTGTTTGTTTGTTTTGTTTTTTGGTGGTACTGGGGTTCCTGGAAGCCCTTCTACCTCTGGGCTACACTCCCAAACCTATTTTATATTTTTGAAACAGGGTCTCTAAAGCCAGCACGGCTGGCTTCGAACCTGCGCGATCCTCCTGTCTCTGCCTCCCAAGGGAGCCCAGGGGCATTCTACCTCCGAGCTACATCCCCAGTCCTAATTTTTAGTCTTTGTATTTTTTTGAAACAGGGTCTTACTGAGTTGCAAATGGCCTTGTTAAGTAGCTGAGGCTGTCCATGAACCATGATCCTCCATTCTCTGCCTCCCAAATGCTGGGATTACAAGAGTGTACCACCATGCCCAGCATTTGTTTTCCATTTCATCTAATCTTTCAGAATTTCTTTCTATTGCTGTCTTCATTTCATTTTTTTATTCTTTTATTTCATTCCAGGCCTCTTTCTGATTCTTTCTTAGCATCTCAATTTTCTCTTTCATTTCTTGTGCACTTACTATGAGGCCTTTCATCATATTGAAGATCAAGATTTGGAATTTTCCTTCTTACATTTCTTGTAGGTCAGTATTTGTGATTTCCCTTATTTCCGCACTGCTCCTTGTTCTCATATTTTCAGGATTCTCAGGTTTGTATTTTTGTTGTATTGGCATCTTCTTTCTCTTTGTTTGTGAGTCGTTGATAGGTCCTGTTCCAGATCATTATTGGGAGAGATGGTTCAGCTGCCACTCACCTTTTGATATTAACACTGAATACTGTGTCTACTATCACCCCACTCAATCATCAACATTAAGTTACTCTGGGGTTCCTTCTACTTGTTGCCATGGTAGTGCTGAAGGGTTTCAGGTGTTAAGGTCAGGTATTCTGTATGTCACAACCTTTAAAAAGAGTTAGCTTAGTGGTATGGGCAAAATAGTTAGTGACCTATGCATTTTTTAAACCTGATGTATTGTCTGTTGAGCATTTCTATCAGCTGAGGTTAGTTAATCTTTATTTTTTGGTTGTCCTTTCCTATAGATCACCTTTCTGATCCAATCTTAGCCGTAGGGACTTAGAGGTGATAGCAGGTTTCTGCACAAGTAAGTAGTGTTGTTTTCAATGGTGAGGGTTAGGTGAGGGGAGAGGAGCTGGGGTGATGGGTACAGAAATAGGGTCAAGTAGCAGATATAATCAAGAGTTTAAGTATAATAAGATAGTATTTGGTTAAGATGAGAGATAGTAAACATATAGTAATATTATTGCAGTCAGTATAGAGTATTTAGGTATGCAGATATGAAATAGTTTGAATATAAAACAAGGAAATACAGTAAGGGAAAAAAAAGTTTTGTTTTTCCTTTTAGTTGTACTGGGGTTCCTGGAAACCCTTCTCTGGGCTACACTCCCAGACCTATTTTATATTTTTATTTGGAAACAGGGTCTCCTAAGCCAGCGAGGCTGGCACTGAACCAGCACGATCCTCCTGTCTCTACCTCCCAAGCGCAGGGATTTCAAGCGTGCGCCACCATGCCCGGCGTGGGAAAAAAACGTTTTAAGATAAAAGAAGAGGGAGAAAGCTTGTGAAAGGAATAGGGGAGGGAATTAAACAGGCAGAAGATAACAAAACAACCAACAAACTACACTAATAATATTAACTATATCAATACAATGACAAAACCAACCAAAAAAAAAAAAACAGTGAAAAAAAAAGAAATAAATTCTGCAAATTTACACGTACAGGGTCCACTTGACGGCTGCAGAGATACTTTCAGCTGTTTAATGTCTATTCACTGTAGTAGGTTCTGGAGCATGTTCCAGTATCTCTCATAACCTATTGTCAGTTTTTGGAACCACTTTTTGAGTGTTTTCGCCCCTCTCTCACCTCTCACTGCTTTGTGCTCAGGTCTCAGGGTGGCAGGTGTCACTGTAAAGTGGGTTCCATGTAAGTGCAGGGCTCTGCACTTTCCAGCCTTAGGCTCTGTACTTCCCAGCCCTGGGCCTGCACCTCCCGATTTGCACTGGCAGAGGGTGTCCAGTGTAATCTCAGAGCGATCCCCTATGACGCTGGACAGGTATTGCACCCTGGGCACTAGGGGCCTTTTCTGTGTCTCTGTAGTTTATAACCTGACCACCTCAATGGTGGACCACCAGATCTTAGCCCGCCGGGGTCCCTGAGGCTGCTCTGGGTGATTGTCTGCTGAGACACCCAGTTACCTCACTGTCCTGCAGGCCCAGGTCTCTGGAGGGCACAGTGCACAACTGCAGGTGTCAAGTTCCGGTGTGTACACAAGCTTGTGGATCTTTTTTATTTTTTCCTCCGTCCCTAAAGCGGGATGCTGGTTGCTTAAATGTTAAAGTTTCTGCTGCTGTCCTTGGTTTTCTTGCCAGGATTTCTTGGGGCTGCGGGGCCTAAAGTCGCAGTTTGGGTCAGTGGCCTGAGATGGTGCCAGCTTCCACACCAGGTCAGTCACACACTCGGGCTCTCTGCTATCAATCTCACATTCTCTGACTCTTGGGTTTTACTCCACCATGGTCCCTTTTTATGTTTTCATTCGTATGTATCTTTGCTGCTTTGCTTTTTCTTGTCAAGGGGCTGCCTTCTCAGTAGTTGGTTTTTTCTTGTCTGCCTTCTCAGTAGTTGGTTTTTGTTTGTTACAACTACTGAAATGAACTGCTTCCCACAGTCGCCATTTTCTCTCCTCCTGAAAGTATCATTTTTAAGAAGCGTATCTTATAACAGATTTTTAAAAACCTTCCTTTCTAATAATTAGTTATGAAATATTGAAATTATGGAAATCTTAGCAAATTTACTATTTCCCTCTAGAGCAATCCTTGTACCAGAAAGAATAGAAATCACAAAGAATGGGTGATACACAAACTTGTTTTTTCAGAATTTAATATTTTTTAAAAGACATAAAATATAAATTTTATCAAAAAATGAAGGTTCAGAAGATTCAGTGTGGGGCTAAATACTAGGAATTACAATGCTTTCTTATAATTGATTAAGGTAAAGAGTAAATATAAAAAGCAAAAGCAGTTGTAGCTGTCTAGCTATAACAAGGCAGGACAAAGTTAGTAGACTGAGCAAACATACGCATTATGACCTCAATAACAAACTTCAGATGGTTTGAGTTCCCAAGGTCCGAAAGGAGGATCATCTTGCAGGCTTAGATTCTACTTCTTCTAGAATCCACTCGATGCCATTTAAAAAGCCAGTTAGAGTTTCGGCCTCTATATCCTGGACCTATGAGCAGATAAGAGAGAAAGTTGTCGGTAAGAAATTTAGCCCTAAAATCTTTTGTTTAGAAGAGACATTTTTCTAGACACTAAAAATAAAAGAAATAGGGGGGGGGTCCCAATAAACTTTGGGTTTATCTTCTAGAGCACTTAGAAAACTATGATCTCATCTTGTATCTTTTCTTAAACAGAAAGCCAGAAAGAAGACTCAAATAAACAAAATGAGAGATGGAAAAGGAGACATTATAACATATCACAAAAATACAAAAGATCCTAAGACACTATTATGAACAACAAATTGAAAACCTAGAAGAACTGGATAAATTTCTAAGCACATATAACTAAGTAAAATTTAACTATGAAGATAAAGAAAACCTAAACAGACCAATAATGAGCAGTGATAGGGAATCAGTTATCAAAATGTATCCCAACAAAGGCATGTAAAGGTAGATGGCTTCACTACTCAATTCTACTAAACTTTCGTGTGTGTGTGTGTGTGTGTGTGTGTGTGTGTGTGTGTGTGTGTGTGTGTTTTGATAGGGATTGAACCCAGGGGGATTCTACCTCTGAGCTACACCCCCAGCCCTATTTTTTTATTCTTTATTTTGAAACAGGGTCTCACTAAGTTGCAGAGTGCCTCAGTAAGTAGCTGAGGCTGGCCGAGAAACTAGATTCTCCTGTCTCAGCCTCCTAATTGCTGGGATTACAAGTGTGTACCACCACATCCGGCTCTACCAAACTTTAAAAAAAGAAAAAAAACACAATTTTTTCCACAGCAGTTACTAATAAATATGTGCTAGAGGCTTAGATAGAGCAATTGGGCAAGAAATACAAGTAAAAGGCTCACAAATAGGGAGAATGACATTATTCCTATTTTTAGATGATATGATTGTGTCTATATAGAAAAACCTAAAGACTTCACTAAAATATGATAAGACTGATAAATAAATTTCGTAAAGTTGCAGTATATAGTCAATATACAAAAATCAATAACATTTTATACAACTAAAAATTGAACCAAGAAAGTAAGAGATCTCTACCATAAAGACTACAAAATTCTGATGTAAGAAATTGAAGAAGACACACAAAAAAAGGAAAAAGCCTTTATATTCATGGATTACAAAAGGTGATATGATTGCCAGGCATGGTGGCGCATGCTTGTAATCCCCGCGCTTGGGAGGCGGAGATAGGAGGATCGCACTGGTTTGAAGCCAGCCTCGCTGGCTTACGAGACCCTGTTTCCAAAAATAAAAAAGTATAAAATAGGTCTGGGAGTGTAGCCCGGAGGTAGAAGGGCTTCCAGGAACCCCAGTACCAAAACTGTGAGCTAAAATAAATCTTTCTCTTTTTAAATTGATTTTCTCAGGAATTTTGTTTCAGTAGCAGAAAGCTGACGATCATAAAAATCAAATAGAAAATAAGAGTGAAAAATAAGATTTCAGTCACCAGAAAAGTAGAACCTTACCATCCATGGATGGTTTAGAAGACTAAGACGCAGCTCGTGGGCCAAATAAAAACAAGGCATTCTTTCTATATCCGCTTGAGAAATACAAGATAAAACCAGCATCGGTCTTCCTGAAGATCCAAAAGCTGGATCTGTCATTGCTGTGATACGAGAAAATTCATCTTGCCATTCATGTCCTAAGAAACGTCAGAAAAAAAAAACCTTAGTCTACATTTTTGCAAGGATTTAGAAAATAAATAATTTAAATTTAAAATTAAGAAAATAAAGGTAAAAAAATTACCAGGATACAAACATAATAAACTGCTTCTACTGCTGGAGTTCACTATTGTTTTGCTATGAAATTGGATTTAGTCTTTTGAGGGCAGAAATTTTGGTAAAGCCAGAGGGCTGTGGGAAAATCATAATACCATTCAGAAATCTCCAAAGCTAGTGAGACCTTGTTTCAGAAAAAAAAAGTAAAGAATAAAAAATAGTGCTGGGGGTGTATCTTGGAGGTAGAATGCCCCTGGGTTCAATCTCCAGTAACACACACACACACACACACACACACACACACACACACACTACAAATCACTTTCATGATTAGGCTGTAAGACATGAGCTGGCACAGTGGTATATTATGCCTGTAACCCCAGTACCTGGGAAACAGAAACAAGAAGATTGAAGGTTCAAGGCCAGCCTTAGCAACTTAGCAATGGTCCTAGAAACTTAGCAAGAACTCTTAAGACATATGTTCCAATTCTTATAAATTACCCATTCTGGGTATTGCTATATAGCAGCACAAATAGGTCAACACATTCAGCTTTTGTTTTCTGAAAAAGTCTTAATTTTGTCATAATTTCCAAAAAAAATCTTGCTGGATATAAGACACTGGATATAAGGCAGTTTCCCTTCCTTGATCTCTATCCTATAGCAAGTCTGTCAAGAAGTGCTCCTCTCTATGTATTTTTTGTCTGGCTGCCTTCATGGTGTTGTCTTTATTTTTGTTTTCAGTAGTTTGAATAAATGATATAACTAAATGTATTTTCCATTGTATTTACCAAATCTGAAGGTCTCTGAAATTTTCAGTCTGGTTTGTTGTCTTTCGTGTATTTTGAAATAATTTTGTTAATTACCTATTCAAAAATTTCTTTCTCCCTATTCTATATCCCTGCAAGTTTTGAGAGTCCTATTACACATGAGTTAAACAGGGGGTTAGCACACTACATTTTATGGATCTATTCTGGTAAATTAATTATTTCTGGAAATAGCCATGCCTATTCATTTAAATGTTGCCAATGGTTACCTTCACAGTGCCACAGAAGAGCTGAATAAATGAGAAAAATTATATGGTTCACATGACTAAGATTTACTATCTGGTCCTTAAAAAAAAAAGTTTGTGATCCCTGAATCAGATCACTTGGTAGGTTCTCCAGCTCTTACATGTTCCATTCCTTATTTTTCCTCTTCATGCTTTAATTTGAATAATTTTGAGTGACCTATCTCCAAGTTCACTAAGTTTTTTTCTTTACTGATAAACCTACTGAAAGAAACTGTTGCTACATTTTTCACATCTAAAATTCTCATTTTACAGAACCGGATGTGGTGGCACACGCTTGTAATCCCAGTGCTTAGGAGGCTGAGACAAGAGGATCACACAGGTTCAAAGCCAGCCTCAGCTACTGAGTGAGGCTCTCAGCAACTTAGTGAGACCCTGTTTCCATATAAGGTATAAAATAGGTCTGAGAGTATAGCTTGGAAGTAGAAAAGCCCCTGGGTTCTACCCTCCAATACCACAAAAATAAATAAATAAATAAATAAATAAATAAATAAAATTTTCATTTTACTTTTTCAAAATAACATCTTTCTGCTGAAAAGTCCTACCTGTTTATACATATTATACACTTTTCATTAGACTTTTAACACACTAATCATAATTATTTTAATGTCCTTTTCTCAAAGTACCAACACACAGACCAAATCTGGGTCTGGCTTAACTACCTACCTTATCTCCTAATAATCTGTCACTTCATTTATAGTTTTTTCTTTTAAGAAGGGGAATCACTATATTGCCCGGGCTAGTCTCCAACTCCTCAAGCAATCCTCCCATATTAGCCTCTTAAGTACCTGGAACTTCAGGTTATGCTACCACACCTGCCTTTGGTTTTATTTTTTGTCTTAGAACTGTTAGATGTAATATGTAGAAGAGTGGAAAACTGAGGTAAAAAAGATTTACTCCCAGAAACAAACATATTTCTTCTTCTGTTAAGCCACTGATACAGTGATTTGAGTCAAGCCAGCCAGTCATTATGCAAATTTGGCTTTCGCTGCTATAGCTAACTCCAATATAGAAACTTTACATTCTTTTATTGGTGGGCTGCTGCTGCTCTATTCTGAGGGAGAGAGCATGAGTGCCAGATTCTTTCTCAGAGTTTTTGCTTTCCTCTCAGCTTTCAGATCTTCATACCTATGTTACTAGGGAGAGAGGGAAAGAGAAAGCTTCTCCACACCCTTCCTTCGACCCCTGCAGTAATCTGCTATGGTCTGTTCCTTGATAGGGAGATGGAGATTTCTAGTTTTCTTGTCCTCGCCTGTCTCTTGTAGACCCAGGCACCTGAGCCTCAGTGGGGAAAGCTTTCTCAGTGATCCAGTGTGACCAGTGAGTCCTGCACTGGATTAGTAGAAAGGTCTTTATTGCAACTGTCCTGCCCTGACCCCAGAATCAACAAACGTACTTTGTACCAGTGTAGACTCCTTTTTACAAGTGGGATTACTACCCTCCCCAGGGGCAGGGAGCTTTTGCTTCTACCCTTCTCTGCAGGAGCAGTCAACCTTGTCTGGAACCAAGAGGCAGGAGGATTTATGATCCCATGCTTGGGGTCAGATATCTTTGAGTTTATATGAGAAAAGAAAATAAAAACAGGAGGATATACTCATTTCCAGTAGCACCTAATCACTATATATATATATATATAATAGTTTTAATATAATAACAATATACATAATAAATATTAATTATATTTTTATATTACATCTTACCCATAAAAATTGTGGAAAAATCATAACACAGGCTAATGGCCCAATGATATTTTAATTCCATGCCCAAATAGAATTTTCAGTGGCAATTATTCAGAATTTATGGAGAGTGTTATCAAATCATGGGCTTAACTAACAATTCTGCTTAATTAAGTAACACCCTAGTCAACACTTCTCTACTATTTGGGTAGAAACAAGGATAAAATTTTTTATAGTTATCTGAATAAATTGTTTGAATAGAGTTAGAGGCAGAAAAACATCAGTAATAAAAAATGTAGAAGCAAGCAACAACAACAATATATATACATACCTATAATATCAACATATACATATTATATAGCTATAATATTAAACTTTGGTATGCATCAGAATTCCCTGGGTGCTTATAAAAAAAAAAACAGATGCCCATGTCTGGATGTGGTGGTGCACACCTGTAATTCCAGTACTTGGGAGGCTAAACGCAGGTTTGTGGTCAGCCTCAGGAACTTAGTGAGCCCCTCCACAACTTAGTGAGCCCCTGTTTCAAAATAAAAAATAAAGTAGGGTTGGGGGTATAGTTCAGAGGTATCATATCCCTGGGTTCAATCCCCAGTACCACTGAAACAACAACAAACAAAAAATAGATGCCCAGGACATAGACCAAATCAGGCAGCTACATGTTTTAACAAGCTCCTCAGGTGATCAAGGTTTGAGAGCCCACTATTAACAGTAATTGTCAGAAAATCATAATGATAAAATTAACTATCATATTCTCAAGAGGATACAGAAAATACTAAAAAGGTATTTTCTCATTTGTTTTTTTCAAAGAATAATGCAGTAGTACTTTTAAAAAAGAAAATATAAGAATACTTACTTTTATGAGCTTCAGCATTTGCAACATAGATGAAACCATCTACAACTTCACACACTTTCTGGATTTGGGGAATGACACTGTAGCGGCTTCCCTGCTGGTCATCCCCTTCACTCTGTAGGCTGAACATCTTGTTAACTGCACTTGTATGCTCCTCTCTTGCTCTGTCCCTTTCCTTTCTATGAGAAAGTGTATATGTGGATCATAAAAAAGACACTAATCCGGTTGCATCCCCTTAAATTTTTCCATTCCTGATATTTAAGGTAGACCACCAAGTAGGCAGCCTTACCTGGTAGTTGAATATAATATGAGGATGTTGAATTTATGTTGGTTGTTCAACTGAAAACTGACTCCGGATCCAATACCTATAGGAAAAAATAAGTCATTAAAGAAGACCATAAATGATTAGACTGACAAAAAAATAACACAATAAAATCAAGAAGGGAAAAACAATAACAACAACTTTGGCAGATGAGCACAGTGGCACATGCTTACGATCCCAGAAACTGGAAGTCTGAGACACGAGGATGACAGATTTGAAGCCAGTGTATGGTAACTTAACAAGATCCCATTTCAAAATTAAAAATTAAAAAATTAAAAATGACTCAGAGTATAGCTCAGAGGTAGAATTCTCCTGGTTCAACTCCCTGTACAAAGCAAAAAACAAAAAAACAAAAAAACAATATGTATGTTGAAGGAAAAAATGATGTATGCCACTTTCAGCTGGGCACACTGGTGCATGTCTGTAATCCTATTTTTATTTGGGAGGATAAGAAAGGAGGATAGCAAGATTGATGCCAGCTTTGGTAATTTATCAAGACACTGTTTCAAACACCCCTGGGTGTTTGAACACCCCAGTACCACACACACCAACATGCACACATTTGGTTTCTGTAACTTTCATTCATATGACAATAAAATTATTGGTAGAACAAAGAACTGCTAGGGTCATCACAGTCTTTTTACGGCATCACCAACATCAGCAATTTTATTGTTTTACAGTAGCAGTTCCATCATAGCAGTTCCTACTGTTTATCCCCCCAATTTTTTTTTTGCAGTATTGGGGATGAAACACAGGGGCATTCTACCTCTGAACTACACCCCTAGGCCTATTTTTTTACTCTTTATTTTGAAACAGGGTCTCACTGAGTTGCAAAGGGCCTAAGTAGTAGCTGAGGCTGTCTTTGAACTGCAATCCTCTTGTCTCAGCCTTCCAAATGCTGGGATTACAATTATGTTTCCCAGCAGTTTTACAATCCTTGAACACATTTAGTGAAGTCTTCTTTTCACTCTATGGAAGTGGTTTTTAAATGCAAGGGGAGAGCCGGGCATGGTGGCACATGCTTGTAATCCCAGTAATTGGGAGGCTGAGATAGGAGGATCGTGCAAGTTCGAAACCAGCCTCAGCTACTTACTTAGTGAGGCTCTCAGCAACTTAGTGATGCCCTGTTTCCAAATAAAATATAAAATAGGTCTGGGAGTGTAGCCCAGAGGTAGCTACACTATCAGTACAAAAATAAATAAATAAATAAATAAATAAATAAATAAATAATAAATGCACGGGAAGTCATTAGAGGTACCTTAGAAAACTGAGCAAACACTGAAAACCTTGGAAGTTAAGACAGGCTTGGATTAGAATCCTCAATTTGTCACATATAGCTACATATGTGTGAGCCTCCATTTTGACATGAAAATGTGGAAATAACACATACTTCTTAGGGTTACTTTGAGGATAACTGAGGTCCCATATGTAAAACTCTTGGTAGAGTGACAGGTAAGTAACAGGTGCTAACTATCTGCTTCTTACTACTTTATATCTTACTATTGGTTCCATATCTGTTATCTGTCCTTCTTAAGCTCTTTCCTCTTCTGCCTATGTTAACATATTTGGTGGCTGATTCTCCTCTTGCTTCCTGGAAAGATCCTTCTTGGATTCTATGCATCAACCTCTTCTTCTTGCTATATAAATGACAATCTTTCCAGTCATGTTCTAACTCTTGAGTCTAAAATTTCCTCATTTCTCATCTGGACTTTTGCAATCGCTTCTAACCAGTCTCCTATATATTCTTGCCTCCAATTACCCTTTCTTCTGACAGGAGCCAGAGAGGTTGCTTAATAATACACAATTAATTCTGTCTCTTCTCTATAAACCCATTGCTCTTCAAACAGAAACCTTAATGTAGTCTGGCCCCTCCTTAGCTCACGAAAGACAACTCATCTTTCATACCTTGAGTCCCTTCATTATTACCAATATACCTGTTTAAATAAGTTGTGCTGTGCCCTATCATGTTATCATTCTAGGCCACACACATACAGTGTCAGGACTCTTGGATGTCAGGCACTCCATATATATTTTGTTCCTGGCACCATCAATACAACTAAAAATGAAGATGACAAGATTCCTGCCTTCATGGAGCTTCTATTCAAGTGAATTGCTTATAGAGTACATCTCCTCTTGGATCTTCCACAGGAGTTATCGTGTCCTGTGTGGATTCCACCCCTACTATCCACCTAATTTTCTTATTCCTCTGATGATTCTTTACCCTGCAGATGGCTTTATCATTCAACATGAAACCCAAGTGACATACTTTGCCTTCTTATTTCTACTAAAACACATTCATTCTGTCATTTCTATATCCTTAGCATTCATTCTCTTCTTTCCATTATAATGAATACTGACTTAGTTCAGATCCTCTGAATATTTTTATAATTCTATGGTAGGTTCTTAATGGGTCTCCTCATCTTTAGCCCTTTCTAATCCAGTCTTCATTCAGGAGCAAAAAAAAATCATCTTTTTAAAATGAAATCTTGGTCACTTTGATACTCTATTTGAAATTCTTCAATAACCCCAAATGCTTCTGCAAGGACATATTAGTGTCTTTTCACCTAGCTCCACCTCTTTTTAGATACAGTTCTCCTTTGAAATTATCCTGCATATCCTGAGGTTTGGGCTTTTAGAAATGGAGTCCCTCTCTACCAACAGTACTTTTACAGCACCCATAATCCAAATGACTCATGTGAAACATCCTATTCAATGTCGAGCTTCTACCCAGAAACTTACTACATCATATTCTAATCATCTGCATATTTGCTTATGTCCTCAGTTATATCAGTCTCTATCTGGATGGGAGGCAGAGGTTTTTGACATTGTTCTAAATCTCTTCATCTCTAGTATCTTAATATGTGCTGTCAGTAAATGAATCAGTAAAGCATAAGCTAAATTATGGTGTTTGTTTATTACATATCCTGTCTTGCCAAATAACTATATACTTTGTTTTCATAGAGAATAAGGTAATGATTTAGCTCTTTGTATATAAAATCCCAGTATATATCAAAATACTTTGCAAATATGCTGAATGCTTTTAGCTGATAACTTTCTCTTAAGATATGGTAAATGCAATATCTACTGTTTGAATATAAAATCCTGACAACATATAATTTGCTTTCATAAGATCTTAAATTCGGGATTGCACAAATTTGAGAAAAAAAAGAAAACTTACTTTTTAAAATAATCAAATTAGTTGTTTTGGTCCAGTGAGACTTAAGAGGAGGGCAACCCATCAAATTATTATATTTCATTACTACAAAGAACTGATTAAAAACAAATTTCTTTCTCTTTAACACTAGTGTCATGCTCAGAGTGTTGAATTACTATATACTGTGACATGAAAATTACCATCAATCTGCCTGTGAGGCAAACCAGCAGTTGGGCAAAGTTCTTCAGAAGACATCAATTTCAACACCAAAGATGTATTCAGCTCTTCCAAACCTGGTCCAAACATAGCAAATCGTGGCTCAT
Source organism: Muscardinus avellanarius (assembly GCF_963383645.1). Taxonomy (NCBI): domain Eukaryota; kingdom Metazoa; phylum Chordata; class Mammalia; order Rodentia; family Gliridae; genus Muscardinus; species Muscardinus avellanarius. The sequence continues at coordinate 37,139,306 of NC_137786.1, read as the reverse complement.
TCTGAATGATTAAAGAGTGTAAAAAAGAGGTGACAGCTCCATACATAGGACGGCTGGATTTCAAGGCTCTTCTTGTAGATGGACAGCACGTTTTATAACTGCACAAAATTATAACAATTAGAAATGAACACAGAATACATTTAGCCAGTTGTTAACTCAAGAAGATATATCTTATTAACTGCTGAAACACGGGAACAGAGCTTCTATAGCCCCAATCATCCAGGAGGACACTGGAGGATAGACAGAATTATAATACTCATGTAGAAGGCCATGAGAAAGAAAATCACAGGGTGCTATGGGAGTAGGGCAGCCCAGATGCTGAAGAATGCTTCCCCATAAAGTGTTTGTTTATTTTGATCTTTCATTTATATTCACTCATGGTACATTTAGTCTAACACTTATTTGTGTGTTCAAATTCACTACACAGAGTTATCAGCTTTCAACCTGAGATTTTATTCCCCTCTCAAAGGAATATTTGGCAATGTCTGAACATTTCTGTTTTCACAACTGGGGAGGAGTGGGCTGTGCTGTAGCATCTAGTAGAGGCCAGGGACACTGTTAAACATCTTACAATGCAAAGGACCCCCCCCCCAATAACTGGTCCAAAATAACAATGGTGCTAAGATTGAGAAAACTTACAATAGTAATAAGCTACACTGATAGTTAGCAAAATGTACCAAGAAGTTTTAAAACCTTTAAGACCACAAATATAATCAAATGCTCCTATTAACAGCAAATATAATAATTCAGCGAGTGCTAAATATAGAGGGAGCCTCAAATGTTCCTTTCAGAAAATTCAGCAAACTAAGCCATGTGAAAGAAACCAGTTTCTTTCAATACATATAAACTTTTATACTAACAATTTTACATTTTATCAAAAGTTAAAACAGTTACTCAAATAAAAATAAAACATAAAGCCCTTTGAATCTGAAGTGTTCCCCAAAGGCCCATGTGTTAAGGCTTAGTCACCAGTCTGTGGTGCTACTGGAAGGTGATGTAACCTTCAGGAAGTGGGGCCTAGGAGAAGGAAGCTAGGCCCTGGGGGTGGGAGGGGCATAATCTAGAAACTCTGAGATGCACTCCTCTTCCTGGCTCTCCTTCCTTCCCAGTCATAACCAGGTAACTATCTTAGGTATTTTTTCACAGCAACAGAAAGTTGACTAACTTTGTAACATTCCCTTTAAATAAATCAAGCTCCTTAAACAATCACTAACAAAAGTGTTTTCATTAAGAACCTTTGTAATTCACAAAGAAAAGAAGCAAAACCCTAGCTTTGAAGCCAGGCAGATGTGGCCAGCCTTACTACTTTCAACTAGTTTTATCAGCCACTCCAGTTTCTTCTTCTGCATTGTTGGGCAATAACATTATCCCAGGGCTGTAAGAATTAGAAATCACAAATGGAAGTTACTAGGGTTATTACTATTCTCTGGGGAAAATACTATTCTATATCGTCAGATAAACCTGATGCTACAGTTAGCTATGGGCTATCAAAGAAGTATTGTGCAGCAAGTGCGGAATCAAGTGGCACTTGTTGAGATTATATATAACAAATTATGTAGTTTTTTTTTTTTTTTGGTGGTACTGGGGGGTAGAACCCAAAGGCTTTATACCTCTGAGCAATACTCCCAGACCGATTTTATATTTTATTTGAAAACAGGGTCTCATTAAGTTGCTGAGAGCCTCACACAGTAGCTGAGGCTGGCTTTGAACTTGTGTGATCCTCTGGTCTCAGCCTCCCAAGCGCAGGGATTACAAGCTCGCGCCACCACACCTGGCTCAAATTATGTACATTTTCATCAAGTGGCCTCACAAGACCTGACAGAGTGGTATCTGGATTGGAATAAGGATAGACTCTGAATACATTTATGCAAAATTTCGGAAGGAAATCCTACATATGAGGGCTGGTGAATATAACTCAGTGGTTGAGTGCTTACCTGGCATCAACAAGGCCCTGGATTCCATCTCCAACACCACAAATTTAAAAAAAGAAAGAAAAGGAAAGAAAAGAAAAGAAAAAAAAAGCCCTCTACATATCTACTGAATCCAGTATGCCAAAAAATCCTTACCTAAAACATAAATATTCTTTAAATCTCTTTTGCAATGCCTTACATTCCGAGTTCCAGTCTTAACAGTCCCTCCTATACATATAATCTCTGTTCTGTGGCCTCTGGCAAATCATATAAGCTCTGTGACCCTCAGTTCTATTTCTTCATGCTATATGAGGACTGAAGAGTAAATAGAGATAAAGCATTGCCCAGAGAATTAAATACACTGCATTTGCTCAATAACATTCCCTCACATGCAGAGCACTAAAAAATGTGACTGCTTTTGGGTAAGAAAATTTTATCTCCCAGAGTCTTGAGAATAGTTTTCTTCCCTTCCAAAGAACTGCTTACTGACCTCTGGACATTCCTTTTCTGAATACGGAAACTTACTTATCACTTAACAAAATGAAAGTGTTGTAAAGATAATAAGAATTTTAAGAAGTGTTTGTTATAGTTTAGAAGTAAAGGATTTCCCAAAGACTCTATGCTAAAGGCTTGCTTACCAGCCTGTGGCACCATTGGGAGATGCCAACAAGTGGAAGGAAGTTAGGTTTCTGTCACCATCATCATCATCATCATCATCATCATTATTATTATTATTATTATTACTACTACTACTACTACTGTAACAGGAATCTGCCTAACACACATCTGTACTACATACTGGTTAGGTACCAGAGGGAAATTTAAAAATGTTAAAGCTGAACCTGTTTATAGAAGAAGTAAATTAACTCAACCCCCAACTTTTGAAATAGGACACTTAGATCCAAATTTCATTCACTAAATTAGAGGCAGGTGCTGGATTAATGTGGAGTATTGGAAGTAACATTTAGCATATCCTTTTTAATTCTTAAAGCTAGATACTTACACTGTCATGTAATCAAACAAGGAACCTTCAGTGACCTCAGATATAGGTTTTTTTAAGATTTCAAAGTCCGGAAGGGACTTCCAATCAACAGAAGACCAAGATGGAAGATCCCGCAACAGAAAATATCTCCACAGAATTGGGTCTCGTACAGTTTCATTCCAATAATGACTTGTACTTCCCAACTGACATAGATCATGGGGCGAAAGGAATGACAAAATATATAGCTGTACATCAATCTGAAACAGAAGAAAGCACCAGATCAGAAAAAGGAATGAAGCTATAGACACTGGCACACCCCTGTAATCCCAGGACTCCAGAGGCTGAGGTAGGAGGATCTTGCAGGTTCAAGGCCGGCCTCTGCAACTTGGGGAGGCCTTCTGCCACCTAATGAGAGACTGTTTCAAAATAAAAAATGTTTTCTCAAGATAACCCTGCAAGTCGGGAATGCTCTTATATCCCTAGTTGGAAGATCAGGACACAGGAGTCCCAGGTGCCTGGGGTGGGGGACAGCAGGCCTGCGGTGGGGGTAGGGAGGTTCCGCGACCTTGGACCTGGGCTGAAGGAAGAGTCCCTTGACCTTGGATGTTGGGAGGGGGGGGTCCCAAGACCTTGGCCCTGGGCTGGGGGAGGGGGTCCCAAGACTTTGGACCTGGGCTGGGGTAGGAGGTCCCTTGACCTTGGCCCTGGGCTGGGGGAGGGACCCTGCTGGCCCAGGGCTAGGGGAGGGGTCCACGCTGGCCCTGGGCTGGGAGAGCGGCCCCGCGATGGACCCGGGCTGGGGGAGGGGCCCCGCGATGGACCCGGGCTGGGGGAGGGGCCCCGCGATGGACCCGGGCTGGCGCAGGCCCGCGCTCACCGGCAGCCGCGTCAGCGCGCAGGCCTCCTCGCCCGCCTCCTCGCGGGGTGGGGGCCGCGCCGCCCTCTCCTTGCCCACCGACTGCCAGAAGCTCCTCCAGCCGCTGCGAAGCGCGGCCTCCAGGCGGCTCCAGTCGCTGGGCGGCGGCGAGGGGCTCCCAGCCATGGCCGCGGCGCGGAGCGGGTTAGCCAGCGCGGACTCTGCCCGCCCGGTTGCTAAGTGACCAGCCGCTTCTTCCTCGCTCCGGGCGGGGCAGGGGGAGGGCGGATTTTATTGGTTTTGTTCCGAGTTTTCATTTTTTAATCACCAGTATACCGTCTTTTCCTTTGCAGATTAGCAACAAACGAAAAAAAAATTGACACTAGATTGGGTTTGGTCCTTTTAATAGCCACCCTACTTTCAACCTCTGGATATGACCTAAAATCCATGTACTAAGTAAAACTTTGGAAGTTTATCACTAAAACCAGCTGATCTCTCTTCCACCAACCCGAATGCTAAGAATACAATAATATCTGAAACCTATAGAAAAGAGCTCCCCATTTTGCTGTGTCCACCTACAATTAGACAAACATATTATGTGGCCATAAAAGTTTATGTAACTCTTCCACAAGAAAACACACATTTATTGTTAAATCTCACTAGGGAACTTTTCCTCTCTCGGAATTAATGCCTGTTTTATTCACTTCAATTTTACTTTAAAAGGGCTTTAAGAAAATATATCAGAGACAGACCACAATGCAAGGTAATCTAAGAACTGGGTTTAGTTTCTATAGGTAGGGAACACACATACTTATTCAGTACTATGTATCGTTCATTTTCAAATAAATTACCTCACATAATCTAAACCCAAAAACACTGGTCCAAAACTAAATCAGTTCCTTAAAATCGTATTTCAATTTAATGATACATTAAATGTATAATTTAAGAGCTCTGGGATTATTCAGTAAAAAGCTCTGTTAAAACATGCAAAAAGAAGCCAGGCATGGTGGCTCACACCTGTAATCCCAGCTTTCCGGAGGCTGAGACCCAGAGGATCTTGGTTCAAGGACAGCCTCAGCTACTTAGTGAGGCCCCTCTGCAACTCAGTGAGACCCGGGTTCAAAATAAAGAATAAAAAATAGGGCAGGGGGTGTAGCTTGGAGGTCGAATGCCCCTGGGTTCCTTCCCCAGACCCGTAAAAAGAAAAAAAAAAAAAACAAACACATGCAAACATAAAAATAAAAATAATCTAGTGGTTTTAAAAATTCCATTCTTAGCTGGTGTGATAGGGCACGCCAAATGTAATCCCAGCATTTGAGAGCCTGCGATAGGAGGAGGATCTGATAGGAGGATAGGAGGAGAATCTGGGTTCGCAGAAAGCCTCAGCTACTTCGTGAGACCCTTTGCAACTCAATGAGACCCTGTTTCAAAATAAAGAATAAAAAATAGGGCTGCGGATGTAGCTCAGAGGTAGAATGCCCCTGGGTTCCATCCCCAGTACTGAAAATAAAAATTTCCATTCTTGAAAATGGACCTAATAATAGAATTAGATAGATCCCACATTATCTTGTTTACATTCATTTCCAGCCAATAACTGATTACTGCATTCAGAAAATACAGTGGTCCATTCTCTTTGCAAAGATATTCAAAGGCAGATTTATTTATTTTGGCACTGGGGTTTGAGGCATTCTACCTCCCAGTACACCAGTACTTTTATTCTGAAACAGAGCCTTGCTAACTTGCTGAAGCTGGCCTCAAATCCATGGTCCTCCTGCTTCAACCTCCCAATACTGGGATTACAGGCATGAGCTACCATGCTTTGCTGGAAATTCCAAATTTCACAATGGCCCTCTGTACACAATTGTTTTATTATCTCAAATGTCAAAATATTCAAATCATCTGTTAAAAAATTAATCTGTGCTAGGCACAGTCCTATATGCCTGTAATCCCAGTTCTTGGAAGGCTGAGGCAAGGAGGGTCACAAGCTCAAGGCCAGGTGCAGCAACTTGAGACCCTCAGCAACTTAGCAAGACTCTATTTCAAAATAAAAATTAAAAAAGGACTGGGGGTGTAGCTCAGAGGTAGGACACCTGGGTTCAATCCCCATTACTAAAAAAGAAAAAAAATGAATCCCAGAAAATATTTTATTTTTTTGCGACCTAATGGGTTGATTATGCATGGCCCAAAGAGCAGAATGAGGAGTAAGGAGTTGGAAAGGGCAGAGGCCCTGCTATCCAGGACCCATACCCCAGACTCCATTTGATTTGGTCAGTCTTGCTCTGGCGCTCTCTCCACCTAACACCCCACTCCCAAATCTTGATTTTGAAGGAAATCCCAGCCTTATTATTTCACCCCTAAATATCTCAGTATCTGTCCCTAAAAGTTAAAGTAACCTTTACAAAACCATACTACTGTACCATCATCCGTTATTTACCCACGTTAGTGTTAGTGTTTTAATCTCCCCACCCGCCTTCACATTTGGTTTGTTTGAAGCATGACCTAATAAGCTGTACCCACTGCACGTATTCATAAAACACTTTTATTCTATAGGTTCCCCTTCTTTATTTTTCCTTGCAAATGAAAGAAACAAGATTGATCTTTGTAAGTTACATTTTTTACTTTCTCAATGGCATCTTAATGATCTTTAACATGTTCACTCATCCCAGGCTTGGCCAAATTCAGGTTTATTTTGTAAAATATTTCATAATACTGTGTAGTAACATTGGGAGTGACAAGTCGTCCTTGATTTCTAATGTTGAGTGATCAATGACTTCAATGGCCATATAAACCTTCTGTGGGCTTTTTACTCCAATGAGTTAGCAGTTATCAATGAATAATTTTATTCACATTGTAAAATGCTAATATCCTAATGCTGTTATTCCTTTTAGTATAACAACTAAAGAACTTTCCCTCATCAAGCATTTGATTGTCCTGCCTAAATCAGTCATTCCAGGGAGTCTTGCTTCATTTTGATATTGCATATTTGGACATTGTCTCTAATTACTGAGTAGTTTTCTATTTCTCTGTAGTTCTTTTTGTCCTTCACTGTATTCACATAGGGATGTGCAAACTACTATGCTTTAAAGATAACCAGAATATTACCTTGTATTTAAGCCACCAACTTGATATATAATTCAGCACATTTGTTTCCTTACTTTGGATTTTGCTTTTCCCTTTTTAACTATGACTTAATCTTATTTTGTAGTAACATACATACATGGCTCCACAGTCAAATGTATAAATATTCAAAGTATATTCAGAAAAGCTCAGCTCCCATCCTGGTCCTTCTCATCTGGTTCTTCTTTTCCCACCCTTCACCATAGGTAACCATTTTTTAAAGTTTTAATTATACTTTCATTGTTTACTTTAAAAACAAACACAAGCAAATAAGGTGACACACACATAGTTTATATCCCCTTTCATAAATAGTAATATACCATATACCTTCTCTTTTTAATAAGGCCACTCTACAGCAATCATGTACATGTCCTGGGGTTTAGAATAACCTACTTTTAATTGGGATATACATATAATTTCACTTAGATGACCTGTATTTCATTAAATGTCTCAGACTTGTGAGAAGAAGAAAAAAAAAAAAAAAACAAAAACAAAAGGTACCAGGTGGATTGGCAAAAAGCAGAAGTTTTAAATAGGGTGTGTATGATACTTGGATGAGTAATATATCTAAATATAGTAAGATATTTGGAGATTGGGGCTGAAAATGTTTTGCCAATTGTAGGTTTTCTTAAAAAACTGAGATGCCTCTCTAACCCATGATTTCTTCTCTGAAACTTGTTGGCTTACTTGAACTATGAAAACGGAAGTACTTACTGGCCACAAGAGTTTGACACTCAGTTGTTCTGACTGATGAGCAGCCTAGTCTCAGCATGCTGTACAATGTATGGCTATATAGAGAACTATTTAGACATTAAAAAATACTTTTGTGCTCTTCTCATGGCTAGGCAACACTGAACTAAAGCACTTAGGGCACTAACTCAGTCTTTAAAATCCTGTGAGGTGAGGTAGGTACTATTATTATGCTTGTGTTAAAAATAGGATATTAAGGCACAGAAAGATTAAGTAACTTACAAAGAGTTACAGAGGAAACGGCAGGGTTTTGAGATTGAGATTTGAACTCAGGCCTTCTGGCTCCAGAACCCACAATCCTAATCATTATGCTACTCAGAACAAATAACAATCAGAAGTTAGAATACTAAACTGAAATAACAGTTTTTTTTCATTCTCATGCAACAGTGAAATATAAAAGAACACAAGCAAGAAAACACAGGAAACAAGTAGGGGGATAAGATTTTATTTTTAAAAAATTTATGTTCCAAAACATTTCACTTGGAAATTTTCACTAGAAGTAGGAAATAACAAAACAAAGAACAGTAGCAAATACCAGCATAAATACGTAATGCATACTTTAATTGTGACTATATTAACTGTAATACTTCCAGTATATGATATCTTATACCATGTTTAAAAAGACACCAGGCAGTGATATTAGAGAACTACAGAATCCTGGATTCTGTGGCAGCTAGGGTACCCTTACTGAAGCCAGAAAAGGGACCCTGGAAGGTAGGGAGAAAAGAGACAATCTAACACTAGCATGTTAACCAGCTGTCGGTTTTTAAAATGCCACTGAAATGAATCTGGGAATGCTTTTAGAGACAGCTCACACCTTAAATAACATCAGAGAATGCACAGCAGGACTGAAAAGCTGGGAATGTTTTAACTGTATGCTGTTTCAGCCATGACTCTTACCTCACGCTACTACATAGAAAGGAATAAGGAAAAGTCAAGATTTTCAGCTTAATCAGCATCAACTAATTCACAGTAGCCAGAAACCCTATAAATGCAGCAAAAGAGATAGGTCCCTAAGTTAAAGCCTAGTTGACATAAAAAAAAAAATTCATACTGAGGAAAGACTCATAAAAATTTATGGATTGTAAGAAATCTCTAATTGAGTTTAAATTTTAATAACCATCAAAGAATTCAAACTGAAGAGAAATCCCGCACGTAAAAAATACAACAAGCCTTTAGGTAACATTCATAAGCAAAGCCCATACTGAAGAAAAACTCTTTAAAGGTAATAAAAATGAATACATCTTAAATAGTGACTCATTCCTTAATTCAGTATCAGAATTTGTATTAGAAAAAAAACTATATAAATGTACTGAATACACACGGCAATTAACCCGTGGGGTGTTCTCTGAAGATACAAATGCTAAAGCAGTAGAAAGGTGCTTTAGAGGTGCCTTCCAACCACTTGAAATAAAATAGCACCCATCTCCAATCACATTAGCCCCTTACCCTGCTTTATTCTTCCTACTACTCACCATTTGACACATTTATCCTGAAAATGCTTTGTCTAACTTCCTCCACTAGAACACGAGCTCTGAACGAGGAGTATTTACACAGCTATATCCTTAGTACCTTGGACAAATGTGGCATGTAGTAGGCACACAGTAGTTGAGTGAATGATTACTTTCTTTATGTGCAATATCTGGTATCTTGAGGTTATTTCATTCTAAATGAAACAATTTACTTAGTGGGATTTAACACAAAAATGTGCTGTTTTTAACGCACCAGAGTAAAAAACACTCTGTTATAGTTTACGAATCTTCTTTAAATGTTTAGGGGATAGAAAGTTGTACAAATAAGCACCCAGTAACACCCTCATAATTATAACAACCAGTGAGTTCACAAGGGTCATAAAAGCAAAATGAAAATTCCAGCTTCTGAAAATAAACTCTTGTCTTTTCAGGTTTAGAATCTATATAACACTATACTTCTCTGGGGACTGTATAACTATCCCTTTTGCCTTGTCAACCACTGGTATAGAGGGCATGGCAGTTCAGAATCCAACAGCAACCCTTTTGTGCAGAATTTGGCACTTAGAATCATGCCTCATTAATAAAAAAAAAAAAAAACACTAAAGACATGCCATGAATTAAGCACTGTATAATGGTAAGTTTAAAAAATGATGGAATTCACCAAGTAGTAAGGAAAATAATTGCAAAGCAATGTGGTGTGATAATATGAAGGGAAGATCAAGGAAACATAAAAAAGAGCATCTGATCTTAACTAGAAAAAAATGAAGAAAGCCCTAGGACACAGTATCACTGAAGGTGCATCCTAAAAGATAAGCAGGAGCTTACTGGGCTACAAAGAAGAGAGTGAAAGGTGCAGAAGTAATGATGCTTACAAAGGTATCATGATTAGAAACCATGGGCATTTAGGGAAGAAACTGGAAGTACTTGTGATTGATAGATCGTGATCTTTAAAAGGACAAAGGATGGTCTGTACTTTAAAAACCATGTTAAAAGTGGTTTAAATCGTTACACTTCAAAAATACAAAGGTATTTCATAATAAATCCTGCTAAAACGCTAAGGTAAACAAAAATCTTCTGGCCTATGTAAGGATAAGACAGGGGGCTGGGCAGGGATAAAGAGAGTTTCCCTTGTACCACAAAGACGCTACCAGAACTTTCACGTTTATTGACAATAAGCCTGGGTTTTCAATGTTTGCGGAACACTTAGACAAAACATGATTACAGAGGATGCTACAGAGATGATGCTGGAAAGATAGGTATTCTGTGTTGCCCTGCTCTGTGGAAAATCCAAAAATGAGAAAATATGAATTGAGAAAACTGTAAAAAAGCTACAGATTGTAGAATGAAAATAAAGGAGAGAAAATATGATAAAAATAATGAAATAAAAAGGCTGGAAAGATAAGAATTATAAGTCACTAAAATTTACAGTTCCAGAGGGAGAAACTTAGCATGGCTAATATTAAAGATGTAGCTGTGGGAGTAAGGTGCTGGAATGTAATACTCTTTCAGGCAGAAGTCCAGTATATTAATAAGCTATCGGACAGATCATCCCAAATGACAAAGAAGTTGAGGTAGCCAGAAAGACAGTGAGCAAGATAACATGATAGGTTTTTTGGCCATTATCATTTTATCCCTACTATTAAAGGCAAAAAAATAATAAAATTTCAATACAGTATGAAAAGATGTGCCTTACAAGCATATGAAATAATGATGGACTAACCTAACCTGGTTTTTATCTTCATTACTTGGGAAATTATGCATCTTATTCTAAACAAAACAGGAAAGTCATTTTAAACTTTTTTAAAATATCTAAGAGACAGAAATTTTAAATATAACTAGCAATACATGGCAAAAGAATTAAGCTCAATAAATTCACTGGGCATGGTGGCATACACCTGTAATCCTAGTACCTGGGAGGCTGAGACAGGAGGATCAAGGTTCCAGGTCTGCCTCAGCAACTTGGTGAGACCCTGTTTCATAATAAAAAGCAAAAAAGGCAAAATAGTGCTGGGGTATAGTTCAGAGGTAGAATGCCCCTGAATTCAATTCCCAGTACCACAAAAAAAAAAAAAAAAAAAGAGAAGCCCACATACAATGATTCCTTTGTGGAGTCTCTTGTTATTTACCTAGTGAAAATGGAATTCAAATATTAGTTGTAATCATTCAATTTGCCTACATTAATATCCATAGTATCTATTCAAAGAAATGAGATGAATTGATTTTAATCTGAAGCATAGCAAACCTCAAGATAGATTACATTCTATGTTACAAATATGTTATCACAATAAAAAAAAAAAAACAATTAGCCAGGCACAGTGGTGCACACCTGTAATCCCAGTACTTGGGAAGCTGAACAAGAGGATCACAAGTGTGAGACCAGACTTGGCAATTTAGTGAGACCCTGCCTCAAAATAAAAAAGTTTAAAAATGGATAGATGTGCTTAGTACTGAAGCGCCCTTGGGTTCCATCTCCAGTACCACAAAAACCAAACAACTCTAAAATATTAGAAAAAAATCTTTGAAATACTAAATTGGGTTCCTCCTTACTAATGATAAGAGTACCTGTAGTTCAAACTGAGTTAGACTAACATATACTATCTCAGAAAGTTAGGAATCACTTTTACACAGGTTGAAGAATACACAGTGAGAGATGATAGCATCGGAGAAGGGTAACCATACCGGGTATCTTTATGTAGTGTAATGTCAAATTCAGTGTCAATATGTCTTCTTTCTGAATTTTCTTTCCCATTTCATGGGTCTTTTTGTCTTTCTGATTGAAAAGGACTATCAGATGACCTACTAGTTACAGGAGTGCTGAAAGAAGTTTAAAATTTGTTTTGCATTTGTTGTGTTCCACTCTTGTTCTTTCAGGGGTCCTTCACACACAGATACATACTTCTTCAAAATTTTTTCTCCTACTTCTCGGAAATCCAAGGATTCTTTGTGCATATTGCAGCTTGCTCCAGAAACACCAGTATCCACTTCATGATTTTCAGCCTGCTGATCTGTACAATGCTTCAATCCCCAGTAACACATTTCTCCACTGTACATCATAGCCAGCATATGAATATCACTAAATATTCCTGGGAAGGTTATTTAGGTTGAGTGAGAGATCAGAATTAAAGTTTACAAAGAAACCCTACTTACTAAAACTCAAATTCCTCTCAGTAAGCATCTTTCATCTCCTTTAATAACATTTAGAAAAGCCAAATATCACTAATAAGATCTTCATTTAAATAACACTTTTATTTCTGTCTTAGCTTATAAAAGAGGCTTATCACAAAAACTATACTATCAAAGTATTAGGTATTATAAAATACTATTTTCTACTAGATAGCATTTCATTGAATGTAAACTTTTTTGTGTGATCCTACATCTTTTCTAGTTAGTCTTGAGGAAAAAAAAAAAACAGTAGAAGAGAGTAAGGAAAAATAAGCTAAAATGAAGGAAAGGCTGAACTTTCAAGCAAGCTAAAACCTTGAGGGTAAGAGGTGAAGTACATCCCACAAAATGCAGCCACCTGGGAGGGATGAGAAGAAACACTAGCAAAAGGGAGATCTGAGATCTAATTTATGCCCCATAATTTCATGTAAGCCTCATTTTCTTACATCAGCAAGAAATAATGGCTCACCAATTTATACAGATATCCTTTGGGGAGGTGTTATTAGAAAGAAAAGTGAATGCCTAGCCAGATGTGGTAGTGCACACCTGTAATCCCAGTATTTGGGAGGCTGAGACAGGAGGATTGTAGGTTTGAGGTCAGCCTGAGCAACTTAATGAGACCTTGTTTTAAGATAAAAATAAAATGTGGTTGGGGTTGGAGGTTGGAGGTAGGATGCCCCTGGGTTCAATCCTGAATACCCCCTCCCCAATCTTAATTTGGAATAGTATCATGTTAAGAACTGCACTTCCCAGGTTCTGTGAAATAAAGGTGGAAGGATTGTAAGAAACTTCAGAGAAGACTGCTCTAAAGGAGCTGACCTGGCTAAAAGACACTCCTTTCTGCCATTACAGTAGCTACAAACACAGATGAGAAAGAAGAGGCGCTAGGAGCCCAGTGGGATATCCAAAGTGAAAGGACTAGCCAAAACAGGAATGCAAGTTGCCTAACTTTGGAAGTATCACTTATTTTGTACTCTACATAAAGGCCCTCCCTCTGAAGTTGAAGGACTCTGGGTCTTAAGATTTAATAGAGAAAAAGATATAAACATGATGTCATAAAACCACTGTACTATCTCTGGACCTTTTTTATATAAAAGAGCACTAAATGTCTACCTTATTTAAGTTACTTCTAGTTTGACCTAAGTAGCCAAATCTAGTTCTGGTCAGGGCCATAAAGGGATGCAAAGTAAGTAAAATTAACATGAGATATAACTTTCACAACATTATTAAAAAGAAGAGATTAGAAGCACTTTTCTCTATTACAGGAAAAGATTTTAATCTCTGAATTTCTTTAAAACTCATTTACTGTTTTATCCATAATTTAGCTTGAAACTTATTTAAATCAGTAAAATCTAACAAACTTCCTAAAAGCCTTAAAAACCTTTAAAGTACATAGAAAACTTTAAAAAGAGGTAACATTACCTGCACTCAGTAATTTAGCTGTGTCTAGGTCTTGGAAAGAAACTCCTTCATTTAATTGGACAGGACACCGATAATTTAGCATCTGTAGCAAGTAATTGATCCCATCAACAAGGTACTAGATAAAAATCAAAGTCAAAGAATTGAAAGTATTATATGCAGCGATATATGAACTTCAAGTATTTTTCTCATTTTTTACTCAGAGAAAATGGGCTAATACACAGATATATTTTATGGTTAGTACATTTCAATGATAGAAGACCCTAACACTCCAAGATTTTTATAATATAAATACACAGTCAAATAGTAAGAGCTGGAGAAAAAGAAATGTTTACCAAAAACACATGCTTCAGTAATATACCTGTTCCCTTTCCCCAAAAAAACATTACCAGATAAAGGAAAGAATAAAGATATGTATATGCTTATTATAAATTAGAAGCATAACAATCACACTCTTATATCTGAAAGTGTGCCTTCCCACCATGCTCACCTAAACTATTTATACATTTAACCTGAGTTAGAATCCTTAACGATACAATACTAAGACCTATGTCTTTGTGTGTGTGTGTGTGTGTGTGTGTGTGTGTGTGTGTGTGTTACTGGAGGTGGAACCCAAGGGCTTTCTACCTGCAGGCTATACTCCCAGACCTGTTTTATATTTTATTTGAAAACAGGGTCTCACTAAGTTTCTGAGAGGATTTAATGATTTGGTCAGAAGTCAAGATGAATCAAGAGAGCCACAATTTTTAGGAGCAGGGCCATATGGTTCTGTAGGAGTGATTCAATAACAGAGAATCAATCCAAGAATTATCTTCAGTTAAAAAAAATGCTCAGAAATTGATATAATCTTTTTTATATTTAAAAAACAAAAACCCAGCTGGGCATGGTGGTGCACTCTTGTAATCCCCACGCTTGGGAGGCAGAGACAGGAGGATCGTGCAGGTTCGAAGCCAGCTGTGCTGGCTTAAGAGACCCTGTTTCCAAATAAAATATAAAATAGATCTGGGAGTATAGCCCGGAAGTAGAAGGGTTTCCAAGAACCCCACTACCATCAAACAAAACAAACAAAAACAAAAAAAAACCCAGAACTTAAAAACAAAAAAACATGTAGAGCTCCCCAAATGACAAAGTGCTTTCCAATGTTATCTTATTTAGTATTCACAGCAATTCAAATCTGTTTAGGATTACACAGCTCAAAAAAGATCTAGAATTTAAGCCCAGACTCTTTGATTCTATGATTCTTAATATTATAACAAAGATGGCTCCTTGAAAGCTATAAATGCCAACACTCAAAAATGTGTAAGTAATATCTTTTTACCTTTTTAAGCAAACTAGATTTTCTCAAGAGCCACTCTCTTCTTTTGGTCAGAGAATGACAATACATATATAGTAGGGCTCCTCGTCTCCAAGACAAACATTCCAGTAGCTCATCGCCAAGCAAATCACAGTGCTGAAACAGGAAAGAAACACAGCCAAAAACAAAAAACTTGATGTCTGTAGAAGCAAATTTCAAAAAACCAAGCAATTAAAAACACCTTCATTTCATAAAATGTGCCCACATTTGCCAACTTATATAGGAATTTATCTTTGAATCAAATATTGAAATGTATTCTACATGAATATTTAAACACTAGAGTACAAGTAATCTTACTAATTTTTAAAATATTTTAGTAGCAAATTCCCCTACAATATTTCAAATATACAAAGTCCATAATCTGATGATTAAAATGATAACATTTCAGAAATACATACTTGAAGCAAGATCATATATATTTCTTTAATAGAAATAAAAATTAGGGAAAATAATAAGAATTAGAAGCAGGCATGGTGGTCCATGCCTATAATTCCAGTACTTGTTAGGATGAAACAGGAGAATCACAGGTTTGAGGTCAGCCCCAGTAACCTGGCAAGACTCTGTTTCAGAATATAAAATAAAAAGGGCTGAGGGTATAGCTGGGAGGTAGAATGCCCCTGGGTTCAATTCCTAATATTATTTTAAAAAAAAAAGGTTACTAAAATAAAATAATGAAAGCTACAGGCAAAAATAATTTTAATAAACATTATGTGGCATTTAAATATTGGAATTTTTTTCAATAGTCAGCCTCCCCTACTAAATACACAGGAAAAAAAAAAAGGATATTTAGGTAGATAGTCAACAAGCACTTAAAGAAGAAAAATGTCTTGCTTGAAAGAGTATCCTATCCAGGACTAGATAAAAACCTTGGAATCACCTACAGAGATAACAGTAAGGAGCATGTGAACAGATAGTCACGCAAAGACAGAGACCATCAGAGGATAAAAGAGATATCCATAGATGCTGGCTATGTTTCTAAGATGAAACAGAGGGGAGTTGCTATAGAAAAAGCAAGCACAGCAGGCTTATCAGAGATGAAGGAAAAAGAATGTGCAAAGCCTCTGAAAGATGAATAATCGAGGCTAAGAAGGGTAGCAAATGTTCAGGAGGATCAGGAGTATAGAAAGAACAACAGATTTGGAAACTAGATTACGAGTGGCTTTCAAGAAAACACAGCACCTGCAAAGTAAAGGGAGCAAAAGCAAACAAAAGTTGATAATACCTGCATAGAGAATGACCAGGTACTGCAATTACAATTCTATCATGCAAATATTCTGAAAATAATTAGAAAAACTCAATAATTTAAATTTCATCTGTAGTGATAAGTCTTCACTTCTCCCTCGTTCAATTTTAATTTAAAACAGAAACAAATACATTCAATAAGGAAAAAAATACTCTAAAAAGCAGCATAGCAAAACTAGCAGCATTCCTCCATAATTCATAGGAGTGCAAAACTTACTTTTGGATGCACGCTATTTTCTTTAACTAAAATTTCTGGTTCCGAAAGAAAACTGATCAGTTCTTTTACTTTCAGTGAAGAAGAATCTTCAGGAAAATCTTCATCTACTAGCTTGTTCTCCTCAAAATATGTCATGTCCAAAATAGCCTAAACAAAAAGAAGAAAAAAGCATCTATAAATTATTTCAACTTTGAAAGAATAACTATTAGAGTTTAACTTTGCATATATAAGTCCTTCATTTTTATTTTTTGTAAATTATTATATTTTACATTCAAATCTTCTAACTCAGTAGTTTAATTTAGGAAGCAGGTAAAATGTCTAGCCATAAACATAACTTGAAATAGATGTTATAGAAAATGTATAGATATTTCATTAAAATACTAGGTTAATGATTATTTTTCTTCTCTCTAGAAATAAAATGAAAATGTTTAACATATGTTAATCACATAATTATAAAAATATGAGCAATTACTATATTCTTTGCTATTTAAGTATGTGTAATTCCTGAATATTTTCTAAGCACCTACAGTTACCACCTCTAGCTTTGTATATTGAGTCTTCTAAAAGATTTGTTCTCCCAAAAGTATAGCTAGCATTTGGGGGATATATATCCTGCCACTCAACAGTATAAGCAAACTATCAATATATGCAATTCAAACACTTAAGCCCCAGTAAACCTAAATATTTTTCTTTTTTGTAATCTATTGTACTAAGTGAAGCAGGTAAATTACTTCAAACATTACATAGTGCAGTTAGTGGTATTTAAGTATTAAGTGTTACAGTGTGGAAAGTCTAAGCTAGGGAAGATACGAGCATCCTAGGAAGATGATCTGTTGATTCAGAACCATAAGTAGTGTTCAAGAGGATGTGGGGAATTTTCTCTAGGTCTTTTGCTTTATTCTTAGAAATAAGTTAAAATGTTTAAAACACTCTCTTCTGCAAAGAATGAGATGATATCCACCATATGCAGACAAGAAACTAGTCTGCTGAAAGGTAAGAAAGCCAGGCAAAGTTCCTAAAATATAATAGTTCTTAGAGGTTTGTCAATAGCTATTATAAGCTCATTCAGCCTTGATATTTGGAAGCAGAAATATCTTTATATACCTCCTAAATGAAGCACAGTGCCAGGTATACAAATGTTATAAAAGTGTACTTTGGAAACTTAACTATGTCTCTACTATCAGGAAAAGGAATTTGAAAGCATTTTATTAACTACAAAGTAATCCAAATGTTTTAGTTACTATAACAGAATTATATTTCTTGTCAGCTTTCCTTAGCAAGTATTTGGAAAACACACACACACACACACACACACACACACACACACACACACACACACAGAGGAAAATAGGTGTTGTTCACAAAAAGGCCTAAATTTGAAGGAAAATAAAAAAGGGTGAACAGAAAAATATTAGCATGCATTACACTATCAGGCATTATCCTGTTTTGAATCATAATAACAGCTGAATTTCAAAGAAAAATAATAAGAGTCCTTAAGGTCCTCAACTCCCTCTGAAATTTTTAAGATATTAAGACACTGTATGTGTTAGTGTTCTGATTAATAAAGATTTTGTTATCTGAAAGATTTTGTCCTTGACTTTTCTTATCAACATGTCTAATAAACTTTATGTGTATACTGCTATATACTGGTATAAACTGCTTCAAAGCTTCAAGTCTACATGCTTTATATATACATTTTTTAAACAAAATTAAACACTTTAAATAAAAGGTAAACTGGTTCAGTGGTTGTAGCTCAGTGGTAGAACACTTTCTTTCATGTGCAAGGAAGGCCCTGGGTTCAATCCTCACTGCTGCAAAAACGAAACAAAAAGAGACAATACACAGTAAAGTGCTATATTTTACTAAATATTCATCATGTCTAAATTCTGAAGTCTACTACATAAATAAGCAAACTGCCCTCATTAAATGCCATTGATTTCAGTACCTGTGTGTAAAGTTCTAAAAGATTTGATGGATTTGAACATTCTTTTTCTTCTCCACATAAGAGTTTCAATTTTTCTAGAGCTGCAGAGGCCCGAATTAAAAAGTGATCTGAAAAAATAAAAACATGATCATATAGATTCAGAGTGCCTAAATTTAAAATTTAGTATTTGAAATGATGAAATGAAATGCTATATGGAGGAACAAGGTAGTGAATAACATCTTATTCAAAACCTGAAGTATATCATAATGCCCAACCCTACTTAAGTAAGTTTATCACGGAAATTTACTTTTCAGATTCACTGTATTTCTTAAATTCAGTTTGTATCCTCATGCTTCTTTTATAATATTGATGCATTTAAGTATTTAAATAATAAATTTACAACTTTTACCGGAATTGTACAAATATTATATGTAAAACTGCAGAAAGGGCTTCTGCTAAAAATGTATAATTGCATATGTAATTGTAAATGGTTTTTAAAATATGATTAATGAAACAAAAGTTTATAGCTGTTACAATTAAGTACATAATTCCTTTGTGTATTTTATACCTTTAAAACATAAAAATGGAACAAATTACTTAGTTTCTTTAAAACCCGGGGAAAAAAAAGGAATGTTTCTAATATGACCTCTAATTATAACTCAAGCAACTTCCCCTTTCACGGTCTGATTTTTCCCCTTTTCATACTGTCATAACTCCTTTGCTTCTATGATTTCAATTTTTCTTATGTGTCCACAGCAAAGTATTACCCATCATTCTGTATCCTCGCGCAGTAAAACTGAGATATGCCTTCTATAGTACAAGACACTCATGCTCCTCAGTTTGTTCCTTTGTGCTTCTTCTCTGAAATACAGAGCCTTTCCTCCTCATCAGCCAATGGACAGATAACATAGCACTTGTATGGGCCTATCTGAAGCTGCCTCAGTACTAGTATGAAGATAAGCTGTTCAGTGTTAAAGCAAAAGCATTATTAGATTAAATCAACTGCCAAATAATGACCTTAAATTTTCCAGGGGAAAGACTAACTTGTACCTTTACCAAATTCTGATTACTGTAGATCCACTATCCAACTGAACTAAAAGCTCCTTCTTTAGCAGTCTTTCTTCTTAGCCCAAAAATATCAAGCACACAATCAAGAAAAAAAAAAATTCTACTGTGAACCAAAATTATATGAAATATAACACTCCTTGCAGTGTTTATTAGAGACTATGTTCATATTTTAACTGACAAAGTTATTTTAACTGTAAAGACTTGCACTGAATTCACTAAACCTTTGCTGAGGGAGTCTGTTAAATGAACTCGTGATGCAATTACTGGAGGTGTGGTGGTGGCATAGCTATTTTTCTGGAAAAATCCACTAAAATGCAATACTAGAACTATTTAGTTAAAGAATGGCAAGGCAAAAGATAAAAAGTGAAGCCAGGAGTGGTGGTACACGCTGTAATCCCAGCATTTGGGAAGCTGAGACAGGAGGATCATGGTTCACAGATAGCCTCAACTACTTAGTGAGACCCTGTTGCAAAATAAAGAAGAAAAAAATAAAATAGGGCTGGGGGTGTAGTTCAGAGGTAGAATGTCCCTGGATTAAAATCCCAATACAGCAAAATAAATAAATAAGTAAGTAAGTAAATAAATAAATAAATAAATAAATGTGATTCTTATATAATTTCTGAAAAAACACCCTCTTCTATTTCCATTCAATAAACACACTGTCCTTGTGCAATGAGAAATAAGTGAACAAAAACTGGCCAGAAATAAAAAGGAATGCATTCTTAAATGGAATAGTATCTGGCTATATCTGATCTAATTTGAATAAAACAATAGGCATTATCTATACCAACTAGGTTACTACATTGAAGGACAATTTATAAATGTATATGATTTTTTGTTGTATGGAAAAAGAACATCAAATTTAATTCAAATACACAAAAGCCTGTTTTAATTAAATTTCATAAAAATGTGTTTTTGGTGTGTGTGTGTATGTGTTGTACTGGGGATTAAACCCAGGGATATGCTACCTCCAAGCAACACCCCAGCTCTATTTTATTCTTTATTTTGAAACAGGGTCTCACTAAGCTTTAGAGGGCCTCACTAGTTGCTAAGGCTGGCTGCAAACCTGGGATCCTCCTGTCTCAGCCTCTCAAGTACTGAGATTACAAGTGTGTGCCATTAGCCTGGCTGCTACTTATAGTGTAATAAGATTGATTTCAATACTAACTAATGGTGGTTCTGGGCTGGCGCTCATGTTGTAATTTCATTTAACTTTCAGAAATATAAAGTCTCCAAACAAGAATATAAAACACCTGACTTGTTTCCAGGCTTCATTCTAAACTGGATTAAAAATTTTTTCCAAAGGAAAATGAGAATGGCTTTTGGGCTGAGTGACAATGGGATAAAAAATAGTCCTTGATCTCTTTGGACTGCTCTAAATAGAGCTGAAATTAGAGGTAACTTACATACATTCTGCGGTAATAGCTAGAACTATGATACATGAACTACTCATGTGCATCCTAAGATTCACTCACCACAAACCCCAAAGATGGTCTGTGGGTCTCTGAAGATCATATTCCTGAGAAGAGATAATGTGGCAAATAATCTTCACTGAAATTAGTTTTTTTTTTTAAATTTTAGATCCTGTTCAATAAATTCATCAACTACTGAAGCAGTTGGGAAAATGTTCACCATTACTGTTTGTTTATGAGTCTGTTGACAACTGAGTCAGTCTACAATGATTTTAAAACCTTCCTATCTGTAGTAAAGGCTCAAAAGTTTAAAAAAAAAAACCAGTAATGTAGAACCTACAGGCAGTTGAGAGTAATGAAAACTGGACTTGAAGTCAAAAGATCAGGGTAATTCCTAGGTCATTTTTCCCCTAAGGAAGTAGATAAGACGTTTTCAAAATAAGTGTTTTAAAGCCGGGTGGTGGCACACGCTTGTATTCCCAGCATTTGGGAGGCTAAGACAGAAGGATCACGGTTCATGGACAGCCTCAGCTACTTAGTGAGGCCCTTTGCAACTCAGTGAGACCCTGTTTCAAAATGAAGAATAAAAAATAGGGATGGGGTGGAGCTTGGAGGTAGAATGCCCCGGGGTTCCATCCCCAGTACCACACACACACACAGTGTTTTAATACTCAGGGCCCTTGTGAGAACTGAGACGATGTCTATGAACGAATCGTCTAAATGACATTAACATAACGTTCTTTTGTAGAATACTGTTTACATTTTAATTCTGAAGCCAAAATATACAACGGAAACTTAAAACGCATCAGTGGAAAAGTGGAACTGTCAGACATGTCTAACTAGATGCAAAACTACCATTATTTGAGTATCACCACTCAGTTTAAGCATTTATTCAAACGTTCGGGTGTACTTTTATTCAGTCACTACTTTTCCCATTCGTTACCCAGACAGATCTGACAACACCAGATCTGGCTCAGATGTAAACATGACAGATTTCGTGGGTCATGAAAAATGCCGCTTTGAAAGCCGACGCCCGCCTCGTCACTGTGAGCTCCGCGGAGGGTAAAAAGGCCGGCGCCGCGGGGACGAGGCCGGAGACCGCGGGCGGCGACCTGGGACCGGCGACCCCAGGCCGCGGCCCCCGGCCCGGCCGGCCGGCCGCGGGGCGCCAGCCCGGAGCCCGTCCGCCCGCCGCCTCCCTCTCCTCCGCTCCCTCACCGTCTTCGCCCGCGGCTTCGCTAAGCTGCTGTATGTGAGCCTGAGCCAGGTCCCCCAGCTCTTCCACTCGCCTCACCACACAGGAGACGGCGACCGCCATGGCCACCACCGGCGGGCGCGCCCCGGTCACGTGACCGCGCCGGCCGCCGATCACCTGATCCTGCGGCCTGGGGGCGGAGCTCGCCTGGTGGGTGGGAGGAGCCCGCGGCTCCGGGGGACGACTGGCCCAGGCCCACAGAGGTCGTTCCGGGTTATTTTATTCCTCCCGACTTCCCCCTCCCTCCCACAATTCTATGCAGCAAGGAGAATGTAGGGCGGGTGTGATGCAGGGGCACACCTCTCTCCTGCCCCCTTCTCTAAGCCAATCGGAAGCCACCCATGCTCCTGGGATGGTCCAATGGGAAGTCAGCTCTCTCCGGCGCGGAGAGGACCGCGGGCGTCGGCGAGCTGGCAGGAAGAGGGCGGGCCGGAAGGTCTGGAAAAGGGATCTACGGATTTGGCTTGGGCAGTAAAGGAAGTGGCCTAAAATAAAGTGTTTGGCATCTCTTGTTCAAAAACGGAAACACTGCGGGTCCCGCGAAGCACAGCCCAGTCTCCGAGAGCTTTTCTGGGGGAGGGGAAAGACTGCCAACAGTAGCGGAAGTTCACAGTCTACACAGTTTATTATCTCTTTTCTGAATCTGAATTTTAGGGATCGGCTTTCTTTTATCTCTAACTTCCCCTTGGCTAGGTCACATTTAGGGTATTTTAAGTGTCTCTCGATCAAGTGTAATTATGCGGATAAAGTGTGTGTGTGTGTGTGTGTGTGTGTGTGTGTGTGTGTGTGTGTGTGTTGTGGAACTGGGAATTGAACCCAGAGGCATTCTACCTTCGAGGTTCACTCCCAGCCCAATCTCATTTCTTATTTGGCAACAAGGTCTGGCTAGGTTGATGAGAGTCTCACTACTTGCTGAAACTGTCCTCTATCCTCCAGTCGCCACTTCCCGAGAAATGGGATTACAAGCGTGGGCCAACACACCCGGCTCAATACAAAACTATTTCTGCGACAGTTCATCTTGAGACTTTCCCTAAAGGTGCTAACAGCATGAGATTCTTCCTCTCAACTGAGAGTTCAAGGAACTTAGTCAAAAAGTCAACACTTCTGCTTTGCATTCATGACTGCTTTCTTGGCTTTGGTCTTTTTTTGACCTTTAAGTCTGTTTATTGGTTTTCCAGTTTAACACTGTATACCTCTTTCAGTTTTTTTTTTTTTTAATAGGAAATACTTAAAGAAAAACAATCGTGTGTCGTGACTTATAAGTAATTGATCACAATGGCTTCAGTTTCTTCCTCTGTCAGTTTAATATTGTATTAGTTCTGTGTCCTCAGTGTCTCTCATGCAGAGCTTGGTACATAAGTACCCAGAAAATATTCATTAATTTGAAACAAAAACTCCAGCTTTCTT
The DNA here is from genome assembly GCF_963383645.1 of Muscardinus avellanarius. Taxonomy (NCBI): domain Eukaryota; kingdom Metazoa; phylum Chordata; class Mammalia; order Rodentia; family Gliridae; genus Muscardinus; species Muscardinus avellanarius. The sequence continues at coordinate 37,115,759 of NC_137786.1, read as the reverse complement.
ATACTCAAGAAGCTGAAGGCCAGAAGCTTGCACTATATAATCAAGATGAGCTAAAGAATCAAAAGTCTGATAGGCATTTGAAACTTCAAAGGATCAATCCTCACTAAGTATACACTCTAAACTTTACATTAAATAGCCACAAACTTTTAGCACAAAACAACTGAGAGAAGTCCTTTTCAGAGAAAGGTAAAGAAAATCTTAAGAGTATGTGGAGAATGTATTCTGTCCTTCATTTCCAGAGGAAGAGAATGAGGCTATTAGCTCCTCCAAACCCCAGAATACATGATTCTGTAATTTGTTCAAGATCACACCAAACACTCATAGAAGGCAGTCGTAACATATAGATGCACAGGAAATAGCCAACCCTTACCAATATACCTTAAACAAAATGCTTTAAGGTCAAAGAACCTCTGTAGTAGAAGTAAGTAGTAGAAGTAATTTCACCAACTTATAATTTTTTACTTTAGGAAATTCACATGGATATAACAAATGATAGATATAATTATAAGTTTTTTCAATTTTAGAGAAATTAATTACTCACCATTAATATACCAAGACATTATCTAAAAGAAATAGCTGATATTATTTGTTCCATTTCCCACAACATTAATATTTGCTGGATAAAATTTAAAAAGAAGAAATTTATTTTCAAGGATGTCTATAAAAACAAAGTTATTAAAAATAAAAAATAATTTTTGATTGCCCCTGAATTCCGGATACTAGTAACTATATCATTCTTTTGGAACCTTTCTTTAACCACGTTATATTTTTATGAGTCTTATTTCCTCATATAAATGTTCCAACTCCCAACAAACAGTGATGTGTGTGTGTGTGTGTGTGTGTGTGTGTGTTTTATTAGTTACCACCAGTTACTTGCATATAATAGGACTTCATTACATGTTTGTTCCCTTTCTCATTTAACAAGCCATTGTTGGTTTAAGCACTATGATAGGTCATGGAAATAGCACTAAGTAACATTAACCTGATCTCTGCTCTCTTAGAGCTATTTAGTAAGGAAATACCATGATAATAATAACACAAATACATGTATAATCTTAGAACTGTGGAAGGTGCTATAAAAGAAAAGTTTAAGGGATGTGGTTTTATTTGAGGGATTACAGAAGGCATCTCTGAAGAAATGATGTTAACAACCAAATGATGAATAAAATTAGCCAGGTGAAAAATGGAGAGTATATCATTTTCTATCCAATCAAGGAGGAATTGGAGTGACAATGAACTGGCTAGTGAGAAGTAAGAAAGCTCTAAGAAATAAGGGAATACCAAGTATAAGGAGCAGCTGTTACCACAGGGACAGAGATTCAGACCTGCTAGAAAGGTCATGGCCATGGGTCACTGGATGGCAGAGAATACACTGTGGTCCACACCAGTGAAACTTCTTAGAATTCCAACCTCTAGAACTTTCTAGAATAGTCTGTCCTATTAGAGTCCAGGGGAAGCTGTTCATGGTAAAGCATCTCACAGGAGGCCTGCTGCTACAAAAACTGTCCAAATGAATGTCCAGAAAAGCTGCATCTGTGGTAGGATCTGGTGTCAGCTAGCTACCTGCACTTCAGGAGCCTGCCAAGAAAGGTCACCCAATCCAGGAAAGACCTTTTGCTTCTTATAAAGGCTCTCTAATTCCACTATCAAGGCTTAACATCATATCAGCTGACAAAATAAAAAACATTTAAAGGACGTAGGTATATTTGCACAAAAAAAGACCAAAAGGATAAGTTGGAACTGAGAGACAGTAAATCTATAACTGGCTTGGAAGGACATACCAAGCACAGTAAGTAGCATATGCAAAAACTGAGTTTGGAGAGAGCTCCGCAATTCTCAGAAATGAAAGAAAGCCAAAGGACTCTGGAAAGAAGGGGAAAGCAGAGCAAGAGGAGTCAGAAGAGCACGTGTGGAAGTTGTTTAAGCGGTGTGCCCCAAGCCCTGGGTGTGAGCTCCCGTTGGTCCATGTCAATTGACCCTGTCTTCTGGCCATCTTCAATTCATTTATTCAATTAAGTGGTCATTAATTTAATATTTAATGAATACTGGCTCTTGGGGGATATCTACTCTGTCTCATAATGTTTACCAACAGGGGTATGAGGCTATATGAGGCATGGGGCCAACACTATCTCTTTTGCACTTGCCATGTGATAGTAGAAAAGTTAATTAAATGTTTAGACCTGAATTTATCCATTTTTAAAAATGAATATCATGATAACTATCATTTAGTTGCTTTGACATAAGAATTAATAAACGTTAATTAACTGCTGATCAACCCCAACCTGTATCTACTGACTCATGTATTTTCTGACCATATGTCATGGCTGGCAAGTTCTGCTGCATTAAAAGTATCAATAGAGGCCGAGTGTGGTGGTGCATGCTTGTAATCCCCGTGCTTGGGAGGCGGAGACAGAAGGATGGCGCAGGTTCAAAGCCAGTCACACTGGATTAAGAGACTCTGTTTCCAAATAAAAAATTATAAAAATAGGTCTGGGAGTGTAGCCGGGAGGTAGAAGGGTTTCCAGGAACCCCAGTACCACACACACAAAAAAGTATCAATAGAGGAAGTGGCTGCAGAGCAAATTAATGCCCTACACCCTCAGCAGAGTCAGCAATCCTTCCTTAGATCCATATTCAGTTCCTTCCCCTAACAACGGCCCACAAAGACATTTCAAAACTTTAACACTTACATCAATGCCATGGATTCAGCAATAAAAACAAACAGCTTAATATATTCAATAACAAGAATGAACCCCAAAGGATTTAAGGTGAGAGAAAAATGCCAAACATGAAAAGTTATATACTGTATGATCTATTTAATCACAAAACATAGAAAAACAGCAGATTAGTAGTTAGTAGGGTTAGGGATGGGGAGTATGGGTGGAAGAAGGCAGGTGGTTGTGATAATAAAATAGCAGGATGTGGCATAACTGTTCTATTTTCCTGACTATGGTGATAGATATGAGACTACATGATCATATTTCATAGAACTAAATACACACACACACACACAAAAACCAAAGTGAGTTTATGTAAAATTGGTAAAATCTGAAAAAGGTCCATGGAATAAATCAATGGATTTCCTTGTTGTTATTACAATACTATAGTTTTTCAAAATGTTTCTTTGAGGAAACTAGGGGAAAAGGTACAATGAGATCTTGTTTTACTGTTTCTTAGAACTAAATATGAATCCACAGTTATTTTTTTAACCTCTTTAAAACTAAAGAAGTTAATTTTTAAAAAAAAAACTTCATACTGCCATTGTGATACGTCCTTTGAAGTGGATTTTGTTTGAAGTGGATTTTGATTGATATAGATAGAGTGGAGAGTTCAGGGGACTCTTCTAGTTGGAGAAATTTAAGCAAACCAAAAGAAAGGAGGAAGTGAAGCTTATGTTCAAGGAAAAGCAAACGATTGAATTTAATGGGAACCTAATTATATACCAAAATTCAAATTAAATTTCTAAAGTAAAAAATTTGGATTCTTGGGATTTACTTCCATTGGCTGAAGAAACAGACAGTGATTCTCAATGTAGAATCAAAAAAAAAAAAAAAAAGCATTCTACTGAGAGGGGAGAACTAAGGGCACAATATTGGGCTATTCTGAACGATTAGTGTGTCTTTCATCATTGCCCACTCAGCAGTTTCAGTAGAATGCCTAAAAGGCCAAAGGTTCAGTCTACCTTGAGGCTGAAAATCTTGCCCACAAGCTGGTGGCAAGGAAATACATCATGGTGTGTCAGAGTATGCAACTGTTCATAGTTAGGGTCCCAAAAGTAAGAAGAAAAGCTATCTAAGTGTGAACCGAAAGGGGTAGAGGGGTGGAAGTGAGGAGCAGGGGTTAAAGGTAGGGTGGAGAGTGATCATATATTTAGAAAAGGGTAAAAAAAATTAATAGGAAGTTTAAATTAAAATGGGGAGCTAATAACAGACAGAAGAACTAGGTTACACTTTCTGTTGTCTGAATCTTCTATAGGATGTGGAAGTAAATAAAACCTCAAGTACTTACTTTATACTAAACCTTTTAGAAAATGTTTTTCAAAAAGTAACCTTTCTTATAAGAACTTTCAATCCCTCCCAAAACATATAATGTATAGCTCCTAAACTACTTAAGTAGATTACATGGCAATGTAGTTAACAGATAAGGGCAGAGCTGCTGGTATAGCTCAGTGGCAAAGCACTGAGTACCTAGTATGCTTGAGGACCTGGGTTCCATCGTCAGCACAAATAGATTCATAGGACAGAGACAGAAACAGAAAATATATATATTATATATATATAAAACAGAAATATATGTGTGTGTGTGTGTGTGTGTGTGTGTGTGTGTGTGTGTGTGTGTGTGTATAATCAGGTAATGTATTTTTTAGCATAAGAATTTGGCCTGAGGTTTGGGTGTGGTGAATGATGCCTGTAATAACAGTACTTGGAAGGCTGAGATGAGGATCACAGGTTCAGAGACAGCAATATAGTGAAAATCAGCAACATAATGAAAACCTGTTTCGAGGCAAAAAATTAAAAAGGCTTGGGATGTAACTCGAAAGGTACCCCTAAGTTCAGTCTCCAGTATCAATAAAAAATAAGACATATACACATACATACATACATACATACATACATACATTCATACAAGACTTTGGTCTGGGAAATCCTCCAATGATTTACATGTCATTCTGGATTTCCACTTAATGCAAGGAAGAGATTCCTATCAAAATAAATATTCAAATGTTCAAAAAGTTCTCTTATATAACTACTGTTTTATTTGTTCACTTTCCATCAATGTTATAAAAATATTTAAATGTAGTGTGTTTCTAACCCTTCTTAGTCTGTTATGGAGATCGGTGTGGAGATTCCTCAGAAAACAGGGAATAGATCCACCATATGATCCAGCTATACCACTTCTGGGTATTTGTCCAAAGGGGTTGAAATCAGAGAATTACAGTAAAATATGTATACCCATGCTCAAAGCAGCACAATTATAATAGCCAAACTATGGAACCAACCTAGGTCTCCATCAACAGATAAATGGATTGCAGAATTATGTGAAAGACACACAATGGAATTCTACTCAGCAATAAAAATGAACAAAACCATATCATTCACAAGAAGATAGAAAGACCTGGAGAACATTATGTTAAGTGAGATCAGCCAAGCACAGAAAGAGAAGGGAAATATGTTTTTTCTAATATGCCCAAACTAGGGAGTATTAGGGATACAGAGGGACTCCAGATAATGGAGGGCAAATTTCAGCAAAGCTAGGATGGAAGGAGAGAAGAGGAAGAAGGCTGAGGTTGATTAATGAAGGAGCTACATTCAAATATGTGTGAAAATATGAATGTAGCATGGTTAACTTGGACACTCATTGTTGGGAGGGGGAAGGAGAAGCGGAGGGAGGGAGGGGAGAGGGCACCAAGTACAGTCTGAATGTATGTCATTTTTAAATATTTTCCACATAAAAATAGAAAATAAAATTAAGAAACAGTAATAAAAATAAAATAAAAATAAATATTCAAATGTTCAAGAGGTTCTCTGGTTATAACTACTTTTTTATTTGTTCACTAATCATAAATGTCATAAAAATATTTAAATGTAGTGTGTTTCTAAACCTTCTTAGTCTTTTTCTGGTCTTCATGTTTTCTTTCCCTGTTTAGTGCTATGGTACAATATAGAAACTGCATGATTATAATGCATTTTATTTAGTTCAGAGTTTATAAAAACTTTTTAGAGGGTTGCCAGGGATTGACCCAGGGGCATTTCACCTCCAAACTACAGCTTAACTCTATTTTTTTTTATTGGTGCACTGTATTCATATATCATAGTGGGATACAAACTTTTGTAGACATACATGCACACATCGCCCAGTCAGCCCCCGCCCGATCCCCACCCAATTCTTTCCCCATCCCTCCTTCCCATGCTTGGCTTAGTGGTTGACATCTAGTATAATAGCAATTTATCCAAAATTAAAAATTATAATCTCACCTAACAGTTTAATTTGTCTGATACCAAGCTTTTGATGACTTAAAGTTAACATTTCAATATTTCTTTTTACTTCCTTTCTTACCAGAGAATATTTTTTTCTATTTTTTTTAGGTGAAACTATCATATATTTATATATTTATTTTTCAGAAAAAAACTCTATCCTAATATGGAATATGGACTCTAGATACCCAAAACGATCTTGAAAAAGAACAAAGCTAGAAGATATATATTTTCTGATTTCAAACCATAAAAAGCTACAATAATTGAAACAGTGTAGTACTATTCTAAAGGCAGAAATATAAACCATTGGAGTTAAATAAAAGCCTAGAGCTAAATTCTTCCCTATATTGTCAAGTTATTTTTGACAAGGTTTCCACGAACATTTGGTGGTGGAAATAATAATCTTTTAACTGAATATTGTTGAAAAATAATAATTACATGGAAAAGAATAAAATTGGACCCTTACCTAATCCCATATACCAATATTAACTCAAAATAGTAAAAGACCTAAATATAAATCTTAAGACTATAAACTTTTAGGAGAAAATCTGGGTCATAAAACCTCACAACATTGAAATTGGCAGTGATTTCTTGGATATGATTTCAATGGCACAGGCAACAGAAGAGTATACAAACTCCCTAAAAAATAAAAAACATATTGTATATCCAAAGACAATGTAAACAGAGTTAAAAGTTACTAATAGAATGGGATAAAATATTTCCAAATGCTATATCCAAAGGTATATTAATATTCCAACTAGAAATCCTAAAAATTAACAACAATAAAGGCAAACAATACCATTTAGAGATAGGTAAAAGACTAACATAAATAATGAATCTCCACAGATAACCAATCTTAGTTGTCTGTTGGATGGAAAATCTTGTTTCTCTGGTTCTGGTGTGTGTTACCTATTTCTTCTTTGTAATTAATCTCTTTGAGTATTTTCTCTAGTGCTGGTTTTGAAGACATAAATTCCTTCAGTTTCTGTTTGTCATGGAAGCTTCTTATTTCTCCATCTAATTTGATAGAAAGTTTTGCTGGGTAGGAAATTTTTGGCTGGAAGTTGTTTTCTTTCAGAGTTTGGAATATGTTACTCCAAGCCCTTCTGGCTCTCATGACTTGGTTTGGGAAGTCTGGAGTGATTCTAATTGGTTTGCCTCTGAATGTCACTTGGCCCTTTGTTTTTGTTGCCTTTAAGATTCTCTGCTTGGCTTCCACATTGGTCATTTTGACAATTATGTGGCGTGGGGATCCTCTTCTCCGATCCTGTCTAAAGGGAGTTCTATAAGTTTCCTGGACCTGTGTATCAACCTCTTGCTCTATGTTTGGAAATTTTTCTGCTATTACTTCCTTGAAGAGATTGTTGATCCCTTTGGTTTCACTTCCTTTTCCCTCCTCTATTCCAGTTATTCTTAGGTTAGCTCTCTTAAAATGGGCCCATATTTCTTCAATATCAGATTCCTGCTGTCGGATATTTTTTCCTAGATTAGAAACTATGCATTCATTTTTGGAATGATCATCTTCTAAGAGCGAGATTCTGTTCTCCATGTGGTCTAATCGGTTGTTTGTGCTTTGAATTGAGGCCTTTACTTCATTAATTGCATCCTTTATCTCTTTTTGGCTCTCTCTGAGTTCTTTTCGAAGCACCTCTATTATTTCTACAGTTATTTTTCTGATTTGATCTTCTAGAAATCTCTAATTTTCTGTTTTATCGGGTTCTGATGTTGTGGGGTTGTGGGCATTCATTGCTCCAGTATTATTCCTCTCTCCCATGATTTCAGAAGTTTGTGCCTTCTCTGGGTTCTTCCCTTGGGTCACTATGACTTCACTTAAGGTGTTCTGGATCTCGAGTCAGTAGTATCTCAGACCCCACTACTCCTTTACTGGGTTGTATCACAGAGTCTCCAACCCAGAGAGTCGATAGAGGCTGCTTTAGACTGTGGGGGGTGCCAGGTTGCACGTTCTCCTATGGTGTGATATCTCTGCCACCGCCACTCCCCCACTGGCTCAAGTCCCAGGGAGTACAGTACTGAGATTTCTCCTCTGTGGCCCGCAATTTGACTCACTGTTCTTGAGTACGCAGATGTAGCCGTACTGGGCTCGGTGAATTTGCTGCTGCTGCCGCCGGTGGCAATATGGCGCCGCTGCTACGCCCTTGGCCGTGAGGCTGGCGTATTTTTTCTTCTTTGGTTTTGATTTCCACTCTGAATCCCTGCGGCATGTGCTGAGCTCAGCCACTGGGAGCTTTAGATGCTCCCTGCGCTGAAAAATCCCGCCTGGCTGTTCCGCAGCGGCTCACCTCGGCTTGCTGTAGCCGTCCGGTGAACTCGCCGCTGCCGCCGGCAGTATGGCGCTGCTGCCGCATCCTCGGGCGTGAGGCAGGTGTATCTCCTCTGTGGCTCTGAGCTCTGTTCTCAGTCCGCTTTCTCTCTGGAGCCTGGTGATTTTTTTGTTTCTCTGGTGATGGTGTTTTCTGGCTATGAAAGGTGCTGATTTTGTGGTAATGGAGGTTGGTTGTTAGCGGGGCTCTTAACCCCCAGTTTTCTCAGTCGCCATCTTCCCGGAAGTCTCTATTTTATTTTTTATTTAGAAACAGGGCCTCATTAGGTTGCTGACAGCCTCACTAAGTTGCTGAGGCTGGATTTGAACCGGCAATCCTCCTGTCTCAACTTCCCAAGTACTGGGACTACAGGCCTGCACCACCACATCCAGTTTATATAAGCTTTAAAACATCAAAATATGATAAAAATCACCCTCCCCTTCATTGTTCCTCTCTTACCATTTTTCTTAATCTCTGCAGACCTTGCTGTACTTTCTCTGGCTCTATCTAGCTGAACTGGTTTTCTCTGGTTAAACTCAAACTATCTGAAGAGCATCCAGTCCTGACATCAGCACTCTTTCAAATTTGCTGAACACCAGAACTTTCCCAGACTCCTTAGAAAGCTGTTTGTCTCACGCTGTAAATATGAGTATAATTTTAAACCTGTCTATAGTAAATCTCAACATTTATGATAAAATGATACAAAAGGAGAACCAATAGATAAATGTCAGGAATATATCTGCAAATATCCTAACCAGGAAACTCACAAATTGAGATGTATGATACTAAAATAAGTAAAGATGAGCATTCATTCTTATACAGTTGTTACAAATTTATTCAAAACTTGTGAGTGTGTGTGTGTGTGTGTGTGTGTGTGCACGTGTGTGTTACTAGAGATTGAACCCAGGTACACCAAGCTACACCGCCTGCCCCTTTAATGTTTTGTTTTGAAACACAGTATTGTCCGTTTGGTTAGAGTCTTACTAGTTTACTAGTTTGCTGAGGCATTTGTTAAACCTGTGATCTTCCAATTTTAACCTCCTAAGTACTGTGAATTACTGGCATGCACCACCACACATGCTAAGCTCAAACTTTTTTTTGTGTGTGTGGTACTGGGGATGGAACCCAAGCACATTCTACCTCCGAGCTACACTCCCAGCCCTATTTTTTATTCTTTATTTTGAATCAGGGTCTCACTGAGTTGCAAAGGGCCTAAGTAGCTGAGGCTGTCCGCAAAACTGGATCCTCCTGTCTCAGCCTCCCAAATCTTGGGATCACAAGTGTGCACCACTATGCCTGGCTAGCTTAAACATTTTTTAATCCAGCAATTTATCTTGAGATAATGACTGGATTACTGTTCATATGTTCATAATTATTAGCATCTGGAAACAACACAAATATCCAGCAGAATAAGTTGGTTTGGCAAATTTTCAAACATTCATTTAACATAATATAATATAAACATTAAAATTGCATTTTATCTTCATATTTGTTGACAGATTGAAGTGGGTCATAATATATTGTTATGTGAAATAAGGGTAATACTATATAGCATAGTGTTTTCTTTTCAGTATGGGTTTACCAATTTGAATTTTGAAAGGATATATATTATGAATAGTACGCCTATATTCTAGATGCATCTACAGGTAACTTTGATTTTGAGGGTTTTTTTAGTTTTAAAAATTTCTGCAGTGAGCATTAAGTTAAGGTAAAACTCTACTTCTTCTCCCCAATGTTTATATATGGAGAAACCACCTTGAGAGAAATTAAAGTGGTTGAATGTAGAAGCTTTCAGAAAAAAATATGACCATATTCTGTCCCCATAGAACCGGAGAATGGAATTGTATATGGAAAAATCATCTTTGCAGATGTAACTATTTCAATTATCTTGAGAGAAGATCATCCTGGATTATCCAGGTGACCCTAAATCCAATGACAAGTTGCTTCATAAGAGAAAGAAGACACTGATATAAGATGGGGGTAGCAATTAGGATGATGTACTAAGAGATAACAAGAATGAACAATAACAGCCAGGAGACAGGAACAGAAGGATACTTCCTAGAGCCAGAGTTATTTAGATGATCTGTGTCTTCTCGGGAGGAATGATAAAGGGGATGTGATGGGGTTAACAGGATTAGTTTCATATGGCTGCTATAAAAAATTACCAAATACTGGGTGGCTTAAAAACAACAGAAATTCATTTTTTCTTGCACTGGAAGCTAAGAAATCTGAAATAAGGCAGAAAAAAACAAAAGAATAATTGAAGAAATGACACTAACAAACAAGAGAAAACACAAATGAACTGAATTTAATCAAACAATACTATCAAGAAAGCAAAAAGACAGCCAGGCGTGGTGGTGCACGCTTGTAATCCAAATACTTGGGAGGCTGAGACAGGAGGATTGCAGGTTTGCGACCAGCTTCAGTTACGTAGTGAGGCCCTCTGCAATTTAGTGAGACCCTGTTTCAAAATAAAGAATAAAAAATCGGGCTAGAGGTGAAGCTCGGAGGTAGAATGCCCCTGGGTTCAATCCCCAGTACAGAAAAAAAAAAAAAAAAAAAGAAAAGAAAAGAAAGCAAAAAAGCAAACTTACAGAATGGGAGTAAATGTTTGCAAAACATCTATCCATTAAGTGACAAGCATACAGAATATATGAGGAATTTCTGCAATGAAAAGTACAGAAAGATAACTAACCCAAACTACCAAAAATATTTTTTAAATATGCCAGGCTGGGGCATAGCCAGTGATAAAGTGCAAGCTTAGCATGTGTGAGGACTAGGGTTTGATTGCCAGAACTACAAAATAGTGTATATATATGCAGAGGATTTGAATAAGACATCTCTATAGTAGAAATAAAAATGTCCATAGCCAATGAAAAGATGCGCAATATAATTAGAGATTAGGAAAATGCAATCTACAACCACAATGAGATACTACTTCACACTAACTAGGGTGGCTATATCAAAAAGTCAGATATTGAAAAATATTGACAAAGATGTAGAGAGATATATTTCTGGTGAAGTAAAATGAGCAACCGCTTTGAAAGTATTTGGCAGTTCTACACAAAGTTAAATATAGAGAAACCATATGACCCGTGTGAAGGACTGAATGTCCTGGGTTCATGTGTTCAGTTGCCAGCCCCAAGACGATAGTATTAAGAAGTGGGAATTCACGTGGCCATACGATCATGACTGTAACCTTAACTCTCATAAAAGGGATTAATGCCCTTCAAAAAGAGGACTTGATGAAGATGCGGAAAAATAGGAACTCTTCTACACTGTTGGTGGGATTTCAAATTAGTACAGTTGCTATAGAGATTAATGTGGAGATCCTCAGAAAACTGGAAATGGGTCCATCGTATGACCTAGCTATACTACTCTTGGGTATCTTTCCAAAAGAACCGAAATTGGAATATTATAGTAATACATGCATATGCATATCCATATTTATAGCAGCATGAACACAATAATTGAATCATGAAACCAAGATAGGTGTCCATCAATGGATAAATGTATTACAAAATTATGGGATGCACACACAGTGGAATTCTACTCAGCAGTAAAGAAGAAAAAATTAGGCCATTTGTAGGAAAATGGATGAATCTGGAGAACATTATGTAAAGGGAATTAGCCAGTCACAGAAAGTGAAAGGTCATATGTTTTCTCTCATACACGGAAGCTAGATAGTAATGAGGATACCAGAGGCACTTTAGATACTGGAGGACAAATTCCAGGGGAGCCAGGGAAATAGTCTAGGGGAAGGGGTTGGAGGAGAATCAATGACGGAATCACTTCCATTTACATCATGTACATGTGTGAAAATAACAATGTCAATCTCAATATCCTGTATAGGGAAGGGGAGAGGGGAAAGGAGCTGGGGGAACCTCACCAAGGGCTGTCTGCATGTATGTCACTATTCCTACGAACTACTTATGAGACTATAATGCACCAATAAAAATATTTTTAACAAAGTCCCTGGAGAGATCCCTGGCCTTTTCTACCATGTAATGACACAGCAAAAAGTTGGATGTCTATGAAGAGAGACTTTACCAGGCCTGGAATCTGCCAATACCTTAATCTTGGACTCCTCATCCTCTAAAATGGTGAGAAATAAATTTCTGTTTTTTTTAATCAGCTACCTGGTTTATGGTATTTTGTTATAACAGTCCACACAGACCAAGACACCAGTAATTACATTCTTAAGTATATACCTGGGGATATCAAAACATATGTCCACACAAAAATGGTTACATAAATGTTCATAGCAGCATTATTCATAATAGGCAGAAGTTGGAAACAACCTAAATGCTTATGAACTAATAAGCAAAGGGTGGTATCTCCATACAATGGAATGTTACTCAAGCATAAAAAGGAATGAAGTCCTGATATGCTAGTATATAAATAAACATTAAAAATACATCATGCAGTGTGACAGAGGCCAGACACAGAAGATCACATTAGATGATTTCATTTTTATTAAATGCCCAGATATTGCAAATCCCAGAGATGAATAGTAGATTAATGACTGCTTAGAGTTGGGGTTGGTGGGAATATGGAGTGATACCTAAAGAGCAAGGGGTGAGGTGATAAAGATATTTTAAAATTGTGGTGATGGTTGTATACTATATTCTGTGAGTTTCCTTTACAAAGAGCCCATTGAAATAAATACTTCAAAATAATTAATTACATGGTATATGAATTATATCTCAATAGTTTTAAAGTGTCCTATATTGGAGCTTATTCCATAGCAATTCTCACCCACAAATTCAAAGGTGATGGCTCCAATATAATCCAATATAGTTCCTGAAATAACCGGGTGGTCAACAGTGGAAGAGCCGTGCCTAAATACCACCTCATTCAAGATCTATTTCTCAGAGACCAGGCTCAGAATTTTCCAGAACAAAAGAGATGTTTATTTTTTTATGGGTATCTAGTAATTTTCAGAAAAGTCAGAGTTCCTTTTTTAAAAATGAGAATATAATTGATTTTATTAGATAGATGCCTATTGGTAGCACTGAACAACAATAATAAAAAACTGAAAAAATTGGCAGAAGACTCATGATATAATTCTTGAAATGCAAGATAAGGAGTTTTGACTACTATAGACAGTGGAGAGAACTGGAATGGTTTCAGCAGGTTAATGACAAAGTGAGGCTTCTAAAAGATATACTGGTAGTAAGCAAGGTGGATTGGTTGGGAGTCTTAAGTCAAAAGAGAGGGACACCAGTTGGGGCTTCACAATAATTTAGCAGAGAGACAGAGCTGGCTTAAACAAGGGTGTTAGTATGGGTGAAAAAGAATGGCAGGAATAAGTTAACTATTACTTAAAATGTAAAATAGACAAGAATTGGTCACTAATTTAGCACAAAGTTAAAGCCCAAGATACTACTTTATGCCTATTAAAAAGAAAAATCCACTACAGCTGGGCGTGGTGGCGCATGCTTGTAATTCCCGCGCTTGGAAGGCAAGACAGGAGGATTGCACAGGTTCGAAGCCAGCCTCGCTGGCTTAAGAGACCCTGTTTCCAAATAAAAATATAAAATAGGTCTGGGAGTGTAGCCCGGAGGTAGAAGGGTTCCATCCCCAGTACCACCAAAAAAAAAAAAAAGAAGAAAAAAATCCACTATTTAATTTCTAAAATCTTAATCGATTGAAATGAAAAGTATCCCTCCCTTTCCTCCCTTCCCTATTGTTTAATGTTGCTTATATTAACTTTGGAGATTAAATAATGATTTCAATGTACTTTGGTCAGGAACAAGGCTTAGCAGGTTCAGTTTTCCTCTTCAATTTATAGGAAAAAATACCGCGTAGATCATAAAATACACATTTCTTATACTGGATAGATGAAGTTCCCTCCTTTGCCTTTATTGGCTATAATAATATAATGAACTTTGATAAATGCAGTTTACTTTTCCTGGCTTAATAAAGCTTCTTATGCCCAATTTAAACCATTTTAATTCTGTCACTTCCAAACATATTTCTTAGCCCTTCAGGGAAAAGAAGCCCTGCACCCTCCAATTTGCTTTTATGCCCTTATCTCTTTACTATTTCTTTCCCAAGATTGTTCCTAATGACCACTTCCTCCCTTCCTTTTTACTATATCCCATGGAATTTCTGCTCTAATATTCAATACTGCCACTTTCTCCAAATGTTCATCTGTTAGTTTCAATCCATGGTTCATCTTCTCTGAAGTCAAGCTCCCCATCCTCTCTTTTCTACCAACCTCTGAATTCCTCTTTAATGCTTAGTAAAGTCACTGAATGCCTGATTGTGACATTCAGCTTCACTAAATCCTGCTGTAATCCTCACAGAATCTAACATCCTAGTAGATCATTAAACCATGTTGTGGACCTCATGTCTTAAATTCCAAAAGCCAGTCTCTGATTGTATTTCATATATTCTCTACAGTTCTTTCACCATCTTCCATCTATAAAAACCTTTTGGTGATGTTCTTTCCAAATCTTACAATCTCTTTAGCTCCCTTCTGGTGATTTTCCTTTCTTTAGTATCTTTGGTCAATGTCTGACCACTTAAAACAGCATCCTCAGTTCCCCATCCTTTCACCTTGCAAAACCTAGCCAATCTTAGATCAGGGTTCCTCCACCTGCTCAGGTGGTAAACTCTACAGGAAGACAATCTTATTGCTATGCACACAGATTTTGGCATTAGTATGTAATGAGCTGGATCCTTCCTGCTGCCCGACAGTCCTCTCATTTATCCTTAGCTTCCTCTCCTGCCTCCACATACATTAAGCTTCTCAAGGGCAGAGTGAATACCTTGAGCATTGGTGCATCCCTTTCATATTCCATTGGCTCGCATGTATCAAACACTTAAGTATTTATTAAGTTATCAAATATTCAGTAATAAAATAATTAAATATTTATATTGAATGAATGAATGAATTTTAAAAAAATCTCTAGTCTTTGAATAATTTCCCATCTCTAGTCTTTGAGTTTCTTTCTGGCTGTTTCATACTGTATATAAATCTCAGCATCCAAACTTTGCAGAAATTCTGTCTAAATTTACTGTTTCCTGTCTCTGATTATTCAGAACAATCTTCTCATTTCAAGATATTTAACTTAATCACATTTGAAAAGCACGGCTGCCACCCAATGTAATATTCATAAATCTCGGGAATTAGGACCTAGACATCCAGAGACCGTTATTTAGCCTACCACACACCAGAAGTAATGTGGCCTTCTCATTGTTTTTTCTTTTGTGTTGTACTGTAGATCGGACCTTGGGAATTCTATCACTAAGCTTTAATCCCAGTCCTTTTGGTTTTTTATTTTGACCAGGGTCTTATTAGGTTGCTAATAATCTCACTAAACTACTGAGCTGGTCTTGAACCTGTGACACACCTGTCTCAGCTTCCCAAGTATTGGGATTACAGGAGTGAGCCATCATGTCTGGCTCCCCTTCCCTTTTTTAACAAAGCCTTAATTAAGTCACTTTATTTTATTATACAGTATAAAACCATTAATGTGATGGCCACAGCTAAAGCCTAAGTCCTGTACATAGACATTAAACCTGGGTCAGTGAATTTCCCATCTGTTGTCCTAGTACCCTTGCTGCATGGTGACTCTGGAAAGTGTGGTCAGGATTGTGCTACTGATGGCAATGGCTACCTTCTTGGATAATTTAACACCCAGACAACATGCCCATTTATAATCCCAAATGCTGACAGATGCTTTGGTCTGGTTTGCTGACCAACAGAGGTCTGTTTTCACATGATAATAATCTTCAAACCCTAGCTCTTGAGAAACAGCTCGAGGAAAAGCTGATGACCTCTGAACTTTGATGAGTCAGGAGAAGAGATAGATCCCCTTGGAAGGATTTATCTTCATGTCCTTGACCAAGAGGCAAAATTTGGTGATGGGAGGCCACTCCTCATCTTTGCTCTTGCTTCTATGAGCTCTGAGACAGAGTCCAGATACTGCTGCAGAAGCTTCCCCAGAAGCCAAGCCCTCATAGGTCACTCAGGAGTCTGGGACTGTCTGAAGTACTGGTGATATCTGTCATTTGGTGTTTTCTCAGAAAAAGGAAAAAAAGTTTAATATTTTTACTTTAGCCCAGTGAACCTCATGCTGGACTTCTACTTCTTCCTTTTTCTTTTTCTTTTTCCTTTATTATCATTCTTTTTACTTTGATGTGGTACTGGGGATTGAATCCAGAGGCATTCTATTTCCAAGATACACTCCCAGCATTCTTTAAAAAAGTTTTTTTTTGTTGTTTTGAAACAGGATCTCCTGCAAGTCTTGCTAAGGTGCTGAGACTGATCTTGAACCGGTGATCCTCCTGTCTCAGTCTCTAAAGTACTGGGATTACAGGCATGCACTACTATAATGTAATAAATTTGTGGTGTTCTAAGCTACTAAAAGGATTGTAATTGCAATGGGAAATTAATAAACCCATGTCCTCAGTTGACTTTTGAACTATACAGACCTATCTCTAATCAGTAAGAGGAGGCCTCTGTCCTAGATTCTTGAAGAATTCAACTTTTAATAGTTTGCTGCCAGCTCTTTCCATTATTTTTGGACAGACCAGAACTGTCCAAAGCCATTTTCCATAAAAGTAGTTAATAATTGTGCTATAATACATATAATTGGACTCATATAGACATGGTCATTTGTGGCCAGAATTTTTTCACTTAGCGTAATGTTTTCAAGGTAGCATGTATTGGCATTCCATTTCCTTTTGTGGGTGAAATAAGTAAGATTCCATGTTTGGATATATCATGTTTATTCATTAGGTATTTTGGTTATTTATACCTTTGATTGTTATAAAGTGTTATTATAAACATTACTGTACAAGTTTTTATGTGAACATTTGTTTTCATTTCTCTTGGGGATATACCTATCAGTTAAGTCACTATACCATACATCAGCCCTATGTTTAACTGTTTGAGGAACTGCCAGATTGTTTTCCAAAGTAGCTGCACCATTTCGTATTCCCCCAGCAATGGGTTCTAACTTCTTCTCATTACTGTCAACACTTACCATTAATCATTATCTCACTTTTTAATATTAATGGCCATTCTAGTAAATATGGTGTTATCTCATGGTGTTTTTGATGTAAAGGTTTCTTATGAATAACAAGGTTGAGCATCTTTTCAGATGTTTATTATTCATTTACATGTCTTTTTTGAAAGGGTCTATTCAGATCCTTTGTCCATTTTATATTAGGTTATTAATATTTTTATAGAGTTATGATAGTTCCTTTTATATTTTTAATACAAGTGCCTTATGAGATGTGTGATTTGCAATATTTTATCCTAATTACTGGGCCACTTGATTTCAACCCAAAGAACTCTCCTATTTCTTGTGAGTCTAAATATAGAAAATTTTGGTTTTGCTTATTGGAGAAGGTCTTTATTTTGGCTTCAGTGTTAAAAGATTGCTTTGCAGAATAAAAGAGTTATTGTTGAACTTTTTTATTTTCTTTGAGCAGTTTGAATATGTTATCTTACTATCTGACCTCTCTTGTTTTTTACTGAGAAATCAGCTTTTAATCTTACAGAGTTTTTCTCTTGATACTTTTTTTTTGTGGTATGAGGGATTGAACCCTGAGGCATTCTACCTCAGAGATATACCCCAAGCCTTATTTTATTTTTTAATTTCAAAACAGGATCTCAACAGTTCTCACTTGCTGTCTCACTACTTCCTGTCTCAGGCTCCCAAATATTGGAATTACAGGCATGTGTCACCATGCCTAGTTCTCTTGATACTTTTAAGATTGTCACTGTATCTTGATTTTCATTATTCTTATTTTGCTACATCTATTTTTCAATATATTGGTTAAATTTTCAGCCATTATTTCTTTGAGTGTTTTCTGGTGACGTTTTTCCTCTTCTCTCTTTCTGGCACTCCCATGATGCATATGTTGCTGCACTTCATAGTTTACACATTTCTATGAGACTCTGATCGCTTTTCTTACTTTTTTTTCTTTTTAGTCTTTGAGTTGCATAATTTCTGTCAACATTTGTTTAAGTCTTACAAATTTGTCTTTTACCAATTCAAGTCTACTGATGAGCTTCTCTATGATATGATTTTCTGCTTTAAGCTATACTTTTCAATTTCAGTATTTCTTTTTTTTGAAATTTAGAAAAGTAGTTTTTATTTTTATTTTTTAAACAATTTTTATTGAACATAAATAGTATACATTTAAACTATATTTGGTGCCCTCTTCCCCCCGCCCCCGTTTTCCCTCCCCCCTCCCACCAATGGTTGTCTAGGTTAACCATGTCTTATTCATAATTTTACACATGTTCAGATGTAGACCCTCATTAATCAAGATCAGCTTTCCTCCTCTCCTATCTTTCCATTCAAACTTTGCTGGTATTTCCCCTCCATTATCTGGAGTCCCACTGGTATCCTTTGTGTTTCCTAGTTTGGGCATATTAGAGGAAACATATGTACCTTCTCCTTCTGTTTTCTCTTTCTCCTTCTCTCTCTCTCTCTCTCTCTCTCTCTCTCTCTCTCTCTCTCTCTCTCTCTCTCTCTCTCTCCAGTACTGGAGGTGGTGGAACCCCGAGCTAAACCCCCAGTCCTATTTTTTATTCTTTATTTTGAAACAGGATCTCATAGAGTTGTAAAAGGCCTCACTAAGTAGCTGAGGCTGTCCACGACCTGCTATCCTCCTGTCTCAGCCTCCCAAATGCTGGGATTACAAGTGTGCATCACCACGCCCAGCTTCATTCATCTCTTCATTGATATACTCCATTTGTGGTGAAAACATCATCAATTTTACTTCTTAAGTCACATGTTCCTTTAATTCCTTGAACATTCGTAATGGCTATTATTAAAATCTCATCTGGTCACTTTCAGAAGCAGTTTCTATTGACTTCTCTTTTTCCCCCTTGTATAGAAATGTAGAAAGTCATATTTTCCTGTATCTTTGTGCATCCTATAATTTTTGTTGGAAAATAAAATTTTTTTATGATAAATCAAAATAGCTTTGAGTTGTTATTACTTTTTGCTTAGTGGATGGCTATATTATTTTCATAAGAATTTCTCCATTCTCCCTCAGTCCAAGTGTGAGTCCTCTGATGTTGTACATCAGGGACTTGGCTATACTGTCCTGATCACTCTTGAAAGACAGTGGTTTTATCCAGCTATTAATTTCACTAAATGCAGGCTGATTGTTTCAATGTTTCCAACAATATCCTGAGGCAAAAATAGTTCCACGGGTTAAACCAATTTAGGTTGGGCTCCATTGAAGGGACAATTTCTGTAGTCAGTGTTTGGGATTCTTTCTGATACCCGGGGTGTCTCCTACCAGCAGTTTTCCTGATTCTTTTCAGTAAACTAGCAGACCCACAGTTTAGTTTATATCTCTGGCAAACAGCCTATTAATTACCTTTATCTTAATGAATCTACCAGTTTTCTGCCAATTGTTTTGCCACAGTACCCCCTGATTTTTATTTTGCTCTGTTATTTTGATACAGGGTCTCATTATGTTGCCCAGACTGACCTGGAACTCGCAATACTCCTGCCTCCGCTTCCTCTGTGGCTGGAGTATACCACCACGACCAGCACCACTGTTTTTTAGAGTACCTTTAGGTTTCATCACCTCTATACTCTTTTGCCAATATAATTAATTCTTCTGGGAAAAACTCTTTTCTCTGGGGTGAAATTTCTGAGCCTTGGCTCTGGAGCTGGAGGTGGGAAGGATGGTTTCTCTCTGAGTTGCCCCTCCACACTCAGGGTGTCAGGGGCAGTAGCCTCAGGTCTTCACAAATTGCTTCTCCAAGTGTGAAACTGTTGGCCCCAAAGTGAGGCAGGCAATTGTTGGGGCAAGCTTCTGCATGAACTCTGAAGGCACCTTCAGAGTTGTCTTTGCTTTTTGTTTCAGCCAAGACTCTTTTGAAGATTGCAGAAAACCAGACAAGGCTGCCAAGCCACTCTGACTTGTTTTTAGGCGACCTAGAGTAAACTCGGCTCATTACAATATGAAACTGAGCATGCTCATAAACGAACACCTTAAATCGAGCAGGCTCAGGAATGTGCCTAAACTGCTTTCCTATATTTCCTATATACATGGATAGGCTCTCCCAATTTAATTCCCATGCTCCTGTTTCTTGGAAAGTGCATTGCTTTCAACATAACCACAATGTGTTCCTTACCTGCTGCGTGTAGTATTTTATATCCTGACTGTGCTTTTTGGCTCTGCACTCAGGGGAGGTATCAGCCCGTTGTGTTCAGTTAGTGAACAATTTCCTTAGAAGATAGGCCGGGGCGGCAGCGTCTTCAGTGTTCTCGGTGGCACTACACTCAAGGCAGTCAGAGAGCAGCCAGACCTCTCTGTAGAGTGCTTGCCTGAAATGCAGCCTCAGCAACAGGTGACTTGGGCAGGATGGGAAATGTTCAATGAAGAAAGATTTCTTTCTGGGAGCTAGGGGAAGGAGGAACCCTGTGCTCTGGAGTAGAGCTTCCCTCTCAGTGAGTTGGGAGAGTAGAGTGAAGAAACAGGTCTCCGTGGAAGAGCACAGACTACATTCTTACTGAACATTCATAGATGTTCTTGAATAATGTTTTTTCACTTGCTGTATGCTCTTCAGGACACTTTTAGAGACTTTAAGTGCTTAGGATTTTTAAAAAGTAATTTTCACCTATTTTTCTGGTGAGTGGGTCTGTGATCCCCTCACACTGTTAAATTACACGTCTCTCCTCTGGTTGTTGATTTTTACACAGAGCATGCACCTTAATATTCCAAAATGGTGGAAATGCTTCTTTTGATGGCTTATAATTCAAGGGTGGTAAAATCCAGCCAGCTAAATTATTTTTGCAAATGAAGTCTTAGAGCACTTTTAACATATAATTTGTGGTTGTCTTCACTCTGCAATGGTAGGGATGAACAACTGAGACAGAGACTGTATGACCTGTAACAGTGAAAAGATTTACTATCTGGTTCTTTACAGAAAAAACATTGTAGACTTCTGGATTAGTTGATAATATCCACCAGGGTAATGTATAATGTCTTATTACCTGTACCTCACTTGTGAAGGGTACACATTTGAAAGGTTAATGATTTGGAATGTCCTGTCCTTCTTTCCCCACCCTCAGCTCAGAGGATGTAAAAGTAAACATTCTTATATACACAGATAGTCCTATTTTATTATTACTAGGAGTACCTTTTAATAGGTACTACTATTAAATTAATTCTGCTATCCTATTAATTGGTTCTGCTAATTATAGTCAGAAAAAGAACCACAGATCAGTTTTTCTAAAGCATAAAAGATATTGTTTTCTTTTGACCATTGTTTTAAATAGCAGGAACATTATTGTCTACTCTCAAAATGATTAAATTCTACCTCTTTTCTAGACACCACAGAAATAATTCTTCAAAAATCAGATTCCTGCTCCCCTGAAAGAAGGCAATGTGACCCATTCTTTCCAATATTTCTGCTGGATAGCAAGGAATTTCTACTCTATAATGAATGCCCAATGACTAGATTTTTTTTTTTTTCGGTACTGGGGATGGAGTCCAGGGGCATTCTACCTCCGAGCTACACCCCCAGCCCTATTTTTTTAATTCTTTGTTTTGAAACAGGGTCTCACTGAGTTGCAAATAGCCTCACTAAGTAGCTGTGGCTGTCCTCGAACCGCGATCCTCCTGTCTCAGCCTCCCAAATGCTGGGATTACAAGTGTGCACCATCACGGACTAGAAAATTAAAAACTACTCTTATAAACTCTTCTGGGACAAATATTGCGTAGGTAACATTTTTTTTTTAACCCACAATGAAATAAAAAGGATTACTGGTATATTATAAGGGTATGAGGAAGTTATAGTCATCTAAAATTGAAGAAACAGCTATTACAGTTTCTAACAGATATCTGTGAATAAATTAAAGATTTTTTTCACAACTAGAACCATAAAGTTCTAATCTGAACTTTAGATTTGACAATGTTTGGAAGATGTTGAAATATATCATGCTTTTAATATTGATATCTATGAAATTAAAAAATTAGATCACCAGATAATTGTTGGTTCATTCTTAACTTAAAAAAAAGTATACAAACAAGTGCGTGAGGCATGACCAGTGCTGGGGCCTCCGAGGCCGGGATCGGAGCCTGCCGAGGGGTTAGGCCGCTGCTGGGGCAAGTGAGGCCGGCATCGGAGCCTGCCTTGAGGCAAGGCCGGTACTGGGGCCTCGAGGCCAGGATAAGAGCCTGCCGAGGGGTTAGGCCGGTGCTGGGGCCAGCGAGGCCGGCATCGGAGCCTGCCTTGAGGCAGGGCCGGTACTGGGGCCTCCGAGGCCAGGATTAGAGCCTGCCGAGGGGTTAGGCCGGTGCTGGGGCCAGTGAGGCCGGCATCAGAGCCTGCCTTGAGGCAGGGCCGGTACTGGGGCCTCCGAGGCCAGGATAAGAGCCTGCCGAGGGGTTAGGCCGGTGCTGGGGCCAGCGAGGCTGGCATCAGAGCCTGCTGTGAGGCATGACCAGTGCTGGGGTCTCCGAGGCCGGGATCGGAGCCTGCCGAGGGGTTAGGCCGGTGCTGGGGCTAGTGAGGCCGGCATCGGAGCCTGCCTTGAGGCAAGGCCGGTACTGGGGCCTCTGAGGCCAGGATAAGAGCCTGCCGAGGGGTTAGGCTGGTGCTGGGGCCAGCGAGGCCGGCATCGGAGCCTGCCTTGATGCATGACCAGTGCTGGGGCCTCCAAATCCGGGATCGGAGCCTGCCAAGGGGTTAGGCCGGTGCTGGGGCCAGCGAGGCCGGCATCGGAGTCTGCCGTGAGGCAAGGCCGGTACTGGGGCCTCCGAGGCCAGGATAAGAGCCTGCTGAGGGGTTAGGCCGGTGCTGGGGCCAGCGAGGCCGGCATCGGAGCCTGCCTTGAGGCATGACCAGTGCTGGGGCCTCCAAGGCCGGGATCGGAGCCTGCCGAGGGGTTAGGCTGGTGCTGGGGCCAACGAGGCCGGCATTGGAGCCTGCCATGAGGCTAGGCCGGTGCTGGGGCCTCTGAGGCTGGGAGTGGAATCCTGCCAAGGGGTTAGACCGGTGCAGGGGCCAATGGCCAGCATCAGAGCCTGGTGTGAGGCAAGTTCACTCCTGCGGCCTCCAAGGCTGGGACCAAAGCCAGCTTAGGGGTTAGACCGGTTCAGCGGCCAGCGAGACCAGAACTGGGGCCTCCCATGAGGCAAGGCCGCTGCTTGAGCCAGCGAGGTCTGGATCAGTCCACTGAGTAGCCAGACCACTACTGGGACCATCAAGAGTGGGACTGGTACTTGCAACGCAGCATGCACAGAGAAATATCGCAGAAAATATAAATCAGACGCTTCTCTTAATCAGCAATAACTAGGAGGAAAAGGGCAACAGGAAGAGGTTGAGCTATAGAAAGGGCCCTATAGTGAAGCAACTAATGTGACCAATCAGAGGGTATGTAATACTGGAGGACGGAGCCTCTTTAAAACGCAGGAGGTACATAAACAAATGTATCAAAGTAAATCACCAAAGAAGCGTGGGATGGAGGGAGGGGGAGGGAATGGGATGGGGGCTGGAGAAGGGCTAATTGGATGATGTGTGCTTGTATATCCTCTCAAGCCTTGTACTCCAATGTGATTGATATATGACTACAATGCACCAATTTAAAAAATAAATAAATTAAAAAATAAATAAATAAAAAAAATAAAGAATAAACAATAAAAAATGACTAATTGTAAGATGCAATAATAATATTACATAATATACTGCCTTAGTGTATAATTTAAAGAAAACCATTATGACTATTTTGTGGAGCTTAGTTCTCACTCTTTGAATGTTTTCATAATTCACTATTGTTATCGATGTCATTCTGTTTTACTTGACCTTGTAATACAGAGATCTTTGTCCTGAAAAAAAAAAAAGTATACAAACAATATGAAATTAAGTAAAAACTGAAACATGGCAATATAGATTGAAAATTTTTTAATTTCCTTATTTTAAGTAAAAACTGAAACATGGCAATATAGATTGAAAATTTTTTAATTTCCTTTCACTTTGAGCTCCTACCCTCTCCAGCCTCCCGGAGGTAACCATTGCTAAACAGTTTAGCTATTTTCTTTCAGAGTTTTAAAAATGACTTTCTATAGAAATATAATAAACACATAATCTTGGTCTACCCTTTTTTACATAAATGAAATCGCATCATACACATTATTTTGTAACCTGATACCTTAATACATCCTAGTGAAGTTTTCTTGTAAGGGCATGTAGATCCCATGTATCCTTTTTAACTGAAATGTATTACTCCACTGAAAAGGGATAAATATGATAAAGGGGATGAATATTTAAAGTTTAATACTTTGCCTTCCAATATATGAGAGGCTTTGTTTCTTCCACATCCTTGACCAATCTGAGTATCATTCATCTTTTTAATCCTTGTCCATCTAATGAATAAAAAATGGCATCTCAGTCAGGTGTGGTGGTGCACACCTGTAGCCCTGTTACTTGGAAGCAGAGACTGAAGGATCGCAGGTTTGAGACCAGCCTCAACAACTTAGTGAAACCATGTTTCAAAATAAAAATAAAAAGGGTGTAGCTTGGAGGTAGAGTACTCCTGGGTTCAATTCTTAGTACCAAAGGAAAAATAAAACAGAAGAAAATAAAAAGAAAAAAAAACACCAAAGAAAGAAATGGCATCGTGCTGTTTGAAATTCTATTTCCTTGATTTCTAATGAGTTTGATTATCTTTTCTTGTAGTATTTGTTTTGTCCACTTCTCACATACATATCCATTTTAATTTTTAGGTGTTTGCCTATTTTTTAGTAGCCATAAAAAATTTGGCTATGAAGATTCATATGTAGAGGTGTATTTAAGGAGGTCTGGGACCATGTCTATCATTCTTATACACAACTGAATCCCCAGCCCTTAGTATAGTACACATAGGGAAAAAAATGTTTAATGATTATTCAATACCCTACTGAGGCTGATACTTGTGTTTAGAATATACTTTAGTAAAGGTATTTAATTTACAAAAATATACTCCTATGTATGTATGTGTGTGTGTTTATGCAAAGGGTACACCTTCAAAATATATTTATAACTGAAATATGTACCTTTTTTATTTTTATATATATATTTTTTAATTGGTGCATTGTAGTCATATATCAATCACATTGGAGTATAAGACTTGAGAGGATATACAAGCACACATCATCCAATTAGCCCTCATCCAGCCCCCATCCTATACCCTCCCCCTCCCTCCATCCCACACTTCTTTGGTGATTTACTTTGATACATTTGTTTATGTACCTCCTGCGTTTTAAAGAGGTTCCATCCTCCCCTATTCCATACCCTCTGATTGGTCACCTTAGTTGCTTCACTCTAGGGCACTTTCTATAGCTCGACCTCTTCCTGTTGCCCCTTTCCTCCTAGTTATTGCTGATTAGGAGAAGCATCTGATTTATATTTTCTGCAATATTTCTCTGTGCATGCCCGTTGCAAGTACCGATCCCACTCTTGATGGCCCCAGTAGTGGCCTGGCTACCCGGTGGACTAATCCAGACCTCGCTGACTCAAGCAGCGGCCTTGCCTCATGGGAGGCCCCGATTCTGGTCTCGCTCACCCCAACACCAGCCTAACCCCTCAGCTGGCTCCGATCCCAGCCTCGGAGGCCCCAGTAGCGGCCTTGCCTCCTGTCAGGCTCCAATGCCGGCCGTTGGCCCCAGCATCGGCCTAACCCCTCGGCAGGCTCCGATCCCAGCCTCGGAGGCCCCAGCACCGGCCTTGCCTCACGGCAGGCTCCGATGATGGCCTCGCTGGCCCCAGCCCTGGTCTAACCCCTTGGCAGGATCCGATCCGGCCTCGGAGGCCTCAGTAGCAGCCTTGCCTCACGGAAGGCTCCGATGCCGGCTGCTAGTCCCGGCATCGGCCTAACCCCTCAGCAGGCTCGAAATATGTACCTTTTGAATAGCAATTTATCATGCCCCCTTCCTCCAGATCCTTGAAACTACTATTTTGCGCTGTTTTTGCTTTAATACCTCATTTAAGTGGACGCCTCCAGTATTTGTCCTTTGGCGGCTGGCTTATTTCATATAACATATCCTCAAGGTTCATTTAGGTTGTCACATGGTAAGAGTTCATTTTTAAAGGCTGAGTAGTGTTCCATTGGGTATATATACCACATTTAAAAAAATCTATTGATCTATTGTTGGACATTTAGGTTATTTCCATATCTTGCCTATTGTGAATAATGTTGCAGTTACATGGGGTGCAACTACCTCTTTGAGACCCTACAATGTATATTTAGAACTCTTACACTCAAACTATATGTCTAGTGCTTCTAAAAGTTAAATAAAAGTTACATATTTAAAACAATAAAAGTACTCAAAGTCCTGCTCTTAACACGCTATTTTTTTCTCATTTTTAGATGATCTTTTTTAGTTATTTTGTGAAAATATACAAGTATATGGTTGTGAGCATTATGTAATATATCTTAAATTCCACCTTTATGCCTATACTAAACATTTACACACTTTTAGGGTTTTTTTTGGTGTGTGTGTGTGTGTGTGTGTGTGTGTGTGTGTGTATGTGTGTGCATGTGTGTGGCAGCAAAATAGTATTTCAGGATGATGCATTATACTGTAATGAATCATTTTCATGTGATTGGATATTTATAAGTGACCTTGATTTGTATTCTACTGAGCAGCTAAAATAATGAATGTGGAATATGATATGGAAATAACTAGCCGGTGTCACAATGTCTTGGCAGTATTTTTTGAAATGTATTCTTACAGGCATTCATGATGGCCTTGGCACCTAACCAGTGGGATGGTGTTGCCAAGAAATAGACAGAGTTTTGGTTACTTCATTGTGAAAAAGACTTAGCCCAACTGAATAGTTGAAGAAAGGTAGAGAATAATAATTAAAAGAAACAGAGGGGCCATTTGGAAGCAGATAGGGAAATATAAAATAATTTGTAACTCAGCGTATGATTACTGTCTTCCTGTCCTTCCGTGGCAGGTTATCTGTGACGCTGGTGAGCAGGAGGTGCCATTTAAGAAGGACCCTAAAGAATGGCCATGGAGTGTAAGTAGTCAAGGTGCACAGAGGAGTGACATTTGATCTGGTTCTTGAAAGATGAGTAGGAATTTGCTCAACTAACAACTGATGGGAGAAAAAAAGCATGAGCAAAGACCAGATGTCTTTGGTGTGTACGGGCAGCAAACGTAGGCTGATGTCCTTTCTATTAAAATCCTATTTAGAGCTCCCAAATCCGGTGTAGATTCAACATAACATGTTACAGTTTAAATATATTATTATCATTGTAGTTATGACAGTTTTTTCTGTTATAAATTGAGCTAGTGAGAATAAATCTCTTCTGATAAAAAGTTTGCAACCATTGGGTTATAGCCGATGGCTTGCTTATTATTGTTTTTCTCTTTGGCTTCAGGAATAGCAAAAAAATCCCGATTTTCACTGCAGCTTGCCCTAGACTCTCAGTATAGGCTTCAATTATAGAAAGGGGCAAGTTTGAAAGAGAAGTAGCAGGATGCTTGCTTGAGTAATCAACCAAAAATAATATTAATACTTCTTGTTGACATACATGTAAGACAAGAATTATCCAAAATTAAAACTAAAACTATCTAGAGAACATTATTATGAAGTGTTTTATGTACTCTTATTAATTACTATGCTGTTAGGAGAAATAATGTTAAGCTAGGGCATCCAAGTATTACATATTTATACAAATCTAGGCAAATCAAATCCAGAGTTCTAAATGATAAGAAGATAAGTACAGACCTACAACTTTCTTCATCAATGACATATATCATTTTACAAGTTCAACCGTAGGAATTAGATTGTGAGAAACTCTTCTGATGTCTGTCTCCTAACTGCACACACAGTCTGTTAGCCTTTAATATGCTACAATCAGGAATATAATACAATTACGTGTACATGATGTTTCTTTGTTAGTTGATGAAATAGTAAAAATATAATTTAAACTTAATTTTGGATAGCAAGCTTCTAAAGTACCTCTGCTGAATCCTTAGAATTAGATGCTTTTTTTAATTAGGTGATTTTAAAAGAATATATTATTGAAATCTTGGCTATCTTCAGGTGGGGCCTTGGGGAGGGGTTAGGGAAATAGGGGAAACTCTCAAGGATGGGGTTAGTGCTGTTGTAAAAGAGGTGAGGGGGAGCTGCTGGCCTCTGCCTCTGTGAGCGCACAGCTCCGGGAGGCGCCCTGTCCCAGGAACAGGCCCTCACTAGAAGCCTGTTAAAAGAAAAACTTAAGAAAAAGTAAAGTTAGCAGAGGTCATTTCAATAAAGAGCATTTCCTGAATCAAGCAGCACCTTAAGCCAGTAGTGACTCAGAGGACTCCACCAGCAAATGTGGGCAGCAGTATTTATAGACAGGACACAGAAGAGCCAGACAGACACAGTTTGATTGTTTACAAATGAGCACTTGACTTTTCTGGACATGGTGTGATGAGTTATTTGCCTTATAGGATCAGCTGGCAGCCCGTGATTGGCTGACAATTGGCTATTGTGATTGGTTGAGACTCAGCTTTTTGTTTATTCTTAAATTAGGTTGCAGTGTGTTATGCAGGAATTCAAAATGCACAGACAGTTTGGGCTATCTTAAATTTAATTTAACACACTGATCTTGGACTTACTAAATTACCCAGTCTATGGTATTTGTTCTAGCAGCAAGAATAGATGGATAACCTTGAAGAAATAAATTCAGAGACGTAATTTTTTTTTTATGGGGAGTACTGGGGATTGAATCCAGGGGTATACTACCTCTGAAATACATTCCCAGCCCTTTTCACTTTTATTTTGAAGAAGGGTCTTGCTAAGTTGCTGAGAGTCTTGCTACGATACTGAGGCTGTTCTCAAACCCGAGATCTTCTTGTCATACTGGAATTACAGGTGTGCACCACTGCACCTGGCTTGATATAATCTTTTAATACTTCTAGTAGTACGAATAAATATTGGTCTAGATATTGTCATAAATCTTGACATTCCGCAAACTCTCCTTAATTATTTTTACCATGGGGGGCAACACAACTAGGAATGACAAAACTGAATGAGTCTAGCTAGAGAATTCATGTTTTTTTTTTTTTTTACATTTTATTATTAACACTTGTTTATGCATTCCTCATGTAAAAATCCAGAGGCAATATAGTTTGGGATATAAAATAGATGTGTGTGGGGGAGGGGAAGAAGATAAAGAGAGATAGTCCCCTTCTATGCCATGTTAAGGAGTGTGAGCCAGCTGGGCATGGTGGTACGCACTTGTAATCCTAGTACCTGGGAGACTTACACAGAAGGATCCTGGGTTCATGGCCAGCTTCAGCAACTTAGTGAGACCCTGTTTCAAAGTAAAATAATCAAATAGGGCTTGGGGGTGTAGCTTGGAGGTAGAATGTTCCTGGTTCTATTCCCAATACCACACACACACACACACACACACACACACACACACACAAAATAAAGAAAACAAAGAAAGAAAACAGAAGTGAGACACACGTGGCTATACTTGGGAGGCTGAGACAGGAGAATCACAGTTTCAAGACCAGCCTCAGCAACTTAGTGAGACTCTCATCAGCATAGTGAGACCCTAGTGAGATTTGAATGTCTACAGATCACTCTGGTGTGTGTTTTGCTCCTTTAAATTTCCTTAGCATCTTAACATAATTTTCATTTTCATTCCAAGAGTTGAGCTTTCTTTATTTCATGTCTTAATTTTTTATTTTTCTGAGAACAACTAGCTTGAGAACAATTTTTTATCCATTTATTGAACAAATATTAAGTGCACATCACTGCTTCAAAGGATCTATGAAAATGACAAGTTTTTACAAAATAGGTAGACTAAGGGATGATGGTTTAGATTATAAAATAAAACATACGTAGATTTACAGATTTATGTAAAACTTCAGTTTCATTTTCAAACTTACTGGAGAAAAATTGATTGAAGGAATTTGTTTTCCATTTATTAAAGGGCCACTCTAAAAAATGAACATGGATGAATTTTTGCAACTGACTCAAACAACCTAGGAAAAAACCAAACCCAAACAAAAAGATTCCTACTTCTAGCTAAGCCAGTCAAACAACACTTGAAAAACAAGTCTGCAGATGTCCCTAATTATCAACCTGAAGGAATAGGCTATTATCTATGAGAGCCAAGATGTCCTATCTTTCAATACTAAGAAATGCTAATGCATCATATTTTAGGAGAATTCAAAGGGAATCTCTTAAGCAGAAAACAGCAATTTACAACCTATCTCTGACCCATTGTCTGCATTCTTCTAATCAAAAGGTGCCACACACAACTATAGGAGTTATTGCATAATACAAAATCAACCTTCCTCATGGCCTGTCTGGAATCAGATCTTTTGTTTGAAAGTTTTGAATGCAATTCTCCCAGTTTTTGAGAGTACAGAGGTGAAGCCATGCAAAATTTCACAAGGAAAACTCTCCAGATTATGATATATTTGCAGCAAACTGCCTTCCAAAGTAAGGGTGGAGTGGGGACTGTTCTTACCAGTCAGAAATTTTAAAGAAGTAGGATTTTATACACAGGTTAATATTGAAATGACTGTGGAACCTGGAAGGGAATTTTGTACACAAGAATTTTCCATAACTTGTTCAAGTTGAAGATACTTATACATTACTGAAAAACTATAAAATGAAGCTATAGGGGCATCGAAAATACAGTCCAGTGTATTTTGACTGTACAGTAAGGAGACTGTTTTCTTTTCCCCCAAGAGATTCAGTTACAAAGAATCCAAGATTTAAAATAAATGTCTTCCTTAGCCAGGAGCAGTGGAGTGAGACCAGCCAAGAGTGAATCATATGACCATCCACAAAGTTGCCAGTGCTTTTTTTTTTTTTTTTTTTTTCCATTTCATGTGCTTGTAGAAGGGAAAAATTGGAAAAGCAGACCCAATTGAAATGTTAATATTTTCACGGTCTGTAAATGGCAGTACGACAGCTGCTATATGTTGTATTAGGATTAGTTACAGGACTTCGGTTCTCATTCTTAAGCTTCTTTGTCCTGCTCATTAAAATGTACTGAACTACCCAGTACTACTTGGAGAACTTCTATGTAATTGGATAGTTTAACTTAATATTTTATTTCCTCATTGATTTTGATTAAAACCCTAATATTCACAAGGGAAGGTGTTTTGAATGAAAAGAATTTTAGGGCAAAAGCTTTTATGGATAGGCTTTAATTAAACTGGATTGTTTATTCTTCATTGCTTTAGTGTATTTTCTAAGGCACCTAAGGTCTCCCTTTAGTGTCTTTGTGCATTTTGCCTCGGCTCAAAGTTGGCAGCCATATCTCCAGGACTTAGTCAGCGTCTAATCCAGTAAAATGTTTACTGAGATTCTACTTTGTCTTTTCTCTCTGCTAAGTGCAGAGATGGTTTTGAAGAAATCAGACTTGGCTCATGTCCCCAAGAAGCTGGTCAAATGATAAGATTAGAAAGTGTGTCTATGGCATACCTAGTAACCACTGTTACTGGAATAAACTTAGTATAATGCCTAACATTTATTTATGTGCTCACAATGTGCCAGCGGCTTTGCAGGAATTATCTCCCATAAGCCAGTGACAGTCTGAGTATTATAACCTATCCTAATTTGCACCTGAGGAAAGGGAGTTTTAGGAGAGTTATGTAACTCAGCTAAGGTCAGTCAAAGGAACATGCATAGCTCTGACTGCATCTGCTCTGTATCTCTCGGGTTGCTGCCCAGAAGGATTCTTAAACAATCAAGTCCTGTCCCTAGACAGGCCTGGCTGGTCACATCTCATAAGCCCGGGGCAGGTTATCAGAACAGACTTTCTCAAGCCAGGGCCAGGTGAAGGGGGTAAGGGGCAGAGAAATGTTCAAATGAGAACTCTGTCCCACGGGTAGAGTACTTGCAGGTGGTCCGAGGGGTGCCCCTCTATCACACACAGGCCAGGCACTGACTTGGAGAATCTGCCAGTTCCGTGGGAGACCCTCCAGGGCCTGCGGGCAGGAAACCTGGGCCGAGCTCATCCTGGAGCTCAGGGAAGGCACACACCCGTGTTCCCTCCAAGCTAGAGGCTGAGCTAGGGCGCGGGCGCAGCGGGAGCCGGCCCCCGGGGGCCTCTGCCCGGTCTGCAGCTGGCGAGGGGGCGGCGACGCGGGAGGCCCCGAGGACGTCACGGACGCGGTCGAGCCTCCAGCCCGCCCCCCGCGCGCCTTCGCTGCTCGTCTCCCGCTGACGCCGCGGCGCCCCGGCAACCCGCGCTTGCACACCCGCGGGCGCGCTCCAGCCCGCCAACGGCCCCGAAGATGGCGGCTTGCAAGCTCCTCTCCTCCGGGCTCCGGCTCTGCGCCTCCGCCCGCAGCTCCGGGCGCGCCTGGTCCAAGGTAACCGGCGGGCGGAGAGGAAGGCCAGCGCGGGAAGGACGCGGGCGCCACCCGGGCGGTGCCGCGAGCTCGCCGCTGCCCATCCAGCCTCCCAGCCCGGAGCCCGCATCCGCGGGCAGCACCCGGGGCGCGGATGCCGGGCTGGCCTCGCCGCCGTCCGAGGGTCGTCTGTGCTCGGTGCAGCCGCCGCCTCCCCGACGGGGCGAGCCGAGGCCGGGCTTGCGCGCCCGGGGGCTGGCGAGGGCTGGGGGCGCCGCGCCCTTGGGGCTGGCCAGCGCCCCCGCCGCGCAGCCTCCGGGGCCCGGGAGGCTGCAGCCACGCGTGCAGGGCGCCTATTTGAGGAAGGGCGAGGGCTGCAGGGGCAGGCTTGCGCCGCACCTGGGGACCCTCTCCGGGCTTAGGCACCCCCGGAGGCCCAGGACCCGGGCCGGGTTAGCCGCGCTGGCCCCGGTTCACGGCCAAGTGGGCGGATGGTGGGCGCGGCGGGGGTGGAATGCCGCTCCCCATCCTGCTTTCCCTATATGGGTCTGCTGCACCGCAGCTGTGGAAAGGGGAACCCGGACTGGAGCGAGAGGTCGCCGGGGCGGTTAACCAGCCCAGTCGAGCCCGGAAACCTGTAGAGGTCTGGCCGCGGCTCGCGTGCTTTTCGCGGGCAAAGAAGCCCCCCCTGGGATCGGGGTTAGGACTTGACAATTTCAAGGCCCTCTGAAAACCCCCACCCTCTCAGCCTGCTCCCCACCGAGTGGTATGCACAGACACTCGCAGTGGATGGTTGGCTGGTTGAGTGTTTGCCCTCTATGCTGCCCCACCAGGAAGCCAAGTTCAGGTGGGATTCACATCTGGAGTCCTAAGAGCCTTGTCCTGGACCAGAACGCCAGGTCCAGCAGGGTGACTTTACCTTGGCCACCTCATTAACCTCAGGAGACTTTTCCTTGAATGAGAAAAGGAAATGTTTTCCTTGGTAACCTATTGAGTAATAGCTCGGAGCCTGAGAACGTGTGTATCTTGCACGTGGTGCGTGCCCACCATGCACAGTCCTGCCCTGCCCCGTTGCGGTCCCCTCTCCTGCATCCATTCTCAGAATGCCTAGGCTACAAATATGTGGGTGCTGCGGGAAGATCAGAACTGGATCATGCCGTTCCTCCCCGGAGGCATTTTGGTAGTTGCAAATAGCTTTGGGTATATAAAGCATTACAGAAAGGGAACTTGACCTTCAGTTCTATTGCTGCTGGTGCTGAAGCTGATGCAAAACCAGGGCACCGGGATACCCTTGGGCCAAGGTCGGCCACTTTCCCTCCTTCGGCAGATACTTGTTTAAATGGAATTTATTCACTTCTAGTCTTTCCCACTTTGATATGCTCATTAAAACATTTTAGATTGTTTCTGTCGTATCTCATTGAAAGTTCATGTCAGAGTTTAAGCTTTCACCTTTGAGGTGTTATTATGGTAGGGCCAACTCCTGTTTTCTAGAGTCACCCCCACCCCCACTCCCACCCGTGGCATTGAGTGCCTTTACTGCTTATTTAGCACCTAAGTCCTCACTTCCCGTTTCAGTTAAACTATAACACTTGTGTACTTGTTTAACTCTGGGACCATATTGAATTTCTTATTCTGTCTCCTTCACCGTTACACACTTCTGCAAAGGACAGATACTCAACACATGTTTAATACATGGATGACAGGTACCAGCAGGCCACTTAAATATTAACCTTGAGAATTTTTCTGCTAAGCATAACTAAAGGGTACAATGAGATAGTTTTTCTTTCTCTTTCCTTCTTTCTTCCTCTCTTTTCTTTTTTGTGTTTTTTCTTTGATTGATTGATTGATTGATTGATTGTGTGTGTGTGTGTGTGTGTGTGTGTGTGTGTGTGTTTGTGTGTTGCTGGGGATTGAACCCAGGGGCATTCAATTTCCAATCTATACTCCTATGCCCTAAGCTCTTTTTATTTTTTTGTTTTGAAACAGAGTCTTGCTAGGTTACTGCAAGTCTTGCTAAATACTGAGGTGGGTCTCCATCATGCGATTTCTCCTGTCTCAGCCTGCTAAGTAGAATGAGATCGTTCTTTAAAGTGTTTTTTAAAACCATTTTTTTTTTTCTGATGGACCAATGCATTGTCTCTGAAACTTGAGCTTGCATCAGAATTACCTGGAGGCTTTATAAAATACTTTTCTGTGCTTACCTCCAGAGTTTCACATGTATTAGGTCCTGGGTGGGCCCCTTAGTTTGCATTCAGTGAACATTTCCTTCTCTTGGCAGTGATGCCTTTGACTCCTGGCAAGACTGTAAGTATGTGTATCCACCCAGGAATCATGGCCTTTTCCCTCTTACATGGCTCTCTTCACTTCTTTGTGAATGAACTATCTTTTCTTCTCTGTTTAACATCAACTTTTCTGTTTCATGATTTATTTAGGCATAAGGTGACAAGGTTAATATCACCTGGGTGTAGAGTTTTTTAAATAAATAATATTTATTTATTTATTTATTTTTGGTGGTACTGGGGTTCCTGGAAGCCCTTCTACCTCCGTGCTATGCTCCTAGACCTATATTTTATACTTTTTTATTTGGAAACAGGGTCTCTTAAGCCAGTGCGGCTGGCTTTGAACCTGCGCGATTCTCCTGTCTCCGCCTCCCAAGCATGGGGATTACAAGCGTGCGCCACCACGCCCCGCTAATATTTATTTAAAAATAAACAATGTGCTTTTTATGTTTTTCTGAAGGATTATAAAAAAGAAGTACATTTTCATTATGTTCTGGAATATTAATGATAGGAAAAAAACTGTTTAGGTGAGAGAAATAAGGTATCAGTGGGTTAGGAAGTCAGTGGATGAAATTTAGGCTCAACAACAGAATAAAACTTCAGAGGTTAGGTTGAATTTGAAGAGGAGGGAGGTGGGGAGGGGAAAAAGCAGAACTGAGGAAGGAAACAGTTCAAATAATGCTATGTCCATAAATGAAGGTATCGCTAATCTCAGTGACATGTAGAGGAGGGACGAGGGGGAGTGGTGAAGGAGCTAGAAGAAAACACCCAGGGCTGTGTGCATGTGTGTTACCACTGAACTCCACTGTGATGGATAATTGCAGTGCACCAGGGAAAGTAAAAACAAATAAATAAATAATTCTAAAATAAAGAATTAGAAGAGGACCAAGGATCTGGGTGGGAAAGATGTTAAAGGAGAAATAGATTAGGCTAAAAGAAAAGCATACTCCAAGACTGTTGATTTTTTTTTTTTTTTTTTTTTTTTTTTTTTTTTTTTTTTTTTTTTTTGCAGTAGTGGGGATGGAAACCAGGGGCATTCTACCTCTGAGCTAATATCCCCAGTCCTATTTTCTTTTTTATTCTTTCTTTTTTTTGTGTGGTACTGGGGGTGGAATTCAGGGGCTTTTCTACCTCTGGACTATACTCCTACACCTATTTTAATACTTTATTTGGAAATAGGGTCTCACTAAGTTGCTGAGAGCCTCACTAAGTAGCTGAGGCTGGCTTTGAACCTGTGCGATCCTCCTGTCTCAGCCTCCCAAGCACTGGGATTACAAGCGTGCACCGCCATGTCTGGCTCCTTATTCTTTATTTTTGGAACAGGGTGTCACTGAGTTGCAAAGGACCTCACTAAGTAGCTGAGGCTGTCCGCGAACCCCGATCCTCCAATCTCCACCTCTGAGTGCTGGGATTATAAACCCGGCCTTTGTTTCTTTCCACTGCAGTATTCAATCATTATTTCCCTCCCTCAACTGTAATAGCAGAAATGAGTACTACTAATAAAAATGGAGTTTATGTGACTATAAAAGAAGGTCTGAGTAGAAAATATTATCCCAGGATAGACGTCAAAACTTACATTTCATTTCTCTTTATTCTTTTGGGTAGTCTCTGCAGAATGGAGAATTACTTATTTATTTTAGTAGCAGATGGTGCATAGGGTTTTTAAAAAAATCATTGTGTAAGTATATAGAATATATTAGAAGTTAGAGGTGAATTTAAAAGGAGCTTAAAGCTCCACTTTGAATTCAGTTATCTAAGCAAAAAGGGTAGGTGTTATCAGATGCATTCTTTTTCCAAGTTTCCTAATCTTAGAAGGCGTTGGCAGTGACTCATATATTCCTTGACTCCCAGAGACAGGGAGTGTGGGCAGAGAATGGGAGCAGGGAGCAAGCCAGTTAAGAGACCAAACCCCAAAGCTTCCTCTAAGGAGCTACTGTAAGATCCAGATCTCTGGGCTTCGGGCCTCAAAGATCCTCAGGAAGGCTACTGGCCAGATCTCCTGCTTCCTCTTTGCCCCAATACCTGTGTTCCTATCGCTTGCTTGGTAATTGCCAGGTGCTGAATCACATGCATGTAGTTCCAGTTATTGTAAACCAGACTGGACAACATAGTGAGACTCCATCTCAGAAGAAAAAAGAAAATAAAAGCTGGGTGCGGTGGTGCACACTTGTAATCCCAGCATTTGGGAGGCTGAGACAGGAGGATCATGGTTTGCGGCCAGCCTCAGCTATTAGGCCCTTTGCAACTCAGTGAGACCCTGTTTCAAAATAAAGAATAAAAAATAAGGCTGGGGTGTAGCTCAGAGGTAGAATGGCCCTGGGTTCCATCCCCAGTACTGGAAAAAAAAAAAAAAGACTAGGACCTGTTTTTGAAAATCCTTAACAAAGATCATATGAATTAACTTGCTGTGGTATAGACCATATTAAAATAAATTTTGTTTGTGTGTGTGCACCAGGCATAGTGGTACATGCCTATAATCCCAGCTATTCTGGTGGCTGAAGCAAGAAGTTTTCACGTTGGAGGGAGGCTAGTCTTGGCAATTTAGCAAGACCTTGTTTCAAAATTAAAAAAAAAAATTGTGTGTATGTAATCAGTGGTGTGTGTGTGTGTGTGTGTGTGTGTGTATGTATGCAGGGCAGAGCGGTGAGGTTAAAAATTTAAGGTATAATAAGTGACAAATTAATTGTATTGTCTTCCTGGGGAATGGAGAAAATGTGGTGTTTTCCAAAGGAAGCCAGTATCCCCTGGTATCTTCTATAGTCCTGGCACAGAGTGGTTTCATGATTTAATCCTCTATCCTTAGGAGATATTATCAACAAATACTATTAACTGAGTGAATAATGAAAAAAATCATGTGCTTATAAGTTCTTTACCTTGACCCCCTTTCATAGTCCCTGGAAACACACCACTCATTACTTTTAATTTTTGGTTACCTGTGTAAACTTACACTTTTTTTTTCTTTTCTTTTTAAAATTTTTGGTGCTGGGTATGAAACTCAAGGCCTCATATATCCAGGCAAGAGCTATGTCCCTAGCTCAGCTTACATCTTTTCCAAAACACATCTGAGAGGTTTTTGGGTGAGGAAGTGGGCAACCTGCTGGGTAATTTCTGTTTGTCATGAAAACATCAAATCTCAGCTGAAAAAAAAAAAGAATGGGATTCGGGACAAGTTTGTGGTTATGAGCTTTGGCTTCTGTGCCTCAATCTGCAGAGCCTCTCTGGGTGTGTGGAGATAAGCTTCTTCCATCTCACTGTATGGGACCCTGTTTCTATGTCAACAGAAATATAATTCAAGGTGACTTCACTTCCCAGATGTTTGGGGGCCAATTTTATTTATTTATTTATTTTGGTTTTCTTTCTCTTCCTGCCAAGGCCTGGACTGTTTACCCTTAGGTAGAGATCATGACAGAGAGTTGTACATGAAAAAGTAGGACATTCATAAAGATTTGTTGTGCATAAACAATGAAGAAGAGTTGGAATACAAGGAAGGCTTTCAGAAACACTGAAAGAAGCATGTTTTGATGGAAGGACCCTGGGATAGGAGGTCAAAGCTCTGGATCTGGTCTCGCTTTACCATAGTTTGGGATAAACTGCAAGCTCTTTCCCAGCTTAAGAAACTTCACCTGTAAAATGGGTTGGTTCAATCAGATATCTGTGTATTGTACACCTCCCCTCTTTACTGGAAGATATCCTTACCTTAATTTTGCAGTCCATCTATAGTTTGGTTATGCAGTCTATTAAACTTTTATTTCTAAGGTAAAAAATGTACGTGTATACGTGTTAGAGAGAAAGACAGCGAGTGAGAGAACGAGAGAGAAAGAGAGGTTTATTTTTTTTAGGGTTTGGGGATGGAACCCAGGAGCATTCGACCTCTGACCTATATCCCCTGCCCTATTTTTTATTCTTTATTTTGAAACAGGGTCTCACTAAGTTGTGGAGGGCTTCACCAAGTAGCTGAGGCTGTCCGCTAACCATAATCCTCAGGTCTCAGCCTCCTGAATGCTGGGATTACAAGCAGAGAGGTTTAAAATAGGAAAAAAAAAAATCCTTGCTGCTTGAAGACAGGAAAGAGAAGAAAACTCTCTCTGGCTCCAGCCGGTTCCTGTCTCTGCCTGCACTTAGGTCCCAGAGTTTAGGCAGTGTGCACCTTATACTGCCTTCCTCACCTGACCTTGACCGCAATGTACGGACAAAAGTCATGCGTATAACTTCGACCTTTTTATCTCTCATTTGACTTCTCTCAGTATAGTGCTCTTAAATAGCCTTTTGTGCTAATTGACACCTGTTATGAAAGTGGTTTTCAGAGGAAGGAAAGAGTGGTAGGTAGTCATTATGTTATGACTTTGACCTCAGGTTGTGTCTGTCTGGCAGAGTCTATTTGGAAGTGGTATGGGAGTGTGTTTACAACCAGGCTTGTTAAGGTGGCAGTATACCAGACTTCAGATATTATTCCTACCCTTCTTCTCTTCAGG
Organism: Muscardinus avellanarius; assembly: GCF_963383645.1. Taxonomy (NCBI): domain Eukaryota; kingdom Metazoa; phylum Chordata; class Mammalia; order Rodentia; family Gliridae; genus Muscardinus; species Muscardinus avellanarius. The sequence goes on along the minus strand of NC_137786.1, from coordinate 37,076,412 downwards.
TTGAAGAGAAGGAGAGGTAATGTTGAGTATGTGTGTTGGTTGCCATAGAGTCTGATTTCTTATCATATGTTCACATTGTGGGTGAAATATAAAGAGGAAAATAATCTATAATTAGTTGATCAAAACAAGTGCTCACTAGATGACTCATTAGTTACCTGTCTTACACTGTTTTCAATTACTATAACAAAATACCCCAAACTGGATACTTTATAAGAAAAAAAGTATATAGAGCTGATAGTGCTGGAGGCTAGAAGTCCAAGATTGGCAGGCTGCCATCTAGTGAGGGCCTTGTGCCCTGTCCTAACCTGGAGGGAAGGTAGAAGGGCAAGCTGGTGCAAGCAGAAGAGGCAGAGCTCAAAGGGCAGCCTCATTTTGTAACAACCCACTCTTGCAGTTACTAAATCAGTTTCAGAGAGTGAGAACTTATTCTTGTAAGAATCAGCCCATCTTCTGGAGAACAACATTAATCCCTTCACGAGTGCCCAAGCACCTCTGAAAGGTCCCACCACCTCTCAACTCTGTTGCATTGATAACCACATTTCAACATCAGTTTTGGTGGTGACCATCTCCAAACCCTAGCAGGACCAAATAGTTCATTGCACTAAGCATAGCCTACCTTTCTTTGGAGACAATTATTTGCTCCTTTTCTACAACGTCTACAATGTGGCCCCCTAGGGAGATGAGTTGTTTTGTGTGCTGTTCTTTTCTTTCTCTTTAGTAGACATTTTCTGGCACCTAAGATTGGATCAGGAGCTCAACTATATAGGTATTTATAGCACTGACACACTGTTGGATAAAACAGCACAGAACTTGGCACATGTAAACTCTCAGCAAATGTGTATTGACTAAAGGGAAGGTTAGGTTACTATCAGGAATTGATGATTGATAACTCCGTTGTTATAAACTTGAATCCCAGGAACGTGTTCTATGTATTTTGAATCCTTTTGGGCAGTCATGATGATATGGCTAGAGCTTTCCTCCTATGAAATAGAATAGATCACAAAAAGATTCTGATGATAATCTGTGAGTATAATTAGGTATATCTTCTTTTAATTATAAGCCACTTAAAGCCCCGTACTTTTAAAGAATAGCTAGTATCATAGAAACAGAGTAAAATGGTGGTTACTAGAGTTTGAAAGATGGGGGTTTTGGGAAGATGTTGGTCAAAGAACAAGAAATTTAGTTCAAGAGATATATTATACATCACGATCATGATAACTTTTGTTAACAACATTATGTCATGTACTTGAAAACTGCTAAAATAATAGATTTAAAGTGTTCTTACCACAACAGGATAAGTATATGATGTAATACATGTTAAATAGCTTGCTTCGGTCATTCCATAATATAGCCATATATCAAAACATGATGTACACCATACATACATATAATTTTTCATTGTCAACCAAAAATACAAAAAATAATACTGAAATTATTGTTATATATCTAAAAACATAATCATTTGCTACACTTGCAGGGTAAAGCCTTATTTCAAAATGTTTATTCACTTAAAAATGCTTGTTTAATTTTCAGGGAAGTGTTTGCTACTTTTCCATCAGCACCCGTCGCCACACTCAATTCTACACGGATCCTGTGGAGGCTGTAAAGGACATCCCTGATGGTGCCACTGTGCTGGTTGGTGGTGAGTAATGCGATCGTTTTCCTGTTATCATAATCATTTTATATTTTTAGTGAAGCAGGAAAATCACAGCGACAAACCCTTGTGGAATCTAAGTGCCAATTACTTTATTGTTTGGTTAGTCTTTATTCACTACTCATTGAACACTGTATTGTCTGTTACTTTATTACACTGTCCCATCCTGTAAGTTGGCAAGGTTTAACGCTTTATGTTTTAATTTTCCTTTCCTTTCATTCTCATTCTCCTCCCCGCCCTATTATTTGGAAAACTGAACCTTCAAAATAGATGTTGTATCACTACTTTGGAGCTTTGAGGAATTCCTAGATCCTTGGGAATTCTGTTTAACTTGAAACATTTGCATCCATCTTATTAGCCAATTCTTTTATTATTCTTTTATGAGATGAAGCTAGTATCAGCTTCAGTCTGCTGTTGAGATTTCCTACTTCTTGTTGCTTCTTTTCATGTGGCATGTCTAGAATCCCTGCCTAACATTTATTAAATTTGCTTTCCTGATTCTTTTTTTTGTTGTTGTTGTTCTGGGGATTAAAATCAGGGGCATTCCACCTCTTAGCTATACCCCCAGCCCTTTTTATTTTGAAATAGGGTATTTCGATTGCTGAGGCTGGACTTGAACCTGGGATCCTCCTATCTCAGTCTCCCAAATGCTATAATTACAGGTATGTGCTATCATAGCTAGCTGCTTCCTAATTATTATATATATGGGATCAAGGCTTATTTAAAGGCTCTTTGCCATTCATTTATCTAGGAAGTCACTGAATGTCCATTTTAATCCCAATAATATTTGAGGAATTATGGAAGATAGAAATGAAAGGTAATGGGGTAGGCTTTCAATTTTGTTAGATCTACTCAGGCATATAAAATAAGCAGTTCAAAAAGTAACTGAGCCAGGTGTGGTAGTGCAGGCTTGTAATCCCAGTACTTGGGAGGCTGAGACAGGAGGATCTGGGTTTGAGGCCAGCCTCAGCTACTTAGTGAGGCACTCTGCAATTTAGACCTTGTTTCAAAATAAATAATAAAAAATTGGGCTGGGAGTATAGCCCAGAAGTAGCCCTGGCTTCCATCCCCAGTAACACACACACACACACACACACACACACACACACACACACACACACAAGTAATGGTAGCCAGGCACTATGGAGCATTCCTGAAATCCCAGGGACCTGGGAGTTTGAAACAAGAGGATTTCAAGTTTGAGGCTGGCTTGGACAACTCATCAAAAAAAAATTTTTTTTTGGTGGTACTGGGGTTCCTGGAAACCCTTCTACTTCTGGGCTACACTCCCAGACCTATTTTTTTATATTTTTATTTGGAAACAGGGTCTCTTAAGCCAGCGCGGCTGACTTCGAGCCTGCGCGATCCTCCTGTCTCCTACTCCCAAAGCGCGGGGATTACAAGCGTGTGCCACCAAGCCCAGCTCAAAATTTTTTCTCAAAAAAAAAAGACTGGGATGTAGCTCAGTAATAGAATGCCCTTGTTCAGTCCCCATTACTAAAATAAAAAAAATACCGGTGTAAGGTTTAAATTACAAAATGGGGTAATAATAGGTATGTAGCATATAAACTTGTTACCCTTGGCTTCACACCTATGGTTCAAAGACTTGACAATGTTGTCTGGCGCTATAGAATGGTGCAAAACATTTGAATCCAGTTATTTGACCGTTTCTTGAGTTGTTGAGATATATTTATATATTTGACTTTGTAGATCAGATAATGTGCTTTGTACTTTTGTTTTCTTTTGTATTAAGAATAATACACATTTCCCTAATGATCATTACTTCTTCACAAATTATTTGCCTTTTGGGTTTATTGTAGGTTTTGGGCTATGTGGAATTCCAGAGAATCTTATAGGAGCTTTACTAAAGACTGGAGTAAAAGGACTGACTGCAGTCAGCAACAATGCAGGGTAAGTATCCATTTTTAAAATAACTGGTTTGAAAAATGGCAGTTCTTAGTGATATTTAAACAGAATTTATTAGTGAAATTGAATTTTCCTCTACGTATATGAGCAATACTTCTGTCTTGGAGAGTGTTCTCACTGTTGTGATCCATTAAACCTGACCACACACAACTTAGAGGAAGGTAGATTTATTTGCTCACAGTTTTTTGGAGATTTTTGAGTTTCAGTCCATGTTAGGCCTGGTCTGCAGAGCTCAGGGCATGGGAACAGAAAACAGAAAGAGGAAGAGAGCGAGACTCTGCTCTTACAGCAAGGAGGCTGGAAGCAAGGCGAAGGAACAGGGGGAGGACTAATCATATAATCTCCAAGGCCCCATCCCCTGGAACCCCGGATGAACCAGACCTCACCTTTACCATGGTAACCCACTCTCTATGAAAATGAGGGGGACATAATAAACCCAAACTATTACAATATACAAGCATCAGGAGATAGTAACTAACAAAGTCAGGAGTGGAGGTTACATTTTTTTTAAATGTTTTTGGTGCCATCCTTCAGAATCATAAGTAAAGGAGACTTGCTTTATTTTATATAAATATATAAGTTGAGATTTTATGTCTTAATCCACTATTTTGTTTTTCTAAGATGTAAGATATGTTGTCAAAGTAAGAATATATTCTCATTGACTCTTGTGCTTCAAATTTTAAACATGATCTTTTATGTTTTTTGTTATTATAGATCATTATAAAGCAAGATGGAAATCAATTTGAAATGTTTCAAGTTCTTTCTTTTGGTGATACCATTACTCCAGATGATTCTAAAGGAATATATCAATCATAAAATGTTGCTGGTCTTGATGGAAAGTGGAGGATACACAGCCAGCACTTAAGATAGTAGGATTGTATACCCAAAGGATTAACAAGAGGTCATCATTTCAATAAAATAATGCTTAGGTACAGGTAGCTGTTAGAAAGATATTTGCATACAAAATAGTGAGTAAATCAGTTATATTTCAACAACAGAAGACTTTAAGGATCTTTAAAGAAATTTCTAAAATAACTAAAAATGGCAGTTTGGCCTATTATAAGTGCAGTTGAGAACAAATAGCACAGATTACTTAGGAAACAAAACTGATGTTACATTTATGCTCATGTTCTTTTTTTTCTGAATTTGTTTAGACTAGGATTTCTTCTGAAAGGTTCTCTTTCCTCTCCCCTCCCTATCCAAAGTCTTCCATTTTTCAAGATTCACTCAAGTTACACAAGCTCAGCCAGGTGCGATGGTGCATACCTGTAATACTAGTACTTGGAGGTTGCGACAGAAGAATCCCAGGTTCCAGGCCAGCCTCCGCAACTTAGCAAGGCTCTGTTTCAGAATAAAAGCTAAAGCTATGTACAGTGGCTCATGCCTGTCATCACCTTACTTGAGAGACTGAGACAGGATGATTGCAGGTTTGAGACCAGCCTCAGCAACTTACTGAGACTTTCAGCAACCTGAAAGAGACCCTGTTTCAAAACAAAAAATAAATTCGACTAGAGGTATAGCTCAGAGATAGAATACCCCTGGGTTCGGTCTCCAGTACCAAAAAAAAAAAAAAAAAAAAAAAAAAAAAAAAAAAAAAAAAAAAGATCTAGGGGTGTAGCTCAGGAGTAGAAAAAAAGTTACACATCTTCAAAGTAGTCTTATCCAATTATAGAACTTTTCTAGTTTTCACTCCTGTTCCCCTTTCCAATTCCTTTAGAGACTTTTAGCCTTCCAAAGTGTGTGTGTGTGTGTGTGTGTGTGTGTGTGTATTTTGTAGTACTGGGGATGGAACCCAGGGCATTCTACCTTCGAGCTGCACCCTAGCCCTATTTTTTATTCTATATTTTAAAACAGGGTCTTACTGACTTTCAAAAGGCCTCAGTAAGTAGCTGAGGCTATCCATGAACTGCGATCCTCCTGTCTCAGCCTCCCAAATGCTGGGATTACAAGTGTGTGCCACCATGCCTGGCTCTTCCACAGTATATTGAATTGCTTTTATCCAATATATATATTATATACTGATCATTTTACCAGTTTAATATTCCCCATTGTGCTTAGTCTGTAAGTCTGAGTCATGGCAGACTGGGGCTGTTTGGCGTCATAGAGGTAATTTATTCAGTCTTCTGATTGTATCAGAGGAAACTAATCTATAAGTAGAGAAGGAACTTGTTCATGACTACTTGATATTACCTAAACATGCCCTATGTCCTTTGATCTGACTATTTATTTATTTATTTATTTATTTATTGTGCTACTTGGGATGGAAGCCAGGGACATTCTACCTTTGAGCTACACCCCCAGCCCTATTTTTATTCTCTCTCTTTTTTTTTTTTTTGGTGGTACTAGAGGTAGAACCCAGAGGCTATTCTACCTCTGGGCTATACTCCCAGACATATTTTATATTTTATTTGGAAACAGAGTCTCACTAAGTTGCTGAGAGCCTCACTAAGTATGCTGAGGCTGGCTTCGAACCTGTGTGATCCTCCTTTCTCAGCCTCCCAAGCGCTGGGATTACAAGTGTGCCCCACTGTGCCCAGCTCTTTTATTCTCTATTTTTAAACAGAGTCTCACTGAGTCGCAAAGGGCTTTAGTAAGCAGCTGAGGATGTCTGAGAACCATGATTCCAAATGCTGAGATTACAAACTTGTGCCACCACACCCAGCTCTGAGTTTATATTTATTATAAACTCTTTGGATCATTAATAAGTTTTTAGATTTTTTAGGTAGCTGCATGTTTACACAGAATTTTGCAGATGACTGTACTGTCCACCTTGCTTAATGAGGATATGTTCAGAGAAATGCATCAGTAGGTGATCTCTTCATTATGCCGACATCGTAAGGTGTACTGATACAAACTAAGATGCCTGGGATCTCACGCAGTGGTATGCTGCGTGTGCTAAGTTTTTGATGCAGATTAGGTGCTGAACACAAGGTGACACTTTGCAAAACATCATTGACAGTTGATTCTCTTGATTAGGAATATTTAAATCTTAAGAGATCCACAGGAATAAGGGCCTTGCTCTGACTATTAAAGTCAGATAATTGAAGGAAACTTGGTCATGCTTCACTGGAGAACCAAAGACATGCTTTTAGTTGTTGGGTAAATGGAGAAAACTTGGAATTAGAAGTAGTAACAATTTTTTTTTTTCACTTGAAAAGAGCTCTCTTTGTGGAAGGATCTGAATTGGAAGTCTTTTCAAAGCTCAGCATTCCTGATGATCTATTTTTGTTCATTTGTTTTAAATAGAGAGTAAGCCTACTGTCCTAGAATACCACTTACCTTGGCATGAAATATTAACTGTTAGCTTTGATGAGATAAATCCTTCTTTAAGATATTATAGCTGACTGTTATTTTTGATATGGATTGATTAGGAAGGTGGGAAAAAGTAAGTAGGTGCCTTTGATTTATGGAGGAATTTAAATCACAAGAAATTGTGAACCAACAGCTTTACAGTTAACTATGTATCAACCAATTAAATCACAGAGCTAGTTGAAGGATGATTTTTTTTGTTAGAAATGTTCATTTCATTGTGACAAGATTATTTCAGACTATAGTTCAGTCAAAATGGGATGTAGTTCAGTCAAACTCTATTGGTTGCCCTACTTACATGTGGAAGGCTAATAAATACTATATGATAATAAATATATACCTGTACTTATGATTACTCGTATAAAGTTCTAAACTGATCAGGTGTAGGAGTTTTTTGAGGACCTCTAGTGATCAGTCTTTCACTCTAAATAAAATTCCTGGTTCTGTAGCAGTGACTTTGAACCTAAAGATAAGGCAAGTGGCCCTTCTGCTGTGCCCTTTCTTTTTTGTTGACACAACTGCAGCTCTGAAGGACTCAATAGACATATAAGCTGCCTTGGCTGATTATGAGCATTCTCCAAGATTAATTTTTAAATCTGGGAAGGACTATTTCCTAGAAATGTGTACTTGAACTTCTTTGCCCAGCTCATTTGCCCCATATGATCATGACATAAATTAACCTTGCACCAATAAAAAAAAATAAATAAAAATAAATAAATAAATTAACCTTGTATTCCAATACAGCATTTTCTTTTCTTTTGACGCTTCTGATGTTATCAGAGCAAACATAAATTGTGTAATTGAGATTTAAATATGTCTAACATGAAAAGCAAACAAGATGAAAAGTGTTTGGAAAATGGTTACAATGTCATTTTTTAAATTTTATTTTGACAAGGATTGCCAATCCGTGAGATTTTAGAAAATAAAAATTCAGCATATGAAATTTAATTTAAAAATGAAATTTAGCCAGGTATGATGGTGTATGTCTATTATCCCAGTACTTGGGAGACTGAGACAGGAGAATTTTAAGTTCTATGACAGCTTGAACAGAGAGACTTTCAGCAACCTAGTGAAACCCTGTTTCAAAACAAAAAATAAAAAGACCTTGGACTGTAGCTCAATAGTAGAATACCCCTGGGTTTAATTCCTAGTGCCACATACACATTAAAAAATTAAATTTAGGATTTAATTTTAATTAAATTAAAATTTAAAATTATAAGATGAAAATTTAACTCACCAAATTTAGTTCCAGATTCATAAAATTAAAAGTATTTGCAGAATGCTGGTTGATGTCTTACGTGCAGTAACTTATTGCTTTATACTAATTCATCTCTTTAATGAATTTTGGCTTTAGAATTTTTTTTTATCCATTAAAATGTTTGAGATGCAAGTTTGCTGTGCTGTAGGAAAAACTTCTGTCTTCAGGTATTCTAGAAGAATGTTGGCTATAGAAGGCAAGCAGCATAATCTATTTGAAAGTCTCCTTAGCATTATCTTTTGTATTGAAGGGCTACACGATACTTCTGTATACATGTTTCTCTATTAGAAATGAAATATTCCTCATTTCTGAAAGCTCACACATGTCTTCTCTGTGAGCTCTTAGGGGTAAATGGCTTGCTGTACTCATTTTTTTATCATCAGCATTTGACAATATTAGGTAAGACATACATGTTTGCTCGTTTTGTAAGTTGGGAAGGATGTGGCAGGACATTATCCTCATTATAAGCTGTCAGCACTTTTCAAGGCATGGGGACTGACCTTTTATCTGGTGCAGTGATAGCCTGGATAGAGCATCTTGGGTACCACTTGATTGCTATGCTAGGATACTAATCTAAAAACAAAGAAAAGGCCAAATGCACAATGTTCCCTAAAGCCAAGATCAACAAATGCAGAGAGGTCATCTTTAAATACAGCCAATTCAAATGTGTAATGTGTTGAAAAGCCAAACAAAGGCTTGAAAGAGTACTTGGAAAAATTCCCAGGTCAATGAATGACCCAACTAACTACACACTAGGCTGGTTTCTAATATGAACGTAGAGGGGGTTTCAAATATTTAAAACCATAGAAAACAAATGGGCCAGATCTGCCTTTATGGATTAATTTTTGGTTATAACTTTGTTAGTTAGAGCTTCAAATTATATCCTTGGTACTCTCGGTGATGGAAAATTGAGGAGTTTACCAAAGGGGCCTTTTTTTTTTTTTAAAAGGAATGATTAGAGCTGAGGCAAAGCAAAGTGAATCCTGAAAAAAGGAACCTGAAGCTAGTAGCAGGAGTGCTAGTACCACCATCCCCTAAGATGGGAGGGATAAAGGCAAAGAACCATTAAAAGTCTTTGGAAGAAAACTTTATGTGGAAATATCCAGCTTGCTGCAATTTGTGAAGGAGAGAGCCAGAAGAACTTCAATCCTGACATTGTTCTTTCCCCAAGTTCTCCTAGTCGTCCGTCCAGTTGACTGAACCCAATCAGAAGCCAAAGACAAGGGAGTTTCTTGATTCCGGGTGAAGGTCAGCCATTCCAGGCAAATAGCAGACTGCAAGTTGAAAATCGGACCTGGAGAGCAAATAGAAGACAGTGCTGACTTGGTTCATTTTTAACAGGGAGGAGCCAGTGAAGAGGGGCAGGGTGGAATTCAGCAGTAAATTCATTTAACAAATGTTCTGCAAATATTTGTGTAGTTCTTTTTACATTCTACATATGCTTGCAGGTGCTTGGGATACAAAAGTGAACAAAACCAACCGAGATCCCCGCCACCTGCCCTTTCCATGCTAGTGGGAAGAGGCAGACTGCACGTAGTCAACATAACAAATAAGTACGCTTTCCAGTGTGCTAGAAAGTTACACATACCGTGGAAAAAAGAAAGAGCGCAAGCAAAAAGGGATGGGGACATGAACGTCAAGGGACAGATTTCAGTACTGAGAGCTCGATCAGGAAGAGGCTCATAGGTGACCTCGAGCCGACCTGATGGTGGTGAGGGAGTGAGCCATCCTGGGGAAGAATGTCTGAGACTGGGAGAGGCCATTGCAAAGGCCCCAGAGGGAACACTCCTGTCATGCTGGAGAGCCCAGCAGAGGTAGAGAAGCAAAAAGGAGAATGGGAGGAGAGGGGTGGGGGCATAAAGGGCCATCTGGTCACTTGAGCCTTGCAGGTTCTATCTGTCCTCCTTGAGTTACTCTGAGTAGCTGAGTGCTATCACAGTTTGGAGCAGAGCTGTGGACTATTGGACTTAGGTTTTATAAGGCTTGCTCTGGCTGCCATGTCACGGGTAAATTTTAGGAGGTAGAAGCTGAAATAGGGAAGGTTACTCTGGTACCCAGGTAAGAGATGGTGTAGGACACGGAGAGGGTGAGAAATGGCCCAATTCTGAATATATTTTGAAGGTAGTCAGGATTTTCCTGTAGACTTGATGGGGGTAATGGGAGAGAGACATTAATGGTTACTTCTTTAGTTTTGTACTGAGCTGTAAGGGTGGGATGCCATCAGGTGAGATGGGGAAGGCTACAAGAATAGTTAGGTTTCGGAAGTAGAATTGTTAACCTGAAGAAGTGGGACCTAGGACCTAGCCAGGTATTAGGAGAAGGTTAGGGAATGTATTAATCAGCATTTCACAGCTGTAATCTAAAGAACTGACCATAATTTAGAGGAAGGAAGATTTATTTGCTCACTGTTCAGTCTATGTGAGGCCGGGGACTGGGGATCTCAAAGAAGCGTGGGGGGTGGGGGGAGAGAATGAGAGAAGAGAAGAGAGCACACGCTCAAGGCTTTGCTCTTACATCATGGAGGCTGGAAACGAGAGCAAGGACGAAGGAGGAACCAGGTATAATCCCTAAGGCCACAGCCCCAGGGACCCACCTTCTCTAGCCTCAACCTACCAGCCTGGCCCTCTACCCAGATAAATGTATTTATCCACTGCTGAGATTACAACAAAGCCCTGCTTCCAATACTGCCAATTTATTTCCAGGAAGGATGGAGAGGCACTCCAAATCCAAACCATTACAAGAAGGGAAAAAAAAGAATATTAGGAAGACAGTGTATGATCTAGCTTACATCAGGGAGTGGCAGTCCTAGAAAGAGAAAGAATCATTAGTGATCTGGAGGCCTCTAGTGGACAAGTGTATTATTAATCTGCAGCGAATTCTTTCTGTGTCTCCAAAGTGCTCTCCTGATGTTATTTATGTTACCTAGACCTAGACGTTTTGAAACAAGTTGAGAATAAAAGCTGTATAATTATTTTTATACACATTTTCAATGGGAAATTTTATCAGATTCAATATTTGAAACAAGTTTGAGAGAGGTGTCAGTTGCCTGTGACCTGTGGACCCTTTGAGGTTGGAAGTGACACATTCTAGGAATTAGGAAGGAGTCATTTGAGCTGGAATGGGCATTGGTGGGCACGAGGAGTATGAGGACGGAGAGCAGAGTGAGGGTGAAGAAAAGGTGGTTGTTAAATGTCAGTGGTTTTTTACACAGGTGGCCACACTTAGCAGCTGTGCAAGTCAAACAGGTGGCTGTCATTAATCTCCCCAGCCTACTTTGCCACCGCGTCCACTGCCAAAGCCAGAATTCTGCAGTGAGTCTTTGTCAGGATGGACAGCGAGTCGTAGGAATGAAACATTTCCCCCAAATCTCTCTTGATTGGACCTTTCTTCTCCCTCGTGGTGACCTCTACCTGAGTTCGAATGCTCACTGTTGCTCCTGTGGGCTGTTTCAAGCCTCTTACTGTTTCTCCCTGCCTTTTTTTAGGAACCTCTTCATTAATTGTGTACTCTGTCACTCTTCAGGGTCTCCATATCCTTCAGAATGAATCCTCTGAGACAGATCATTACCTGCCCTCCCTCTGCCTCTCCTGTGCTGCCTCTGGTCAGATCCCAGTCACAGTGAACATGGAGCCCTCTTGACCTTGGCTCCCCCCACCCCACTCCACTCTCAAAATGGTTCTTTTTCCCCCCCATGTGGTTAAGTGCCACTGTCTGTAAGGCCTTTTTCTTAGGCGTCCTGCCCCTTTCTCCTTTGTCAGGTTCTCAGGCTTCATTGTTCTCGCAACTTGTGTAGACTTTTCCCAGCTCGCCTCTCCCTCGGCATAGTGAGAGGTTTACATGTACTCTCAGAGCCACCCAGGTGCAAGAGCAGGCCTGATGCATGGCTGTAGCCCCAGAGAGCCTAATGTCTGGGCCTGGGGCCAAATTACTCTTGAGTAAGGGAGGCTGGCTGAATGAACTGTGGAATACCACAAGCCCACAGGGAGGGTCCAGCAGAGCACTAAAGGAACTTAGAGAGAGAGTAAGGAAAGACTTCTTTTTCTAGGAGATATTCTAACCTTTATCATCATTTCTGTCACAAAAACAAGCCTGGCATGGTGGCGCATGATTGGGAGATTGAGACAGGAGGATTGCAGGTTTACAGCCAGCCTCGGTTTCAAAATAAAAGAATAAAATAGGCCTGGGAGTATAGCTCAGAGGTAGAATGATGCTAGTTTCCATCCCCAGAACCACAAAACAGAAACAACTTAGTGAGACCTTGTTTCAAGATAAAAAGGACTAGGGATGTAGTTCACAGGCCATTCCCTAATAACAATAAACAAGCAAACAAATGTGAACATAGCATAAATGTAGACAGATCATTACAAACTACAAACCTTTAAAACCAATACTCAGATAAAGGAACAGAGTATGAGCCGTGCATGGTTGTATACGCCTGTAATTCCAGTGCTTGGGAGGCTAAGACAGGAGGATTGCAAGTTCAGAACCAGCATCAGCAACTTCAGCTCTTACAACTTAGTAAGATTCTGTTTCAAAATAAAAAATAAATCAGGCATGGTAGCACACACTTGTAATCCTAGTATTTGAGAGGCTGAGACAGGAGGATCTAGGTTCACAGCCAGCCTCAGCTACTTAGGCCCTTTGCAACTCAATGAGACCCTGTTTCAAAATAAAGAATAAAAAATCAGGCTTGGAGTATAGCTTAGAAGTGGAATGCCCCTGGCTTCCATCTCCAATATCGCAAATATATACATATATATAATATTTTATATTATAATATATTATAATTATATATATATATATATATATATATACATGGATGAAGTAGAATGCCTCTGGGTTCAATCCATAGCACCACACGCACACACACATACACACACAAAAAAAAAAAAAAGAAAAAAAGAGTATGACCGGTTCTCCACTGTCATGCTCCCTCCAGACTCATTCTTCCTCTTCTCTCACCACCAGTGCCAACCACTCTCCTCACTTCTGATCAGTTTTACCTGATTTTGAAATTCATATAAAGGAGTAATTCAGTGTGCTTCCCTCTGTGTCTGGCTTCTTTTGCTCAACATTTTTTCTGAAAATTTCCCATTGTGGCCAGTGGTTACAAATTGTTCAGTCTCATTGCTGTATTGTATTATGTGGTTAAGCCACACTTCATTTTATCTATTTGACTGTGGATTAGAATTTAAGAGGCACAAATATTTTGCATTAATGAAAGTGCTGCTGTGAAGATATTTTATGTCTTGTGGTACAATAATAATGATAATAATAATAACAATTATTATTATTGCATTCATGTCAGGTACAGACTCAAGAGCAGAATTGCATATTTATAGCATAGAAATATGTTCAGCATTTATACATACTGCTAACAGTTTTTCCAAAGTGAATCTGTTGATTTTTATTCTCTTTGTCACTTATGAAAGTTGGTATTTCCTTTTTTATTTTTTTGTGCAGGTTCTCTGTAGGTTGCTGAGTGCCTCACTAAGTTGCTGAGGCTGCTTTTAAACCTGCAATCCTACTGTCTAGGCATTCAAAGTCAAGTACTGGAATTATAGGTGCCAAGTTAAGTGCTGGGAATTTCAGTGTGTACCACTACACTAGGCTTTCTTCTTTTTTATTTAGCCATTCTTTTTTTTTTTTTTTGCAGTGGTGACTTGTGATTTTCACCATTAGAAACATCTCACCATTAAAAATCATTTTATATTGAATCTGTAGTTCACTTTTGTTGGTATGACTATTTTGATATTTATGCTGCCAATACAAGAACATGTCTATCGATGATCTTTTCATCTTCTAAGATGATCTTCAGTTTCTTTCTTTATTGTTCTGTATTTTTGTTTCAGAGGTCTTTTACCTCCTTGGTTAGATTAATTCCTAAGAATTTTTTTTTTTTTTTTTTTGTGGTACTGGGGATGGAACCCAGGGGCCTTCTACCTCTGGGCTACACTCCCAGACCTATTTTATATTTTATTTGGAAACAGGGTCTCTTAAGCCAGCTGAGGCTGGCTTCGAACCTGCATGATCCTCCTGTTTCAGCCTCCCAAGCATGGGGATTACAAGCATGTGCCACCACGCCCGGCTATTCCTAAGTATTTTTGAGGCTATCAAAATAGCAGTGTCATTCTTCACAGACCTAGAAAAATCAGTGCTAAAATTTATATGGAATAACAAAAGACCCAGAATTGCCAAAGAAATTCTTAGCAATAAGAACCATGCTGGAGGCATCACAATACCTCATTTCTAATTATGCTGCAAAACTGTAATAACAAAAATAGCATTTGCACAAATACCACGAAAATGGTATTTGCACTAAAGCACACAGACCAAAGGAATAGAATAGAAGATACAGAAGCAAACCTCATCATTTTCAAAGCAAAATACATCTAAAAATTCAAGTAAAAGCTGTATAGCAAGATAAATTAATAATTCAGTGAATACCTTTTCATTTCCAGGCCCCTTATCCTCCCCTCAAATGGTTCAAAAATACTTTAACCAACTAGAGAAAGAAAAATTTTTTTCTTTTTTTTTTAGAATATAACTACTAAGATAAAAACATTTGACCTTAAACTATAAGTATAGTTTTATACTTTTATTGGTGCACTGTAATTATCCTAGTGAGGTTCAAAGTCATACAAGTAACGGGACATGCACACAGGTCTTGGTTCAGGTCCCGCCCACTCTCCCCTCCTCATGCACAGCAGTGAGATTGGCAGTGACACCTCCATACATGAATGGGCACAGCAAAGTTTGAACTGCTTCTTCCATCAGTTCTTCCCTTTCTCCTCCCAGCTTCCTCCCCCACCTTCCACCATCCTATTGGTCATTTCCTCAATTACTTAAAGTCCCTTTTATTTCCTTTTTTCTCTCTAGCTTCCACATATAAAACATCTGACTTTGTGTGACATGCCTTTTGATTTTCAACAAAAGAGCCAACAACATAGGCTGGAGAAAAGGACAGCCTTTTCAACAGGTGGTGTTGGGAAAACAGAATATCCATCTAGAGAATAAAATTAGACTCCAGTTTCTTACCCTGTACAAAAGTCAGCTCAGGATGGATTAATGACCTAGAAATTAGACCAGAAACTTTGAAATTGCTAGAATAAGGCACAGGACCAACTCTCCAACATACGGGTACTGGTAGAGACTTTCACAATAAGACCCCTAAAGCTCAGGAAATGAAGCCCACAATCAATACATGGGTTGCTATCAAATTGAAAAGTTTTTGCACAGCCATGGAAACCATCAAGAGTTTAAAGAAAGAGCCTACAGAATGGGAGAAAATCTTTGACAGCTACTCCTCCAATAGAGGCCTAATATCTAGGATATAGAAAAAACTTAAAAAACTTAACACTAAAAAAAAATAAAAAATGGGCCGTTGAACTGAATAGACACTACTCAGAGAAAAAAATACAAAAAATATGAAAAACTATCCAACATAATTAACAGTCAGGGAAATGTGAATCAAAACTATACTGAGATTCCATCTAAGTCCAATGGCAATCATTGCTAGAATGGCAATCATCATAAATACAAATAATAATAGATGCTGGTGAGGAAGCGGGAAAATAGGAGTTCTCATACACTGTTGATAGAATTTCAAATTAGTACAACCACTGTGGAGATTAGTATGGCGCTTCCTCAAAATAATGGAACCATCATATGACCCAGTTATAGTACTCTTCCATATCTTTCCAAAAGGATTACCATCAAAATATTATAGTAATACTTGTATTACTTAGGCACCAGCCTAAGTTCTGTCAACAGAGAATGAATAATGAAAAATGTGGTTTATACACATATTGGAATTTTACTCAGCCATAAAGAACGAAATTATGTCATTTTCAGGAAAATAGAGAATCGTATACTAAGTGACACCAGCCAGTCTCAGAAAGTCAAAGGTCAGGTGTTTTGTATGTGGAAGCTAGAGAGAAAATAGAAAGTAAAAGGGACTTTAAATAATGAGGGAATGACCAGTAGGATGGTGGAAGGTGGGAGAGGAAGTGGGGAAGAGAAAGGGAGGAACTGATGGGAGAAGCAGTTCAAACTTTGCTGTCCCCATTCATGTATTAAAGTATCACCACCAATCTCACTGCTGTGCATGGGGAAAGAGAGCGGGCGGGACCTGAACCAAGACCTGTGTGCATGTCCTGTCACTTGTATGACTTTGAACCTCACTAGGATGTATAATTATAGTGCACCAATAGAAGTATAAGACTAGACTTAAGAGTTTAAGGTCAAATATTCTTATCTTAGAAATGTTTTCTTTCTTGAGTTGGTCAAAGTATTTCTGAACCTTTTGGTGGTAGAAGGATACAAGGACTGGAAATGGAAAAATATTCATTAAGTTATTAATCTCTTCATACTACTTGCTTGAAATTCTAGGTACATTTTGCTTTGGAAATGATAATAACAACAAAGAAGAAATGTACAACCCTGGAGACTTTTATCTAATAATAAAAAAGAGTCAACACCACCTGTATCATATTTAAGAGTAAACCGAACCTCATTTAAAAAAAATAAGAAATATTAAACCAAAGTATACATGATTTTACAGATAAGAATTATTCTTGCTACCAATAATCTTTTGTGGATTTTTTTTTTTTTGTACTGGGTACTTAACCTAGGGGCTTCCTTCTTTGGCGTTACATGCCCGACCCCCTTCCCCTTTTTAAACATTGAAAATGATGTCAGTAGGTTTCTGAGAGTGTCACCAAATTGCTGAGGCTGTCTTCGCACCTGTGATCCTCTTGTCTCAGTACTGGGATTACAGGTGTGCACCACCACACCTGGCAATTTTCTGCCTTTTTTTTTGGTAAAGAATATCCAAATATATAATTATCCTTGAGCAAAATATCTATGAAACAGGAAAAATGTTCATAGCTATTTATCATTTGAGTTCATATTTCAAAGTATGCCAGTCTTCTCTCTCTGAAATACAAGAATAGCCCTTTCTAGCACAGAAATAGCTTCTCCATCCATGTCTTCCTTTGGCATCTCTAGGTGCCTAGGCTCTAACCCAGCATCACTTTGCAGTAATGGAAAGAAAAAATTGTGAAGTGGAATTGTAGGATGATCATAGATTTGAATGTTGGCTATGTCCTTAGTGCCTGAGATTTGGGGGAAAATAATCAATTTAAACCTTTGGAGCTTTAGTTTCTTTAAATGTAAAATAAGCAAAGAATAGCCACCTTGTACTGTTCTTTAGGTGGTGGGAACTGGAAAATGTGGATTAAATGTTCTCTTAGAGTGAGGACTTCTTTTTCTTCAAATTAATGACATTTCCGCTTTTTACAGAAATATACTTAATGGTATGCTGTCTGATGTTCCCATGATTGTAAACGACCTTTATTTTTCCTCTAGGGTTGACAACTTTGGCTTGGGCCTTCTTCTTCGATCCAAGCAGATAAAACGCATGGTTTCTTCATATGTGGGGGAAAATGCAGAATTTGAACGCCAGTTCCTAGCTGGCGAATTAGAAGTTGAGCTGACCCCTCAGGTGAGAAGGTTTTGCTGCTTTTCTTTCATAGTACTGGCTTATTAAATGTTTGTCTCCTCCAACTCCAATTTGTTTTTTTTTTTTCTTTTGGGTAAAGAATGTATTTTGCTAAACCAAGAAAACTGTTCATAAGTCACATGTATTGATCACTAGAGGATTAATATTTTGTGCCACTGGGTACTACAAAAGAAGGTATTTCTAGTAAAAATATCCAGGCTGCTGGATTAAATTTTAAGTTTGACACTGTAATGTACATTGTGCTAGAAGCAAACAAAGACCCAAGGATTGTCCCAAAAGTCAGTTTCTGTAAATCACGGCACTCGAAATTTGTGAGTGATCAGGTCTTGCTGTGACACATCAGGAGAGAGAAGCCCACAGGGGGAGGTACTGGCTACATCTCTGAATCAAGTAGAGGGATCAGAGCCCAGGTCCTATGGGAACTGATATTATTACAGAGCAAGCAACTACTGCAATTTATCTGGCAAATTTCCACGTGTTTTCTGCATCATTTCCTAACCAACTGGGAAGTTTGTCATAGCAGAAAGCCAACTTTGTGAAGCCATTTGGGCAAAGAGAGGTCCACAGGATGTCTGTTTTGGGCTTCTACTTGGACATATTCTACTTTCATCTCTGAAATTCAGCCCACTGCTGTACTTGAAAATAATACCTCTAATTTCACCAGTGTAATGGAGCAGAAATTTTTTTTTTTTATGGTGGTACTGGGGTTCCTGGAAGCCCTTCTACCTCCGAGCGACACTCCCAGACCTATTTTATACTTTTTTATTTTTGGAAACAGGGTCTCTTAAGCCAACGGGGCTGGCTTTGAACCAGTGCGATCCTCCTGTCTCCGCCTCCCAAGCATGGGGATTACAAGCGTGCACCACCACGCCTGGCATGGAGCAGAACTTTTAAAACCTCCATCATTAAATCAAGTATATGTCGCTCTAAAGGAACATGCATGGGGGACTGTTCTTTGTTTTTTTTTTTTTTTATGGTATTGGAGGTGGAACCCAGGGGCTTTTCTACCTTTGGGCTATACTCCAGGATCTGTTTTGTATTTGGAAACAGGGTCTCACCAAATTTCTGAGAGCCTCAATAAGTAGCTGATGCTGGCTTCGAACCCATATGATCCTCTTGTCTCAGCCTCTCAAGCACTGGGATTACAAGCATGCGCCACCACACCCAGCTGGGGAATTCTTGTTTCTAAATGAGGTTTCACAGTATTACAGCCATACCTGGCTACCCTACAGCATTGCACTGTATTCAGTACATATTCAGTTTTCATTTAAAGCTTTTTGAAAAAAAAAAAAAAAAGGAAAGATATTTTTTTCTCCTCTTCTTGGGCTGCTATAATAAAATGGCATAGACTAAGTAGCTTGATCACTAGAAAGGTATTGCTCTAGTTTGGGATTCTGGGAAGTTGAAGGTCAAGGTGCCAGACAGTTCATTTCCTGGGAGGACTGTCTTGGCTCGCAGTGGCTGGCTCCTTGCTGGGTGCTCATGAGGTGGAGAGGTGAGGACAGCGAGCAGGAGTGGCGCACACTCTCCTGTCTGTTCTTTTAAAGGCACTTGTCTTAACAGAGTGGGCCCCACACTTAGGCCTTCCTTATCTCCGGTAGACCCTGTCTCCAAATACCGTTGGGTTGGGAGAGAAGGCTTCCACTTAGGAACTTAGAGGTGACACAGTTCAGTTTGTAATATATTCTTTTTTTGTTTTCACATTACAAATTGAGACACCTTATCTTGTGGGTTGAGGAGCTGTTGAAAATTAACCTCTGAGTTACCCTTTTTGTCTTTTGCACCCTTCCTTATTTTGTCAGAGGACATATACATGGGAGAGGAACTTCCTTAATATTTTGTTTCTTTTAAGCTAAAAGAGGTAGGTGCCTCCCTTCTCATCAGAGTGTGTGTGTGGCCATTTATTTTGCAGCCTGAGAGCCTAGGGGAGAAGTGCTGAGAAAGAGGAGGGGATTTGGGTTCCTTCCCAGGATGAGGCTTGGGGCTTGGGCTCTGCAGAGGGCTGTCTGCAGAAGCTTTATACCTTCAAGCTCTTGGGATAGCTCTGACAATGACTTACTTTAATTTTTTTTTTTTTTTTTTTTTAGTACTGGGATTGAACCTAGGGGCATTCTACCTATGAGTTACACCCCCAATCATCCCCATTCCTTTTAAATTTTGAAATATAATCTAAGTTACTGCATGCTTGAAACTGTGATCTCCTGGCTCAGCCTTCTAAGTACTGGGATAACAGGCAGGCACCACCCTCACAATAACTTAGTTTTTTAAAATACTATTAATTAATTAATTTTTTGTGGTACTGGGGGTGGATCCCAGAGGCTTTCTACCTCCGGGCTATACTCCCAGACGTATTTTATATTTTATTTGGAAACAGGGTCTCACTAAGTTGCTGAAAGCCTCACTAAGTAGCTGAGGCTGGCTTCGAACCTGTGTGATCCTCCTGTCTCAGCCTCCCAAGGGCAGGGATTACAAGCGTGTGCCACCATGCCCGGCAATACTATTAATTTAAAATGTACTACAAAGTAGAATTACCTCTGTCTATTAGATATTAGATAGAGAACCAGTTATCTGGAAGATTTTCAGTCATGACACAAGTTCATCCTTCCCCAGAATATTCTCCCGACTTGATCGATGTCTGAGACTCTTAACTGGTAGTTTCTTCTTTGAGTTAAATACTTAAAGGCCCAATTTAACATAGAGGATAGTCCTTAGATTGGGACAACACAATATTACCATCCTTAATACCTACACTAGCCGGTGTGGTGGCGCACGCTTGTAATCCCAGCAGGAGGATCACACAGGTTTGATGCCAGCCTCAGGTGCTTAGTGAGGCTCTCAGCAACTTAAGTGAGACCCTGTTTCCAAATAAATTATAAAAATAGGGCTGGGAGTGTAGCCTGGAGGTAGAAAGTCCCTGGGTTTCAACCCCCAGTACTACCAAAAAAAAAAAAAAAAAAGAATACCAGTTCTTGCAACTGATTAGCAGCTAGTTATTTGGAAAGACATGTAGCAAGACCATAACCATGTTTCAGTTGTTAGGGAGAGTGTCAGGACATGTTCAAGTCCAAACTTGGGTGGAAAGACAGCTGGGGATGGGAGACCTAGGAAAACTAGGTTTGAAATCACTGGTACCTAGTAGAGGGAAGGGTCATATATGGGAAATAGGATGACCAAAAAGAGACACAAAGAAACTTTACTCTCGGCCATTTCTACTGTAAAATAAAGTTTGAAGTTCTCTTGGCCTTTAAAAACCAATTTAGGACTTCCGGGAAGATGACGACCAAGAAAAGCGGGGCTTAAGAGCCCCGCTAACAACCAATCTCCATTACCACAAAATCAGCGCCTTTCATAGCCAGAAAACACCATCATCAGAGAAACAAAAAAATCACCAGGCTCCAGAGAGAAAGCGGACTGAGAACAGAGCTCAGAGCCACAGAGAAGATACACCGGCCTCATGCCCGAGGACGTGGCAGCAGCGCCATACTGCCGGCGGCAGCGGCGAGTTCACCGGACGGCTACAGCAAGCCGAGGTGAGCCGCTGTGGAACAGCCAGGCGGGATTTCTCGCCGCAGGTAAAATCTAAAGCTCCCAGTGGCTGAGCTCAGCAAACGCCGCAGGGATTCAGAGTAGAAATCAAAACCAAGAAGAAATACGCCAGCCTCACGGCCGAGGGCGTAGCAGCAGGGCCATATTGCCACCGGCGGCAGCAGCAGAGAATTCACCGAATCCAGTACAGCTACATCTGCGTACTCAAGAACAGTGAGTCAAATTGCGGGCCACAGAGGAGAAATCCCAGTACTGTACTCCCTGGGACTTGACCCAGTGGGGGAGTGGCGGTGGCAGAGATATCACACCATAGGAGAACATGCAACCTGGTACCCCCCACAGTCTAAAGCAGCCTCTATCAACTCTCTGGGTCGGAGACTCTGTGATACAACCCAGTAAAGGAGTAGTGGGGTCTGAGATACTACTGACTCGAGATCCAGAACACCTTAAGTGAAGTCATAGTGACCCAAGGGAAGAACCCAGAGAAGGCACAAACTTCTGAAATCATGGGAAAGAGGAATAATACTGGAGCAATGAATGCCCACAACCCCACAACATCAGAACCCGATAAAACAGAAAATCAGAGATTTCTAGAAGATCAAATCAGGAAAATAACTGTAGAAATAATAGAGGTGCTTCGAAAAGAACTCAGCGAGAGCCAAAAAGAGATAAAGGATGCAATTAATGAAGTAAAGGCCTCAATTCAAAGCACAACAACCGATTAGACCACATGGAGAACAGAATCTCGCTCTTAGAAGATGATCATTCCAAAAATGAACGCATAGTTTCTAATCTAGAAAAAAATATCCGACAGCAGGAATCTGATATTGAAGAAATATGGGCCCATTTTAAGAGAGCTAACCTAAGAATAATTGGAATAGAGGAGGGAAAAGAAAGTGAAACCAAAGGGATCAACAATCTCTTCAAGGAAGTAATAGCAGAAAAATTTCCAAACATAGAGCAAGAGGTTGATACACAGGTCCAGGAAACTTATAGAACTCCCTTTAGACAGGATCGGAGAAGAGGATCCCCACGCCACATAATTGTCAAAATGACCAATGTGGAAGCCAAGCAGAGAATCTTAAAGGCAACAAAAACAAAGGGCCAAGTGACATTCAGAGGCAAACCAATTAGAATCACTCCAGACTTCCCAAACCAAGTCATGAGAGCCAGAAGGGCTTGGAGTAACATATTCCAAACTCTGAAAGAAAACAACTTCCAGCCAAAAATTTCCTACTCAGCAAAACTTTCTATCAAATTAGATGGAGAAATAAGAAGCTTCCATGACAAACAGAAACTGAAGGAATTTATGTCTTCAAAACCAGCACTAGAGAAAATACTCAAAGAGATTAACTACAAAGAAGAAATAGGTAACACACACCAGAACCAGAGAAACAAGAGTTTCCATCCAACAGTCAAGTAAGATTGGTTATCTGTGGAGATTCATTACTTATGTTAGTCTTTTACCTATCTCTAAATGGTATTGTTTGCCTTTATTGTTGTTAATTTTTAGGATTTCTAGTTGGAATATTAATATACCTTCAGATATAGCATTTGGAAATATTTTATCCCATTCTATTAGTAACTGTTAACTCTGTTTACATTGTGTTTGGATATACAATATTTTTTTTATTTTTAGGGAGTTTGTATACTCTTCTGTTGCCTGTGCTATTGAAATCATATCCAAGAAATCACTGCCAATTTCAATGTTGTGAGGTTTTATGACCCAGATTTTCTCCTAAAAGTTTATAGTCTTAAGATTTATATTTAGGTCTTTTATCTATTTTGAGTTAATATTTGTATATGGGATTAGGTAAGGGTCCAACTTTATTCTTTTCCATGTAATTATTATTTTTCAACAATATTTAGTTAAAAGATTATTATTTCCACCACCAAATGTTCGTGAAAACCTTGTCAAAAATAACTTGATAATATAGGGAAGAATTTAGCTCTAGGCTTTTATTTAACTCCAATGGTTTATATATCTGCCTTTAGAATAGTACTACACTGTTTCAATTATTGTAGCTTTATATGGTTTGAAATCAGAAAATATATATCTTCTAGCTTTGTTCTTTTTCAAGATCATTTTGGGTATCTAGAGTCCATATTCCATATTAAGCTAGATTTTTTTTCTGAAAAATAAATATATAAATATATGATAGTTTCACCTAAAAAATAGAAAAAAAATACTCTCTGGTAAGAAAGTAAAAAGAAATATTGAAACTAAAAAACAACAAAACAATTTAGCCCTGCGTGGTGGTGCATGCTTGTAATTCCAGTATTCAGGAGGCTGAGACTGGAGGATCGTGATTCGAAGACGGCCTCAGCTACTTAGCAACTCAGTGAGACCCTATTTCAAAATAAAGAATAAAAAAATAGGGCTGGGGGTGTAGCTCGGAGGTAGAATGCCCCTGGGGTCAATCCCCAGTACTGAGGAAAAAAAAAAAAGTAGCCAGGCATGGTGGCGCATGCTTGTAATCCCCACACTTGGGAGGTGGAGACAGGAGGATCGCCCAGGTTTGAAGCCAGAGCTCTGTTTCCAAATAAAAAAGTATAAAATAGGTCTGGGAGTGGTAGAAGGGCTTCCAGGAACCCCAGTACCACCAAAAACAAAACAAAAACCCAATTTACCTGTATCCTGTACTTTTTGCTTACTTTTGCATTTTTCCATAGTTAGGTAATTTGGTAAACAAAATATTTATGAAAATGGTTTAAAAATAAATCTAAAGCAAATAAGAACACTTTACATTATTGACTTATTGTTATTAGTGACCAAAATACTTTGGCTATATGTATACACAGCACAGAGTAAAAACAAAATTTAAAAATGTATGTGGCTAAAATTTTATATAACTCATTTGAAATTTGATCTGGACATGGTGGCATGCACCTGTAATCCCAGTTCTTAGGAGGCTGAGACAAGAGGATCTCAGGTTGGAGGGAGGCCAGCCTCACCTACTTAATGAGATCATGCTTCAAAATAAAAATAAAAACAAAATAACTTTAGGATGTGTAGCTCAGAGGTAAAATGCCTCTGGATCCAACCTTTAGTACCAAAAAATAGAAATTTGATTTAAAAATATTAAAGCTATATATATATATATATAATATAAATATTAAAGCTATATATATATAATACAAATATATTAAAGCCATATATATATATATATATAATATCAAAAGACCTGGGGGAGTTATAAAAATTAGAAGGGTGAATAGATAAATTACAAGATACATTTTGAATATGGATTGAAAGTGGAGTGGTTACAGGCTTGGGATGAGCTCAGTGGTAGAGCACTTATTTAGCATGTGGGAAGCCCTGAATCCCCTATACTGCCAAAAACCAAAAAAGTGCCTGCTGTCTATAAATATGAAAGAAAAAATTATGCTGATATTTCAGAGTGTGGTATTAGGAAAATATGCACAATGGTGTATGGTGCTGGGTACGTTTTAGAATTACACCCCTGTAGAGAGTGGGAACCATGTTTGTGTATGTTTCTCTGTCTCCAGACGGACTTGTACTTCATGAGCTTTGCACTGAGTGTCGGTTGCTCTTTGTAGGGCACCCTCGCAGAGAGAATTCGCGCAGGTGGGGCTGGAGTTCCTGCATTTTACACCAGCACGGGCTACGGGACCCTGGTACAAGAAGGAGGCGCACCCATTAAATATAACACAGACGGTAGCATCGCCATTGCCAGTAAGCCAAGGGAGGTAAGCATCTCATCCAGCTAACACTGGCTGTGCCTTTTTGTATGGGATTCCAGGCGGACGCATTGGATAAAATCACCATGGTGAGAAAAAAATACTCATTCATTTCCATAATGCGTCTGCTAGTAATGAAATCACATAGAAACTAGAATAAGTATGAGGAAAAAAACCTGTGATTCATGTATAATGTACTACTTAAGATGAGTTAACTGATCTTATGGAAGATTTTAATGAACTTAGAAATGTTTAGGATTGCTGATTATACTTATATGTAAAATAGAAAAGTTGTTTGATGTGTATGGGTCCACGTTCAGCCCATCCGAATGTTACTGAAAGAAGAAAAAAACAAAAACAAAAACAAAGAAAGGAAATTATAAGCTTGTCTGGAATCTTGAAAAGCAGGGGACAGTTATAACTGTATGATGTGATAGTTTGTATTATCACTTTTCTATTTTGTGTCTTGGATGCATGTGAGCTCTACATTAACTAACTCAGGTTTATTCAAAATGCTGGGTAGGATGGGATATCTTCTTTTTTGTATATGTGTGTATGGTACTGGGGGTTGAACCCAGGGGCATTCTATCTCTGAGTTACACCCCCCAGCTCTGTTTTCATTTTATTTTGAAGCAGCATCTCCCTAGGTTGGTAAGAGTCTCACTACTTGTTGAGGCCATCCTCCAACCTAGGATTCTCCTGTCTCAGGCTCTCAAGTACTAAGATTATAGGCATGTGCCACTGCACCTAGCTCAAGATGGCTTATCTTTATAATAGGTAATTTCAGTTACATGTTAGAGAGGATTAGACCTCTAAATAGAGGCATTTGAGATACGCATATTTGAACTATTTTTTTTTTTTTTTTGCGGGTTTGGGGATAGAACCCAGGGGCATTTGACCTCTGAGCTACACCCCCAGCCCTATTTTTTATTCTTTATTTTGGAAGGGGGTCTCACTAAGTTGCAGAGGGCCTCACTAAGTAGCTGAGCTGGCCGTGAACCACGATCCTCCTGTCTCAGCCTCCCAAATGCTGGGATTACAATCGTGCATCACTATGCCCTGCTTTGAACTAATTTTAAAAATTACCCAGATCAATATTTTATTGCCGTATTTTTAGTATGTTCCCATTGTCCTTTTCTATATGACTCAAGGAAATTAACTGAGCTTTTATCTCTAGGAAGTGAAGGTAGTAACTAAAGGGGTTACTTACTATTTTTTGTACCCGTAGGGACACTGGCTCTGATTGTCCAGTTCTGGGGGAGGATAAGCGGCCATTGACCATGTACCTCACTGTTACATAGGACTTGGCGTTTCCACAGAGGGTGACCTATATTCATTCAAACCTTTCATTAAAATATTTTCATAATCAGTCCTGTTTTTTTCATTTCCTGACTAATGAGGTTTAAAAACTCTCTTGCCGGGCGTGGTGGCACACGCTTGTAATCCCAGCATTTGGGAGGCTGAGACAGGAGAATTACGGTTCGAGGACAGCTTCAGCTACTTAGTGAGGCCCTTCGCAACTCAGTGAGACCTTGTTTCAAAACAAACAAAAAATAAGGCTGGGGGTGTCACTCGGAGTTAGAATGCCCCTGGGTTCCATCCTCAGCACCACAAAAAACAAACAAACAAAAATTTTCTTGAGTGTAAGTGAAGAGAAAGTCCAGGGGAGTCTGGTGATTTGAAAGACGAGGGGCATTTTAGAAAGGAGGGATCTACTGAGTCAAAGAGTGTGAAGAGGCTGGGCAGTTTGAGGACTGGATCTGACCAGTGGATTGGAGGTTATTGACAACCTAAGGAGTTTTTTTTCTCTCCTATGTGGAGAAACTCCCCTAGACCACCTCCCTCGCTCCACTGGAGTTTCTCCTCCATTATCTGAAGTCCCTCTGACTTACACATAGGAGAGAAAGGACTCACATCACCTTTGAAGACTTCTCTTAACTGCGCCAAGTCTGTTGTTCCACTAGGGGGCGCCATAGGAATGAGATTGAAGCTCTCCTCTGCAGGTCTCCATCTGGCCCAGGCAGGGATGGAGTGTGTCCATGGTGGTTGTTTCTACCCTCCTTTTGTTTTAATTCCCAGAGACAAATCCCCAGGAAGAAAAAGGGAACATGATGCAAAGGCAGAGATTTGCTTTATTTTCTTCTCCTCCCAAATTCACAGTAGAATTAAAAAGCAATATGCAAGCAAAAATCAATAAGATTTCATGAGATTGGTAGTGATGGGAGAGAAGTAATAAGATAAAATGTAACATTTATTGTAGTAACAGAAACCATGAGGAACCTATGGATAAACCTAAGGAAAACATACTGAGCTTTTGTGGAGAGAATGGTGAAAACCATTGAAGGAGGTAAATGAAACCTTCAGTAAAAGGAGGCATAGATTATGCATGTGGGTAGGAAGATGTTTATGTCAGTTTTCTCCAAACTACTAATTCTATGAACCTCAAGCAAAATCTTAGCAGGTGAATCTAGATAACAGATTACTAAGAATAGATGAATAGTTTTTTTTATAAGCATTTTATGTACAAATATAATACTTTATGTGACTAGTACATATTTTCTGGGGTGGAGGGAAACAGGGATTATTTTTAATGCTGTATATGTAACCTATACACACAAATAATAAAAGGAATATCAACATGTCTGTCCCTAAGGCCTGTAGAACTTTTAATTCCTCAACTGCAGCAAGCTTTCTCATTACTGGGCCTTCACACATGCTCTGCCCTTGGCTGACCCTTGACCATTTTGACAAAGTTGTAGTTACCTCATGCCACTTAATTCTCTGTTGAAATTCCTCTCCCTTTGAGAAGCCTTCTCTTCCCAGGCTTCTGTCCCTGGTGCCTGCCTCTGTCAGAGGGCACTTCACAATCAACAATGACCCGTGAAAATGCTTGACAATGCCTTCTTGGTCTCCTGTAGGTGCGAGAGTTTAATGGCCAGAACTTTATTTTGGAGGAAGCAATTACAGGGGATTTTGCTTTGGTGAAGGCCTGGAAAGCAGACCGATCGGGGAACGTGATTTTCAGGTACTGTGGTGGTCTCTTAAAATAAAAAGTAATACATATCAGCAACTCAGCATTTCCTAAATTTGATTACAGAAAGGTACCATAATGAGTTTTCTACTTAAACATTAATTCTAAAAATGACGCACAGTCATACATATCCACGTGTGTGCGTACCTGTGTAAGTTCATGCAGCCTCACTGGTATGATGTGGTTGTGGGAGTCGTGATGTCTGATGTCCATGTTGCTTTGCCTATAAATGAAATATTTGGACCTGTGTGCCCTTGTACATGAGCACAAGCTGTTATTCATAATATACCCCCCCCCCCGGGTATTTTAGTTGTCAAGGTCAGTTATATTCTTAGAAAACATGGCAACAGTACACAATTTTAATTTTGATACTGTTATTTATATACAGTGTCTTCAAATGTGAGAATCACTTTTATCTTCCAGGAAGATATTGCTAATAATAACTTAGGTCAGTTCTTTTTCAATCCTCTTGGTATCTTCCAGGTCATGCTTATAGAGCTTCTATCTAAAAACTTGATTATCCTTAATAATGCTGAACTTTTATTTTCATTATCTGCATAGCCATAGGCTCAATGGATTTTAGCATCTTTTTTTTGTTACCCTGAGTGTACTAAATTCTAAGTATTTACTGTCTTGGATAGAGTTATGCTTTGACCATTGTGCCACCTTTGACTACACACAAGGGAGTTTTTAAAAAAAATGTGTGTTCTTGAAGACCACACCTATGAAATAATAGAAATTGTTTTCTTACAATGCTGTCATTTGCTGCTTTTAATTAACATTTTAAAATGTGAGCATATGCAGCTTTGCTGTAATCACAGTTAAACTTTCAGTGGCACTCTCTTGTTTTTTATTATTACTGAAAAATTTAGGTGATATTAACACTCTAACTTCTTGCATTCAGTCAGTTTTTTAAAAAGCAATTACTGTTGGCCTTTATAGTATACATTTTATATCATGTCTACTATATTTGACACATTGCCTTAATGTTTACAAAGCTTAGTTGCGCTGTTTGTGTGTGTGTGTGTGTGTGTGTGTGTGTGTGTGTGTGTGTAGGATACTAGGCGTTGAACTCAGGGGCAGTCTACCTCTGAGCTAAGCTACACCTCCAGCCCTATTTTGCTTTTTATTTTGAAACAGAGTCTCACTGAGTTTGGAGAACCTTGCTAAGTTGCTGGGCTGGCCTTATAGTTGCAATCCTCATGTCTCGGTCTCCCAAGTACTGGGATTAAAAAAATGCATCATCAGGTCCATCTGCTTAGTTGCTTTAAAAAAAAAAGATTAATGGGATTATATAGTAGTAGCAAGTGGAAATGAGTTATTTTCAATATTTCCAGGAGTGTATCAATTGTCTGTTTCAGGTGTTTAGCCTGTGCAAGGACTATTATGAGCACTGACTATGCTAATGTGTTTTTGGGCTTTAATGTGAATGGAAGCTCTTATTGGTGAATAGTTAGATGGTT
This sequence comes from Muscardinus avellanarius, assembly GCF_963383645.1. Taxonomy (NCBI): domain Eukaryota; kingdom Metazoa; phylum Chordata; class Mammalia; order Rodentia; family Gliridae; genus Muscardinus; species Muscardinus avellanarius. Next base: position 37,047,000 of record NC_137786.1, on the reverse strand, counting down.
TAGATACTTAAGATAAAGATCTCTTTCACATGTAGTGGGACAGCAGGCACAGGCTCAGAAGTTCTCAGGCCATTTCTAAGGTGGGGGATCTCTGGACTCCTTCACCTCTGGCCACTCTGTCCTTGAAGCTTTTTGGTGCCGGGATGTGTGACAGAATCTAACCTGGCACTGTGCATAAATTCACAAGAACTCATTCCTCTGTCTAGGACACTCCTAGTCTTTGGATATGAGCAGAACAAACATCGGTAACTTAAAAGATCATGGCTGTGATTGATTTCCCTCTATCTGAAAAGTTGCTCGTCCTTAAAGAAATTCTTTTATTGATACATATCACCAGAAACAAAAAAATACACTTAAAATTTTATGGTTAGGAAAGTGTATTAATTGAGAAACTGGGGGATGCAAAACCAACAGCAAAATTGACACCTTCATGAAATTTTTCCACATCAGGTGATGTGGGTGTTGTACTTTCAAAAATCTCATTAGAAAATGGTCTTCTAGAATGATCTTTAACAGGTGAATCACCAGTTACCAAGGAGTGTTTCATTTAATCTTAGCAATAGGTTTCTCTTTAATAGAGAATGTAATTACTATACCTTTTCATATGAAGCACTTACTACTTTTCCTTTTTAAATATTCTAATGACAGCAAATTTGGTGACATATTAATTATAGAAACAAAGTAGCATCCCTGTTAAAATATGAAGGAAAATTTGTTTCAAATAGAGTAGATTTATCAATATCTACTTTATTTTTATTATAAGCTATCTGTTGAACATGGAAAATAGTCCTTCCACTCAACCACTTAAAAAGAAAACTATTGAATGAAGCCTCATATTTTTAAGTTTATAAAATTTCATTTATGGAAAATATGATTGTACTCTTTAAAGCGATTTATAGTCTTTTAATATACAGCATTTTTAAATTTGAAAGAAATGGTTCTTATTTTTGGTCTTCTCTTTCCACTTCTTTATTCCTGCTGTGTCTAATATAGGAAAAGTGCAAGGAATTTCAACCTGCCAATGTGCAAAGCTGCAAACACCACAGTGGTAGAGGTAAGAAAAGAGGAGCTTATTTCTCAAAGATAATTTTTTTAAACTTGGTGTCATATATTAGTTCAAGAAAAAGTATAACATTCCATTGTGTTCTGAAGGATAAACAATATAGCCGTTTTGTTTTGGATGTAGAAGGATTCCGTTTGGTCAGCTATTGACCAAGACATTTTTATGTTGCTTAGGAATGTATATAAAATTCCTGGAAAAGAGTAAATTATATCAGGAGAAGTTTATTTTATCACTGGGGTTGATATTGTGATGACTCCGATCCCCCCCCCCCGTTTTGTGTGTATATATGTGGTGCTGGGGATGGAACCCAGGGCCTTACACATACTAGGCAAATACTCTACCACTAAGCCACATCCCCACCCCTGATTCTTTAAGGGAGGAAAGCAGTACAAATACTTTCTTTGACATGGTTCTATTTGGAACAGTTGAATTTAGGCACTGGCTGGACTCATGTGAGCATCTTTGAGTTGGGAGAAGCTTGAACAATTCTAGGTTTAAGGCTCTGGGATGGAAATAGATATTTATACCTAAACCCTGTCATTTATGACATACATATTTGAACTCCAAAAGAGACTTCAAAATAATTCTCAACTTGTGGCTTTGAGGATCACCTTGAAACCAAATGTTCATGGGAGTTTGAGATAGTTTTCCCTTGGGACGGCTTTATAGGAACTCACTTTGGGATCCAGAAATCGCAGTATATGTTTCTGTTTTTTCTCATGATGGTGGTGCTGTATTTAGATTCATCCATACAGTTGGCCAACATGATGTTTGATGCAGATAGTTCAGGGATAATTTTGAAACAATCAAGTGTTAAAGTACTTTTCCTATCTCAGAAAGTGAAGAGCACTATTTTTACAGTAGTAGGGGATGTGGTATATTCAACCTGGCATGTTGGTTTCTTTTGTAGTGGCTTTAGTATGTTTTCTGCATCAAAAATGGATAATATGGTTTACTCTATCTGTGTAATCTGTTTTATTTATTGAATTATCTTAATGACCTGTCCGTGGTACCTGTCTGTAGCAGCACTGAAGAAAGACCTATTGTATAGCGAAAATAATTGATAGCTTAACACTCTATACTACGTACTACCAGAAACAGACATTTCTTCCCTGAGAAAAGAGGACCATTTTACATTATCCTGGGTGAAGTTCTATGTAGAATTTTTTTGTATCATAATCTGATTCTTTTCAGCTACTCTTAACTTTTTATAAGAGCAAAACATGACTTTCTAGTGTTTAAGTGTCATCATAAGAAGTAGAAAAGAGAAGCTCTCTCTGGCATAAGGAGAAAGGAAATCCTTTAACTGAACCTGCAAATATAATAAAGACTGTTCCTCCTTGTCCTGGAATAGATATACATCTCTGATCAGTCAGCATTCTATCCTGGTAGGCCCAGATCCATATTAGGATCCCTTACAGTACTGGGCAATGGACAGCCATTCCCAATTAAAGGAATTGGACTGCATCATCCAATATGGCAGTCACTAGCCACATGTGACTTTTAAAGGTTAACTAAAATACATTGCAATACAAATTTATTTCCTCAGTCAAACCTAGTCGTAGTGCAAGGCTCACATGTGGCTAGTGTCTGCTAATCAGCATAAAGACAGAAGATTATTGCCATTGCAGGAAGTTTTATTGGACAGAGCTGGATTCAAAGAAGATGAAAAACAGATACCATTATAGTTTAAGAACATAAGAAACAGCTATTTAGGCAAGAGAATTTTTGTAAGTCTACCTTCTCTGCATCCTTGTAATAGAAGAGCAGTTGTACTTTCAAAGTGGAAAAGGATTTGGATTTGGGGGTGGTACCTAGCTCGGGCATTTTCTGACATGGAACCTCTATTTTGAGTTTGCAACTTTTGTATTATTCTGCATGCAGTGTACCCTGGACTTGTGCTTCTTTGTTCTGTGTTATGCTCTGTTAACTCCATGACCTGCGCCAGCCTCCAGGTCCCTATGACCTCTCTTAGCCCCGTTCTGCTGTTTTTTATAGTAGTCCCAGTGGATGAATGATTATGAGCTGATCTGAAGTGTAGTATTTAAAAGAAATCTTAGCTGAGTGAGGTAGCACATGCTTGTAATTCCAGTACTTACCTGGGAGGCTGAGGCAGGAGGATCATAGTTTCACAGCCAGCCTCAGCTACTTAATGAGGCTCTCTGTAACTTAGTGTGACCGTGTCTCAAAAAACAAAAACAAAAACAAAAACAAAACATAAATTAGGACTGGAGGCATAGCACAAAGGTAGAATGCCCCTGGGTTTAAGCATCAATACCAAAAAAAAAAAAAAAAAAAAAAGAAAAGGAATCTTGAGATCATTACCTGCATATTTGGATGCTAAATGCTAACAGTAATGATAGCTGTCATTAGTAATTTATTATGTATATGTCAGTGCTGATTCTTTATGTGCATTATTATTTTTTAATTCTCACAATAGTCCTGTGAGATAGAGACCACAGTTATCGTTATTTTTATGGATGAGAACTTGAAGGCACTGAGAGATTAAATTCTAAACCTACAATTATTTCTAGAGTCTGTAAGTGGGGAATATTACTCACTTTTTGGAAGAGATTTTTGTTTCTGATGTATTCTAAATAAAATTACAAGTTCTGTAAAACCACAGAGGTGACTAATGATGTTAGTTTTTTACTTTAGCAAAACTCATAGGAATATTAGACTTCTTTTTCTCAAACCCTATAGCCATTTACATTTTCTCCACAAGTTGTGATATAGTCCGTGCTGGTTGTATCTTTCACCCCCTTGAAGGAAATGGGTAGTTACTTGGGAAAAGTAGTGCAAGTGGGTGTACATATTGGCACACATGCCAGAAAGATGTTTCTCTTTTAGCCCAGACCGTATTATTTCTGGACCTCCTTCTCTTTGAGTGGGTGAAGTATTCCCTAATAAACTTCCAGAGTTTATTTTAAGAGCAAAACCAGGCAAGAAAGGCTCCTGGGTGTTGCATTACATGTGTATAATGAGGTGCACCAAGGGCTGCCGAGTCTTCTGAAGGGAACTCATTTGCCTCTTTCTCAGGAGGAGTCTTGTTAACCTCTCAGATCCCCATGACCCCCTCTGCCAGGCTCTTGCATGCACAGCCTAGCACCTTGGGTTCCTCTGACGAATGGGTTGCTTCTACTTCATATTTGTTTTTTTTTTCCAAATAAAGAGTAGATGGATTAATAAAAAATAATTCAGTGGCACAGAATTAGTTCAGACAAAACTCTTTTAAATTTCTAATTTCAGTTAATAATAGCAAGAAAACACCCAACTAATTTGGGAATACAACAGGGATTGTCAAAGGCTCTCTCTTCTCCCTCTCTGTCTTGCTTTTATTTGTTTCTGATTTTCTTTCTTTTTAATTTTTTTTTATTGGTGCATTGTAGTTGTACATCTTAATGGAGCACAAGATGGTAGAGGTATACATGCACACATCACCCAGTTAGCCTTACCCAATTTTTGCCCCATTCCCCCCCCCCTTCTCATGCTGGGCTTAGTGATTGACTTTGTTATGTTTGTTAATGTACATCATGTACATTAGGGAATTTCCCTCTTTCCCCTCCCATCCCTTCAGTTAGGCCTCCTTATTTGCTCATCTATGGTTTCTCCTTTGTCTAGAGTTCTTCCTAGGACCCTTTTTCTCCCTAGTTTCTGGATATTAGGGAGAACATCCAATTTCTTACATTTTGTGACCAACTAATCTCACAAATGTGAGATTAGTTCCATCTCACATCTAGCATAATGTTCTCCAGTTCCATCCATTTCTCTATAAATAACTTAATTTTGTTCTTCTTTATGGCTGAGTAAAATTCCATGGTTTTGTAATCCATTCAACTATTGATGGACATCTTGGCTGGTTCCATAGTTTGGCAATGGTGAATTGTGCAGCTATGAACATAGATATGGATGCACTAGTTTGGTCTGGTTTCCATTCTTTTGATGAGATACACAGAAGTGGTATTGCTTTATCATATGGTAGGTTCGTTCCCATTCTTCTGAGGATCCTCCATACTGTTTTCCAAAGTGATTGCACTAGTTTTCAATCCTACCAGTAATGTATTAAGAGTTCCCACTTCTCCACATCCTCATTAGCATTTATTGTGTTTTGAATAATTGCCATGCTAGTTGGAGTTAGGTGAAATCTCAGGGTAGTTTTGATTTGCATCTCTTTGATTGCTGATGATGTTAAGTATTTTTTTCATACATTCATTGGCCATTTGAATTTCTTTTTTCATGAAGTGCTGTTAATCTATTTGAGTATTTTCTCTAGTGCTATTTTTTTACAGTCCTTTTATGCAAAATCACTATTTTATTTTACTTATTTTTTGTGGCATTGGGATTGAACCCAGGGGCATTCTACCTCCGAGGTACACCCCCCAGCTGTTTTTTACTTTTTATTTTGAAACAGGTTCTCATTAAGTTGCTGGAGTTCTTGATAAGTTGCTGAGGCTAGTCTCAAACCTGAGATCCTCCTATCTTGGTCTCAGCCTCCCAAGTACTGGAATTACAGGTTTTTGCCACTATGCCTGGCTTCAGAAATCTGTATTTTATGGCAAGAGTAAACCAAGACCCCTTGCTCAGCTCTCTTTTTGGGTCTTACTGTTTTGTGTGGTAGTGTCTCTCTGTCTCTCTCTTTTTTAAAATAAATTTTTATTGGTGCATTGTAGTCATACATCTAAATGGGATAAAAAATCTTGTGGAGATATACATGCACACATCACCCAATCATCCCTTCCCTAATTTCTAACCCCTTCCCTCCCCCTCCCTCCTACTCAAGCTTGGCTTCCTGATTGACTTTGATATGTTTAAGTACATCATGTGCTTTAAAGAGTTTCCCTTAAGCCGAGTGTGGTGGCGCACGCTTGTAATCCTAGCGCTTGGGAGGCTGAGACAGGAGGATCACACAGGTTTGAAGCCAGCCTCAGCTACTTAGTGAGGCTCTCAGCAACTTAGTGAGACCCTCTTTCCAAATTAAGTATAAAATAGATCTGGGAGTATATCCTGGAGGTAGAAAGCCACTGGGTTCAACCCCGAGTACCACACACACACAAAAAGAGGTTCCCTTATCCTCCTTCTTATCCCCTCAGATATGTTACCTTCATTGCTCCTCTATAGGGTCTCTTCTTCATCTATAGTTCCTCCTATTACCCATTTCTCCCTAATATTTTGCACATTAAGAAAAGCATCTTATTTCTTATTTTTTTTGTGACTCTTCACTGTAAATGCCATAATTTTGTTCTCCTTTATGGCTGGGCAAAATTCCGTTATGTACATATCCCATAGTTTTGAAATCCACTCATTCATTGAAGGATATCTTGGCTGGTTCCACAGTTTGGCAATGATGAACTGTGTAGCTATGAACATGGTTGTTCATGCATTAGTTTGGTATTTTGCCTTTCATTCTTTTTGGTGATATTGCTGGATCATATGGTAAGTTCGTTTTCCTTCTTCTGAGGATCTTCTATACTGTTCTCCAAAGTGGTTGTGCCAACTTGCAATCCCACCAACAATGTATTAGAACTTCTATTATACTATACTTATTTCTACTTACTGAAATCCTGAAAGCCAGAAGGTGAGTAACTTTGACAGGATGATCCACTCACAACCAATTTTTTTTAATAGAGGTTACTTGGATCTGGAAGGAGTGGCAGCTTTTAGTGCTTCCTGGCCATACAGTAGAAGAAACCCACTGACCCTTTGCTGTGAAGCAGGCCCCAGTTACAGGCCTGCTGTGCAACAAGCTACGGGCCTGGCCTCGCTGGCTCCAGACCTGGCCTTGCTTTGCGGCAGGCTCCGGGCTCGGCCTCGCTGGCTCCAGACCCGGCCTCGCCCCACTGCAGGCTCTGGTTCCTGTCACTCTATTAAATTTATGATTTGTCCTGGTGATTTCTGCAATTTTGTGTTTTTGGGTTCTGTTTTGTGGGGTTGTGGAAGCTCATTGCTTTCTTGCTTTTTCTTCTTCTCATGATTTTAAGTTTTTTAGTTTGTACATTTGTTGCTTCTTATAACTTTCTCTCACTGTAGGTTTCAGCTGGTATATACAAGGGCAAGTTGTATTGTATTCAGTGGTGAAAATTGAGTGAGAAGGAAGGTGATGAAGTAGTAAATATAAGGGTATGGTAAAGTAGCAGATAGGATGGAATAGAATGAAAGTTTGAGTTTGGTAAGGTAATATATAGTAGAGATTAGAGATAGTGAATATGTAGGAGGATTCTAGTAACCAATGTATAGTGATACAAAGTGGATTTAATACAAGACAAAGAAAAGAAAACAAAGGAAAAAGGGAAAGGAAGGAGAGAACATATATATATATATATATATATATATATATATATATATATTGAATAAGTTTGTAGTGGGGTGGGGAAAACAAGAAACAAGCATGCATACACATACACTCAAAAACAAAACAAAACAAAAGCCGGACGTGGCAGCACACACTTGTAATCCCAACATTTGGGAGGCTGAGATAGGAAGATCGTGGTTTGTGGTCAGCTTCATCTACTTAGTGAGGCTCTTTGTAAGTCAGTGAGACCCTATTTCAAAATAAAGAATAAAAAATAGGGCTGGAGGTATAGCTTGTAGGTAGAATGCCCTTGGGTTCCATCCCCAGTACTGCAAAATAATAATACAACCCTACAGATATATGTACACTGAGCAAACTTGACCTCTGCAGTTTTCCTAGATCTGTGTGGATTCTTTCACCTGTTTAAGATTCACATTCTATAATAGGTTCTCGAGCATGTTCTAAGCATTCTCATTTGCTCTGTAACCTATAGTAATCATCTCAGTTTATAGCCCCGCTTTTTGGTTTCCTTCAGTGATTGGAACCCTGGCTTGGTGTCTTTCTCTGTGCATCTGTGCAGGTGCCAAGTGCAGCTGGCACCTTTCCAGCTGCAAGCCTGCTTTTCTGAGCTCTCCAAAGGGTGCTGCCTCTGAGATTCTTTCAGTCTATGCAGGTGGCTGGTATCATTGGGGCTAGATGTAGTGTTAAGTTTAAGTTTCCATGCTTTCCACTGACACTGAGTCCAAGTCTCTCCCAACTTACATAGGTGGTGGGTGTCACTGGGACCAGACTCAGTGTATATGCAAGAGTCCTTGTTCTCCACAGCTAGGGCTGGGTTGGTTTAACTTCTCCCCAGCAAGATTGGGTGATCTGTGGTTATTTCCAGTTGCCTTGCTAGGACTCTTAGCCCTAAGGACTGTAGGGATTTTTGCCTGATTGGCCTTGGAGGCTGTCTGCTAATCTGTGCCTTTGTTATGTCTGACAGTAGAAATCATCCTCACCTTCACCAGGGTGAACCACAAAGTCTCAGATCCTGTGAGTCTATCGCTTGCTGCTTGAGTCTATTTGTTTTTGATGGATCTTGTAATAGAAAACCAAGGAAGAGAGCCAGGAGTGCTTCACCAGGAGACTGTTGGTTCATTTTCTCATAGAAGCATCCTGGGTACATGTGCTGTCAGAAAAGGTCTTCTGACTTAGCTGAAGGTTGCTGAGGCTTCCTGGAACTGAAATAATCTAACTGGTTTGGTTTTCTTTGGACCATCAGGGTTGTGACCTGAATGGTGTTATAAGACAGCAAAGGTTTACACAAAGCCCCTTCTACTATTTTAGCTAAGTTCAGCTTTTAGTTAAAATAAATATGTTCAGTCTCATGACCTAAAATTTTTATCATACAGTATTTTTATTATGGTATATTGATATAATTGCCTAATAGTTTATATTATATGGTGTTTGGTGCACACAGATTTTATAACATGTAGCCCTTGTGATTTACAAGGCATAACACATCAAATTCACTCATGTATAAATTAGAGCCTGCATCCTTTTCTGAAATAAGCATTATTAGGACCATTGTGTTTATCATCTTTTTTTTTTATTAATTCTGGTCATAAGATCTGGGAGCATGGAAATTTCTTTTCCAAAGTGATAGTCTAAGATGTTCTCCTCTGTTTACGAGAGCCAAGCTTCAGGAACTGTGTCTTCTCTGTTCTGTACCAGAATCTGGTACATTCTATCTCTCATTAGGAAATTAATTTGAGGAAAGGATTAGAGAACATCTGCCATCTTGCCAAGCATGTGGTTTCTGGTTAGTGAGTGAGCAAAGGTGAAGATTGTAATGTGAATATTATTACAAATTTTCATTTTAACTGTTTATTTTGAAGGATTATCAATGTCTACTGTAGGCAGAAGAGTATAACAAACTTTTCTGAGCCCAACACCCAGCTCCAGTGACTGTGAACCCAGGGTCACTCTTGTTTCATCCTCTGCTTCTCCCTTCACTCGTGTTATTTTGAAACAAGTATTGGATATTATATCTCAGTGATATTTTAAGAAAAAGTTAGTGACACTTAGAAATGATAGTATGCTAGGCATTTTTAAGGGTGTGGAGATACAATAGAGAACAAAACAGAAAAATTCCTGTCCTCAGGGAAATTTCACTCAGATGGTCCATATAGAAAATAGAATAAATTAGTAAACTACATAGTATATTGGATATTGTCATATGTCAAGAAGAGAACAAAGAAAACAAAGCATAGAAAGAAACATAAAATGTCAAGAAAAGAAATTTAGATTTCAGATAAGGAGGTCAGTTCAAGCTCCTTGAGATGGCTTCTAAGTAGGAATTCAGGCAAGTGAGGCAGGGTCTTTAGCTCACTAAGGGAAGCCTTCTGGAGGGCAGAGTTCTAGCCCTAGCATTTCCAGAGGGTTTGTGAACTAAGGGTGGCATGCTTTCTTTCAGGCAAGGAGCTAAGCTTCAGAGTCTTATATGAAAGTAACATTCTTGAGAGTAATAGTAATATCTTCTTAATGGCTCTGTGAAATATGATTTTTTTTATTTTTAGGGCATTTTATAATAGTTCCCAGGAAGTGATTAGGTCTTTCTATGGTTTGGATGTGATTAGTCCTCTAAAGATTAATGTATTATAAATGTGGTTCCCAGTGTGCTGGTTATTAAGAGGTAGTGGAGCTTTTAAAAGTTGAGTCTAGTGAGAACTGGTTAAGTCATGGGGGCACTGCCCTGCCCTTGGTGGAAGGGATTAAAGCTGTTTCTCTCTCTCAGGGTGATTTACTTCTTAGAAAATAGGTTGACATAAAACAAGGCCTTCCCAGAGAAGGTGGCACACACCCATAATCCCAGCTACTGGGGGTACTGAGGCAGGAGGATTGAAAGTTTAAGGCCATCCTGGGCAACTTAGAACCTATCTCAAAATAAAATAAAAAAGGACAGGGATATAGCTCAGTGGTAGAATGCTTCTGGGTTCAATCCCCAGTGCCGCAAAATAAAGCAAGAACTAAACAAACCAACAGCAACAAGAAAAGAATGAGGCCACCCCAGGGATACAGGCTGTTCTGCAGGGGCTGTTTCTCTCAGTGCTTTTTCGCTGTGTTGTAATGCAGCTGAACGGCCTGCACCAGAGTCAGAGCAGACAGTGACACCTGATCTTAGATTTTTAGCCTCCAAAATTGTGAGCTAAAGTGAACTTCTTTTCTTTATAAGGTACCTAGTCTCAAGTCTTTTTGTCATATTAACAGAAAACAGACTAATGCCTAAACCTATTAAAGCTCTAAGGTGAGCAGAGAACTCAATTTTGATATCAGAGCCTCCAGTCTTTTGTGACTCTCTGACCCTGTTTGGAGAACTTCGCATTTGATAATAAGCCTCATGATTATCTTAGTGGAAGCCATCAGAATGGTTGTTATTTCACTTTATAAAAATGTGGGAACACAGTGGGTTTTAACCAGGAGATTTTAAGTCACTTCAGTGGATCCTGTGAATATTTAATCTTCACCAACCAAGCCAATTAATGTATCAGTGTTTTAGAGACTTTGCTATCTTGCTTCCTGCTTTAAAAAAAATGAAAATGCCTAAGGGACAAATATAATTCTTTTCGTCTTAAATTTCTTTTATTCTTAATCTTAAATTGCTAATGCTTTGATACATAGTTTCAAAAGCAGTAAAACTTAATGTGCTTTTAAGAGACAGTGAATAGAAAAAATGGTATAAATAAGAAAATATAAAGCTTCTATTCATCTTCTACTAGGTTGAGAAACTTTATTAGATCAGGTTTCAAGCAATTGCATGCTTTTGGGTGGAATTCATGCATACATACGCATCTCTGAGTGATATGTGGAGACGTGATATTTATGAGAACGTAGCTGAAGTGTCAAAGTTGACATTCACTGTGTGAAACTTAATTGTTGAGTGCCCTTTGCTGTACATCAGTACTAATCTGGTAACATTTCCTACTTCAGCTAGCCAGAAGAATAAAGCCAGCAAAAAATAGTTGATCCCAATCCTCTTGAATTCACCTACATAGGCAAATTGAGTTGAACACTGAATACAGGTTCTTAAGAAAAAAGAACGTGATAAGAGATTTTTGCATGATATAAAAAAGAAGGTAGTCCCCTTTCCCAGTCTCCTATCAACCAACCCCCATGAACCTTGAGGATACTTGATCCTGAGGTAGCATGCACTGTCCTTCCTAAATGGGGCCTTTTTGGAATGGATACAGTGAGGGATAGATTTATTTACTATGGATTCCCTTTTACACCTGCTAAATTATATCATACCTCTAATTTATGTTTGATTTCTTTATAGCTTTCAGTTATAGTGTTTTATTCATGCTTTTGGATTTTATTTTTTAATTGATTATTAAACTGCTTCAAAAGAGATATCTTTAGATTGATTCTGTGCTACAAATTTAACCAGGTTTAGAATGCTTTGACAGAAAACAAACTAATATCCTAAAATAACTACACTTAATGGACTGATTGGTTCTACTTGTTTCAAAGTATTAAAGACCATTTATTTCCTTGAATTTTTATGAAATGCTAGATTGGTTTGAAAATATTTCAATGCTAATGAAGATGTATTTAATGAAGGCATATTGTACTTGAGCAGTTTCATACAACAACCTTCTTAATAATAGAGTTACTATTATGTCAATAAATATAAAAATACAGATTCAGTGAATGTCTGGTGTTTACCTAACTGCATTTTTTGTGTATTCTTAGAGATTACTAAACATAATTCTTAGACTAATGACCATTAATATCTAGAAAAATGGCAGAATAGGAATACGGTTCATTGATGATAAAAATATATTAAACAAAGTGCTAATCTTGACATTTTATTCCTTGTTGCTTGGTAACAATGCAGCAACTTTGTGAGAGAGTTCTATTATCTCAGGTACAATGGACTTCATTGCATTATAGGGTAGAAACACCAATTACAGAAAGTCATTTGTATGCCATTATCCTCATGAAATTTTGGTGCTATTTCTTACTGTTAGTGCAGAGATCCTAAAAGAAAAAGTCATTTTAATAATATACCACTCTTTTTTGATGGATTGGTGAATTTTATTCTAGTTATTTTTGGCTTTTTGACTTTGTATCTATTTATAATTTTTAAGGACTCACAAATTTGTGTTTTAGCAACCTGTACCATATGAATCTAGACTTTTAAATGTCATTATAAATATGCACACTGTAAGTGAAGTCTCATTAGTTCTTATTGACCATCTTTTATTTTTGACCACTTAGAGAAGAAGGAACAATATCTGAGCATTTTTTTTCTTTGAAAAATAGGGCATATCCTTTCTTTATCTTTGATGTAGAGTGTTCCCGATTTTAGGACCATTTCAACTGGGATTTGTTTTCAATGGAACTGTATTTTTCCATCTATACTGTTAGTTTGTAATTATTTACAATAAAGGTTATGTAGCTTGTGGCCTGATTTTGTACTGAACTAAAAATATCTTTGTTTTTAAAGTGTTTTTATTTTTGTTCTTCCCCCAAAGAAAGTGTATGACAGTGACAGTACAGCCTGCAAAGTCAAAAATTTTAACTAACCTTCCAGAGAAAAAGGTTTTCAAGCTCTTGATTTATTTCACAGTTTTTATTTATGTAGTATGAATACATTAAATGTCACTCAGTATTATGTCTTTAAAAAACCTGCCAGATGCCAGCAGTGTACACTGTAATCCCGTTTCTTGGGAGGCTGAGACAGGAGCATCACAGGTTCGAGGCCAGTGTCAGTAGCTTAGCAAGACCCTCAACAACTTAGCAAGATTCTGTTTCAAGATAAAAAAAAAAATCAGGCTCAGTCCCTAGTACGCCCTCCCAAAACAGTTAAGGAGACTTGAAATGAAGTAATGATAACTGGTTTGAAAGAGATCTGATGAAACATTAAATAGAAAAATATGAAAGTGTGTAGATGCAGTGAAATAATTGTGCGAGTTCAGCCTGCTTTTGGGACAGCCATGAGGAGAGGAAGATTATCTACTACGCCTTCTTTACCCAGCTATGCTTGTTATACTCTCTTTAAAATCTCAGTGCCCCGTCAATAAATCTGACACAAATAGGATACAATTACACATGACGCAAGATAATTTTATTTGAAGCATCTTGCCTTTTCTTTCCTCTTTGATTTACCTCTGACTTGAGGGCCAGAAGCACAGCCTAGGTGAATGTCAGCACCATGCAATAATGGAGAAGGGATGTCCCCAGCTTGACCAGGTCCAGCATGTGCCTGCAGCGCTTGCTGGCCAGCCGACTTTCCAGGAGCTACGGAAACAATCTAGGGTTGGAGTTGTCCTCCATCCCTGGGAAGGGCTCTGCAGAGCTGGCCGGCTGGCTGGCCTTCCTTCCTTCCTTCCTTCCTTTTCTTGTACTGGTGTTGGAACCCAGTGGCTTTTCTACCTCCAGACTATACTCCCAGACCTATTTTATATTTATTTGGAAACAGGGTCTCACTAAGTTGCTGAGAGCCTTACTAAGTAGCTGAGGCTGGCTTCGAACCTGTGCCATCCTCCTGTCTCAGCCTCCCAAGGGCTAGGATTACAAGCGTGCGCCACCACACTCTACTCAGAGCTGGTTTTTCATCTACATCCTTTGTACCCTTTGCATCATGGAAAGAGGGAGGAAGGATGGCTGTGATGAGGCCTTGAGGATGCAGAGACTCTTTCTCAGCCTTTCAGGCTGTGGCTTTTAGATGCCTAATTTTTTTTTTTTGACAGAATCACATTTGTAAGGTTCACTTGACTATTTCTATTTGTTGGTAAGGTAAAGACCCATCTCTTGAAGTTACTGAGGGTAGCCATGTGGTATCTTGTCTTGAACTGGTTATTTTAAACAACTGGAAAGACTTCAATCACCTGAAGTATATTCTAATGAAAAACGTCAGTTATGTAGCTAGCTTCGCTTCAGTTATATTAGTTGGATTCACATTGTTCCTCTTTCACATAAGCAAAGGCTTGGAGAGCTCCACACTCAAGTGCTATTCTGTAGTAGCATGCATTGGATATTACTTTATGTTTGTACAATGTTCTATGCTTTTTAAAGCACTTTCACAGAGAGTATCTCATTTGATCCCCTAATTACCAGGTGAGCTTGAAGGAGAAGCAGTTTTATTACACTATTACAAATGAGAGAACAGAGACACAGATATGTTTCTTGGAACAGATCACCAGGAAGTTAAATGGCTCAATGGAAAGGACACCTGGAAGACTTGGTTTAAGTCTTGATTTTCCATCCTCTGTCACTTATTAGCTGCCATAACAATACTGAGCATTTATTCTGGGTAATTCATCAATAATATCCTGTATATAGGTTTCTACAGGAGTTTGGATTGTAATACTAAGTGCAAATAAAAGGGTTGTGGATTTGGCTTATGTGTTTTGTTTGGGATGAATTGTACAAAGGTGAGAGGAGTGGTAGGGAGACCAGTGATGAGACTATTTTTATGATCCAGATGGGAGGTAGATGATAGCTTGGACTTGAGTAGTGGAGTCGAGGGGGTAAGAGAGATACAGTATTTTAAAAGAGGAATCTGTCTGGCTTGTGGATATCTTGGTTGCAGAGTGCTAGGATAGAGGAAAGGTAGAAATTAAAAGGACTCCTACTGGCTTGAGCAGTAGTGTGCCACTTATTGAGATGGGGAGTGTGAGAGGAACGGATTTTCTGGTAGGTGGGAAAGAATTCAAGGCTCTTCTAGGATTGAGGGGTTTCTAGGATATTCATGTGGGAATGTTGTCATTGTGGATGGACATGCATATGTGGTACTCAGAGAAATCTAGATGGGAGTTGTACAGCTAGGAAGAATCCACAGATATTTGATGTGTTTGGGCTATGATATAGAAAAGACCAATTAGGGAAAGAAGTCCTTGAATCAATCTATGTGGTGTTTAATTTTGTCCCTTTCCCTTCCCCTCTTTCCCCCCTCTTTCTTGCCTTCCTTCTTGATGTTTTATGCACAAAATCTGAGATTAAGAATCAAATCTTTGCCTCTCACTAGCTTTGTGACCTTGAACAAATAACTTTATTTTTTAAAATTTTTTATTTTTTCCATATTTTATTTTATTTATATGTGGAACATATTGAAAATGGTGTACATTTAGATTGTGCTTTGTGCCCTCTCCCCTCCCCATTCCCCTTCCCCCCTCCCAATAAAGAGTGTCCATGTTAACCACGCTTTATTTATACTATTACACATATTCGAATGTAGCTCCTCCATTTGTTCCTCTCCTCAGCTTTCTCCTCTCCTATCCTCCCATTCTGGCTTTGCTGAGATTTCCCCTCCATTATCTGGAGTCCCTCTGGTATTACCACTACTCCCTAGCTTGGGCATATTAGAGAAAACATATGTCCCTTCTCTTTCTGTGCTTGACTAATCTCACTTAACATAATGTTCTTCAGTTCCTTCCATCTTCCTGCAAATGCTATTATTTTCTTCCTTATAGCTGAATAGAATTCCATTGTGTGTATTTCCCGTAATTTTGCAATACATTCATATGTTGATGGAGATCTAGGTTGGTTCCATGTTTTGGCTGTTATAAACTGTGCTGCTATGAACGTGGGTATGCATATGTTAATGTAGTTCTCTGATTTCAAGCCCTTTGGAAAGATACCCAGGAGTGGTATAGCCGGATCAAATGGTGGGTCTATTCCCAGTTTTCTAAGGAATCTCCACACTGATCTCCATAGCGGCTGAACTACTTTGCACTCCCACCAACAGTGTAAAAGAGTTCCTCTTTCCCCACATCCTCGCCAACATTTGTTGTTGTTTGATTTCTTTATGCTTGCCACTCTGATTGGGGTTAGATGGAATCTCTCTGTAGTTTTGATTTGCATCTCCCTGATGGCTAGTGATGTTGAACATCTTTTCATGTATCTATTGGCCATTTTTGTATCTCTTATTTTGTGAAATGTCTATTCATTTCGGTTGCCCATTTCTTGAATGGGGTGTTTTTGTTTTGCTAGTGTAGAGTCTTTTGAGCTCTTTGTATATTCTGGATATTAGGCTCCTACCAGAGTGGTGGCTGGTAAAGAACTTCTCCCTTTCTGTAGGCTTCCTCCTTAGGTTCTTGATGGTTTCCTTTGATGAGAAGAAACTTTTTAGTTTGATGCAATCTCACTTGTTAATTCTTGCTTTAATTTCCTGCATTTTGGAAGTCTTGTTGAGAAAGTTACTGCCTGTGCCTATATGTTGGAGTGTTGATCCTAGGCTTTCTCTAATAACTTCACAGTCTCTGGCCTAATTTCTAAGTCTTTGATCCATCTTAAGTTGATTCCTGTGCATGGTGAGAAGTAAGGATTCAGATCCAACTTTCTACAAATGGATAGCCAACTTAATCAAAAGAAGAGAGAATCAACTCAGATTATTAAAATCAGAAATGAAAACGGAGACATCACCACAGACAGAGGGGGAAATTCAAAGGATTACCAGAAACTATCTTGAGAATTTATACTCCAACAGACTGGAATACATGGAAGAAATTGATAGATTTCTAAGCACATCTAACCTACCTAAACCGAACCAAGAGGACATAGCAAGTCTAAACCAACCAATAGCAAACAAAGAAATAGAAACAGCAATCAAAATTCTGCCATCAAAGAATACCCCAGGCCCTGATGGATTTCCAGCTGAATTCTACAAAACTTTTAGTGAAGAACTAATACCAGTATTTCACAACTTGTTCCGAGAAATTGAAAGAGATGGAATTCTCCCTAATTCCTTCTATGAGGCCAGTATCACATTAATCCACAAACCAAATAAAGATACTTCAAGAAAGGAAAATTACAGACCAATATTCTTAATGAACATAGATGTAAAACATCTAAACAAAATACTAGCTATATGCATTCAAAACCATATCAAGAGAATTGTACACCATGACCAAGTTGGTTTCATCCCAGAAAAGCAAGGCTGGTTCAACATATGCAAATAAATACATGTTATTCACCACATAAATAGAATGAAGAACAAAAACCACATGATCATATCAATAGATACTGAAAAAGCATTCAACAAAATTCAACACCCATTTATGTTAAAAAAAAACAGTGCAGAAAATTGGAATAGAAGGAACATATTTCAACATCATTAAGGCAATATACAATAAACGCAAAGCCAACATCATATTGAATGGGGAACAAATAACTTTAGAACTATCCAGCTTCTTATCATCTCTGTTTATGTTCCTATTTCCTAAGTCTGTTTGAAGCATCAGTAGGATAGGGCATTTTAATGTGTTTTTGGAAATTTTACAGTGCTTTATTCCTACCTTGATTCCTCCTGCTGCTCTTGTTAATAAATCTTGGCTAACTGCTGTTTTCCTCAATGACCCAGTGATGATGTTGTTGAGTTATACTATGAATGGCAGCTGGTAAGCACAACAACCTCCATATTATTTCCCTGTCGTCTGGAATTCTTGAAACCCAGGGGAATGAAAATTCCACAGTGCCCCTGATTTCTAAAGTCTTAGTGCACTGTCAAGAATCTAACTTAAAATCATGCTTTAAAAATATTGTTGATTCTAATCTTCAACATCTTAGGTAGTACATAAAGTCCATCAGAGTAAATTCAAATGTGTTGATGCCTTACATTAAGTAAAAACAGAGATTATGTTTATGGGGAGAATTATGGACACTTTGAGAAAGAAAGGTTCATTTCATATAAGTCTCTCATTTCATTAGCTTGAATTGCACTCTGCCTTCATAGTTTAAATGGAGCATTACTTAATTGATGATGTCTTTCATTTCTTTGTACACTGTGGTTGTACAATTATGATTTTCGGGTTTGGGAATAAAATAAAAGTCTGTTTCCTAATAAAATGCACTTATACTGAATATCCATCTTGACTTCTTTTGAGTGGAAGTAACATCTATTATTATTTGGGGAGTTCAAGGGAAACATGAAAAAGGAGGGCCTCAGATATCTGTTGGTCATTTATATTCAACTATAGGATATAACTGCTTGCATATATTAGAGCACTAAAGTTCCAAAAATAGAGATTGTCCATATTTCTTTAGGATGGGGCACACAGTTGCATATAAGTGAGTTACATATCAAGAAAGTGTGATTTTACTGATTCTTTATTAAAGCTTTGCCTTATTGAATTTTCAGAGAATTATGAAAAAATATCTTTTGTTTTGGATGAAATAGTTGAACAGTTGGCTAATTTGAGAGAAACAATGAAAGATTGGAAACCAGGAATGATTAACCAAATGTAATGGGTTTCTGCTCTGTGGTTCATTCTGGGAAGAAACAACAAAAACCACATATGTCCCAAGAGTGTACATTATCTTCTCTTGGATTAAGCTTTTAAGTTCAAGGATAATATACGGTACACCTGTCACTCAGTAACTTAGGTCCACATTCAGGTACTTTGAAGAGAATTCTAAATCCAGATCTCATGCAAGAGAGGAAAGCAGGATATGAAGAACCCTACCACTTTTCTTATACTTTCTGCAAAAAGAAGCTAGGTCATTCATTTAAGAATCTATTTTAGTTTTCTTAATAATTGAGGAAAAGCATATGAGTTTTGCATTGCATTGTGGAAAAAAAGTTTTGTTCAGTTGAGAATTTCATTTTAAATTTTGGAAAAGCTTTGCTGGCAGAGACAAAACTCAAAAGAAATATGCATCATTACCAAACTCAGATGAATATAGGTTGACTATAAAAAGCTACAGGATTAGGGCCGTTAAGAGTTAGAAAGTTTTGGTATAATCTAAATTTCTCTCAATTTGAGGACTTTAAAAAGCTCATTCATTTTGAGAATTGGCTTCTCAGAAGTGGAATTAGAAATAAAGGGAGAATTAAGTAGTGTTAAAGGCAGTTCCATGACATACCTCTTGCTTACAAAGAGTATTTTGGCTGCTGTTTTATTCATAGGAAAGATTTTACCCAGTACTTGTGGTGTCCAAATGTATTTGTACTTAAAGTTTTTTTCATTTATTTTTCTTCTTTTTTCGGTTCGTATTTTTAATGAACAAGGTAGCATTTTTTTCAGTACTAGGAATGAATCCAAGACCATTCAACCTCTGAACTACACTCCCAGCCCTATTTTATTCTTTATTTTCAAACAGGGTCTCAGTAAGTTGGAGAATGGCTTACTAAATAGCTGAGGCTGGCCACGAACCTGCGATTATGTCTTACCCTTCCAAGTACTGGGATTGCAAGCATGTGCTACCATGCCCAGTTCCATGGAAGTCTTTTTAATGTGAAGTTTGATGAAGACTAGGTTTTATAAGGAAATAGGAAAATGGGATGGAAAACTTTTTTATGAAATTTATTCTTAGGAACTAGGATCCAAATACACTGTATCCAGCTGAGATATGCACTGTAGATATACCTGTGTGGTAGATTCTAGAACTGAAGTATTTTCAACAGTGTTAACAGCAGGGAAGAAGTTATATAGCCTAATAAAAATGACAATAACAACATCAAAAATAGCAACAACAAGTATTATATAGGCTATGCATTTACCTGCAAAGCACTTTAAGTCATAATTATAATAACCCAGTGAGGTACGTTTTATTATCCTCATTTTATAGAGGGAAGAAATGGGGATAAGGAAAAGCTTCAAGATAAGAAAGCCCGTCCAGGGGAAGAGTTCAGATTTAAACATACTTTTTTTTGTTTGTGTGTGTGTGTCCTTGAAGGTTGTGTGTGTGTTAGTTACTAGAGACTGAAACTAGCAGGGTTCTATCACTGAATTATATGTGCCCCAGCCCTTTTTATTTTTTTGTTGTGAAACAGGGTCTCACTAAATTATTGTGTGTTAACCAGTATCCTATTATTTGAAGGAGAGTAGTTGTAAATATATATTGCAAACTCAAGTGTAGCCATTAGAAAGAGATAAAAAATGCATAGTTGATATGCTAAGATAGGATAAAAATGAAGTGTTAAAGGTTAATTAAAACAAAAGAAGATATAAAAATAGATGGCTAAAAAATCAAAGTATAACAGCAATGAATAAAATAGTAACAATTATTGTATATATTAATCTCATTATTTCAATAATTATTTTAATGTAAGAGGTCTAAATATACCACTTAAACCAATATACAAAAAAATTAAAAGCACCAATTATATATACTAATTAAATATACCAATTATACCAATATACCAAAAAATTAAAGTATAATGGTAATGAAAAGAAAATAGTAACAGGTATTATAGATATTAATTTCATTAAAATCAATAATTATTTTATTTTTTGCTATACTGGGGATGGAACCCAGTGGCATTCTACCTCTAAACTATACCCCGAATCCTTTGTATTTTTCTGGTGGTACTGGGGTTCCTGGAAGCCCTTCTACCTCCGGGCTACACTCCCAGGCACCTATTTTTTTATATTTTTATTTGGAAACAGGGTCTCTTAAACCAGCGCAGCTGGCTTCAAACCTGCGTGATCCTCCTGTCTCCGCCTCCCAAGCGCGGGGATTACAAGCGTCCACCACCATGTCCGGCTTTATTCTTTATTTTGAATCAGGGTTTCGCCGAGTTGCAAAGGGCCTCACTAAGTAGTAGCTGAGGCTTTCTGTGAACCATGATCCACCTGTCTCAGCCTCCTGAATGCTGGGATTACAAGCAGGTGCCATTACGCCCGGCTCAATAATTATTTTAATGTGAACATTCTAAATATATCAATTAAATGATAGAGACTCCAAAAGTAGATAAAAAAAAACAAGACCAAACAATATGTTATCTACAAGAAACCCACTTTTGGTATAAAGACACAGAATTTTCTTCATCCCTTTACTTTAAATCTAACACTAACCCAAAGGAAGCCAGAGTAGCTATATTAATTTCAGACAAATGAGGTGTCAGAGCAAGGGAAATTATCAGGGATAAATGGGGTTTTCCATAATGACACAGATATTGATTCTCCACAAAGACACAACAATCTTTAATGTGCGTGCTGTGGCAGTAGGTCCTTGTTTCTATTCTCTCATTCTAGAAAAAGTCACCCCATCTGTACCGCAGAAATACCAGCACTTGTTTACTGGTGCAACCACAGACAGGGGTCCACATCCCAGCTCTGTAATGAGCCTTTCTCAGCACCAGTTTCAGCCATTTAACTTTGTTCCTTTTGTAGTTACTAGATTGGTGTCACTTCAGTGCTTGTTTGAAACTTTCCTTGCCAATTCATTATTTAAATTATCTAGTAAAAAAAAAAACCTGACAAAAATAACTAAAAATGGGTACATATTTCTAAATGTAAAGCATGAAAATATAATAAAACTCCTAGGAGATAACAGAGAAGAAAATTTAGATGACCTTGAGTTTGGTGATTTTTAAAAATGTCTTAGAGATAACCTCAAGTGCATGATCACATGGAAGAAAAAATATTACTAAGTTGAATTTTATTAAAATTAAAAAAAAACTTCTGTGAAAACACTGTTCAGAGAATTAATTAAGCCACAGTCTGGGAGAAAATATTTGCAAAATACATATCTGATCAAAAGACTGGTATCCAAAGCTGCGCGTGGTGGCGCATGCTTATAATCCCTGCATTTGTGAGGCTGAGACGGGTGGATCGCGGTTTGAGGACAGCACTCAGATGCTTAGTGAGGTCCCTTGCAACTCAGTGAGACCCTGTTCCAAAAAAAGAATAAAAAATAGGGCTGGGGGTGTAGCTCGCAGGTAAAATGCTCCTGGGTTCCATCCCCAGTACTGAAAAAAACCAACAACAACAACAAAAAAAACCCAAGACTGGTATCTAAACTATTAAGAACTATTAAACATGGCATTAAAAAAAACAAATAACTTTTTTACAAAAAGATTTGAACAGGTACTTCGCCAGGGAAAACATACCAAGGACAAATGAAAAGATGCTCAACATCTTTGATCATTAGGAAACTGCAAATTAAAACTACAGTGAGATGCCTCTCCACACCTATTAGACTGGCTAAAATCCACGATACTGACAACACCAAATGCTGATGAGAATGTGGAGCAACAGAGTCTCACTCAGTGCTGGAGAGAATGCAAAATAGTATGGCTTCTTTTAAAGATAGTGTGTCAGTTTTCTACAAAACTAAGCTTTTCTCCAAGTAATGTAGTGATCACACTTCTTGGAATTAACCTACTCTGCATATTGGAATGATTCCTGAAAAATTAATACATTGCCTGTTTGTGTTTCTATGTAGAATATATGGTGGACTTGAATTTGTTATTTGATTTTTTTCAGTTTTCCCAAATATCTAATCATCATTTTTGTGGTAGTGTGTACTGCCTCATAAAGAGGAAAGCTTTTATTCTTTTAAGAAGTCACAGCATGTGTGACCATGTACAGGGAAAAAATTCAGTTAGATGTGGGAAATAGCAGTGGGCTGAAAGTCCTATAACTACAAATTTCTGCTATCAGAGTTGATTGGGAATACGTAAAAAACATGGCTGTTTTGTCTACAACTGATAAAGATTTGTCACATGAGACATCATGATGGTCTTAAAACCATCCCACAATCTGAGGCAGGATAGAAGAAATAAAACAAATAGTTCTGTATAAAAGGAGACATACAGGGAGAACAAGGAAAATGTAATTTTTAAAGTCTGTGGCAAGGCCTGTTAACTCCCAGAGTTTCTTAGGAATTTACAAATCTTTCTTAATTATCCTGAGTACTGCTGACTGTCCTCAAAGGAGTATCTGTTGATCAGGCAACAGAGACCACACAAAAAGTCCAAAAAGGCGTCTGGACACTCTACTGGAAACTAACAATATACCTTGAACTGTTACTTATCCAACCTAGGAAGAATTAAGCTGGAGAGGTATCTGTTGATCAGAGGACAAAGGTCACAGGAGAGTAATCTCCTTGGGGACTGTTAGCCACTTCATGGGTTTAAACAAAAGAGTAATTTCCTTGAGCAATGTTAGCTGTCCATGATTAGTTCAAACAAGAGATACTTTTTGAGGCAATAGTGAATGCCCCATCAGGCCTCAAGATAACCAAACCGCCCTAAATCATCTTGTGACTTCCAGACTTAAGTCATCCTCAAATACTTATTCCTCACAAAGCACCCTCTAAATGAAGAGCCGTGAACCCCCAAAGAGCCTCCTGTCACTTTTAGGGTGGTTGGGATTCTCTCTTGAATGTGTATTTCTCATTTCCCCCAATAAATCTCTAAGTCTTTGACGCGTCTGCTGAATTTTTTTTCTGTCACGTAAGCCTGAGACCCTGCCCATCCTGAGATGAAAATCAACCCTTCTCTTGTGACATGTCAGACTAACCTGAAAACTAGAAGTTGTAGATAGAATAGTGAGTGCTCAGTTTAATGGTAAAAGTAGCATAAAGGTAATAAAGGAAGTAACCCCCAGTATACTGGGGGGACATTGGTGGTTAATGTAGGTTGTGAGTTTGTGGCATGAACCCAATGAGACCCCTCTGTATTTCTTGGCCTTATTTCTTTTTTTGTCTGTGTGTGTGGCATTGGGGTTGGAACCCAGGGGCTTTCTACCTCCGTGCTATACTCCCAGACCTATTTAATACTTTATTTGGAAACAGGGTCTCACTAAGTTGCTGAGAGCCTCACTAAGTAGCTGAGGCTGGCTTCAAAACTGTGCGATCCATCTGTCTCAGCCTCCCAAGAGCTGGGATTACAAGCGTGCGCCACCATGCCTGGCCTCTTGGCCTTATTTCTGCGGATACTAATATGTGGCAGATTGCGAAGGTAGAAGAGTACTCTAAGCATCTCACATGCTTGCTCTTGACTCATGGGTCTAAGGATATTTGCATGATTTCAGAAAAACTTCCTGCATGAAACCAAGAGACTTAAGGGAAGAAACTGGAATTGTCAGTGTCTTGGCTTGATTTTGTCAATTCCGGTTTACATGTATGTATTTCTTTTCACAAAATTAGGGCCATAGTATGTTTTTTCAGTACATAAAGCGTTAAACACGTTTCTTCAAGGTCACTAAATATTTCAGAAAGAAGGATATTTTAATAGTTATTAAAATTTTGTATTAACAGCCGGGCATGGTGATGCACACTTGTAATCCCTGAATCCCTGCGCTTGGGAGGCTGAGACAGGAAGATCGCACGGGTTCAAAGCCAGCCTCAGCTACTTAGTGAGGCTCTCAGCAACTTAGACCCTGTTTCCAAATAATATATATATATATATATATATATATATATATATATATATATATATATATAGTCTGGGAGTATAGATAGCCCGGAGGTAGAAAGCCTCTGGGTTCCACCCCCAGTACCACCCAAATTTTGTATTAACAACTCTCCATTGTTGCACTTTCATACGGTTACTGTTTCCCATCTTTCACTATTATTCTCAATGCATTAGTGAATATCCTTGTTTTTTGTGTATGTCAAATTATTTTCTTTACTATATTCCTAGAGTTTTTTTTTTTTTTTTTTTTTTGGTGGTACTGGGGTTCCTGGAAACCCTTCTACCTCCGGGCTACACTCCCAGACCTATTCTTATCTATTTTTTTAATTTGGAAACAGGGTCTATTAAGCCAGCGTGTCTGGCTTCCAACCTGTGCGATCCTCCAGTCTCTGCCTCCCCAGCGCGGGGGATTACAAGCATGTGCCACCACATGCCTGCCTTCCTAGAGATTTTGTATGGGTATGCATCAACATTTTAAAAAGTTCTGGTAAATATTGCTAAATTGTTTCCCAGGAGGGTAATGCCTCATGATGATAAATAATAGTTTTGAATCCCTTTCAAAAACATGAATATTATACGTTATTTGTTTACTTATAATTTTTTTATTGGTACATTGTAGTCATACATCTTAATGGGGTACAAGATGGTGGAGGCATACATGCACACATCATCACATAATTAGCACTTACCCAATTCCCACCCCATTTCCTCTTCCTCCCTCCTTCTCTTATTTGCCTTGGTGATTGACATTGATATGTTTGTTAAAGTACATCATATGCATTAGAGAATTTCCCTGTTCCTTCCCATTCCCTCAGATTGCCTTATTTGCTTATCTATAGAATCTCCCATACTTTAGACTCTCATAATATTCTAGGTGAAAAATGCTATCCTATGGTTTTATTTCTGTACCTTTAATGACAGGGGAAGTTGAATATTTGTCACATACGTGTTGGCTGTATCTCCTGTGTGATTTTATGTGTAATTGTATTACTGTTATTTTATTGGGATGGTTTCTAGTGTTTTATTCCCAGGGATCCCCGAATTCCCTCCTTAAATGGGGAGTTGATTAGCAGGGAGGAAGACAGGTGCTGTTCTGCAGCTGACCCCTATGTCCAGGAGCCAGGCATTTGGGGTTTTAACCCAGCATCCTGGCAAGTCAGTCCTCCTGCTTAACCTGGGACAAGAACTTGGTGGCTATAGCTAGTGGACTAGAGGAGGAAGAGCATCAAGTACCTGCAGCAGTAACTCAGTTGCAGAAGTAAATAATGATGGGTAAGCCTTTCAGAGAGAGGTAACCATGGTTGGCAGCTGCACCCACAGAGCCTGTTCCCAAAATAAGGTGCCAGTCAAGAGCCCTGTTTCACTGTTTTGAGACACCTCTGGAAAATGCATGGTTATGACTTCCCACAAAATTGTCTTCTTGCAAATGAGGACCTAGATTCTATTCACAAAGAGCAAAGAAGAAAGGGCCAGAGGGCATTTTTAGCATTTACTAGATTAGTCTTTGTGATATTCTCTCCCAGAAGTTTACTAAATAACAAGGTACAGCATAACCGACCTTAGCCGAGAGAATGTCCTCCTACTAAAGGATCTTACTGCACAAAGGGACAAACATCCCATCCCCTAATTTTTGTTTTCTCTCCTTTGGTTTAAATAACAACTTCTGACCTACTTATCATTTCATTCCCTGTTTGTGTTAAGAACTTAGTTTGTGATTTTTAAGTCACTGATTAAAAATAATAGCGGCTTTCCTCACTCCTTCTAGAGACCTTGTCAAAAATGTTATTTTTCCACCTCAAGTATAGATCTCATCTACAATTACTGAAGTGATAATTAGGGCTTGTGCAAGATTGTTTCACTTTAAAAATTAGCTGCTATTTTTTTTAAAGGAGTTAATCTCCACTTTTTTTTGGTTCAAGAATATTTCTAAAAGAAGAAGGCATTTTAAAGCTATGGCTTACATATATGATTTAAGAAAGGAGTGTGAAAGGAAAAATGATAAACATAATTCATTGATTTCTTTTGTGTTACTGGTTTTATTTCTTATCAACACATTCTGTGTGTATCACTGTATAATGTAAGCACATAGACTGTGGCAGCCTCCTAAAATTAAAATATGTTCAGAAACCTCAGTGGCCTTTTACTAGACCCCTAAAAAATCCAGGTGCACAAGCAAAAATTAATAAACACGAGAGAAGGTAATTGCCAGAGTATTAAAAAATTCTTCCTGGAGAGAAGACACAATAATCCAAAGAAACTGTTCTAGCAGCTTTAGCTATGGTGAACTCCCTTGTGAATTTTTTGAAGTATGAAGGAAATCACATTTCTGTTTTGTTTGAGTTAGTTGTTGTAATTTCTGATAGCTTTCCCCAAATTAGGTTCCTTACTCCTTATAATACAAACTTCAAACTTCTTTCTGACACTTCCATTCCTATACACCCTAAAAACATTCACAGGCAACACTTCCCCATACTCCCTGAATAGGTCACACCCTTTTTTGACTTAGTCCCGCTGTCCTGAACTCTGTCCCTGTCCTTTTTGTGTCCCATTTTCCACTTCACTGTGGAGTTTTCCCTCTCTTACAGCATTTAATATCATGTCACATTATGATTAGATGTTAATTTGTCCCCACCATGAAGCTATGACTACCTCTGAGGACCTGGTCTTGCTTATCTGTGTATTCCCCAACGTGTGGCACATTGCCTGACACATAATAGATGCTCATTAAGTTAGGTTTGCATCACGGAGCCAGCACTTTTACAATATAAACACCATTTTTCAGGCTTTGAAATGTTCTGCCCATTCTATTTGATTGACATCATTATCCTGCCTTGCTCTAAAGAAATAAAAAATGGCTTTTGCCCAGTGGTTTTTTTTCTGATGGCTTTCTATTTGATGCCATTGTCAGGTCCTGCATTGAGAGACTTGATAATCTGCCACCAGCTGTTCTATAATTCCCTTCCTTATTACTGTGACTAGCTTCCTCTGACTTCTCTGGGCTCATTCTATCTCCAGGTGTGTCTTTTAATGCTGGCGGGAATAGATAGTGTACCTCATTCAGCAGGCATTTATTACTCAGATAAAGTAGAACAAGCCATCTGGTAGTTTACTAGATATACAAAGAGTTATAAACTGGTGACAAATCAGCTGGCCTAGTAAATGCAGCTTAGGCAGGAGAGCATTGGACAGCAAGCACCCAGGTACAGAGGGGATGAAAGATAATCTGAGTGGCATGTAATTAAAATCACATGTTGCATTTAATAGTGTGCCCAGTAAGAGGGGATTGATCTAGAGTGTTCAACACCCCAGAATAATTAAAAGATACTGTCAATAATGTGTGTACTTTATGGACTTGTTCTATTGAACATCCAGGAACTAATTTAGACATGCAGAGGCTGGCAAAGATGATTAGTCATCATTTACAATTCAACTTGCATCTTTTAAAGATGAAATGACCTTTAATGATTTATATAAAGACACAGTCTTAGATAATTTAAGGGCAGAAACCAGAATCTATGTCTCTGACTCCAATCTATCACTTTTTTTCCTATCAGATTCTGTTACCTTCTTCTTTTTTAATTATAGAAGTCAATGAAATACATGGCATTAGAATCATATGTACAAAATCTGTCTCTAAAATGTTTTCATCAAGTAATTATTGTTCTTTATCAACCAACTATACTCACTTTAATGGAAAAAATTCAGGATGTACCTTTTAATTGTCATTTTCAACTTTTCAGATATTGTGTTGGATTTTAGGGATGAGCTATTCATATGCCAAGGAAACATTAAGACGGACCTTGCTCTCCTTGTGATGACTAGATGATGGACATTAATAAACATTATCCAAGTCAACCACTAAGCCAAATAGGAGGAGGGAGGGGGAGGAAATGGGGTGGGGACTGGGGAAGGGCTAAATGAGCGATGTGTGCATGTCTACTTCTACCATCTTGTATCTCATTAAGATGGATGACTACAATGTACCATAAATAAAAAACCCCACAAAAACAAAATGGAATCAAGTGATGCTAACTATAAGTCCGTCTCTGCTATTTTTACTAAAGAAAAAACACTTTTGATCTTAATGCTAAAATCACAGCTGAGAATGTGATGAATGTTTGAAAAGAGAGAGAGAGAGAGAAAGAGAGAGAGAGAGAGAGAGAGAGAGAGAGAGAGAGAGAGGTATTTTGTTTTGTTTGATTTTGGTACTGGAGATTGAACCCAGGGGCATTTTACCTCTTGAGTTATACCCCCAACCCTTTATTTGAACCAGGGTCTTGCTAAGTTGCTGAGGTTGGTCTTGAACCTATAATCCTCCTATCTCAGTCTTCCAAATATTGGGGTTAAAGGAGTTCACCACCATGTTGGGCTGGATATTTTGTTTTGAAGTTTACCTACTTTTTTTTTGTTTGCTTATTTTTGTATTTTATGTCTACTTCACACTAAATCAAGAAAAGTGAATACGGCATTTTAATTTTCTTAATGAAATACACACAATTACACGTTGCTTACTGCTCTGTAGAAATGAAGACATGGAGAACATTTAAAAGATGAAATGAATAAAGAAAGTTCTTATTTTACTGCACGTGCTACACAATTTTAAATTTAGGGATTATTGAGTCATTCACATGCTGAATTCAAGCCATAATCTCTGTTAGAGTTAGCAGTCGTTAACTGTGTTCTGGAAATGCTGGCATTTAACGCAATTCAACTTTGCAGTTTATGTGTTAAATATTGTGTTCTTGCATTATAAAAAGCTCAAAGAATGATTAACAGCCACAAATTGAAGGAAGCACTTTTAAAGTGTTAAAGAATAACCTTTTAAAGTTTTATTTGGCAACACTAATAGTTAGATTTTCCTGCAGCTGTAAAACTCAGCACAAATTTTCTTCCTCCTCCCTTTTTTCATAACTCTTCAATGAAAAATGCTTCTAGTTTAATTCCATTAATTATATCATGTCTTTCTGTTTTTCTCAAGGTATGTGATAATGGTGTAATTTTTTCTTACTATTATAGATAAGACTGGTGCTTTGAATGAATGTGTTGGAAGTATTTAATTCCTTTGAGTAGATGCCTTCATTTTAATTATTTCTGTGGATTTGCTACAGTCCTAATACAATTTCCTTTTAAAAAAAGGTATGACAAACAAAAATTGGATATTTAGAATATTGTATGGATCTTATTAATTTACATATTAAGCAAAGATTGCCATTTTTGGGCGAACAAAAAGTATAAGCAAAATATGAGCATGAACTCAGTATTAGAGACAGTGGAAATGAAAATAATATTTATCGTAAACTACTTTTAAATTCATTTAAAAAGCCATTTCTTCCACACTATAAAATTATTATGGTGGTCCATAATAATATTCTGACTACCTTTTGGATTATTATGTCATAATAATTTTGCTGCTATTTGTAGTTTTAATAAATTGAGTTATTTTAGGCAAAGCTTTCTTCTAAGAGGTTGAAATTATATCATCCATTTTCATGCTCATCCACGTTTTAAGCGAGATGTTAAGGGAGGAAGGCCAGTTTTACTTTGTAATGAGACACATTTGGTTGAGGGAGGTTCTCACCCACTCTGAAGTTGGACAGCTAGTGGAGAAAGGAGGACTCTTGCTTTTATGGGGAATCTATGTCACGTTGTCTTTATCCAGTTACTTCAAAAAATCTCATTCTTATTTTAATAATTAAGAAACCTAGGTATTATTCTTGAGGATTGACTTTAACCCCTGCTGAATTTCATTCAGTTAATATTGGCCTGTTTTACTTTCTTAACCAACATGCTACTGGATTAAGTCTGGGTTGCTTGTCACTCAAAGGCCAATATTCAGAAAATGAGAGCTGGTGGGAAGGAAATCAGGTGTTTTCAAGGACTAACATCTGGAGAAGATGGGAAGGGGGCTGTTGACCTCCAGGGTCCATCTTGGGGAATTTCGGAGTACTCAAGGCTTTACTAGGGAAACTGGGGAGGTACAGTGAGACAGAATGCAGGAAGGCTATGTAATGTGTAGGATCTTCATGAGTCAAGGTGTGTGTCTCCTTTTTTCTCTGGCTGGAATCAACCGTGACTTCTTGAAGATGGATTTCATATTTTCCTAAAACAGGTTTTATTTTTCTGCAAGTTAAACCTTGCAACAATTTATCTGCTTTGTTCTTTTTTTTAGGTGTTTTATTGAACTAAAGGGGTGTTACAAAGGCCACCAGATGTTCTGGAAAGCTAAAGAAAGATTATTGAGCAATTAACACCTTAGAATTTAGAATGTCAGGTGAAGGGAGAGGCAAAAGAAATTCTGTCAGGGGCCACCCCCAAAAGGAGTGGCCTTCTTACAAGATGATGTTTTCTATCATCATTGTATAGCTCTTCTTTCTGACTCTGCATACTTACCCAATTTAAAAAGTATACTATTCAACTTTTACCCATTTTATTATAGAGATGATATAAAGTAACTTATAAGACATATAAATATTCAAGGTAGCATCAGTTCAAAGCAGGGCATTACCATGAACAGGAGCAATGGTGGGGTCATGCATTAAGCTGGGATTGGACCCCAAAGGACAAAGCTGAGTGAGCCATGAGCTGCCGTGCAAAAGTCAAGGACATACTTACATAGCCAATAGTACCTATAACTCAAAAGGAAACCCAATGATTAGGTAAAGCATTAACTGTTCTTGTTACTAAAGCTAGACAGAATTTCATCACAGGCATTCTCTTTTAATTGTAAGAAAAACATTGATTATAAGAAAGAAAAACTGACTCTTCATAACTGATATAAAGATACTGGTTTGCTTCAAGGACATACTGTTTTTGAAATATTTGAAAGAGTGGTTGGACTCTTTGAATATGATCTCTTCTCACCCTAATATTTTTGGTAAAAAATTTTGGGAGATGAGCCTGAGATTGTCTTCTCTTAACAGACAGGAATGCATCTGTTCAGAATTTCCAGTTGGACACAGACATTCCTCCTTAGCCATAATGCTCACCTTTCTTTCTTCATTCAAGAGTGTGATGAAGAGCTGGCTGTGGAGGTGTGTGCTTATTAGTCCTAGTACTTGTAGACTGAGATGGGACGATCACAGATTGGAGACCAGTCGCAGCAACTTAAGGAGACTCTGTTGCATACCAAAAATAAAAAGGTCTGGGGGTGTAGCTCAGAGGTAGAATGCCTCTGGATTCAATCCTCATTATCACAAGAGAAAGAAGGAAGGAAGGGAGGGAGGGAGGGAGGGAGGAAAAGAAAGAGAGGGGGACTCTAATAAAGATATTAAAAAAGGCAAGACATGAAACCCTTGGAGCGGAATTTCTCTTCTAATCTGAGGTCTAGCCTGGAGTCAGAGGGTAGCCATGGGAAGAAGTCAAGAACCACTTTCCTAAAATCCTATGAAGGATTTTATGGTTAAAGAATTTTTGTGCATGTGCTTGTGAGTAGACTTCCTCCCAAATTATATTTCACTAATAGCACTAGGTACTTCCTTCTAAGGCTCTTTCAAATTCTAACATACTTCTTTGGTTCTTCAGCTCATTTGTTATCTATCCATCTGTACACCAGAGCCGAATTCTACTTTCTTCTTTGCTAAATCTAGTAGGAACTTAATTTGTATTTATTGATTTAAAGTGAATGAACCCCAGTCACATTTTCCTACTGTGGGTGTAAAACTCTTATATGGGGAACTTGGTCAGGCACACTGTTTTCTCCTGGCCTGCCTATGTGCTAGCCTGATGACAAATTAATGACATTCACTTTCTATGTATTGTTCAATAATATTCTGTTTTTTCTTTATGGCCAACATAGCATCTGTTTAATAATTCACTCTCTAGAATGCTATTGTGGGTGGAGCTCTCAATTTGAAGAGGATTACATGCACCTCTCTTCAGACGCTGGAACTTCCTCCGTTTTTGACAGTAATTGTGTGATCCTATCTTCTGGCTCTTTTAAGAATTCTGGGTGATAATTTTTGGTGATCTACAGCCTAGAGTTAGTTCAGAATATCTGGTTTGCTCTCTCTCTCTCTCTCTCTCTCTCTCTCTCTCTCTCTCTTTTAGGAATGACTAGCATTCTGTATTTTTGTTACTAATACACATTCAAATGTTTATTAAAGGTTTTCTTTGTCCCTAATCTAGAAGATGTTTTAACATATACATTTATTGATGCATTGCAATTATACGTCATAGTAGGGTTCAGTGTAATACAGACATACATGCACACAACATTCCCACCAAGTCCCGCCCTGCCCCCATTACACATGTTAGTGAGGTTGGTAGTGATACTTTCATGTATGGACATAGCATTGTGTGAACTATTTCCTTCTTCGTGTCTCCTTTTCCTCTTTCAACCTCCCTTCTTAATCTCCTTTTACTTTTCTACTGGTTTTTGTTTATCTGAAATCCTCCCCCCCCTTTTTTTTACTTTCTTCTTATGACCTTTGACTTTTTTCTTTTCTTTTCCTTTCTTTTCTTTTCTCTTTTTTGCAGGTCTGGGGATGGAACCCAGGGGCATTCGACCTACAAGCTACACCCCAGCCCTGTTTTTTGTTTTATTTATTTATTTATTTATTTATTTATTTATTTATTTATTTATTTATTTATTTTTGGTGGTACTGGGGTTCCTGGAAGCCCTTCTACCTCCGGGCTACACTCCCAGACCTATATTTTTTTATATTTTTGAAACAGGGTCTCTTATGCCAGCGCGGCTGGCTTCGAACCTACACTATCCTCCTGTCTCTGCCTCCGGGGATTACAAGCGTGTGCCACCACAGCCGGCTGTTCTTTATTTTGAAACAGGGTCTCACTAAGTAGCTGAGGCTGTCTGCGATAATCTTCCAGTCTCCTCCTCCCAAATGCTGGGGTTACAAGCATGGGCCACCATGCCTGACTGACCTTTGACTTTCTGAGAACATAGGGAACTTCGCATAACTCTTGTTGGAATTCAGTTCCTCTTTAAGGTTGCTAGCATTGTCCTTTTTCCTCTCCTTGGTGGTGAAGATGGAAGCAAAGTGGAACGGAGCTGCTGCCTTTCCTGTCCTCTGTGCAAGTGGTGAGGATCATAATTTCTGAATTCCTCAGCGGCAGAAGCCACCCTTTCCTCATCTTTATCATTTTGGACAAGCCTCATCTCATTCCAATTTTATACCTTTAGACACTCCTCTTGAGGTTTCAGGTGACTTCCATTTGCGGTAGCTCACACGTGTCCTGTCACCTTTTATGTGAGCCCTTTGAAAATACGCATATCTATCCAAGTTAAACTTATTTACACTTCTCCCTCTCTTTCTCCTTCCTGTCCTCACTACTGAGGATTGAACCCAGGGGCACTGTGCTGCTGTGTTACACACCCAGCCCATTATATTTTTAATTTTGAGACAGGGTCTTGCCACATTATCATACCAGTGATGCTCCTTCCTCAGCCTCCTGAGTTGCTGGGATTGCAGGCACATGCCACCATGTCCAACTACACTAATTTCTTTATATATGGCCCTCTCTCTCATCATCAGGATGACTCATTTATATACTACCAGAATAGGAGTTTTGAGATCCTCATGTTCTTCATA
This sequence comes from Muscardinus avellanarius, assembly GCF_963383645.1. NCBI lineage: Eukaryota > Metazoa > Chordata > Mammalia > Rodentia > Gliridae > Muscardinus > Muscardinus avellanarius. The sequence continues at coordinate 37,012,969 of NC_137786.1, read as the reverse complement.
AGCCCAATTTTCATTTTCAGTTTCTTACTATTTTATCCTGCTTTTCTTTGCTACATTTTTTGAAGTCTGCTTTTTCTCAAAGACCAGGATGTATTTCTGTGTATGTTCAGGATTCACATCCTGATCTATTACAAATTCCAGTTTTATATCATAGTTTTCTCTCAAGATTTCCATCATTTCTACTTCACCAGGCAGTTCATCCTTATTGGTCAGGAGTTCAGAATCATTGGTAGCTCCTGCCACTGTTTCATTCTGAAAGATAGAACCTGTCAGCACGCAATACAGAATTCCTCAGCAGAAGGTGCTCAAACAATTTGCAGCCCTCATGATGTCACTATCTCATTTCTGAGCCAGTTTTGTCACTTCTATTAAAAACATCTCATATACATCTTTGGTTGGGTGAACAGTCTGATGATATGGCCATCAGTGTGATATTCTTTCTCTTTTTGGACTCATTTTAAGTATTCTTTATCACCCGAGGTCTGTGGCTTCCCCAGGAGTGTGCACATTTTCTTGACAGGGAATGTTCTTTCGTCAGCTTATTTTCACTAGACTTTGTAGAATGTCAGCTTAGTGCAATGGTACATGCCTGGAATCCTAGTGGTTGGGGAGGCTGAGACAGGAAGATTGCAGGTTCAAGACCAGCTTCAGCAACTTGGTGACAATCTTTTTCAAAGTTAAAATAAAATTGGGTTGGGGTATAGCTCAGAGGTAGAACACCCTGGGTTAAATCCCCAGTACTTAAAAAAGTAGAATATTTGTGGGCTTGAGCTATCAATCTACCAGATTCAGTAATGACTTTGCAATCACATTTACCACTGAGTCCAAGAGGGAAAGAGGAGAATTTTGTAAAAGAAACAAATACGATAAATGTATCATGGAGAGTTATGTGTTTTGCAGATTCATTGATAGCCACTTACCTCTCCAGCCATTGTGCATTTCTGTGTAGACCTCTAAGGCCATGTATTTGGTCCTGGCCCTTCAGCTTTCATGGGCTTTTCTTATATATTCATGTACTAGTCGTATCATCCCTTTGCATGAAGCTGAAGAAGACAGTCACTCCCTGCTCCTTTTGAATTTCCTTTTCTCCTTTGGATTTTTGAGCGTGTTGTCTTACACATGCCGACCACCCTTTTCTCCACATTTCATCCTCCATTTCCTCATCTCTGCATTAAATTCATCTCTCAAGCACCTCTCTGCATCTAACTGGTAAATTTCATATTTCTGCTCATTGTCTTACTCTTCTCTTTTTCTAGTCTTCGGCAGATTTTTTTTTCTCCTATTTGCCATTACTTAGTATTTCTCATGATTCTGGGCTTTATTGCTTGTTGTCTGCGTTTCTCTTTCTTGGCAAAAGAAAAATGTTCCTCTGAAACTTTTTTGAAAGTTAAAATGACTCCGGGAAAAAAAAAAAATCTGGAGCGAGATTCTTCCCCTGCCTGCCTCCCTCCGGAGCCCTCACTGCGCTGCACACAGAGCTTTGCAGGTGTGCAGAATTTTCCACTAACAACCTTAAGGGTTGGGCCCACTTGTGTGGCTGTAACAGATTGAGGATGTCACCAGAATAAAATAAAGAACTAAGAGTATTATTGCCTTGCAGCTCCCGGGCTTCTTTACTTGAGATATAAATACTGTTACCAAGTAAATACACAAACATTGTCACCAAGGGATACATACTTACCTTTCTCTGAACTTTAAAAATAAAACTTTCCAGAAGTGCAGAGTAGGGAGAGTGCAGGGCAGAGAAGGCAACCTTTTGAAATGAAGTTCAAATCAATAATGATTAACATTTCCTACCCTCTCTTTTCCTGCTAATGACTGAAGGCAAGTACTAATTAGAGAAGTCTCAAGTGTCTGGGTTTCTAGCTGTACCAGATGGTGCTGCGTGAGGACTATTCATAGTGCCAGGGAGAGAGCTGGGCTGTTCCTAGCTACCTAGGAAGGTCTTGCTCTTGTCTGAGGACACTTACAGCTGTCTGTTTTTCTCTGTCCTTTGTTTTCTCCCTTCTAATTTCAGGAGGTGCGTTCTGCCGTCTTTAGTTTGGCTTCTTCTGATCTTGGGTTTTGCTCTTTCTGAAAAAGCACATGCCATTCTTCGTTTTCAGGTTTCTTTTGACATGTGTGTTCTCACCTGACCTCACCTGAGTTCTAATAACACCACTTCCTACAGATTTTCTCTGTTTTTTACTGTTCTGTCTTGAAAGATCCCACAAAACCATCACCACCCTCTGTCCCTTTGATAACTGATGTTAAGATATCTCTGCCTTTTCAGTTTTATTTTTTCAAACTCTTTTCTTAGAGTGTCTGAAAACATATTTTCTTCTAGTAGTTTGTACTTCAAATATGTTCTTGCTTTTCTATTAATTCTGGTAACTAACTTTGAGAGAGAGCTTTTATTTGTTTATTTATTTATTTATTTATTCATTTATTTTTGTGGTACCGGGGATGAAACCCAGGGGACCTTCTACCTCTGGTCTTCACTTCCAGACCTATTTAATACTTTATTTGGAAACAGGGTCTCACTAAGTTGCTAAGAGCCTCACTATGTAGCTGAGGCTGGCTTCCAACCTGCGAGATCCTACTATCTCAGCCTCCCAAATACTGGGATTACAAGCGTGAGCCATCACACCCAGCTTGAGAGCTTTGACTTTGCATAGAAAATTTCAATGCTGTTGAGTGTTAGTATTGTTTTGACAAATGCTGCATGTGCATCTTTTTACAATAAGAAAATTGTTCAAATTAGGAGGACAAAGTGTAGAAATGAATACATATAACTGAATTCCTTATATTTTTAAATCAGGATATATTTATTCTCTTTGTTGTGAAAGATATGATGTAATTGCCCTTGGTCATGAAACTCTGTCTTGATTTGGTGGTTTGTGATGGAATTTCCTTTGGTACAACCAGAAATATCAATAGTGATTGGTTACCTTCAACATTTCTGGTTTAATTGAAGGGTTCTAGTTTTTTTTCCTTCTCTATTAATGTTTCTTGCTCCTCCTGAAGGGTAAGACAGGAGGACTTAGAAGCTGCTGTAATAATTTAAACAAGAGATCTGAGGGCCTGACATTCTGACATTTTGGAGCAGCATGCATTAGGTATAAAAAGTAATTCATATTTTGTCTTTGAACATTAAGGCGAAAAGATTTCCTTGGTTGATTCCATAATGTTGTAACTGCTTTCAGATATTAGAAACTACAGATTTTCTTAGCATCTCTATTTTCTTTTTAACATGCTCTCTTTGGTGCATGTCTAATTGTGAAATTCATCATATGCTCCATGTCCGTATTTCCCAGTTTGGGAAGCTACTTACTTGATGTCTAGTGTATCTTTAAAAAAATAATACTTGGGAGGGGCTGGGGTCAGAGACTCCACCTAGAGTGTGTGAGACCTTGGGTTTAGTCCTCAGTACTACCCCAAAACTCAAATATTTGTGGGTTTTTCTCAAGAGGTAAACAAACATAATGTGTCCTATTACCCTGAGCTAGTAACTGTTAGCACTTCAATGCATTTTAGATTTTCATAGGCAGAGAAATAATTATGCTGAAAGAAAATGGTAATTGCCATGATTTGACAGTGTGTAGGCACTATATACATGTGTTGAAGTATCACAGAAAACCCCACTAACATGTACAAGTAATACATGTTTATCAGAAATGAAAGAACAAGAGAAAAAAACAATTAGGGCAAAGTGCATATCTATACATATTACTTATGCAAAATGTTGCATTTTTATGAAATATTAACTTATGAAAAGTCATTTGAGATATAATACTTATTCAACATGTGGAAACACAGTATTTATTTCACCATTGCTCTTTTGTTGACCACCTACGATATCTCCAAGTCATTACAGTAAATACTGTGGTCAATATTTATGAATATTAAATTTTCATACTTATTACTGTATAAACATAAAGTTAAAAATTCTATGAAAATTGGAGAAGTATAAAGATGTGAATAGAACCCTAACAGTTGATAGTTCCAAGCCACATGCAACAACATGCTTAGGGTGTTCTGTGCTTCTCATCTCCACTTCGCTGTTACCTGGTCCCCACTTTGTATAGAGAAGGGTGTAAAGAGAGTTGGAAAGAATAATTCAGAGATAGGGCCATGAGTCTTTTTGTCCTCCACAAACTCCTCAGATGCATCTCTATACACTAGCTCTACTTGTTTGCTTCATGGTTGTTGACTGTTCCTTGGGGTTTCTGTTCAATCCAGATGCTTCTATTTATTAAGGATTGCATCCACGTCATCTTGGTGGCTTATTATAGCTTGCATCCACCTCATCTCGGTCCTTTTAAGCTATCTGAGAACATTGGACAATAACTAAAGTGTCTCTGATATTTCTTCACTGAAGGAGGAGCGTGGCGAGGGCATGCTGTGATGGCGCAGCATAAGGAGGGCGATTCACCTCACACACTGCTGGGCAGCCTTGTTAATCTTTTAGGAGATGAGTGCAATACAACTGTTCCTCTGTAAATAAGTCAGTTCATTTAAGCAAATAATGATTTGCCTTGAGTATAATATCAGTGAGCTCTCTGCCACTGTAACAAAGTTACTGAGATAATTTACAAAGAGAAAAGGTTCGTTTTGGCTCATGGTTTTAGAGGGTGCAGTCCATGATCAGCTCAGGCAGACCTATTGCTTCTAGGCCTCTGATGGGGGTGATGAATGGCAATCGTGGGGAGAGATGGTGGAGCTAACTGACCATGGCACGGCCAGAAAGCAAACTACAGAGACAAAAGGGGTGAAGTTTTATAATGTTCTTTGGGACCACACCCTCGTGACCTAAGGAACTCCTGCAAGTGTCCACATCTCAAAGTTTTCACCACCTCCTAAGAGTTGTACCCCAAGACTGTCTTTAGCACATGGACCTTTGGGGGACAGTCACGATCCAAACTAAAGATATCAGACATGTTATCTATTACACTGAGTCTCCAAAATTTAAAGAAATATATGTATATATATATACATACAACCACACACATAAATTCATCATCAGAAAGCTAATTTTTTATTCACAATAGTGTTAACAGTGTGTAGATTAGCCTTTCTTGGTTCTTCTATTGGAGGGTTTTTTATGTTAAAAACTTTTCTCCCCCCCTTCTTCCTTCTTTCCTTTCTTTTTCCCTTCCTTCTTTCCTTCCTTTTATTGTGGTATGGGAGGTTAAACCCAAGGGCATTCTACCTCTGAGCTACACCCCCATCTATTTTAACTTTTTTTGTTTGTTTGTTTTGAATGGGCTCACTAGGTTTCTAAGTATCTCAATAAATTACTGAGACTATTCTCGAACCTGTTTCAGCTGCCTAAGTACTGGCATTACTGGCATACATCACCACACCCAGAAAAACATTTTTTAAAATGAATTCTAAAATAGCAGACTAACTTTGGGCCATTTTGTATTGCTATAAAATGCCCTTACGCTCTGTGAATAATTTGAACTCCAATTAAATCAACTACTTCTATTTCTAGTTAGTAATATTTCCATCTTGACATTTCCATATTAAAATTAATTATCCATCTTTAAGTAAAATTATTTCAGCAATTGCAGTTCTATCACCATGGTCCTAGGCAGCTAACCACAGGAATAATTAAAAACTGTTGCAAATAGCATTTGTATCTATATTTAAAGATTTCTTCCATTGACCAAGCAGATGTTACAGATTTTTGTCTTTGATATGATAAGTTTCCCATTAATTTTGAAAATCTGTGTTTAAGGAATGTGCTTTCAAGTTTCACAGAGTTGAGCTGCAATTTGTGCAAGTTCAAGCAGCTGTCCTGACAACCATTTGATAAATTTGTAACTGAAGTTCTTTTAGGAAAAGACTAAGTTCTGACGTTGTGTATCTTATGTTCAGACACATGTGTTTGAATTTGTGGACCTGGTAGGCATGACATACATTATACATATCCATGCTATACATACAGAGATACATATACATATTCTCTCAAATGTATAGTTACCTTGTGTAACCAACAAAAAATGTATCTGTTTGTTGGCAACAAAAACGTATCTGTTCATTTTAAGCTTTCACCATCTAATTTAAAATGTTTTTTTTTTTATCTTTGTTTAGGTTGAAGAAATTGTGGATGTTGGATCTTTTGCTCCAGAGGATATCCATATTCCTAAGATTTATGTGCATCGCCTTATCAAGGGAGAAAAATATGAAAAACGAATTGAGGTAATTAGCTTCTTTGTCTGTATTTTTGGATCTCATTACCAGAGACATGTGTCCCTGAGGACATTTCAGATGACAGGAAATTGGAGCTCATCAGGAGAACTTGCTTTGTTTGGGTCTCAGTAGGAGCTTCTCTTATGCCCACTCCTAAGGAACTTGATCGCTTGTGCTCCTGTCCAGCCCTGCAGTGTCTTTTGTATTTATAAGGCACATACTGCCACACCCCATGGTTCTCTAGCCTGTATCTGCTAGGATTCTGTAAGGGTTCTAATTAAAGATGCATGGTTTGAGTTAGTTGTCTGAGAGGGTTGAGAAGAATAATCAGGTCTTTTGTGGCTTTTCCCCTGCTGGAGTCTTAATGTTTGATTTCTCAGAAATGTCTGTCTACCTTGAAATTGCTTTGTACTTTTCCAGGAATGCAGAAAGAATATCATTTTTAATTATCTTTGGGCTCTGAGCAGCTGGTGGGTATGAGATCTGTACATGGATTCAGAACTGGGAGCATTGGAAGTATTCCAAGGCCAACGAGAGTATAAAGAATGACCAGCTGGGCCAGCATTGATGTCAAGATTCAAAAATGTCTAGGGATCTGCAATAGAGTAAACATAAAATAGGGGATATAAGGAATCAGAGATATACACTACCCTCTGGAAATCAAACAGAAAGACATTCCGCAATCCAGAACTCTTATCATGGGCCTTGAGAGAAAAGATGGGACATTTGTAGAAGTAACTAGTCATTGTCAAGGAGATTTAGTAATGGAAAGAGTTTTCTGCCTGATTCCTGGATATTTTCTTGAATTCTGTGTTGCGCATGGAGAAAAAACAGTCTAGCTCTGCAGGTGGAAATGGGCAATTGGCAACAGCAATACTTAGTAAACACATTCTGACAGCCCTGAAAACATATTTCCAAGGTCTCTTCCTTTTGCTTTGTTCCCGCACAGTCTCTGAACACCTGAGGAGAATTCAGCTATAGGAGTCTCAGGAGTAACAGTAGTAGCCATCAATGATAATAGCAGGGCCAGGGCGGCTCATTTGCCTCAGAACAGGTGTTTCTTCCTTTCCAAATAAGCGTGACCCTCTTTCACTTTACTTCCTAAAGAATTACTTCTGTCATCAAATGTCAACCGAATTATTTTTTAAAAAATTTCTCTACTTATTGCAAATTTGCCTCTTACTAGCAATGGGAGATCACCTTTTTTGCCAGTAAAATTTTATATTGCAGCAGTGATAAAGTACATAACATATCTTCCATCATGACTAATGTATTTCTGTTTATTTTAAAGCGTTTATCAACTCGGAAGGAGGGGGATGGAAAAGCCAAATCCAGTAAATCCGGGGATAATGTAAGGGAGCGCATCATCAGGCGGGCGGCTCTTGAATTCGAGGACGGCATGTATGGTATCTTTTATCTCTCTGAGGCTGGCTAGGGACTGAGCCCTTACTGTCCCCAGATTAATCAGATGAGTAGGTCTCCTGAATCATGATAATCTCCAGTCCGTGGTAACTTATAAGACCTTTGATCAGTTTTTTGTAAAATGTGGCACATAATCCCAAAGACATCAAAGTATTTGGAATGGGGATTATAGTCTGTTTGCCTTCTTGAAACAAAAGGGCAACCCAAAATTATCTTAGCTATTTTCTAGTATGCAATGGAGTTCAATAGTTTGGCATATTAGATAGAGGTTATTAGGAAAAGAGGTTACATACAGTGAAGATTTCAAATCTCAGCATTACTAAGGGTAATGCTTATTTTCTCTATATTCTGAAAGTTGTGTATGTACTGAAACATAAGATCCAACTTGTTTTGTGTGTGATAGTACTGGGGATTGAAACCAGGGTCATTTTACCTCCAAGCTACAACCCAGCCATTTATTTATTTATTTATTTATTTATTTAGAAGCAGGGTCTCACTAGGTCCTTCTGTTTTAGCCTCCCAAGTACTTGCCTTGATTCCTAAGGATTTCACTGTAATTAGAATCTCATCAGACTGCCATTATTCTTTGTACTAATTCTGGTAAGGTCTTCACTCTGCTGTGATAGCGGACAGCAGTAGACATCCGTTCCCAGCTGTATGAATGTATCTGATCTGTTCGGCCTGCCTGTGTTGAGAAACAGGACTGAATCCACACCATAGTATATGAGTCAGGCTTGGTCCTGTTCTCATCACAGCAGAGGCACCAGCAGCTCTCAGAGAGGGGCACTCCGTCTCAGGATGAGTGAGGTCCTTGACATCAGTCAGAGACAAAGACAGAGGTTTATATGGGAAAGTAGAGACACAGGCAAGGTAGCGCGTGGGGATCTCAAGAGTGAGCAGCAGCAGCCTCTTGTTCTGGGATGTTCATGTTTTTAGAGGGTGGACTAGAGGTGGAGTCAGGGCTGAGTTACACCAGTATCCTGCACTTGCTCATCAACCTGGTGTCTGTACCCTTTGCAGGCAAGGACAGCCAAGGACACTCATGAGCTGTTGTTTTGTATTACAGTGGTTCCTGCATATTTTTCTTTTGACACTTCATATGTCTTTCTTTATCTCTATTTCCAAATTTTCTATTTTATTGTAATCACTTAAGGAGAAGATTCCACATCCTCAGTTAACTCTTGGATGCCTTCATGCAGTGAGTTTTAAATGTGGCTTCAACTGTGTTTGCTCCCTGTCTTCCTTTCTCCCAGAAGATTCAGTTACTAAGGAATGTTGGAACCCAACTTTAGGTGGACATTTTGCTATCTTCAGAAAAAATTTTTTGAAAATTGAAAAAAATGACATCCCATTTTGGAACATTATATTTAGCAGGAGATTAGTATAGTGAGAATGGTTTTATAAACAAAGAGCAAACCATGTTTAATAATACACCAGTCATAATACTTCAATCCAAATTTGCTGAGCACATTAGTGAAAATAAAATACGTCTTATACTTTTGTTAGAATAACCTTTTGACTAGCTGCTGAAAGCACCCCTTTGGTATCTTTGTGGGAAAGCATATCAGTGTTATTGAGAAGACTGTGACTAATTAGGGATTTTCGTTTCAGAGAATTACTAAGTAGTGCCCAGAGAGCAATAGAAGAACATATTCATTATCATTGTTATTACATTCACAGCAAGTTCCCTTTAAAGATGTTTCTGTTCAGATTTATATGTGCAGGAGATTTTCAGCATAATCACTCTACCTTTGTTATGTTGGACCTTAACATCTTTTTTCTCTAGCTAATTTGGGCATAGGAATCCCTCTTCTGGCCAGCAACTTTATCAGCCCAAATATGACTGTTCATCTTCAAAGTGAAAATGGAGTCCTGGGCTTGGTAAGATGGAAATTAAAGTGTTCATAGTTATGAGCTCTGACAGGGATTATTTGTAGCTTGCTAGTTTACAGTATTTCCAGTCTTTTATATCTCAGTAGACCTTAAGTGGTAATACAATAAAATTGTACATATGGGAAATGTATATTAATATGTAAAATGTAAGTAGTGATCATGGGCATATAGTTGACATTGGCTGAGTGAAACAATGATCTGGAGCATTTTCAAGGATACAAAAATCTGTGTGTCTGGATAGAAGCAGAATCCTATTGAAGTCAAAGATTTTCAATTTTAAGGTACTTTTGAGTTTGTCTAGAACAATCAACTCCTCATTTTGAAGACAAGGGAAACAAGTTTATATGAATTTTTCATGCTCAACATTTAAAGGCAAGTACATGTAGCTCTAAAACATTAGTTGCCTCTTCAGTTTCTTTATAGGATAAACTTTTGGTTGCTCTTCTAAAGTTATATAAAAAATTCACAGATAGCCAATCTTTCCTCATTCTTAGCTGTCTTATGCCTCTTTTTTCCCCCTTATTTTTGAATATATACTACCTTACAAAACTACTTGTCCCCTTCAAGGAATTAGATTTGCCTTATAAAATATGTACACAATTGGCTGGGGGTGTAGGATGAGTGGTATAGCTCATTGCCTAGTATGTTTGAGACCCTGGACTTGATCCCCAGCACTGCAAAACAGGGAAAAAATACATTTAGAAAAAAAAATCCTGACTGAGAATTACTGAGTAAGGGGAACAAAAAGGTCTCTAAACTTAGATGAAGAAAAAAGCAATATTTGAAGCCCCAAATTCAGGCCTTCAGGTGTTGTACACCAGGAAGCAGAGCCACATTTCCAAGTCCTTTTCTGTATAGTTGGTAATCATTGATCCTAGGAGAAAGGCTTACTGAATAACATTGGTTGCATACTATATATTAAGTAATTACTTTTTGTTTTATTGACTTATATTTTAAATAGCATAATATTCTTTTAAATTGGTAACTTTTTGAATTTTTTTCATTTTTATAATCATAACCATTAGTATAGGAAAGACTAATAAACATGAGAAACAGAGCCATAGAAACACTGGAAATATTTTTAAAAGATTTACCTCAAGTCTTTGGATGAAAACTTCTAAAAAATTTTTAGGAAAGTTACTTTACAGTTTTATTCAGGAAGCTCTTCTTTTGCTGTCTTTGACAGGGTCCATACCCATTTCAGCATGAAGTCGATGCAGATCTAATCAATGCCGGTAAGCTCACTTATTACATATTCTTCCAGCCTTTCCTTTGCTGTTAACTTAGTTCTGTGCCACATAGTAACAAGCATCTGGACTCAATTCTTTGTCTTTTCTTGGAGAGTGTGTATCATTTTGTGTGTGGGGTTAAGCCTTTCTGGTTCCTCTTTGAGGTTTCCTTTCATTCTGGGATGACTAAAATAAAAGAAGAAATGCCAGTGGAGGCACATGTAGTGGAAGAGCTTTGATGGGTCAGTCAGGGACCTGCCTATTAATGGAGGGCAGTCTCTCAAATGGGATAATTGAGGAGCATTAAAGCAAAGGAAAACTTACAACAGTATAGACAGGATTAAAGGAAACCCAGAAAAGATGGTGAAATTCCATAGGGAATTATTACCCTTGGGCCTTGAGGCACAGCAACAAGAGAAGGCCACCCAACAGGAACCTTGACATTTGGTGGAAGAACACCACCAATTTGCAGCAATCTGGGTGGTGAGGGTTTCCTCTGCTGGGTTTCCTGCTTGTTCCCGCCTTTGGCCAATCCCAAGTAAAAACAGGCAATTCTTCTCTGGATACAGAAGGGAGAAGAGGGTCCGTTGCAACAACAACCAAAGGTCCAGTGCATGGGATTTTGTTGTCATTGATGCTCATTGTCCTCTAGTCCTCATTGACATGGGAGAGAGAGCATCCTTCAAAAGTACAGGTTTGCTTAAGGATGTCCTCAACCACTAAGTGCCACCCAAGGATGTGAGTGAAGTACAGTTTTTTGAACTGGAGACTCGAGCTCTGTCTTTATTTTTGTAGTCATATGCTTTGCCTTCTATTTTTAGCCTGGCTATAGACTGGGACATAGAGTCAATTAGCAGCCTGACAGACAAAGAACAGCTCAAGCCTGTTGGTTGTGGTCACGGCCTGTGCTGGAAGCAACAGTGCCATCATGCTGGGGTTGCAGCTCATCCTTGGGGTAGATTGCCCACAGAAGCTAATTTCTATGTTCCCACATGATTTTTATACCACTCTTTTATTCATTCTACTTCCATAAAATATTATTCTTACTTTGTGTTCAAAAATAGTATGTATAAATCTCAGAAGTAATGGGGGCTGAGCATAAAGGCCAGCTGCCATATAGAATTCATGTTTGAAACTTGGAGTTTGGGGAAGTAATACAACTTCTGGTTGAATAGTTGAATCAGCTAACATGTCTCAACTCTGAAAGGCTCACTGTGATAAAGCAATGACATTTAACCAAGGCTGTAATTTAATTGTACTGTACCCTTTAGCAATAGCTCATTGATCTGTGAAAATATTTGCTGCTTGGTTTAATTAATTTATGATGTTAGTGAGTTATTTGCAAAATGAATAACTCCATTTTCCAAATTTCAGGCTTGCATTCGTAAAACCTGCTTTCTTTGGAAAATAGTTAATCTTTTCAATGACATTGTTAGACAGTAGGTGTTTCCAAATCCATTGAGCTTAAAAGTAGCTCAGTCCTAATGAAACCATTGGTTTTATATTGTAGTTTCTGAAATACCATATATGGTCCTAAACTACTTTGGTAAAATAAAAATTCATTGATAATGGGAAACCAAGCTGCAAATCAGCTTAGTAATATTCTTAACTCTATCATTGAAGTCCTTTTTGAAATTTTTTGTTGCTTTTGATTTTGGAGATGTGCAAGTTAGGGAGTAGATAGTTTGAGTTAGCAAATCTAGAATATAAATTTGATTTTCTCAGTTCCTCAAATTATCAGGAAATGAACTGGCAAATTATCCCATTGTGTTGATTTGAAAGGACTTTTATGGAAATCCCTTTCAATATAAAGTTGTGTTTCTGGGTGTAATCATTCTATTAAAATTTCAAAATAATAGTAGAGCTATTTCCAAGGATTCCTTTTTTCAGAATAATGGTCTCATAAAGTTATATAAAAATAAATTACCATTGAGATATAGCACCCTATGTCTTAGAGAATACTTTTTCATGTGTTGCACTATTTAAGCCTCAAATGAAATTTGTTTTACAGATAGGGAAACTGAGGCCCAGAAAAATGAAGTGATATGCTTGAGATAACATTGCTAGAGACTAAACTCCCATTGCTCCTGATCATGGGCTTCTTTTTCTGTACACTTAGTTACACCTGCCAACAATCTGGCTTTTACAGAGGTGCACACAATAGTGTGTATAGCATTTCAGAGGTCCTGAGAAAAATCTGGGCTCAAACCTGTAGTAACTTGATGCAATTAGGAAATTTCTAATAAGTCTTGTGGTTTTGCTTTATATCAATGTACATTTTTTTTATTTTATCTTTACTTTTTAGTTTTTTTATTGTGCATGTAGTCCTATCTTAATGAAATACAAGATGGTAGAGGCATACATGTGCACATCAACCAATTAGCCCTTACTCAATTTCCTCCCCATTCCCTCCCCCTCCCTCCTCCTCATGTTTGGCTTAGTTGAATGTACTTTGATATGTTTGTGAATGTATGTCATGTATATTAGGGAATTTCTCTCTTCCTCTTTCTATTCTCCTCAATTAGGTCACCTTATTTGCTCATCTATAGTTTCTCCTTTATCTAGAGTTCTTCCCTATGACCCATTTTTTTCCTACCTTCCACATATTAGGAAGCCCAATGGAGCAGAATAGAAGACTCAGAAACAAATCTGCACACTTACAGCCAATTGATTTTGACAAAAGGGGCCAAAACATACACTGGAAAAAATATAGCCTTTTCAACAAATGGTGTTGGCAAAGGTTATTATGCAGAAAAATGGGAATATACCTCACTTTCTCACCCTGCACAAGAGTCAATTCAAGATAAATCATAGACTTGGAAATTAGACCAAAAACCTTGAAGCTCAATGTACACCTTGAATTCTCTGTCTTTTAATGCTGTTTTCTTATTTTAATATACAAATAATAATATTATCAGTGATTTGCACTTTATTAAAATTGATTCAGAAAGAATCACCATGCTAATCATAACCTATAAATAGCCCTGGCCCCTGCCCTATAACTACAGTAGTGGTTTTCAACAGGTTTGGGAGGGGATTGATTTTGTCTCCCTAGAGACATTTGGCAATGTCTGAAGACATTTTTGATGACCATGCCTGGGGGAGGGAGTGCTACTGGACTCTAATGAATAGAGGCCAGAGATGCTGCTATACATCCTACACCATGGGACCCCCCTCCTCCTCCACAAAGTTATCCAGCCTCAAAGGTCAGTAGTGCCAAGGAAGAGAAAAGCTGTTGTAGAGTTGTCTGTACCATCTAAAGAATCCCAGGCCTGCAGACTACAGTGGAAATAGCACAGCATTTCTCTAATGATTGCAACCAACCTTTCCAGCTTTATCTTTCGTGGCCCCTGCAAGGATCCCTTTGTCCACTCAGCCTGGCTGCTAGGTACATTTTGATCAAGGCTCCTGCTTTCCTTCCCAAATGCCTTTGTGTGCACTGTGCCCCTCACCAGATGGGTGTTTTGCCTTTTTTCTTTTTCATCCTCATCTCCCTGCTAGTAATTTGCAGTCAGAATACACTAACTCCAATAGACATATACTCCCTATTAAGTGAATGACCTGAAACTTCTTCAAGTTTCAGCTTATTGTCCTTTTTCAGTCCCTTTGCATCTCAACAGTGCTTCTCCCTGAACCACATTTTCCCTTGTAATTATTTGTCTCTGTTTATCTCTCTTGCTGGATAGGAGGCCCTTTTGCTTAGGACAATGTTTCTCCAATTTCTTAGACCCACAGCATCAGGATCTCCAGGGACTTTTTAGGAAGGAAATACTTAGCCTCCACCACACACCTACTGAATTAAAAACTGGTAGTTGGTATTTGGGTGCAAGAGCAGTCTACATTTTTATAAGCCCTTTCTGTGATTCTCATTGGTGCTCAAGTCTGAGAACCAATATTTTAGGGTAGCTGGTTTTTTTTTTTAATAACACTGTTTAAGGCATATAGTAGACATCTACTCCCTATTAAGTGAATGGCCTGTTGAATTATGAGCCAAAGGACTCATTAACTATGAAATGAAATCACTTTATTAACTAAATATTATAAACATATTCAGATACACACAGAATAATTAGAGGAAAGAAAAATTAATCAGAAATAGCTAAATGAAATGATCTTTGATTTGCTTATTGATTATAGTTATATGACTCTGCCTGACCAAATTTGAACACTGTATTAGAAAATCATAAATTCAACTGTAGGGCATTTATTTTTCTTAGATATTGGATGTCAAAATTTACTGAGAATTCAAAAAATGAAAAATAGGACTATCATATAACCCAGTAATTTATCCCTAGATAGTGACGGTATCGTCTCTTTTATAAATAGATTTGGAGAGAGAAATAGTAACGATGGCAATAATAGATAGTATTTACAGAGCTCATTTTCTCTGCCAGGCTCTAGAGTAAGGTCTTCATACAAGTTCTCTCACTTAATCCTTCATGTTTCGTGTGCTGTCTAAAAGAGTCATATTTCTTCTCCCATATGTGGAAGGATATAATCAGGATACCAGAGGGACTTCAGATAATGCAGGAGGAGAAGCTCAGTGGAGCCAGGAAGATGGTGTAAAGGAAGGGGAGGTGGAGGGAGAATTACTGGAGGAATCACTTCCATGGACAGTATGGACAGATGTGAGAATACCAGTGTCAATCTTAATACCCTGTATGGGGAGCAGGGGGAGTAGGGAGGGAGCTGAGGGAAAGCCAGCCAAGTGCTGTGTGCAAGGACGCCAGTATTACTGTGAACTACGTTATGGTGTGAGACTAAAAGCCCCTTCTAACCATACCAGAAAATATTTATCAAAACTTTACAATTTAATGGTACTTTGAAAGATGTGAGAATTGAAAATGTGTCTATTGTTTAGATTCAAACTCCCCCGAAAGGAGGGTATTAGGCATGGTATATATAGGCTTCCTCCTTCTCTATACTCCAGCTCCAATGGAGGAGGATATTGATGGGAAAGTTATCCTTCAGCAGGACTTGAGAAACTGGGGGTTTTGCCAGAGATGATGTGACTGCTTCTGGTCCTGATGTGTCCAGGAGCTTTCCTGCACTGTGATCTTGCAATCACAGCTTTTCTTTCCTTTCTTTTTGTCTGCCATATTACACCAGAGCCCTGCATGGTGTGTCCTCAGACAGTTAATCTACTTACTCTTGGCTAAGTAAGCACTTTTGGCTTGTGAGCACTTTTCTGGTGGAGACCAGGAGCTATTCCTGAGCACCTGAAGCTCCTGAACAGACAGGAAGGAGATGGCTAGACCACAGCAGTTTGGATATGGGTCAAGTCTTATTCCTAGTTATTTGGAAACTAGTTATACTTGAACACATTTTTCTAGCTCTGAACTTTTATTAAAAGATGTAAATTTTAGCCAGGCGTGATGGCACTGCTTGCAATCCCAGCATTTGGGAGGTGGAGACTGGAGGATCGCAGTTCACAGACAGCCTCGCAATGCCCTTCACAACTCAGTGATACCCTGTTTCAAAAAAGGAAAAGACTAAAAAACAGGGCTGGGGGGTGTAGCTCAGAGGTACAATGCCCTTGGGTTCCATCCCCAGTAGTGCAAAAAAAAAAAAAAAAGATGTAAATTTTTAAAAAGCCTTTTAAAAAAGATAAAAATTGTATTTTTTATTTTTATTTTTTTGGTGGTACTGGGGTTCCTGGAAACCTTTCTACCTTGGGGCTACACTCTCAGACCTATTTTATACTTTTTATTTGGAAACAGGGTCTCTTAAGCCAGGGCGACTGGCTTCGAACCTGCACTATCCTCCTGTCTCCGCCTCCCAAGCACGGGGATTACAAGCGTGCGCTACCACGCCGGGCAAGATATAAATTTTATAGGACCTCTTGAAAGTTAACATTAAATACACTGGCCAGTATTACTAAGTTATTCCTAGATTTTGTCAAGGTCCTGTGTTTTTAGCAGATGCATATAGGAGCTAGACGGTGAAGATGAAAGAGAAAGAGAGAGAGAGCGAGAGAGAGAGAGACAGAGAAAGATTAAAGAAGAGGGTTCAGGCTTAAAGATATTAAGGAATTAGGTAGGTCCATTCTATATTGTTCGTTGATTTTTTATTTGTTTTATTTTCTCCACAGCAGTATTGAGGTATAATGGTAATTATTCAGTATGCGACAGGTGATGATTTGTTGTACATATACATTGTGAAACTCATATCATTACCATTTTTCCTATGTATTGAGAATACTTAAGATGGCCTCTAAGCAAGTTTCAGGTCTGCAGTATGGTATTGTTAAATAAAACCACTGTGATATTCAAAATGATTCATCTTGGGACTGCAAGTTATCCCCTGATTTTAAAAAATAAAAAATCTAAGGGGCATCTCCGGTGTCATTCCCTTCAGAGTTACATTTCTTCTTTTCTTCATGTTTCTTCTGTCCCTTTGCCCTGGTGACCTACAGTAGCATTGGATTCTGACAGGTGTCACCCCAGAACTTCCTCCTCATTCCTGTTAGCATTTTGCAGCGACTTGTGAAGGGAATGGGGGTGGTGGGAGGCTGGAATCAAAGAATGCATCACCTGTAGAAATTTCCAAATAATTCTGCTACTGAAAGTCAGTCTGCTTTTTCTTATCACCTCGCGGGGGCTGCTTCTGGTCCCGATGTGTCCAGGAGCTTTTCTGCACTGTGATCTTGAAATCACAGCTTTTCTTTCCCTTCACTTGTGATGGTGACAAATGCTCTTCCTCACAGATTGGACATTTCCTACTGCCTCCCCTACCCCTATGCCATCGCATTTTAGTTAAGGGGAGCTTAATTTTTTTTTTGAAAGCAGAGAAAATACCAGTCTCTTTCTTCATCTTGATCTCCATAAAGTCTAACAGTCTTTCTTTCTTTTGTGTGTGTTTAGGCAAGGAAACAGTTACTGTTCTTCCAGGAGCCTCTTTTTTCTCCAGCGATGAATCATTCGCGATGATTAGAGGGTATGTAATAACGGAGCCCCTCATGTTTCACACGGTGTTGAGGAAGCTGAGTCATCCACAATGCATGTGAGCAGGGCTCCCAGACACAGTCCCAGTGCCCAGCCAGAAAACTATCAAGGCCTGTTCAGATGCAGGAAGATAGGAAATTATTCCCACTGAAGGCTGGGAATTGAAATATCCAGCCCGCTATTATGAAAAGTATCCCCAAAATGCAATGTGTATCTTTGTGCCAATTCAATTGAAGTCAGTATTTCTAAGGTCTTTTCTGAGGTTCTGAATATTTTCTTCAAACTGTATATTCACTTTCTATTTAGTGTTTGTCTTCAAATCGAGTTATATACTCCCTTCCCTGAAGAAAACAAACTCAAAGTGCACACCTGTGTTTAGCTTGTTTTGGGAGACAATATAGGCTATAATTTTTTTTTGGAGAACTCTGAATGGTTATTTCTCTGCATCAACTTAGAGCTGATCTATTTAGAAGTCAGTTGTGGGGAGAGGGAAGGCAAATGTATTTTGGGGGTATAGAATTATTTTAATTGCTAGCAGTTTCAAGCAAAAAGAGATGTGAAACTTGTGAAGTTTGCTTTATATTTTATGTTTTTCTTTTGCAGGGGACATGTTGATCTAACAATGCTAGGAGCGATGCAGGTTTCCAAATATGGTGACCTGGCTAACTGGATGATACCTGTAAGTAGATTTCTTTATCTTTTATGCATATATCACATTTTTTTGGAAGGGTACTGAGGATTGAACCCAGAAACTTTCTACCCCTAGCTCTTTTTATATTATGTTTTGAAACATGGTTTTGTTAGGTTGTCGAGATTCCCCCTAAGTTGCTAAAGCTGGTTTTGAACCTGTGATCTTGTTATAATTATTAAAAATGAACAAATGAAGTCATGTGTGGTGGCGCATACTTATAATCCCAGCATTTGGGAGGCTGAGATAGGAGAATCATTGTCTGCAGATAGCCTCAGCTACTATTTAGTGAAGCCCTTTGCAACTCAGTGAGACTCTGTTTCAAAATAAAGAATAAAAACTAGGGCTGGGGGTGTAGCTCGAAGGTAGAATACCCCTGTGTTCCATCCTAGTACCACACAAAAAAAGAAGAAATGTATATATTCTTATGTGCATCAAATTCTAATAAGCCCTGAGAAGTATTTAGTGTTGCCTTTTTACTATGTTACTGGGACAAAGCAAGGCCAGCGTCAAAGTAACAATCTCTTGAGAAACAGAGTTAGGGAAGATTAAAAAAAATAATAAAAGGGCTAAGTAGATGAGAGTAAAAATTAACAAATATTTATCATAACTAAGATTTTATAACTAGAATGAAAAACTAACACATTCCTTAATGTTATTTTATTCTTCAGTGATGAAAACCCTCTTGAGTTTTCATGTGACTCTATGATGAATCTGTCCCTTTGTCTTCTGTTATGGAGTGCAAAGCCTGTGATGGTTAAACCTGCTTGTGACATGCAGACTGTTGTCTTTGATTGGTGACCTAAATCAAGGAAGAGACCTCTTAGTGTTTGCTTTAGAGAACAGACTGCAGTCAGCAACTTAATTCATGAGTGCTATTCATTATATACTTGGTGGTTTTCTATTTACCTACATAGAAACAACAGGAGATGTGTATCCATGACTTGAGGTTGTTTGGGCTGATTGTTTAGGTTTCACTTTCTCACATATGTATGTTTAGGGATTTCTGCATGTTTCTCTATAGCACCAGCTAAAAGGAATCTTAAGTAACTAAGGCTGGTTTTCTATGATGTAACAGTTTTTAAAAAATATTTTTAAAATATTTTTTGAGGAACCTGGGTTACTGTAGTTGACAACAGTGCTAGAGGTCGACCTGTATTAGTGTGGCCTTGTTGATATAATGCCACTTGAAATATTATTTTAAAATGTTAAGTAACTTATTTGTCTTAAGTTTTAATTATTAAAGCCTGGATTATTTAACTTGTTGCATGTTTGAATCACCTTGGAGTTTTACAAAATATTAGTACCTAGATCATAGCCTCAGACCATCCTGGGATGTAGCGCAAGCATTGGTGGTCGTAAAGCAATCCAGGTGGATCCAATATGAACCTTGGAGACGGGCACATTAAATAAATGATCACAATTCTTATTTAAAACGCAAGGGAAAAATACCATGGATCCATCAATAAGAAGAACTCTTAGTAATTTTGGATTCTACTTTTGAGTTATAAAAATACTGCTCATTCTTACGTGGGGCATGGTGGCGCACACTTGTAATCTCTGTGTTTGGGAGGCAGAGACAGGAGGATCGTGCAGGTTCGAAGCCAGCTGCACTGGCTTAAGAGACCCTGTTTCCAAATTAAAAAAAAAAAAATCTATAAAAATAGGTCTGGAAGTGTAGCTCGGAGGTAGAAGGGTTTCCAGGAACTCCAGTACCACCAAAATAGATAAATAAAATAAAAATACTGCTCATTCTAAATGACCTGTAGTTACAAGGGTTGGCATTTTTTTGAGGCGTTAAAGAAATCATGGAAGGTCTCTTGAGCATCACACAGTGAGTCAGATTGATAATTCATGGGAATACTTATCGATGTAGGAAATCAGAATGTGTTTCTATTTTTCAAGTATTAGAAAAGGCAGTATTGGAGAGTGGAAGGAGCTTAGGAAAGCAAGTGTTTGGTGTTGGCACTGACTCCACCAATAATGAAGGTATGCCCTTGAACATGTCACTTAAGCTCTCTGGGATAAGTCATCCTTATCTATAAAATGAGCATTTGAGAATAGATGACCTTGTGGGTCCTGTCTGGCTCTAATAACTTAGTGGTTAAGAATGAGGGCCCTGTATTGAGAGGTTGAAAATCTATTTTTGCCACTCGCTGGCAGTATAACTTTGAGCCAGTTACCTACTTTTCCTCATTTGTAAAATTTAAATGATATGACAATACCTATTTTATAAAACTATATAAAGGCTGGGTGTGGTAGCGCACGCTTGTAATCCCCTCACTTGGGAGGCTGAGACAGGAGGATCGCGCAGGTTCGAAGCCAGCCTCAGCTACTTAGTGAGGCTCTCAGCAACTTAGTGAGACCCTGTTTCCAAATAAAATATAAAATGGGTCTGGGAGTATAGCCCGGAAGTAGAAAGCCTCTGGGTTCCATCCCCAGTACCACAAAAATAAATAAATAAATAAATAAATAAATAAAACTATATAAAGGAATAAGTGAGTAAATACATAAAAATTACATGACAGAGATCTTGACACATTTATGTGACAAATAAATGGTAGAGAGAAGAATAGCCTTGGTTACTCTGAAGAGAACCAAAACCCTAACCCTAATTCCAACCCTAACCCTAACCCTACCCTAATTCTAATTTTAACCCTAACTCTAACCCCATTCCATTAGGTATAATCTTATACCTAAACCTAACACTAATTTGAACCATAACCCCAGACCTAATTCCAACCCTAACCCGTACCCTAATCCTAATTCCAACACTAACCCTAACCTTATCCCTAATGCCAACCTTAATTCTAACCATAACCCTAATTCCATCCCTAACCCTAACCCTAATTCCAACAATAACCCTAAACGTAACCCTAATTCCAACCCTAACCCTAACCCTAAAAGTATTTAAAATCTGTGTCTCTCTGGACTGATTTTTTTAAGTCAGTTTCCACAGTGGTCCTGGGTATGATGCTTTCAGTGAGGGTGTATTATGTAATGGTCCTTTCTCTTTTTCTTTCTTTCTTTCTTTCTTTCTTTCTTTCTTTCTTTCTTTCTTTCTTTCTTTCTTTCTTCTTTCTTTTTTTGTGGTACTGGAGGATGAACCCAGGGACATTCTACCTCTGAGCTATATCCCTAGCCCTTTTTTATATTTTATTTGAAACAGGGTTTTGCTAAGTTGCTGAGGCTGGTGTCGAATCTGTAATCCTCCTGCCTTAGTCTCCCAAGTACTGGGATGATAGGCGTGAGCCTTAGCACCTGGCTCATAATTATCTATAAGAAAATTTTCCTGTATGTATCATATTTTTTACATATCCCCTTAAGTTCCTGTGAAGGATTAAAATATCAATATTTGTTACTTAATTATTTTCTTAATATAATTTGGAGCTCACGAATATTCAAAGAATAGTCCTAGTAGGGTGATGATGGCAAACCAGAACATGATGAAGACTATCATGGTAATCTCAGAAAAATTAAGTGTGAGTGTTCTTTAGTCTGGTTCCACTCTTGGTAATAGAAGTTGGTAGTCTGCCCTTGTTTGTTTGTTTCTTCTTTCTTCTGTGGCTCTTTTATTAGCCACAGTCATATGTGTGTGTGTGTGTGTGTGTGTGTGTGTGTGTGTGTGTGTGTGTGTGTTACAGGGGACTGAACTCAGACGGCATTCTGCCTCTGAGATACATCCCCATTTCTATTTCATTTTTATTTGGAAACAGGGTCTCTAGATTGATGAAAGTCTTGATGCTATTCTGGAATCTGCAATTTCCTGTCTCAGCCTCCCAAGTACTAGGATTACAGGCCAGTGCCAACATGCCCTGGGATAATTTCATTTTTTTTTTTTTCATTCTGTATTTTAACCCTAGAGTAAAAATCTTACTCTTATTCCCTGTCCTTTCCCCTCAAACTCCAGCCCTCCAGTTCTGCACAAAGGGCCCCAGGATTCTTTGCCAATTGGCCGATTTGTCCATTGTGTAGTAATGTGGAAACTGCTCAGGGTCTCTTTGTAGATACACGGCACCTATACCACGTGGAACTTTGGCAACAGGTTGCAGGCAGCCAGGATGAGCTCACTGCCATCACAAACTCCCCCTGAGATACCCTCATCTTCGGCACTGGTTCATCTACTTCTTGGAGGAGGGAGATCAAGTAACTGTCTAAAATCTTTAGGGCTTTTAGGAGTCCCTTCTCCAGATTATCATTGAGTGCTGGGTTTGACTTCTTGATGTAGGGAGAAAATTTGACAAATTCATCGAGCCCAGCTGTGCTGGACTCAGGGTTCAGAGCTGCTAGCTTGGGGAACGTGGAGGGCAGCACAGGACTGCCTCCAGATCCTTTTTTTTTTTTTTTTTTTTGTGGTACTAGGGATGGAACCCAGGGGCATTCTACCTTTGTTTATTTTGAAATAAGGTCTCACTGAGTTGCATAGACAGGGCCCCTTGCTCTTAGACTTTCCTGTTTCTAGAACTGTAAGAAGAAATAAATACCTGTTCTGTATAAATGACCCAGTCTCAGAAAATCTGTTATAGTAACACAAACAGACTAAGAAAAGGCTATATGGCCTTGGTAAATATTTACCAGTAATCTACCACTTTCCATGTGATGCACAGTATGTATTTTTGTTCTTTGAAACTCAGGACAGCTTCAGAGTAAAGACCATGAGGTTTAGTTGGGAAGATATTTGGTTTGAATTTCAGTTCTTCCCCTTACAGTTGATTTGGAATAAAGGTTTTGTTAAGATTAAGAAGAATATGAAAATTGTATACTTCAAGAATGGCTATTTTATCACCTTCTTTAATGCTTAACATTAAAGAGGGAGCATTTGCCTAACATACACTAGCACAAGCAAATGCGATTTTATAGTTCAGCCTATTTGTTCTAAGTTCCTACTGAAAACCTAAAATTAAACTCTTTGAGTTTACTTTTCTGGCTTTTGTTCCTTATAGATACTTCCCACCCTCTTTATGTTATTTCAGTAGGCAGTCTATTTTTATTTATCCCAAATATTTATGTTGCTTTATAAAATTTAGATATGTTTTATTGTAAGATCGACGGTCAGGAAGCCGATGAGTTCAGCTTTATTATATCCTTTTTCATTTACTTTAATCATCATTCTGCTGAGTTGAATAATTTTTTAATGGTTGTATAAGCCTTGGATTCTCAGCAGTGTGGTATCACCATCGATCATTAGAGTGTCCGATTACAATAAGCACTAGGCCTTTAAGACAAGCAAACTCTGGATGCTAGCTGTCTTATCCTTCAATAGCTTCTTTAGTATGCAGAGTTGGTCACATGTACACAGATTTTTAACAGAATTTTCCCTGACCATCCAAAAAAGGAAATTTTAACAAAACAATAGCTCAACTCTTTCAAGTTTTCTGCCTAGTGTGTTGGTGGCAAAACCCCAACCATGCTCAGAAGAAGTGGAAAAATATGTGGTCCACAGAATCTACATTCAGATCAGCCCTGGTCTATTCCTCCTAACTCCTATTTTTGGAAAACAGCTGGCATAGATTATTGACTTGTGAAGGGAAGCAGATGTGCATGATCAGCTATGGGAGCTGGTAACTAAAAGCATGAAACACCCTGGATGGGCTACTGTGCACGAGTGGTACTGGAGACTAGGGCCCTCTCTCTCTCATGCAGAGAGGATCGAAATAAGGCAAAGAGGAACGGGAAATTTGGGGTGTTTGTTTTTCCACCCTCACATTTTTCATTCTCTGTGCATTTGAAAAGTAAATACAAATTAATGTTGTACTGGCCCGTGCTCGGTGTCTGAGTGCATACAATTGACTGGGTCCTCCAGACATGCTGTCTGTTTTAAATAAGCCTAAGTTTTTCTAATTAAACTCTCTAAAGGCAAAAATTTATTGTATTGGCTTAGTTGCATCAGTTGATTCATCCAAATATGAAATTCATAAATATAGATATATAAATATGTAACCACAGATTACTCTTCATAGATGAAAACTGCAGACCTAGATAGAGGTTTTTTGTTTTTGTTTTTGTTTTTTTGCAGGTCTAGGGATGGAACCCAGGGGCATTTGACCTCCGAGCTACAGCCCCTGCCCTATTTTTTATTTTTTATTTTGAAACTGGGTCTCACTGAGTTGCAGAGGACCTCACTAAGTAGCTGAGGCTGTCCGCGAACCGCGATTCTCCAGTCTCAGCCTCCCGAATGCTGGGATTACAAGCGTGTGCCACCACACCCTGCCTAGATAGAGGTTTAATATATATGGACATATGCCTTGTTCATTTGATCCTAAGGCTCAGGAGAGTACAAACCATGAGTAAGGAAATAGATATGTAGAGAATATGTTAACAGAACCAGGGATTGGGGTTTAGGCCTATAATCCCAGAATTGGAAGGCAGATACGGGAGGAACACAGGTTCTAAGCCATCCACAGAAACTTAACCGGGCTCTCATCAACTTAGGGACACCCTGTTTTCAAAAAAGAAAAAAAAAAAAAAAAAAAGCCAGGTGTGGTGGTGCGCGCTTATAAACCCAGCATTTGGGAGGCTGAGATAGGAGGATCACATTCATCAACAGCCTCAGCTAGTGATATCCTTTGCAACCCAGTGAGACTCTGTTTCAAAATAAAGATTAAAAAATAGGGCTGGGGGTGTAGCTCGGAGATAGAATGCTCCTGGGTTCCATCCCCAATGCCACAAAAAGAAAAACAAAAAAGAATGAGGCTGGGGTGTAGTGCAAAGGTAGAATGCCCCTAGCTTCAATCCCCACTCACACACAAAATTATAAATAAAAATGAAAATATGTGATGATGTGAATCTTTTATAATTATTCAGTAATGCTTTATTAGTGCAATATAGGGAGAAACACAGAATTTTGGAATGGGAAAGATCTGTGCTTAAATACTTTCACCTCTCTGGTGATATGGCACATCATTTTCTCTTATTTTACTCATTTGCCAAATGATAATAGTATTTGACTCACGGTAACATGTTCTGGAATTATATGAGTTCATTTATTCAACAAATATTTGTTACACATAAATGAAGGCCATTCACTATTCTATTTTTTTTTTAAGGATTCCACAATTAACAAAACAGACACAATTATTTGCATTTATGGAGCCAATATTCCATCAGAGGCTGGCAAACTGCAGCCCATACCCTGAATCTGGCCCACAGCCTGTTCTGTAAATATAAATTTTATTGAGCATAACCTTATCCACTAATTTGCATATTGTTTATGCCAATTTGGAGTTGCCATAACAGAACTGAGGAGTTGGGATAGGTACTTGCAGTGGTTTGAATATGGTCCCCAGCGCAACAGTGATGGAAGGTAGTACCTAGGAAGAGTCAGTTGGGTCTATTCTTCTGCCTGTGATCTATTAGCATCTTTTTATTTAGGTAGGTTTGCTGCTCATATGCTCTCATGACTGGATTAATGCCATTATTGTGGGAGTATGTGAGTTATCTTGAGAATGAATTTGTTATAAATATGTTTGGTCCTTTTGTGGTCTCTTGTGTGAGCTCTCTTTCTCTTCCACCTTCTGCCACAGGAATGAGGTAGCAGGAAAGCACTGTCCAGACAAGACCCCTTGCTCTTAGACTTCCCTGCCTCTAGAACTGTAAGAAATAAATATCTGTTCTAAGAAATAAATATCTGTTCTGTATAAATGACCCAGTCTCAGGTATTCCACTATAGTAACACAAAGACAAGGCTATATGGCTTGCAAAGTCTAAAATACTTACCATTTGACCATTTAAAGAAAATGTTTGTCAGTTCCTACCTTAGAATTAACTCAAATCTTCTTTTCTGATATTTTAATGTAAATAAATCATGCTATAAATTTCTCCTTAAGTCCTTGTATTAGTGACATTTCACAAATTTTTTTATAATTTGTATTTTCATTCTCTTCAAAATATATTCTGATTTTCTTGTTATTTCTTCTATAACTCATTGTTTATTTAGAAGTATGTCAATTTATTTCCAAATGTTTAGGGATTTTCCACAAGACTTAAAAATTATTTCTAGGGCCGGACGTGGCAGTGCACGCTGGTAATCCCAGTGCTTGGGAGGTGGAGACAGTAGGATCGCGCAGGTTCAAAGCCAGCCGCGCTGGCTTAAGAGACCCTGTTTCCAAATAAAAATATAAAAAATAGGTCTGGGAGTGTAGCCCAGAGGTAGAAGGGTTTCCAGGAACCCCAGTATCACATAATAATAATAATAATAATAATAATAATAATAATAATAATTTCTAGTTTAATTATTTTGACATCAAAAAGAATATACTTCATATGATTTTAATCTTTTTAAAATTGAGTCAGACAATAGGTGCACACCTGTAATCCCAGTGCTTGGGAAGCTGAGAATGAGAAGGATTCCAGGTTCAAGGCCAACCTATGGTAACTTAGCAAGACCTTGTTTCAAAACTAAAAATGCTGGGGTGTAGCTCAGTGGTAGAACACGTCTCTGCACACACGCATGTGCGCACACACGCACACGCGCACACACACACACTGAGAATTGCTTTTATAGCCCAGAATACAAGCTATCTTAGTGACTCATCTGTACTTTAAAAGGTATATGCTGTATTCTTATTGGATAGTCTGATTGTCGATGAGGTCACGTAGGTAGAAAGTGCTGTTTAAGTCTTCTTTGCCTTCCTGTTTGTTACAGAGAAGATAGTATTGAAGTCTTCAGCCCTAATTGTGTCTATTTCTCCTTTCAGTTGTTTCATATTTGCTTCATGTATTTGACAAGTATTACCACTTGCATTCATATACATTTGGGATTCTACGTTTTCTTAATGAATTTACACCTTTATTATTTTATCCCTGAAAAAACTCCTTATTCTGAAATCTATCCGGTAATAATTTAGTCACTCCATAAGATGTATCTTTCTCTGTTCTTCTACCTGTAGTCTTTTAAAATCTTTATATTTAAGTAGGATTTTGTACTCATAGTTAGGTCTCACTTTTTTTTTATCATTTATAATTTGTGACTCCTACTGGGAGGCTCAGACCATTTACCTTGGCGTAATTATCAGTGTGGATGGGTTTAAATCTATCAGCATATAATTTTAAAAATTTATATTTTCTTTTTTTCCTTCTCTATTTCTTTGGATTAGTTAAGTGCTTTAATGACTTTTAGAAATACTTTTACGGGTGCAGGACAGTCTCTCATCATAATGTAGCGTGTACTGATCGTGACATATATGCACATAGCGCTGGTGAGTTTTTTTTTTTTTAAAACCAAATACATCCTTCAGATAGAATCCTCTGCTATTATCACATTCTGTATTCCTGGATATTGTCGGGGGTCCCAAGTCCTTGGAACTTTCTTTTGACCATTTCCTTTGTAAATTCTGCCTCCAGGCATCTGCCCCATACATTGGTATCTCCTTGCTCATGTATTTGAGAATCAGTCAGAAGCAAGACAGGAAGAGTCCCAATCAAATATCTGGTTATCACCAGGTCTGCTTGTGTGCCTGCTGTCTCTTGCTGCCATTAATTATCCCTCACAAGCTCATACTTAGCCAAGTCTTGGTGCACATAGGTTGTTTTTTTTTTTTCATCCAGGGTTCCTGTATGTTGGGATGATGCCCTTGCCTATTCTGTTTCCCATCTGTCCCAGACAGAGGTGAGGACTGTGGGAGAACCTGGCCAAGCTCTGCTTATGTGACCAGGGAATAAAAACAACTAGCTGGGCAAGGTGGTGCACATCTGTAATCCCAGGCTTTGGGAAGCTAAGAGAGGAGAATGGAAGATTTGCAGCCAGCCTCAGCAGTTTAGCAAAGCCCTCTGCAACTTACTGAGAATAAGTTGCAGAATATAAGAGAATATGTTTTGAAATAAAAAGTAAAATAGGGCTGGGAGTGGACGTCAGAGATAAAATACCTCTGAGTTCAATCTCCAGTAACAACACACACACATTCCCCCCCTCTCCCTTTCTCCCTTCCTCCCTCCCTCCCTCTCTCCTTCCTCCCCCCTTTCACTGCCCATTGGGATAGACCTTTACAATTAGACACACATTTAATGCTTGCAGAAATTCTGTGAGCAAACAATGTCTCCTCTTTATCCAGTGATTTAACAAATGAGTATACATTCTTAAAAGGGCAACTTTGTATTAGTGATTTATGAATTTAGGCTGTTATTAGAAACATGAGCTATTTATTCTTGTTCTTTAATTAGGTTCTATGTTTACTCATTCAAAAATACTTTTATCTATGACTATCTGGGAAACATGTTGAAAATTAATCTTTAGTTTCCTTATTTTACAACCAATATATATCAGATATTGTATATGAAAATATATTCATATACTGTAACATATTTGATGTAATCATTATATAAGGAAAATGGATCCTATTGACTAACAGCTATGATTAAGTTTTACATACAATAGCTAAATTCTAAATCTATTTTTTTATATGAAGGGAACAGTTATTAAGCATATGCTGCTGGCCAGGTATTGTGCTATGTTATTTGCATATTTATTGTCATTTAAACATCATATAATACTGTGGGTTAGCAATAGTCCTTTCTCAGTTCTGTGGGGGATTGGTTCCAGAACCCCCTGTAGATAAAAGATTCACAGATACACAAGTTACTTACAGAATAAAATGTGTAGGATGTGCCGGGCGTGGTGGTGCACGCTTGTAATCCCTGAGCTTGGGAGGCTGAGACAGTAGGATTGCACGGGTTCGAAGCCAGCCTCAGCTGCTTAGTGAGTCACTCAGCAACTTAGTGAGACCCTGTTTCCAAATAAAATATAAAATGGGTCTGGGAGTATAGCCTGGAGGTAGAAAGCCTCTGGGTTCCACCCCCAGTACTACCAAAAAAAAAAAAAATGTGTAGGATGTGCATATAACCTACGCATATTTTCCCCAATACTTTAAATCATCTCCAGATTATTTATACTACCTACTTCAATGTAGATGATGTGTAAATAGCTGTTATAGTACATTGTTTAGGGAATGGTGACAATAAAAAGTCTGTAGACGTTCACTACAGGTGCATTTTTCCAGTTGCTTTTTTTTTTTTTTTTTTTTTTGGTGGTGGTACTGGGGATGGAACCCAGGGGCCTTCCACCTCTGAGCTACACTCCCAGACCTATTATACATTTTTTATTTGGAAACAGGGTATCTTAAGCCAGCTGAGGCTGGCTTTGAACCTGTGTGATCCTCCTCTCAGCCTCCCAAGCACAAGGATTACAAGTGTGTGTCACCATGCCCAGCTTTCCAATTACTTTTGATCTGCAATTTGTTGACTTCATGATGTAGACCCATAGACATGGGGCTGGCAGCCATATATTAATGACATAAGTTTCTGAAAAGTACTTGTGACCATGATAGTTTGCTCTTATATGCCTTAAATTCTGCCACAGGATGTTTTCTGGGAACTGATACCTTATAAGCAGAATAACCTGCAACATAAATATCTGCATAGCACTTCTGCACACTTTAGCAACAATTGTGGTATTGTTTCCTTGTGTTGGATAAAATCTATGGGGTTTGAAGAACGTATAAACTGTATATGATGCTTTTTCCAGGTAGGGTTTTTGAAAAGTGTCAGGACAGAATTTTTATGTTTTGTCTTCTGCATCCTATTTCCTTTAAGCTCTCACCTAAATTCAAATGTCTCCATTTCCTCCCCATATAATTAATCTAAATTTTTTTCTACAAAGTGTTTTATCCATTTTATTTACCCATTTTTATATTTTATAATTTACCAGTCAAGTTCTTTGGAAGGCTCTACTAGGATTTTTTTGTGTGTGTATGGTACTGGGGTTCCTGGAAACCCTTTTACCTCTGGGCTACACTCCCAGACATATTTGATATTTTTTTTAAATTTGGAAACAGGATCTCTTAAGCCAGTGAGGCTGGCTTTGAACCTGCGCAATCCTGCTGTCTCCGCCTCCCAAGTGCGGGTATTACAAGCGTGTGCCACCACGTCCAGCGTTAGAAATTTTTTAAATATTAGCTTCCAGCTATATTTAAGTGAGAAACATTGAAACATAATTATGGAAATATGAGGCAATTGCAACGGTATAAATGTCAGCTCGAAATTTAAGAGGAGACTAATGTTACTATCAGAAAGAAACCAAAGCACAGTGGTTAACAAGACAGCTTATCAGCCTAGTCCCCTATACATGCAACCTCCTAGGTAAGCAATGGGACCTGAGAGTGGGAAATAGCTTTTTCTTTATCTCAGCTGTCAGCAAACTAAAAGAGCTTTTGCCTTTTGATTGCCATCTGAGCCTGTTTTTGTTGTGGAAGAAAAAAAATATTTCTCTCCTTACTGTGTTTTATATGCTGTGTTTGGGAGCAACTGTTTAATTCTAAGTAAGAACTTTGGTTATTCCCTGGCGCTCAGAGGGGTTCAATCCAGAGACTGAACAAATTATAAGTTGGACATTAGATTGATTCCCAGCCACGGTGCCACACTGCACCCCACCCAGAAGTTCCTGTAAGAAGTTGATCAAATAATCTCCATCTCCTCCTGTGTTAGAAGGCAGACTTCTTTGCATACACTGGAAGTTTATTAATATTTGAATCAATTTGTCTGTGTGTCTCTCTCTCCTTTCTCTAGATTGAGAGAGTGAGCAAGGAGTGAGTTTGATGTTTTCAGTAATATCCCTTTGGCTAATGACACATTTGTATGACTGTAGCAGCCCCTTCTCATTAAACAGCCCACTTAAAAGGAGGAGAAAAAAAACATTAAAATGATAGATGAGGCCTCCTAGAAACCCATTATTAGTAATATGACAAATAATAGTGCTGCTGAAATGATTTAGTCATGAATGAAACCAGAGGGCTGGTGACAACATGACCCTGCAGCTGAAGGCTAATGAATCCTGAAGAGTAAATTTTATTAAATCACTGAATTTGGCCTTTCCAGTTGGTAAAATCTTCTTACTTTTTCTTTTGGTTTAGAAAAACATCTAGATCAACATTTTTAAAAAAGTTCTATTAAAGGAAAAAGATATATCTCTCTAGCTTAAGCAGCTGCCTATTCATGGCCAATCTCGTCTGCACCCCTACTCAATTGCTCTCCTTTTCCAGGTTGTTCTGAAGCAAATCCCTCATATTCGCCTATCTATAAAAATTTTGCATGTCTCTGAAAGATTCCTTTCAGATTTTCTCATTAAAGTTTCTTATTTCTTAAAAAAAACCTTATTTTATTATCCCAATTGTTAGTAAGGATTTAAGGATATTATTTCTGAGTTTCATTCAGCTACATATCACACTAACTTCACTGATGGAAAACCTAAGTGCAGAGAAATGAAGCACTTTGACCCAGGTCACACAACTAGCAACCAGCTAAGCTAAATCTGAAACTCATCTCCTGTCTCACAGTCTTGTAGAGTTCTTTTTCCACTATAAGAGGAAAGTTTACTATTGAAACAAAATATCCCAATACAAAGAACCTTCTAACTTTCCTATTTTCTTTCAAGTACACTGAGAAGCAGCTCTGTGTCTCTGTGAAATCACTTAACCTGTTCTCGACCTCAGGTCTTTATTTTTAAACATGGTGAATGGATAGCTTTTACTCAACAAAATTTATTAGGAGTTATTTTCTTCTTTTTTTTCTAGATATTGCATTAACATTGGATACAGAGTGTTGAGAAAACTCAGTATGGTCTTCCCCTTTACAGGGAATACCATTTCTGTAATAGGGGTAATAAGAGAGAAGAAGGATGAGAGATGATACTGTCGATGCAAAAACCTGTATTGACATTAAATATGTTCATTGGGCAATACTAAGGGATTCGCAATA
The DNA here is from genome assembly GCF_963383645.1 of Muscardinus avellanarius. NCBI lineage: Eukaryota > Metazoa > Chordata > Mammalia > Rodentia > Gliridae > Muscardinus > Muscardinus avellanarius. The sequence continues at coordinate 36,980,870 of NC_137786.1, read as the reverse complement.
GTTAAGTCTCCTTGTTCAGGAACATGGTATATTTTACTATTCAGTTTCTCTCTCTCTCTCTCTCTCTCTCTCTCTCTCTCTCTCCCTCTCCCCCTCCCTCCCTCCCTCCCTCCCCTCTCTTTTTCTGTCCTTCATTACATTTGTAACATTATTTTATAAGTTTTGTCAATATGTTGAGCTAGATATTCCAATCATAGGGCCAGGCGTGGTGGTGCACGCTTGTAATCCCAGTATTCGGGAGGCTGAGGCCAGAGGCTCATGGTTCGCGGATAGCCTCAGCTACTTAGTGAGGCCCTCTGCAACTCAGTGAGACCTGGTTTCAAATTAAAGAATAAAAAAAAAAAAATAGGGCAGGGGGTGTATCTCGGAGTTCAAATGCCCCTGGGTTCCATCCCCAAACCTGCAAAAAAAAAAAAAAAAAAAGGTATTTTATTAGGTATAATAATTCTTTTAGAATTCTCTTAGATATTATACATAATGATTTTTCTGAAAATAATAGTTTTTTCTAATACTCATGCCACTTAGTTTATTTTCCTTATTTAATACAATCTTCAAAAACATGTGAGCAAATATAGCCATTGAGTACTTTCTTAATTTTAAGAATTTTGAGAATTCATTTAGATATTTAACTTTTTTCAACCCAATTCTAAAGCCTCAACTTTCAAGCTCTGGATTTATATAGCTCTGAAGATGCAGTGATAAAATGGTAAATTTGAATCATTAGAAATATCAATGCCTGTAATCCCAGTACTTGGGAGGCTGAGACTGGGGATCACAGATTCTCAGCCAGCCTCAGCAACTTAGTGAGGCCCTCTACAACTTTGTGAGACTGTTTAAAAAGGTAGGATTGGAATTGTAGCTCAGAGGTAGAAAGGCTTAATCCCTAGTACCACCACCAAAAGAAGAAGGAGAAGGAGAAGAAGAAAGAAGATGATGGAAGAAGGAGATATATCAGTAGATGAGAAGTGATAGAATTTCAAAATTTTTTGTATACAATTCAAGATGGTAACATTTTTGAAACCTAGAAATAACTCATGTTTCATAATTGAACCTCTGGTAATCTAAAGAAACTGACATGTGGAGTTATTTGAGTAGGGTTAGCTTATAAAAGTCAACCCTAAGGTGAAAGTCTCATCATTCAAATTATGCTCAGAAGTAATTTTTACTCTTTGTCAGAAGTTAGGAAACCCATGTAATCTATCGCACATTCTTTCCCCATGGGACTTCGGATCAAAAAAGAGGTCAAAATTAAAATGACAAGTTATTTATCAATTAGTGAAAATAAGAATGTTATGTCGAAGCTTGTGAAGTACAATTAAAATTATAACCACCCCCGCCCCCCGAATATGTGAGGCCTTTAATGTTTTAATTCTTTGCAGAAACAGGTCATTGGCTGAACCTGGCTGACTTACATTCTTTACCAGTGTAATGCCTGTGTGAGGCATGGTAGAAGGACTTGCAGCCCTGGACCTTGTTATTACTAGGATGGGTATCAGTAACAATTGCAGCTAACAGAGCTGGTTTAGATCACAGTTACTGTCATTAATGGCCAGGGAGAGCAGTTGGCTTCCATTTGGGGAGCTATGATATGATGATATGCATCTTTAAAGTCAAGAGTTTTTCAGATAAGTTCATATTGAATATGAAAAGTATCTGAGTCAGGACAGAGTGAACAGAGTTTTCTATTTCCCATCTTATCTCTTATCCAGACCTTTACTTTCTAAATAGAATATTGGACAAAATCATTAGCTTTTACATTTATCTTTCTTTCTGCCTTATTCTCCCTCAGCCAGTACAGTGGAATTTTCCTTAAGTAAAATTAAGTAAAATGCACAAGTTTTTGAACTTTGTTGTGTCCAATACATTCAACATTACCTGTATATTCACTTGATAGTACAAGTAAGTCATTGGAGTTTTTGTAAAAATACATCATTTATAGGGAATTATTATAGAATACAATTATGTACATATATGTAGTTATCTAACTTTGTCTATATAAGCACCAATTTCTAAATATAGTTTTGAACATAATATTAGGTCCCCAATTTTGTCACAGTTGTGCATAAAAAGAGCAAATCTGTTTGCATGAAAAGCTGGCACAGGCGCCTCATCTACTTTGCCTCAAGTTTTGACATGTTTTAGCTGCTCATTACCTGTTTTGCATATTGCTAGATTATAGATACACTGCAGGACATATCTAAATAATCAGAACCTGAAAACTTAATCTACAGATAAACCAGAAAAAACTTTCCTTAAAAGCAACATTTTTCTTGTGTCTGTTCTTTTATTGCCAGAACTTTATGAGAAACAGACTTATTACTCTGGTACTTAGAAGCTTTATAAGCTAACATATTTCTATCCAGCATCTAACTTCTTTTCTTAACCATGTAGTATTTAGGAAATTTAATTTCATGAAATCATGCCTTTCAGGTTGGTGAAAAATGCATGATTTGCTTATAAGCACATTGAAAAGTTTTGTAATTTTATTCTTTAAGGATCTGCCTTTATTTTTAGAAATTTTTCAAGCTGAAGCTGCATAGGACATCTCTAGGCTTGCAACCTGCCTCTGACTAAATCAGTGTCACCATCCATCAGACTGGGAACAATCTGAGGGAAAAATAATGCAATGGGTTCAACATAGTGGATATTTTGAAATAGGAAGCATCTTCTATGGGGATTCAATTATTTTTTTTTTCTTTTTGGAAGCGGGACATGAGACTTCATCCATTTTTTTCCTGACTTGTTCTATAACTTTTGGCAAATTAATTAGCTTTTCTTTATATTCTTGTTCTTTAATTTTGATAAAGGAAACTACTATACTTACTCTCTGCAAGTACTATTTACATAATAAAGAATTATCTTTGTATGATTGAGTTTATTAAAACATCTACAGATATGGTTAAAGTAGATCTTAAAAGGAAAAGTGAATAAGAACAGTAACAGAAATATAGCATATTTTCCATAAACAAATGTCTTTTCAACATTCATATTTTTTCAAACCAGTCATGATGTGGTTTGTTTTTAAATTGGGTTATTTTCAGTAGTTTTTTTTTTCCCCAAAGAAAAAGCTTTCTCAGGAATGTGAATTATCTAGCATCAGGATAGGCTGATCCAATAAAAAATTATTTGAATGGTAAAATTTATTCTATTTTGGAAATATAAATGGAAAAACCAAAACCAAAAAGCCCACAAAAATTATCCTTTTGATTCTTCATTCAGAGATTATCTTGTGACTTTCTGTTGCCAGTCTCTATTGCTAAATATTGCATTCTGCAAAGGAATAAAGTTCAGTTACTACTAGAAAATCGATCATAGTCTAATAGAAGCACAAATTCATTTTATTGTCATAAATTTACTTGTTTTCAGAGTTAGTTTTTGGAAGCTTTTTAACAACAGGCTTAAGAATCATCAGGAAAGCCTCCGACAGAGGGAAATCAGCACTAATCTCTGTTTTCTTTTTTTTTATATTGATAGAAAAACAAAAGCTATAGGAACAGGCCACATACTGAGTTGGTGTGTGTGTGTGTGTGTGTGTGTGTGTGTGTGTGTGTGTGTGTGTGTGTGTTTGATTAATTCTAGAGTCACAAAACAATTGCAGAGATAATACAGAGTTTTCATCTGCCCCCCCACCCCACTTCCCTTATTATTGCAATCTTATATTACCATGATATATTTGTCAAAACCAAGAAAGATTGAAACATTGCTATTAGTAAAACCCCAAGACTCTGGATTTCATCAGGCTTTTCAGTAGTGTATTATTTTTGTTCAAAAGTAAAATTCAGAGTATCATATTACATTTTTATACATCTTTTAATAGACAAGGTAAAACAAAGGTCACAAAATGTACCTTATGTTTTTCCTAGTCTTCCCTGGTTCATGCCAGTTTCTCAGTCCTCTCTTGATCTACATTACTTTGACTGTCTTAAGAATTACTGACTGGATGTCTTGTGGAATGTCCCCCAATCTGAGTTTGTCTGATGATTTCTCTCATGAGTCAATTTAGATTTTGAGCACAACAGAGGTTATTAGAGATGGGTAAAGGTTGAGCTACAGTTAGGTGGGAGCAAGAAGTTCTAGTGTGCTGTTGCATAGTACAGTGATTATAGATAAAATTGTGTCCTGTATGTTTCTAAAAGCTAGAACAAAGAAATTTCAAAATTTTTACCATATAAAAATGTTAAAAGTTTGACGACATAGATGTGTTTAACTTGATTAAAACATTATCAAATATGTACATGTATTGAAACATTATCATTATGTTATCACATAATAATATAACATTACATAGTAGCATATACAACTTTAAGTTTTTATGTAAAAGTTAAAAAATAATGTAATGGCACAACTCAGAGACCTTGAAAAGCAGGAACAGATAATCCCTGAACCAGTAGAAGGCAGGAAATAAGTAAAATCATAGCAAAAGTCAATGAAATAGATAAATGCAAAAGATCAACAAAAACAAAAAGCTGGTTTTTTTTTAAGATTGAAAAACCCTTAGCCAGCCCAACCAAAAGAAAGAGAAAAATCAACACAACTTATTAAAATCAGAAATGAAAGAGGAGACATCACCACAGACAGTGGGAAAATAGAGGGGATCATCAGAAACTCTAGAAAATGTACACGCCAATAAACAGGATAGCATGGAAGAAATCAACAGACTTATAGACACATACAAACTACCTAAATTGAGCCAGAGGAATATATAAAACCTAAACAGATCAATAACAAGCAAAGAGAAACAGCAGTAAAAAGCCTGTCATCAAAGAAAAGCCAGGTTCAGATGGATTCCCAGCTGAATTCTACAAAACCTTTACAGAATTAAACCCAGTACTTCAAAAGTTATTCCATGAAGTTGAAAGAGATATAATGTTTTCAAACTCCTTCTATGAGGGCAGTATCACCTTAACACCAAAACTGAATAAAGATCCCTCAGACCAATTTCCTTAATTAATATAAATGCAAAAATTCTAAACAAAATAATAGCAATATGCATTCAACAACACATCAAGAAAACTGTGCACCATGATCAAGTTGGTTTCATTCCAGGGATGCAAGGCTGGTTCAACATACACAAATCAATATATGCTATTTACCACATCAGTAGAACTAAGGACAAAAATTACTTAATCATCTCAATAGATATCTAAAAAGCATTTGACAAAATCTAACACCCATTCATGTTAAAAACAATGCAGAATTAAAAATAGAAGGCACTTACCTCAACATCATTAAGACAATATACAATAAATTCAAAACCAATATCATATTGAATGGGGAAAAATTGCAGGATTTTTTAAAATTAGGAACAAGACAAGGATGCCCCCCCCACTCCTTTTCAGTATAGTCCTTGAGACTCTTACCAGAGCAATAAGACAAGACAAGGATATCAAAGGAATTCAGATAGAAAAAGAAGAACTGAAATTATCTCTATTTTCAGATGACATGATTCTATATTTATAAGACCCAACCAAAAGATTTCTAGAGTTGATTAACAAATTCAATAAAGTAGCAAGATACAAAATCAATCTAAAAAAACAAGTAGCTTTTCTATATGCTAACCATGACTCTACTGAAATGAAATTCAGAAGACAATTCCATTCACAATAACCTCAAAACAAATAAAAATAACAAGAAATAAATCTAACCTAGAAAATAAAAGACCTCTGCAGTAAAAATTATAAAACACTAAAGAAAGAAATTGAAGATCTCAGAAGATGGAAAGATCTCTCTTGCTCTTATATAAGCAGAATAAATATTATCAAAATGGACATTCTATCAAAAGTGATCTGCAGAGTTAATGCAGTTTCTATCAAAATACCAGTGTCATTCTCACAGTCATAGAAAAATCAGTCATAAAATGCATAGGGACAAACAAAAGATCCAGAGTAGCGAAAGCATTTCTCAGCAATAAGAACTATATAGGAGGCATCACAATTCTTGACTTCAAATTATACTACAGAGTTATAGTAATAAAAACAGCATGATATTTGACACAAAACAGACATAAAAACCAGTGGAACAGAAGAAAATACAGAAACAAATTTACACATTTATAGCCAATTGATTTTCTACGATGGTTTCAAACACATGCATTGGAGGAAAGATCGCTTTTTCAACAAATAATGTTGGGAAAACTAGTTATTCATTTGTAGAAAAGTGAAATTAAATCACTGCTTCTTACCTTGCTTAAGAATCAACTTGACATGGAACAATGACATAGAAATTAAACCGGAGAATTTGAAGTTACTAGAGGAGGGCATAGGTCCAACATTCCAACATATAAATACAGTTAGAAACTTCCTCAATAACACCTCCAAGGCTCAAGAAATTAAAACAGGGAATAATAAGTGGGATTACATTAGACTAAAAAGTTTCTGCTCCTCAAAGGAAACCATCAGAAATCTAAAGAGAGAGCCTATGGAATGGGAGAAGATCTTTGCCAGGTATTCCTCTGATAGAGGACTAATGTCTAGAATATACCAAGTACTTTAAAAAGACTTAATACTGAAAAAAATGCAAGAAGTGGGTAGATGAACTAAATAGATACTTCACAAAAGAAGAAATACAAATGACCAGTAAATACATGAAACAATGTTCAATATCATTAGCAATCAGGAAGATGCAAATCAAAATTGCACTGAAGCCGGGCGTGGTGGTGCACGCTTGTAATCCCAGCATTCGGGAGGCTGAGACCTGGAGGATTGTGGTTCGCGGACAGCCTCAGCTACTTAGTGAGGCCCTCTGCAACTCAGTGAGACCTGGTTTCAAAATAAAGAATAAAAAATAGGGCAGGGGGTGTAGCTTGGAGGTTAAATGCCACTGAGTTCCATCCCCAGACCTGCAAAAAAAAAAATAAAATAAAATAAAATTGCACTGAGATTCCATGTTACCTTATTCGGAATGGCAATCATCAAGAAGTCAAACAACAATAAATGCTGCTAAAGATGTGGCGAAGTAGGAAACCTACACTGTTGATGGGATTGCAAATTGTCAGCTGCTGTGGAGATCAGTGTGGAGATGAATCAGAAAATTGGGAATGGATGCACCGTATGATCCAGTTATACGGCTTCTAGTTATCTTTCCAAAGGGATATAATATTTTAAAATCAGAATATTATAATAATTTATACATATTCATCTTTATAGCAGCACAATTCACAATAGCCAAATTATGGAGCCAACTAGATGAATGAATTTCAAAATTATGTGATCTACATGCAGTGGAATTTTACTCAGCCATAAAGAAGAACAAAATTATGCCATTTGCAGAAAAATGGATGGACCTGGAGAACTTTATGTGAAGTGATATTAGCCAGTCACAGAAAGTGAAGGGTCATATGTTTTCTCTCATATGAGGAAGCTAGGGAATCATTGGGATACACGAGGGGTTTCCGATAATTGAGGAGAAACCCCAGTGGAGATAGGGAGATGGTTTAGGGAGAGAGAGAGGGAGAATCGATGAAGGAATCACTTCTATTGACATTATGAACACGTGTGGGAATACGAATGCCAATCTCAGTATCTTGTGTGGGGCAGAGGGGGATTGAGGAGGGAGGTGGGGGAAAGCCCACCAAATGCTGTGTGTGTGTGTGTGTGTGTGTGTGTCAATATCACTATGAAATGCATTATGATGTGAGAATATAATATATTAAAAATGGGATAAAAATTAAATTAAATTTTTTAAAAAGGAAAAGATACTATAGAGGTAAAAAGTGCCCTTCTTATGTCAAGCCAGTGAGAATAGGCTGTCCACCTGATGTAGTCACTTGGTTAACATAGTGTTTACAGGTGTGTGTCTGTGTGTGTAAGATAAGCATCTTGTAGAACCAGAAAGTAGGGAGGTACTAACAAAAAGGAAAAAGAATCGAAGTATGCTAAAAAGCTATAAGAGCTAACTGGAAAAAATGAACCCAACGACCACAGGTAGAACAATCTGGCATAACAATAAACAACGTGGTACTTCATTATAGCTCGAAGTATAAAAAATATATGAAAACATAATACAAATAAATGAATCAATCAATAAATGTAAGAGAAGAACAAATCTTCCCAGAAGAATTACAAAATACATACAATAGCTCTTCAAGTGCTTATATTTGATGCTTCTGACAGCAAAAATATGTGTATAATGTATTATTGTGGACTCTATGACCAGTACCTTTTTTCTGTTCTAGGATCTCATTCAAAGTTTACCATATTACATTTAGGTGTTATATCTCCATTGTCTTATTTTTTCCTGGGCCATAATGACTGATAATTTTGAGGAATACTGGTCAGACATTTTGTAAGGTATCTCTCAATTTGGATTTTCTTATGTTTTTCTCTTGGTTATTCCCTATTTTTAGTATTTTGATTTCTCTATTACTGAAATCTTCACCAGAAAGTTTATGTGTTTTTCTGTTACTTTTCTCTAGAGGTAATCCATCATTCCCCTCTACCTCAGGAGTTGGTCTAGCACAATTAATTTGAAACAATTAGAAAGTAGAAATAAGTATTCTATTTCCTTAGTATGTATTTTTCAAAAAAATCAACTTCTTTGCAAATTTTTCAATGTAGTTCTTTTGACCTGTTTTGGCATTGAAAAAAGTTTTTTGTTCCCACTTCAAACCTCTCCGGATTGAGGGGGATCCATCTTTACCTTTAAGTAAAAAAGACTTTCCAAGGAAAAGTTAGGGTTAACTCTTCATTGCCTGTGAAGTCAGGTCCCTCCTACAGTGGTAGTGGCTCTTTAGCTGTCTCTGTTGCTCTCAGCCATAGGTCATTTTCAGAAAGATTATGTAGCTTTCCCTCTGGGTGGTAAGACCTTGCATTGGCAGGTCTGTGTGGAACAATGCTACCTAGGAGCCCATGGTTCTCCTAGTCTTCAAATTGGGACTTGCGCACTAGCCAGAGGTGAGATTTGCCTTTATGGATGAGAGGCACTGGGTCCGTTTTAGAGAGACACTTTGACATGAGGAAAAAATTAAAGGACTCTCCCACAGTGACTGAAAGAAGTGTGGAATTGCCATGAATGTTCATAGCTGTTAATGCCAGGTAGGTACTTAGCAGTCATTAAACTGGGTCATCAGCTGAATCCAGAGGGCATCAGAGGTATAAGTAGAATAGTTAATATTAATTTAATGTAGAATCAAAATGGTTTTATGTTCTTTAACCCAATCCTCTTAAATTTGCAGAATAGGGTACCTACATTTAGTATGTATTTAGAGAGCTCCATCACAATTGCCCTTAGTGGGATCTTTGTTGTTGTTGTTGTTGTTGTTGTTGTTGTTAATTTTTAAATCATCATCAGCATTATTTTTTGGTCCTTACTACCGTAGGTAAAAACATTGGTGATGATTGTGATGTATTCCTTAATAGCGTTCTTTCAGTCACCCTGTCTCTTTCTGTAAAAGTCCCATCCAGCTGTCAGAAATGGCAGTGTAATTACAGTCATTCCATAATTGTACTCTTTAGAGCTTTGTAGACAGTGGGAGGACGTGCTGGAGCAAGGGTGCTTGTGCCCTGCTTCTAGACCTCACACACTCTCGGAGAAGTCAGAAATATAGAGGAAAATACCCCAAGAGCATGCATATGTATGTTCTGTGCACTATAATGTATAACTGCAATGCGCTTAAAAAAAAAAAAAGAAACCTACTCCATTGAGAAATTAGAAAATTTCTCTAAGTGGTTATTTTTTTATTGTAAAAGACATAGTAATAATTTCATATTCCATGTGCATGAGTTGTTGAGGGGACTGATATGTTTCAGTGCATGCAGACACAGAAATGATTAATTGTTACCTTTCCATTTGTATTTTGGCTGTCATTTTTAAATGATTATCCAGGGACCTCCTAAAAATAACATAAGCCTTTAAAAAATATTGTGTTAGTAATGAGGTCATTTAGGACCACCACACTTCCCGCCTCTTTCATTAGAACATTGGGTTGAACCAAGTATATGGGACTCCTGTGTCTGTAGGTCATACTTGGTCATATGTGGGCAATTGCATATGATTCTAATACATTTCTTTCAGTGACCCAATGGAAGGAAAAGATAACTAGTCCTTGGGGCTTTTGAATATAGTAATTATTTTGTTTCTCTATAATATGTAGGATAGGAAGCCCCAGTGCTTTGTTGTGTTTAATAAATTTAATTAAATAGCTTATTTATAGTGTAATAATCATTCTAAATTAAAACAAATCCCCTTATATCTATCCTGAAACACTTGCTCAAGCTCTTCCCTTTGATGTGGTTTTTTAGGAGGCCTGAGAAAACACGGTGAACACAACCAGTCTGTTTGATGTTTGTTCTTACCTCTGCAGCATTATGAGTAGACTCTATGAAAGCTGAAAACTACAGCTTCAGAACAGAAGTGACACAGGTTCTCTTCTGCTGTCCATTTTATTAATCCAGCAAATAGATCAGAGAGCTTGTAACAAAGAAGCTAACCTATGCAGCCCACTGTATGTATAACAACAATGACAAGGACAACAAAGTACTTGGTTATACTTTGTACTTTAGGAAAAAATAGTATGTCGGGAATGCAGCCCGACAGCTGACGGGGCTTGACGAGATGATGAGTACCTACGACTCGAACACAAACCCACGAGCCGGGAGTCAAGTCAAGCGAGATCTCCTTTATCTCCCTCCAAGCCATCCTTTATATAGTACCAAGCCACGAGGGGAATTTCCATGAGAAATAGCCTAGCCTATCCGGGATAAAGATCACTAGCATGTAGTTTACAGCCAATCCCAGGCCAGTACATGAGCCATTCATGTGTGCGGAAAGCTCCTTTAAAGGTAGAAAGGGAAAAACCGCTCTGTCTCCCCACCCATAATGAATGGGGAAACCACGCCTTCCTAGCTTCCCCCAGGCGCCATCTTTGCCCATTTTTTGCTGAATCACTTTACTTAAAGTTTTGCCTTAGGCCGTAGGCCGCTCAGGCTGAATCTCCTTAGGCTCTGTATAGACACACACCATCAATAGTACATAAAAATAGTACATTGGTTTCATAGTTCTAACTATTCACTTAAGTGTTCACTAATTTCCTGGACAAAGGTGGATCAAATGGCCTTTAAATAATTAATAATAATCAATTTTATATGTATCAGTATTTTTTTAACTTGGAGTGAGGAGGCTTCGTAAGTAACCCATGGTAGACAGCCTTTAGAGTGGCATTTACATTTTTATAAAAGGGGACACTCTTAATAGTCAAGAACAGAACTTATTTTTTTTTACTTGACATTAATTAATTTTTTTTAGGAATCGAACCCTAACACTTTGGCCATTGTCTAACTTGCATAAGTGGTTAGTATGGATTATTTTATGAAATGAATGAATGAAGATTTTGATCATGGTAAGAAAATGAGTTTCATTTACACTAGGATCTTTGTTTCTTTGAGCTCAGGTTCAATAAATTATATTTTAAAGAAATTTGATATGGTTTTGGTACATATGGTTTCTGATATAAACTGGTAGAGGTTTTTTTTTTTGGTGGTATTGGGGTTCCTGGAAGCCCTTCTACCTCTGGGCTACACTCCCAGACCTATTTTATATTTTTTTATTTGGAAACAGAGTCTCTTAAGCCAGAGAGGCTGGCTCCGAACCAGCGTGATCCTTCTGTCTCCACCTCCCAAGCGCGGGGATTACAAGCGTGCACCACCATGCCCGGCCGGCCTGGTAGAGTTTTTGTATAAATTTTTACTTTTAAATATTCTTCCTGACACTAGGACATATATATGCATATCAAGTAATCATATATATATATATATATATATATATATATATATATGTAAAACCACCAACATATTTTTTATTAATAATGGTTTTATTATAATTATTTTGATTTAGTAGAATTTACTCCCTTGCCCTTGTAGAGAAAATGGATTTTACTTTTTGTGACTCTTTGAAATAAAATTGACAGCATTACAACTTTATAATTTACATTGTTAATTTTTCAGTCAGTTCCAGGAAGTAAGGTCTTAGAGGACCCCTCAAGTGTTTTTTGTTTGTTTGTTTTGTTTTGTTTTTGTGGTACTGGGGATGGAAAGCAGAGGCCTTCTACTTCTGGGCTACACTCCCAGACCTATTTTCAATTTATTTGGAAACAGGGTCTCTTAAGCCAGCTGAGGCTGGCTTCAAACCTGAGCGATCCTCCTGTCTCAGCCTCCCAGGCTGCGGGATTACAAGTGTGAGCCACCATGCCCGGCTCCTCACGTGTTTAAAATTGCTGGGTGGTAGGGCGGATAGCTAGAGAGGAGACTAGGTTCCCTGGTAAGGAAGAATTTAAATTGCAAACATCTTTTGTAAACACCTTTTAAGTCTGTGCTACTACCTGTCAGTGGATCATTAGTCCTGATTTTCATTAAGGCAATACAGTCAATTCTAAAGTAGGGATTTGCAAGGAGGCTGCCAGAGTAACCAAGAGCCAGCCCCTAATTATTTAGGTAGGCGGGGTGCGGCTCGTAAAGGTAGGTAGGTAGGTCACGGTGGTGGGGGGCACTTGAGGACTATATCTGTCCCCGGTCCCTTCCTTCCTGTCACGCAGCATCCTGGCTGCCATGAGTACTCTCTGCCCTCCATCATGCTTTGCCACCTTGATGTTTCTAACTTGGAGCCAGTCAACCATGGACTGAACCTCAGAAACCATGAGCCAAATAAACCTTTCCTCTTCTAAGTTGCTCTTGTCGAGTATTTTGATCACAGAGACAAAGAGCTGACTAATAACACTGATTGTGGTTTTCATTTTAAGGGCACAGTCCAGGAAGAAACCAAGTTCCAGCTCCCTGTGAAATAAGCAGAAAGGAGAGAGAAATGAGTCAAGAGGATAACTAATGAGACAGGTCCCTGAAAGACCAGAAACAAGAGAGCTTATAAAAATGAAAGGCTGAGCTTATGAAATTCTGTTGATTTTTAGTTCATATTATGATGTATATCTGATATTTATTATAAGCAATTTTGCTTACTACCTAAGTATAGGAAATAAAATCACCTGTTTCTTAATAGTTGACTTATATGATCAATAGTTACTCTAGGAAATATCACTTTGTTTTAAAAACAAAGTATAACAAAAACAATATTCTGGTATAACTTTGTTACAACTTTGCAAAGATAAGGCACATTGTGATTCTTTTATTTTCCCTAAAGAAGAGTTACAACCTGTTCTTTGTGTTTAAACAAATGTTATCATTATTCTTCTCAGTTTGCCTCTCTCCTACTCTTTAGCTAGGAGCATGTTAAGAGGAACGGTTCTATCCGAGAGCATTTTTTTTTAATAATGGGGAAGACAGAAATAAAGAGGCTTATATTTGGATTGAGGTGTAGGCACTTAATGTTCTAGTGTTTAATATTGAACAACAAGTCCCAGTTTTATTAATAAATCACTCCAAGCCACCTTCTTTTTTACTCCCAATAGATTCACATTTTCTATTGTGGCTCAAAGCATTACTTTAAAATGCTTTAAAATTATTTCTATATATTATAAATTGTTCTCACTCAAGGCAAGAATATTGAGAGGTAACACATCTGAAGCCGGGCCTTCATTCTGTATGTCCTAGTGGACACAGTGGTGGCCAGAGTCATTTGCCATGGTTTTTTTTTTTTTTTTTGTATTTTAGATAACATTTCACAGTACTGTACAAATGCATGCATTTTACCACTTTGTGAAATTTTTAAAATATCACTAAACTTTAGAACTTGTGCAAGTATCTCTTGAGGGGTGTAATTTATTACTTGTATTTTATTGCACTGAGGCTTTTCCTGTCAATGCCTTAATAGTTTTACAGTTCTTTAAAAATCACAGCATTTGCTGGGCGTGCATTTGTGGGGCTGAGAGAGGATTGTGGTATGCATATAGCCTCAGCTACTTAGTGAGGCCCTTTGCAACTCAGAGAAACTCTGTTTCAAAATAAAGAATAAAAATAGGGCTGGGGGTGTAGCTCAGAGGTAGAATGCCCCTGGGTTCCATCCCCAGTACTGAAAAAAGAAAAACTACAGCATTTGTAAATAGGATCCAAGTAGGTTAAAGGTGAAATGTTGATTTTTAACTTAAAGCTGTTTTCTAGAAAAGGCAAAGAACATTGTCTTTCTCTTTTAGTTGTAATTCCTTTCTTGGCACCTGGTGTATCATAGATCCTGAGTAATCATTTGTGAATCGAAGACAATCTTAACCAGAGAGTTGCATGACAATCATAATGGAGTACACCACATTTCTAGTTAATTTTATTTCAGTTATTCTTTTCATACTTGATATCAGGGTCAATCCTGAACTGCAAAAAGATGAGTTGGCTTTGAGCTGAGCTCTAGCAATCATCTCCCCATTATGCAGGCCAGAGTACATTTCGAACTAAAGTTGAACCATTCAAGAAGTGGGTATTTGCTAATGAGATTTTAAAGAAAGCCACACTTGGTGTCACCAAGGCCTGGAGCTGCAATCATGCCCAGAGCACTTCCTCATCACAGGCCTATTTATCTCCAAGTATCACTTCCCCTCTCTTGCTTTATTTAAAGGTGTATTTTTAGCTCTTCAATCTCCATGTTTTATCATCTTCTTGTTTCATATGTTAAATAGGCTGTTGAACTTGGGGGAGGAAAATGAGAAAAGGTGGGGTCTGAATCTCTTTTCACCTGTTCCCTTAACTTGTAGTGCCATCTCTTTTCTTAAAATCTCTTACACTCACTCAGTCATCCACTCATTCATTTACTGCGCAAGTGTGTTCTGTCTCTGTAAATGTTATGTGGTGTCCCTGGATAGAGAGGTGAATTACAGTGCCTAGCACTGTATCTGGCAGTCATCTCCCTCAAGGGGAGCAATCGTTTCCTGAGAGCTTTGCTGATGTTCCCCACTCTGCTCTGCTCTGCCATGATAACAGCTCTAGTCTCACACTATATTCTCCTTGTCTATTTAACTCATTTGGTCACCATATCACTGCATTAGTTACACTAGCTGCTATAACAAATAAGCCTTTCAATTTACTACCTTAGCACCCAGTACGTTTATTCCAGAGTCACCTAGGATGTCCTTGTCCAGGTTTCAGAAGGGGAGAGAAAAGAGCTTTGAAGGATTGTTTTTTTATGGACCAGAGCCTGGAAATCATAAATATCATCTCACTTTCTTTCATTGTTGGGGAACTTGGACACATGGTCACCTCTAACTGCAGTAGAGAGCTGGGAAATGCAAGTAGTCGGGTCCCAAAAGAATCCCTGATAAGCTGGATTTGAAGGATAATGATGAGTATGCCTTATCTAACACTGTGGGATTTTCTTTTCCCCTGCCAGTTTAGATAGAATGCCTTCCTTTAGTAAATGACTCTGTTTCAAAAACCTTTGGGAATTGAAATGCGTGGAGACATTTTGTTTTCTTTTTCCAATACAATGAACACGCTAAAGAGTAGGACAACTGAGTATTTGAAGCTTTCGCTGTCAGAACATTTACCTGCTTTGTATTTGGAGATACTCTTCTTCTGTTTCACAGCCTTACTCTTCCCATCTGATAAAACTAGGTTGCTGACCTGAGCGTCTTCTTTCTGTCCCTGCCTCCCTAGGCACAGCTAAGAGTTGCATCTATCCTCAGGGTTCTGTAGAACTGGAACACACCAGTGTGTCCATTTATCCATTCATGCATCCAGATACTTAGCATGGAAAGATAAAGGGGAAAGCAGGAGGGAGAGAAGAAAGAGTGGAGTCAGGTATGGAAGGGAAAGTTGAAATTCACTGCGATAGAATTATGCACAAGGGCACAGGGAAAAGACCTTCGACTATGTGTATACATATGAATATAACATTGTCAACCTAGACATTTGGGATTGGAAGGGAGGGAAATGGGGAGGTGGGGAGGGGCACCAGGTACTGTATGAATGTATGCCATTGTCAACATGATCTACATTATGATGTGAGACTAATGCACTAATAAAAAATTTTAAAAAATACACGAACTGAAAGACCCTAAAAGAAAGAAAAAAAAAAGAAATAGGAATTGTTATAGTTACTGGGAGAGAAGAGGCTTCCAGGCGGAGGGGAGTTTACAGGTAGGAAGCATTGTGATGTGTGAGAAAAGTTTAAGGTAAAAGTGTTGAGAGATGAGCCTGGAGATGTGGGGGCAGATGTGTCAGGAGGGAAACATTCGGGTAGGAGGTGAGGAAGTGCCAAGGCAAGAGGCTACATCAAAATGATGAGTTACCCGGGCAGGAGGCAAAAAAAGTGGGGTGGTGATCACATTTGCTCCCAGGCTGGGCTGGAATACCAGACGCAGCCTCAGACTGCTGGGCTAGAGCTTTCTTCAGAAGTCTCTCGGGTCTGATGACTCTCACGTGAGCCTCTATCCAGCCCGGTTCCATTCCAAGACTGAGCCTCCTATACCCAACTGGTTAACTAGACCATGAGTCAGGGTTTTGCTTTATTTTGTCTTTGCATTTCTAACACCTGGCTTTTAGTTGGAGCTAAATAAAGACATGTTGAATAAGTGGGGGGTGGGGGAAGACACTTAGTTCTGCCTTGGGGATGAGGTTTGGTCCAAGTCTTTTTTTTATTATTCATGGGTATTTTCTTTTTCCCTGAAAATTAGCTTGTCAAAGAAAAGAACCCCATTTTGTTGAACTCTCAGGCTTATGCTAGAGACTTGGTAATTCAAATTGACTGAATCAGTAGGCAAGTAAATACATTGGTGAACTATTTACAATTCACTTTTCCATACATTTTCTTATGTCTTATCACCACTGTGTGATAAGACAGATATTCTATTTTTGGTTTATAAATAATGAACTCAAATTCAGGAAGACTTTTGTGTGTCAATGTCACCTAGTGGGTTAACAAAATAGATCTCAGGTAGCTGGGTATAGTGATGCAGGGCTGTGATCTCAGTACTTGGTAGGCTGAGACAAGAGGATCCCAGCAATTTAGGAAGATTCTGTTTCAGAATAAAAATAAATAAATAAAGGTTTGGGGTGTAGTGGTTTTGTACCTAATCTTGTACATTCTGCACTCTAAGAAACAAATATTTAGTTTACATATCACAGTGGTGCTTTGATATTTATAGCATATGTTTTGGAGATGAAATAGCAAGCCATTTCAATCTTTTTGAGTGATGAAAGCTATTCATTTACATTGAGTTAAGCAAAAGTGTTCTTTTTAACAGAAATAAAGATGGTTCTTCTGCCTGTCTTGTCATGCCTTATAGTACCAACACAATGTTGTGTACCCAGTAGGCACTCTGCAAATATTTTTTACTAATTGACAGTGATTTAAAATTTATACCTCAGATTAACCTAAGCTTCCTGTTAAGAAGCTAACTTAAATTTTATCAATGTAATCATTGGGTCCTTGGCAACAAAATTTGCCTGTGGTATATTCTAAATCAAAGAATTTCTGTTGTTTTTCCTTGCTTTGTTTAATTCAAGGAATGTTTAGCACATTCGCTTGCTTTTTGGTTTTCTATGGCTGCTGCTTCATTCTGGACCCCCTTTCTTGGAGGACCCCCTTTCTGTGCAAGGACACTGGAAGCTGAGGCTTTAGGGTCTTCCAGTGCTCTAAAGAATCCCACCCTTCAGCATTGGAGTTTATGATAGATAATCATTGCTTCCATCTCTGACTTACCCATATTTTGTACCGTCAAATATTGTCTCCCAGTGCCTTGTTTAATAAAATTGCAGCTGATAAAGAATGAAGGCATTGCTCATAGAAGAATGAAGAATTGCTTATATGATGTATTATCACACAGATATTCTGCTTCACTTCAACCTTCTCACCTGGCCCCCAACCTCACCATTGCCAATTGCAGCCATTTCATTCAAGGGCAGGCTCAAAACCAGCGCCGTGACCAGTTGCTTCCTTCCTTTGTACCACTTGTCTAATTCATGGTCAAACTGTGTGTCGCTGGCATCATAGAATTCGAGACCCTGTTTTAGAGCCAGGTATTGATTGGTGCCTTTCCTAATTTTCTCTTTCGACTTCTGAAATTAGGGGAAAGGGACTGAGAACCCTCTGCTTACTGTCAAATCAGGGAGAGGACTTAGTTAAAAAAATAAAATTGCAAGGGATCCAGGAGACAGAATAGACGGTGAGGATGTTTCATAGTGTGTGGCACAGAGGAGTTGGTTGATAAATGTATGATGAGTGAGGAGATGGACAGATGAACCAAAATAGAATCGTAATGGCAAAAGGATCCTGGACTCAGGCTCTGTTTTCTGTTCTTGCTTGACAGGAATATTTTTTTCATTTTGTTTTATTTTATTTTTCCAGAGCAAGATAAATGACAAGTGTTAGAAAGGCATATCCACCTTTCATATTAATCATCACTAGAGAAACAACATTAGTGTCCCAGCCTACTACTAATATCATTTTAATCTGGAGGAAACCCAAGAGCGCTTTAAAAAGTATCTGTAATTGAAGAACTTAGTGGCATCAAATATGTGTTTAAAAAGAAAGAAGTACATGTCAGAAGCATTAGGATTTCAGTCTGATATTTTTGCTGAAATTCTGTTTCTTAAAATTTTTTTATTCACAGGTTCTTTTATTGCTAAATAGATCATGAATAGTCATGTTAGCCACACTTAATGAAAGTGACATCATAATATTTATCCTGAGCTTTGACCTTTGGCTACAGAATAATGGAACAATGATATATTAGATGGTGAAGTTGCATGTACTAAGCAAAGAGGCTCAATAATAAGTTTTTTGTTAATTATTGCAATGCCTTTTTCTTGTGATTAAATTTGTTCTCCCACATAGGATGGAAGTGAAAGATGCAGAGGTACTTATTTTCTGTTCCTGTTTTGCAGGGGAAGATGGTGAAAGGAATGGGGGGCGCTATGGATTTAGTGTCTAGTGCCAAAACTAAAGTTGTGGTCACAATGGAGCATTCTGCAAAGGTAAAACATGTTCTCTACTCTCCTAATACTGCTCTTGGAAATCCACAGTACACTAAAAACTGGTGTAGAAGGTCACCCGACTGAGGTTTTTATTGTTTTTCTTGGCTCATCCAAGGTGATAGCATTTATATTTGAGAGAGAAAGATGACAATAAAAGGTAGTTATTTATTACTATTTGGCTAAATGGTTGTTTAACTTTGAGTGAAGCCAAATATCAGGGTGTTCTTCAAATGTTTGTTTTACATTCACATTAAAAGTGAAAGCTTTAATATCTCAAAAGGCAGTGAAAAAATGTTGGGTGGATGTATTGATTCCATTTTTAAGATGATTATAGTTTCTCACTGGGTGCAAAATGAAAAGCACAACAAAATGTGAGGTTTAACAGCAGTTATTTTCAGATGGACAATAGGGCCTCTTTCCAAGGCTACAAGATTGTCATGGTGTTAAAAATGATAGACAGGGTGATAGCAAGATCCCTCTTTCTGAAAAGTCTCATACTTTTATTTTGACAAATCATCAACTATCGAGTGCCTATTAAGTGCAAGGCACTGCTGGGATGTGGTAGTGACTGAAACTGGGCAAAAAAATCACTGATCTTATGGAAGCTCATGTTCGGTCTTCTTTTTCCTTTTCCTCTTTCATCTGACAATCATCACGGCTACTATCTGTTGAGCATTCACTGTGTATTAGCAGTCACTAAGCATGTTATGCTGCATGCTTGCATGTTTGCACACATGTGTATGTGTGTGGTGCAAACTCCTGAACTCAGTGGTTCCAGAAACAGCCTTAGAGAGGTTAAGCCACTTGCCTGAAGTCCTATGGTTAGACCTGGGTATTGATATTAGTCCTGTGATTAGACCTGGGTATTAGATTAGAATTGAGATTAGACCTGGGTATCCGGTCTCCAAAACCTACTCTTCAAACCATGAAGCTCTCACTGTAACTCTTCTTCGTTGCTCTCAGATCAGTGTCTTAAGCGTTAAATCATTTTCCTGATCTGAATCTGTTGACCTGAATAGTTGGTACTAAGTGAAACCGTCTTCACTTTTTATAACCCTAGGTCATTCTTGTCTCTTTCTTATCCTTCTCAGTTGTAAAATCCACTGGTCTCACCTCAAGCCCTGCCGATTCGAGTGTATGTGCCCTGTTTTTATTTAGTGATGCCGAGTTGGGTAAGAGTGTGGAACAGAAAGAGTCACACTTTACCCGGTTCCGTTGGGGGAGCTCTGTTGCAGAGCCATGTGTGCTTTGAAATGGCTTTGTTGTGAAAGCTGCAATGAGGATGCATTATCATAAATTGTTAGTAAACAGTGGGAAGCAAGCAGCGGTGCAGGGATGCGGAACGACAGAAACGGGGCCGACACAGGTGACTTCTGTGCCATGTCTTGCAAAGCCATCCAAAATACTTCATTTCACAGGCAAAAGGATGCCAAGCTTGCAAATCAAATTTAAATCTTTTCTGGAACATAATGTCTGTTTGGAGACAACTCTTTCCAACTCTGCTTTTGTTGTTATGTTAAATGTTGATGCATAGGCTCCAAAGTCTGAATTACTTTGGAGTGTTTTTGTGCATTCGTTTTCAAAACATTAAGCCTGTATTTAGCAAATTCATATTCTCCCTTTTTCTCTCTCTTCTTCCACGTAGTCTTTTCTCTCTTCTCAACTGGAATTTCTGATAGAGAAAAATAAATGGTATCTTATTTACCTTGTACTTCTGACTCGAAATCGCTTACTAAACTTTCCAAAGAAGCAAGATCATATTTTAACCTATTTTTTTTCTTTTTTCTTCTCTGAGTGGAGAAATTAGCACTTGAGTTTTAGACTAGACTTGGGATTTGGTATTTTTCCATAGAAACCTTCATTTGCAAACCAATAAAGATGTACTTATGACTAAAAGCAGTGAAATGGTTTGTGGCACACTTAACAATTAGATAACCTTGAAAACTAGCCAATAGAGAGTCTCTTCTCACCACCTTCCTTTTATTTTACACATCCTAATATGTGGTTGCTATTTGGTATTGTCCACCTGGACTCATTGCAGCTGGTCGAGCTCAAGGCAACGTGGGGACCTCCCACGTCTTTCTTAGTAAGTCCTGGAAAGGAGATACAGAGCAGAGGCTCCTCACCTGTGCCAACCTCTCCGCTTAGTGACCTTTTGTTACCAACCGGACATGCCGGGTAACTGCTGCAGCCTTATGATCAAGTGAACAGCCCAGGGCATCAAGCCCTAGAGTTTTGTATGACATGGGAGTGAGAGGTTTGTAGTGAAAGCTTAAACCCTGAGAAAAGAAACACAATTTCGTATTCTTGGACTGCTCCCCACCCCATAAGCAGGCGAACCTGCTCACTTGGTTTTCAGGTGCCTGTCTTTTCTGTCCTTTTCTGCATCTACAGGATTACAAGTAAAGTCTATTCATGAACGTAGTGTTGCCTGACCTTTAAAAACACGCTTTTTTTGGTTATTCTTCTAATCATAAAAAGGAAAGTGTTTTCTTGCAAACCTTTGAAACCAGCACTTTTCTTTAAGTTAGGGGCCATCCGCTTTTGAAACTCAAAACCTGAGCCAGGTATGGTGGTATATACCTGCAATCCTAGTACTCAGGAAAGTTGCAGGTTTGAGGCTAACACGGGCAACTTAGTGAGACCCTATTTCAAAATAAGAAATAAAAAATATTGGAGGTGTAGCTGGGAGATAGAATGTTCCTTAGTTCAATCCCCAGGCCCCAAAACAAAACAAAACAACCTGACTACTTACTGGTGTTGCCCTCAAGCAACTCCTGCTTTCAGACGACCTTTGGGATGTAGATAGGCACAAGTGACTGGCGCTGTAATATGGCTGTCATTGAGGCTCAGACATCAAGTTCTAGGCAAAAGAGTGAAGAAGGCAGGTCTTTTCTTCCTTTCTTTTTTTCTTTTTCTTTCTCCTTTTTAAAAATCTGCCACCTTTCTTCTTTTAATTTCCCTGCATATCCTATCCTCTACCCTCTTAATCTGGGAAGAAGAGGAAGGGAGGGAAGGAGTGGCGATGTCGGTCACCACCAGGCGGAGGGGCTTGGGTTGCACAGGCTTAGCCTCAGGACATGAGCAGATAAGCACTGTGTCCAGGTGAGCAGCAGAGCTGGCAGCTCGGCTGGGTCTGGTCCTACCTGTGCTCATCATACTGTGACCTCCCCTCTTTACAGAGCTGCCTCTGCACCTGCGTCCAACCTGGATCTGTCCCTATAGGGAAGCTTCAGGTGTTAGAATTACTTCTTTATGTTTCTTTCCCTGGCAAAAACTGTCCTTGCTTTGGCAAGACAGATACCAATAAAGTACTTATGAGAAAATAATCTGAGAATATATAAGTGTACTCCTAGAACTCATCTCTTTTTCACTTTCTTTCTTTTTTTTTTTTTTGTGGTAGTGGGGATTGAAACCGGGAGCCTTCCCCAGCTACATCCCCAGCCCTTTTTTTTTTTTTTTAAATTTTGAAACAGGGTCTCAGGAAGTTGCAATGGGCCTCACTAAGTTGCTAAGGTTGACCTTGAACTCATGATACTCCTGTCTCAGCCTCCCAAATGCTGGGATTATAAGTGTGTGCCACTACACCTGGCTCTCTCTTCCATTTTGTATTAGAATCTTCTCAGTTTTGTCTGAGCACATAGGAGCCCAGTGACAGAATACATTTCCCAGCCTCACCAGCATGTTGATACAGCCTTGTCACCAAGTTTGTTTCAGTGGTATCTTAACATTTTCAATGTCTTGAATTTCTGAGTCATGTCCTTAGATTGAAGGCAAAGCCAGTTGCATTAAGCTTCCTTTGTCCCTATTCTGTCCATTTGAAAAGGGCCTTAAATGCAGTCTTGGGCCCCAGTTGTAAGCCATATGCCGAGGGATACAGAGCTCCCTACCAGCTTGCATCATGGATGCCCATCTTCTCCAGTAAGGGGTCCTTCCCTGACTCCCGTGACTCCACCCGTGGCCCTCTGCTCTTCTTACCCTGTGCAGCTTTCTTAAATGCCATCTGTTCTTTCAAGACCACTATTATTTTTTACTCAGTGGCTCCTTGACCCTTTCCCCCCCGCACACTAGAATTCACTGATGAGTTGTAGAACTGCATTTCTAACTCCCTACCAGATGGATCTACCTGGTTGTTCCAGAGCCACCCCAACTGCAGCACAGCCATATGTGAAATCCTTATCTTTTCACCTAAATATGTACCTCCTCCTTTTTTTCACACCAGAGAAGTGATAATCTCCCAGCCCCTGTCTGAAGACACCCATGGTGCCTTTTGCCCTCTACCCCACCTATACCAATCACAACATACACTGCATCGGTTATATCCCTGCCGTCTGCTCCCTCCTTTGTATTTCTCCTGTTCTATCCCTTTTTTCATCTGTGCCCACCACTGTTGTAATGTCCCAAGGGTCCCTTGACTGCTGAATTCATCTTCCTGGCAATCATGCACACCTCTGCTGGAGTGACCAATCTAAAACCAAAGTCGGGGTGCATTGTTCCTGTTTACAATTCTTTAATACGGTCAACAGTGCTTAGTTCACCTTAGCCCATCCTCCTTTATGGTTGGATACCCAGCTCCCAACCTCACCCTTGCCTCCAATACTTTGGCTCGAGAATCTGCACAGTGCATCCCGCTGGTTTTGTTCTTGATGGTTCTGTTCCTTGCCCCTTTGCCTAGCTTATTCCTACCCCTCCTGAATCAGATAAATGAATCAACACTTTATGGATTTGTTCTCTCAGAGCCTTCCATCCTCTAAACATCACAAGTGAGTTAGCAAATATTTTAGGGGGCTTTATCTTGAAGTTTGGTAGGATTACCTTATTTGTAAGTGTTAATGTACTTGTGTGTGCAAGGATCAAATATTTATTGAGGGCCTTCTATGTGCCCAGCAATATTACAGGGTCTGAGGAAATTTAAAAATGGAGCAGTATAAGGCCGGGCGTGGTGGCGCACGCTTGTAATCCCCATGCTTGGGAGGCGGAGACAGGAGGATCGTGCAGGTTCGAAGCCAGCCGCGCTGGCATAAGAGACCCTGTTTCAAAAACATAAAAAAAAAATAGGTCTGGGAGTGTAGCCCAGAGGTAGAAGGGCTTCCAGGAACCCCAGTACCACTAAAAAAAAAAAAAAAGGAGCAGTATAGTCAGTCCTTCAGGCAGATCAGGGCCTCCTGAGGAGTCATAGAAATGAAAAATTAACATCAGGAAAGAAGAGTGTAAAACAGAACGTGCAGTCCATCACCCAGTCCCATTGTAGGGAACCGACAATGAGCTTCCCATTGGGCATGTGGAGCGTTTCCAGGGAGATCTAAGATGAGTCAGAGTTTGACAAGGACTCGCAGGGGGTAAGGAATGGACATGGGACCATATGTGATAAGGAGGACAGTATGTGTTGAGAGATAACAGTTGTGTTCTCATTACCAGAAAGCAAAGGGGGAGAAAGGTTAGGCAGGAAATATATATGTATGCTCATCTGTACACAGAGTCTGCTCTTCACACAGTGGCTAGATGTTTTACAAGGTAAAGGGGACCATGTTACTTTTTCCTCGGGTCAATAACCCTCCATGGTTTCCTATCTCATTTAGATTAAAGGCCAAAGACTTCCCCATTGTCTCTGAGGCTTACCAGGTTTGATTCTACTCCCCATACTCTCTGCTCCATCTGTTATCATTCTTCCTCTCACCCACCGAGTTCCTGTCTGAGAGTTTCTAGAACATTCTAGGCATTGTCCTCAGACCTCAGGGCCTTTGTGTTTGCTAGGCTCTGTTTCTCGGTACTTTCCCCCAGATATCTGCAAGATTCACACCCTCATTTCCCTCTGGCTTTCAATTTCAGAGAGGCATTATCTCACTGCCCTGTTGACGCTATATCCTTCTTCTAAAAGGAGAGGAGATGCCTAGGGGTAGGAGCTTGGTCTCATAAGACCATTGAATATATGGAGAAGATTTAGGAGATGGAGGAGGTGGGATAGAGAGGTAAAGAAGGTAGCAGTTGAAATAATGCTATATACTTATGTGGACTTACCGGTGCCAGTCACAATGACACGTACAGGGAAGGGGAGAGACTAGGGTGGGGTCGGGAGGGAAACACACCAGATGTGTGCCGTATATTCCTGTCACTCTATCTCAGTATGATGTGTAACTATAATGCACATATAATACACACACACATATTAAAGCACATGGAGTTCAATGGTGCTTGATGCACAGTCGCTCTCAATAAACAGCTCCTGGATTGACTAATTCTTCAGATAATAGTGATACTTTGAACAAATAGAGCACATTTAACCTTTTCCAAGCGATTGTATGTTTATTATTTCCATTTTATCATTACAGTACCCTTGTGAGTTAGGTATTATTTTTTCCATTCCAAAGACAAACATACTGAATTCCATAAAGACTAAATATTCTAATAAAAGTGTAGTGGAAAACGAAGGGTAAAACCAAGCCGAGTCTGTGCACCTTGCCTGCAGGCCTCCTTTTTCTTTTGCTAACCTGCTTTGGCAAATCCCATCACCACTAACAGCATGGAGCAAGCATTTTGTCCTCGATACCGAGTGCTGGGAATGTGTTCCTAGGAGTGTAACTTTGGGAGCAAAAAAGCAAAGAAATTCAATCACACTTGTCATTTCTTGCAAACAAGCAGAGCTTGGTTACCTATTTTTGAGAACTTAAATGAGGACTCTATTTCCAAAACAAGTTTAGATTTTATTTTTATTACAGTAGAAGGTCTGGATTCTGAAGGGATAAAAAGCATCATATTTTATTGTTATGAAGTTGAGAATGAATCTTTGTCCATAATTTTCTGCCTTAGTCTAATCTATGTCTGGCAACACAAATTTCATATAGAAGTCTTGAAATGCTATTGGATCTTGTCTTTACTTTTTATGAATAAAAATTTAAGATTTAATGAAGTTTATAACTTGTATTTATTTGAGGCCATATGTATTACTAGAAGCCAACAGATATGAAATATTTTTCTAAAAAATTCTTTCTTGGGAAACACTCCCCAGATAATTTTCAGCAAAGTATCCTTAAATAAGCAGATTTGTAAGATATTTCTTTGCTAGGATAATTCATAATTAGTAATAGTTTCAATTGGTTTAATTTTTTATTCCTAAAAGCTTATCATTGTTTGATAATTTGTTATTTAGTCTATATAGTGATCAGATCTGTTTAAGAAAAAAGTACCTTTAAAAATAGAAATTTGTGGGGCTGGCGTATAGCTCAGTGGTAGAACATTACTTAACATGCACCAGCAAAAAAGTAAAAAATTCTTATATGGTTTTGCTTTTGTATTTCTCCTTTACAATAGAAATGCCTGCAAAAAGCAATATCATTGTGGCGGGGGGACCTAACATAGTGTAACAACCAGTAAACTCTAACAACCAGTAAAGATTTAAACATACCTTATAGAATTCAATTGAGTTAGTAACTTTAAATTCTGTGACTGAATTTATGTGCCTGAGTATTCACATTTTTTTTTAAAAAAGGACAGAAAAACTAATGCTAAGAGAAGCTTTCTCAAGTGTGATACCAATTCATGAATGGAAAGAGAAAATAATTCCTTCTCATTCCTGGGCTTTACCAGGAATGAGTTAAGAGATTGCAGGATGCAACCTTTACAGAGAAAATAAACGCTTGGCCACGATAATGATTTTTGTATTATACTGAAAGGGGGGGGGGGGCTTCTATTTTCAAATCTCAAAACCCTGAAGACTGTTTTCAGGGAAATGGCTGGCTGTACCCCTTGTCTTATTCAGCTAGTCTTTCCCTCGAGAATGTGTCTGGAACCACAAACTGTTATTGCATCCATGGATAAAGATCATTTGTAATAGCAAATGTACTCTAAGCTCACTGAACAGCTCCTCCCAAGTCCTGTTTACATTGTTGGACTCTCTACTAAGTAGGTGCTGTACAAAGCCAAAAAGATCTCATGAGGATAAACTCAACATGAGTAATCTCATCCTGTCCTTTCTATTTATCTTGATTTTCTTTATTTAACAAGTCTTGTTTTTCTTTCCCATGTACCACATCAGTCATCATAGTGATGTGAAAGTCCTGTATTTTGTAATAGAGCATTCCCAAGATTTCATATCTGATGGGGGTCTACATGCATACCCGTCTATAAGGAAAGTATTGCAATTGATTTTAGCATTAAGATCAGTGGAGTGAAGAAAGGGGCCAGAGATGGTGACTGCCAGACTTCTTTTGTGCTATTTTGGCAAGTCCTAAGAGACCTGTGTTAGCTTCCTTGTACTTGGGAAAGTGTTAAGTATTCTCTGGCCAGGTTCAGCACTTGTAGCCTTTTTTTCCCTGCAGATTATGATAATCCTTAAAGATTAGGAAGGAACAGGTCAAAGAGGTAGAATTACTGAAATTCATTCTCTTTGTCTCTCCCTTTAAATTTGTATGTTGCCTGCTGCAGTCCTGAGGCTTGCTTCTCCTTTTGATCATGCTTCGACCTGTCTTTCCAGCCTCTCCATGTATTTCAGTTAGCCGTGCTCTTCCTGGTGAGCTCAGAGATGTTGGGAATGTACAGAAGGCAGTTCCAAGAGACACTTAGTCACCTGGTATTTTATACCAACTGTGTCTGAGTTGTTGGACTCATAAATTTAACATTCAGATGGCATTCATTCATCACCATGGTTGGCCAAGAGCTCTACTCATTACTGTAGAAGCAAAGAATTGTGTCTGCATTTGGAACGGTTCAGGGTTTATTGCAAGTTGGAGGTCAACAGTTACAACACAGGTGATGGGGGAGGAGACATTGGAGTGCCCCAGAGGGCCACCAGACCAGGGATGCCCCTGAACACCTGAGCAAGGGCACCAGATAGGAGATACTGGAGATTTCTTCAGGGAAGATGATGCTTGGTTCAAGGCCTTAAGAATAGGAAGGATGTTGCCATTTCTATCTGGGGTGAGGTAGAAGGAGGTGACATGTATTCCAGGCAACAGGGAACATGGCTAAAGACTTAAAGGTTCAGTCTTTTTAGGAACTATTCCTGGAGTTTGTTTTTTCTATCATTCTTTATTAAGCCCCCCCCCCAAAAAAAAGAGCCTGAAAGATAGTAATATATTGCAGCCATGTGTAGGAAGTACCTAACAGAAAAAGGCGAGCATGAAACGAGGTTTGCTATAAAGCAGCATCTTAAACAAATGCTTGGTTGCCTCAGGTGAATGAAGTGTTGACATCAAATGCAAAAATCATTCTGTTATGAAAAAGAGAGCTTGTTATTTGGGATTACATTCCCTGTGGTCGCAGGAAACTTGTTATGATAGCAAGAGGATTTTAAAGTGATTTCAAATCATTTAACTAAAGTTGTTCAGTGCCGCAGAGTGCAGGCCTAGGATTTCATTTGAACATCTGGAGAATTAAAGGCATATAACAATGGAGCAAGTAGGCAAAAGCACCAAGCCCCTCAGTTATTTAAAACCAATGACTAAGTACACAAAGCTTTACAAGAGGGAGGTCAGTATGTACTGAAGGGAAAAGAGAAAAGAGGGAGTTCGGTGGAAGAAACAAATCAAGGTACTTCTCACCATCATGATGACGTTCACAAATAATATGTTGAAATCAGGAGTTCTTCGTGCTAGTTGAAGCATTTTTAATGCTGCTCTTTGTTATTTCTCTTGTGTGTTTTGACAGCTCATCTCCGGGAAGGAAGGAAAAAAGCAGAATGTTAAGGGTGAACAAGTCCTCATAACTTTGGACTTTTGTTCAGAGATTCAACTCCTAGTTTCCTGCACTCTCAGAACATTTTATTCTTACAATATTCACATAAGTAGGACAAGGCAATTGAAGAGAAAAACTACAACTCAAATAATTTAGGGACCAAATGATTATCAAATGACAAAGTCCTGGTCTTTGGTCTCCTCATACAGTATTCTTTGCGACCACACACTCGACTGCCTGTCTTTATTGGGATTTATTTTTACATGTTAAAAACTCAGCAAGTGCTCCTCCTTTGTGAATCACTAATATATGCAGCTGCCATGCCACTGTGGAGGGCTCCGCTCAGCCTGGTTAGCATCAAGTGGGAAAGTAGGAATTTGTCATATTTGGGCTTCATAGCTAACCTATTGTTGAATATTGAAATTGTGACATTTTTAATCTTGCCGCATCTCATTTTCTCTCTTTCCTTGATCTCCGTTATGTCTTGGAGCTAAATGTGAGTGGAATCATCTAGCTACATTGTTCTAGCTGCAAGAATACACTCCATGCCAATTTCCTAGGCCAGCCATATGTTTTGCCTCCAAGTAATGTATTGTGTTTTTATTATAGTTTTGTGGATCTCGGGAATTGTGTTTAGGCCATTTGTTGTATAATTCTATGCCAGACTTTATATAGGAACCATAAATGCTCATAAAGTAGTCCCCGTTAGGTTATGGAAATGTTAAAGAGAGGTTGTATAAACACAGCACCATCTAACATTTAGTGAGCACTTGCTAAGCGCCAGTTTGCATTTCACTGAAGCCTGACAATAACCCAGTGATGTAAGGGGAGGGCAAAAGAGCATGGACACAGGATCTTGCATGAATAATGTGGAAGCAGAGCCAGGTTTGACACTCAGGTCCTTGGCTCCAGCCTACTTCATCACTGTGCTGTTGTTCACGCAGAAAATGTTCTACAGAAGGTCTCCATTGGTAGGGCACGGTTAATGCTGCCAGCCAGAAATTCACAATTTCTTCTAAAATGGAATTGGTTATTCATTAAAATCCAAGGAGCTGCTTTCACGCCAGATGTAGATCGTGCTCAAATAATGAGAACAAAGTAAAAGCTCCCTGCAGAGAATGTTCTTCAGAGGCCTACAGATTGTTCACTTGGTTTGAAGTCAGCCTTGGAATTTACTGTGACATGCCTTATTGGAGTTATATTAAATGTAAGAAGACCTGACAGCTGTAGAAGTTAGAATATTCATCATTAATTTCATCTGTTTAATTTAGCTTCTGTGACATGTGCAAAATTTGAAATCTCAAAAGGAAAACAGATGATTAGAAATGAAGTGAAAGTTAGGTTCTCTTTCTTCATGTATGAATTTTCTTATATGGCAAGATCCAGATACATATGTCTTGTTTTAGAAGATGTAATGTCTCTCCCCTTCATTTGTATTTATCAACAGTTTTGACTGAATTAAGGAAGTAGAGTTTGTCTTTTTTATTTTCATTTACTTATTTATTTTCTTGGTACTTGGGATTGAACTCAGGGGAATTCTACCTCTGAGATACACCCTGAGCTCTTCTTATTTCTTATTTCAAAACAGGATCTCACTAAGTTGCTGAAAACCTTGCTAAGTTGTTAAGTCTGGTCTTGAACCTGCCGTCCTATCTCAGCATCCCAAGTACTGAGATCGTAGGTTTGCACCACGATGCCTGGCTTGTCCTTTTAATTATTATTATTATTATTATTATTATTATTATTATTATTATTTTGAATCTCTCTAAGATTCTCAATAGACTTCCTCTTTTTCTTCATTCACTGATTCGTTCATGCATTCACTCAAAACCTATTGAATGTCTTTTATAGCTTGCACTGGCTTGAGTTCACTAAAAACCTTTAAATCACTACTGCATTACAGAGTTGGAAGGTCATCACAAGAATGAAGGTCTCAATTAAACCCAGTTATCTGCAGTTCATTGTCTCTCAATGTATACTTGGCCTGACCCTAGTTTAGGGAGAGAAATAAACTCTGTAGCAAATAAATGGGGAAAAAAAAATCTAAAGATGATGGTGATGTCATGTAGTGTGTTTATATCCAAAATGAAGCAATACTAGAATTTTGCCATTCTTAAAAAAAGACCCAGAAATGGGCTCAGTTAGCATCCTGACTCAAAGGAAATATTTATTTAAGTTCCTGGTGCTTGGTACTTAAAAGGGAGCTGAATCATCATTAGAAGAAAATGATTGAAGGGTCAGATCTTCAGAGCTACCCTTTCTACTGCGCTCCATGAATGTGCCTGAAGGGCTCCTCTACCTTAGGGATAGAGAACAAATCTGGGGGAGGGAATTGATGAGGAAAAACCTGGTTTCCCCTGTGAATCTCTCTTTTATGCATGAAGAAGAAGTACCATGGCTAAAAGAAACAGAAAAATGTGTGAGGTCTGCTCACACATATGGGAGAATTGATAGAGGGGACTCGGTGGGTAGGAATGGGGTTAGTAAAACAATTGAGTGCTCAATTGCCACGGGCCCTGGATTCAATCCCCAGAGGGAAGGAAGGAAGGAAGGAGAAGAAGGAAGGAAAGAAAGGGAGAAGGGAAGAGAAAAAAGGAAGATGGAAACAGTATTGTATAATATTTTAAAATGTAGACATCAGAAGAAAACATATATAGAGTTAGAGAATAAAATGTTAAAAAATGGCTGGGCGTGATGGTGCACGCTTATAATCTCCACCCTTGGGAGGCAGAGACAGTAGGACCGCGCAGGTTCGAAACCAGCCGCGCGCACTGGCTTAGGAGACCCTGTTTCCAAATAAAAATGTAAAAATAGGTCTGGGAGTGTAGCCCGGAGGTAGAAGGGCTTCCAGGAACCCCAGTACCACACACACACAAAAAAAATGTTAAAAAATGAAATCAATTCCTGTTGAGAAGGAAAGCAAGGCACTCTCGTTTTCTGTGTATATATTGTGGCTTTACAAATCAAATTAAATGTGTTTTGAAGGGGAACTTAAGCATTTGTGTTCTGTGCCTGTCCTATCCTTGGCGTATAGCTGCTCATGTTTTGCAAAGAGACCGTTTCCTGGGAGTAAAAAATACGTTAGATACTGGAAGTGAAATTTTACATCAGATGACACAAGGACTGAGGCTCAAGAGGTCAAATTTATAGCACAGTAAACCCAAATAAATCATTTATGCCTCTGGATATTCATTTAGCATCCTTCCTAAATTATTTTAGGGACAGATGCTGTCTCCAGAAAGTGGAAGCATAACTGTGCAAAGATTTTGAAACAGCCTGTTCCTCAGGAGACAGTTCCTCTGAGAGTTTCTATTTGTCCTATAGTCACACCAATTCAAATAAGAATTGCTCCGTAAGTACTTGTTTTGATGTTTCTTCTTTCTTTAAAACAGGGAAACGCACATAAAATCATGGAGAAATGTACATTACCACTGACTGGAAAGCAATGTGTCAACCGTATCATTACGGAAAAGGTAGAGTGCCGTTTTCTTTTTATTCACTCTAGTTAATCTACCATGTTGTTTTATTTAGATGCATTTTTAGAATTTTTTATTGCCTTCTGAAAGTTTATTATGTCAGTAGCCATGGGATTAATTTAGTTTGTGGGTAGAATGAGTAGGAAAATTCATCAATTTAATGTTGCCAGATATAAAATTTTTCATGCACAACTCTCTGGAAATATACATACACATACAAAATTGTATTACTGTCCTTGGTAACTGACAGTATATCATCGAGAAGAGTGTTATTGAACCTTATGCTTTAACTAGTAAGATGTTGAGCTAGATTATAAAGACAAAGTTAAGAGTATATGTATTGTTCCTACTTTGATCTTTTGCCTTCCCGAATCACAAGTAAAAATTGTTGTTGTTTATTTCTTTGTTTATAGGATACCCAATCAAAATTGAATTTTAGTCATTTGGGCACAAACTGCAGCGTAGGCACCGTAGTGAACCAAGCAACGGATTCTGTTTCTTGCATATTTTCTGCCCTTTTATAAAAAGGGACTTCATGGCCTTTCTAGACTTTTCTCAGTGTTGGCCCGTGATGTAAGTGAAAACTGCCTAGGTCTGAAAAGCATTGCAGACAGCTGTTCACCATCACTTTTTTGTCCTTGATTTGAACTTAGGATGTTGGAATATCCTAATTCCTGTAAGTCAGCTGGGAAGGAGGTGCTTCCTTGATTCACTATCTTAATGAAACCACAAAACAGAATGATCTATCAAGGTTTTTTGTGGTTTTTTTTCTTTTATCTCAAAACTGTTGCACCTTTTGCCAACAGCCATAAAAATCTATCTTGCATTGGTCTGGCTCACTGACCCTCCATGGGGTGTGGGAAGAAGCTCAGGCCTTGGAAGTAGGTTAGGTTTATGATACTTTACAGAAGCTACATTTTAAGGAAGGTTTTATCCAATGGTGGTTTTCCCAAGTTCATGTGGAGTTCCATAAAGGTGACTTACAGAGAATTAAGTACATAAAAGGGCAGGATATTTTATCTCACCATTTATTCTTGGTGTTATTGCCATTTCTTGAATCTCTCCAAAACTCTGGACAGAGCTTGTTGAGGGGATCATTGTTTTGGAGATACAGGCAAATCAGCCCTTGATCCTGTTTTTTTAATGAAGCAGTATTCCTGCTAAGGATCATTGTAGTCACCTTCTTTCTTGATCTAAGCTTCCCTTCTCTCAGTTAAGCGCTCTCTCTCCTCTTTGCCCTTCTCCATGTGAATTCTGCCCTTGTTCCTACCAACTTAAAGCTTCTACCTGCAGAACTCTGACTCCACTCTCCATCCCTCCAATTCTTCACATCCTTTAAGCCTTGTGCAATCTCCCTCATCACAGAAAGGATTCGTACCGTCTTAGCGCATAAAGGTTTTATCCTCAGAGAGGCCTAACATTCACTTTGGTTCTTACCATCTAATTCCTACATTTTCATATAGCATGACTTATAGTTATTTATGTTTACTACCATTTGAAAAGAAGGCTTTTATACCCTGTCTAGTCATCAACGTTGTTTTATTTATTCATTCACTTACTAAGCAATTTTTGAGTATTTTCTTTGAACCAGACTGTTTCTAGCAGTGGGATCTAGGGAGAGGGAGGGTACAGTCAAAAAGTACATTTAAGACTCAGACATCAAACTTCCAGCATCACCAGCAGTTAAGAGTGAGAAACACTACACAGGCCACTGTAGAGGTGTGCAACAGGAGCTAAGAAAGAAACCTTTTGGAAAGCTGCCCAGATAGCCTGGGCAGCAGTACCAAGGAGAGCTTTTATGTCATAGGTACCATGACCAGCTTTTGACATGTTTTACAAGGCATTGCACCATTTGTATCTTTCTTTCTCAAGTTTTAGATTCTTTTATTCTGCCTTGTCATTCTCCCACTTCAGATATACAAAAATGCTGGGAGCTATGGTGCATTCTCCCCTGGATTATGTTCTTGTGGGACTTGGCACATCCTGCCTCTCTTGCTGAGCATCCTTCTCAATCCACCCATCTTGTTAATTCTTGCTTATCTTTTATCTCAGCTATATATTTCTTTTTTCAGGGGAAACAATTCTCCCAAGTCTTCTGCATGTGTTCCTGAGTCCCTGTACTTATCCTAACTTTAGCACTGACAACAGTATCAACATAACCCCTAAAGCTTTGCCTGTCTCACTCCCCAGTGTTCATCCAACACTTAGCATGGTGCCGGATCCACACTCCAGAAATACTCATCAAGTAAATGTGCCATACTTTTCTTGCTGAGAAAACCATTAGATTGAATTGGGAGTCTTGAAAGACAAATAGGAGCCTTATATTTTAGAAGAAAACCAAAGAGGCCCTTCCAGGCAAAAGGAAGAAAACATGCAAAGTCACGG
The DNA here is from genome assembly GCF_963383645.1 of Muscardinus avellanarius. NCBI lineage: Eukaryota > Metazoa > Chordata > Mammalia > Rodentia > Gliridae > Muscardinus > Muscardinus avellanarius. The sequence continues at coordinate 36,946,498 of NC_137786.1, read as the reverse complement.
AGCAGCTATGAAAACATGGCCTCTGCAAGGACTTGCAAGTAGAACAGCTTGGAACAAGGGCACACATAGCCAAATTCTGCAGGTTCAGGTAGAGATAAAGTGAGGGGCCAAGTCACAGAGGGGTGTCACGCCTTGTTAAAAATGCTTTGGGAAGGGAGGAGGGGAAAGTGAGGTGGGATATAAAGGGAAGTAGGCAAAATCCGGTGTGCATGTATGTTTTTAACACATGGGACCTCACTATTATGTATAATTGCAATGCATCAATAAATTTTTTGTGGTAATGGGGATTGAACCCAGGGCAGTCTACTTCCAAGCTACACCCCCAGCCCTTTTTATTATCATTATTTTTTTAAACAGGGTTTTGCTATGCTGCTAAGAATCTTGCTACTTGCTGAGACTTTCATCAAACCTGTGATACTTTTGTTTCAGCCTCCCAAGTACTAGGGTTATAAGCATGCACCACCACAAAAACGAAACAAGTTAAAAATATGTCTTGTTTTTATCAGGAAGGGGATGGGGGGAGTTTTCTATGATTTTTTTTAATAGTTGGAGATACAATTGATTATATTTGCATTAGAAAAATCACTGTGGCTTTTATGTAGAGTAGGGGTAGAAGAGATGAGACAAAGTCTGGTTTAAGGATCCATCAGTGGTATGAGAAGAAATGTGAAGGTCCTAAACCACAGAGTAGCAGGAGAGATTTGAAAGCAGTTGAGGAAATGGTCACAACCTAATTTGATGATGATTGGACACATTTTATAAGTTTTCTGGCTGGAGAGAATGGTTGACCTGTTGTATCTGTAACAAAGCCCAGGGCTGTGGGAGGGGAAAGTACAAGAAAACAAGAGGAAGAACAAAAATAGATTCCATAGACATTTGTTCTCAATTTAATATTCGGGAGAACATCTAGCCAGAGATTTTGATGAACACTTGGAGATTTAGATCTAGAGCTCATAGGAGAAGTCAGTATAGGAACAAACTTGTGGGGGTAATTAGCATATGAGAATAATTGGAACCTAAACTATAGATGGCATCATATTGAAAAAAGGGGTAAAGTCAAGATCATCTAAGTCCGGGACTTTGGATCCCACAAGCAGAAAACTGAGGGTTTGCCACCGTGGCATTGTACATAGCAGTTGCTCCACAGATAGGTGCTGGATGGGCGAAAGAGAATACAGAGCCATCCAGGGCAGTGACTATATCCCGCCGGCCAGTGGCTGGTAGAGGACTACAATTCCATTCTCAGCTCTAAGAAAGGTTCTAATAGTTGCTTTTTGAAGGAGATCGTGGAGAAAACTATAACCTTGGTCCTTTTCTTTTTCTTTCTTTTTTTTTTTTTTGGTACTGGGGGTGGAACCCAGAGGCTTTCTACCTCCAGGCTATACTCCCAGGCCTTTTTTATATTTTATTTGGAAACAGGGTCTCACTAAGTTGCTGAAAGCCTCACTAAGTAGCTGAGGCTGGCTTCAAACCTGTGTGATCCTCCTGTCTCAGCCTCCCAAGCGCGGGGCTTACAAGCGTGCGCCACCATGCCCGGCAACCTTGGTCCTTTTCTGCTGCTAGGACAGGGTTATGAAAGATGCCTTCCTCACCAGCACATGGGCTATGACTGTCTTTTCCACATGCAGTTATTATAATGGTGGTAAAGTAATTAGCTTACTTCTCTATAAGACAAAGTTTCAGTATTATTCTTTTTTAAACACATTTTTAAAAATTTTTTATTGGTACATTGTAGTCATACATCTTAGTGGAATACAACATGGTAGAGGCATACATGCATACATCACCCAATTAGCCCTTACCCAATTCTCGCTCCATTTCCTCCCTGCTCCCTCCTTCAGAGAGAAACTTTATAATGTACATTAATAAACATATCAAAGTATTATTCTTGATAGGTGAATAATTTATTATAGTTTTTGGCTTTAGTCTTCCTTTTTTTTTATCAAGTTTTTCCTATGCCTTACACCACTAAATGGAAATCTTCCTACATATTTCAAAAGTAAGTTTTCTTTTTAAAAATAATAGATGAGTGGCTTTCAATATATGATCTTGGGAGCTAGTTAGGGTTTGTTGAAGATATTAATAAAAGGGTCCTTTTTAAACAATAAGTCTATTTTCTGTAGATTTTACCTCCTTATATTCTTCTTCTTCCTAAACAATTTTCTTCTTCCTAAATAAGTTCTGTGCTTGATCTTAACATAATCTAAAGGTTCTTTTTTCTTATTTGTTCTATTTTTTTTTATAAATTTACAGTTATTCATATTGCAGGGAAAAGTCAATAAGTTGAATAGTACTCCAGATACATTTTCTACGCAGGAAAAGTGTTCATTTTTCTAAAAAATGACATTTTAGATGAAGCAAGTTAATGGGATATATACACATTTCTCAATTGCCATTTTCCCCCTTGGAACACACATTTCTGCTAATAATAGTTTTTTTTAGGGGGAAGGCACATAAAAATATGTGGACAAAAGGATAGTTTGGTAAAATAGTTCCTTTTAAATGTAAACCATTTTTTTGTGGTAAAATCAAATAGGTTATCAAGCAAACAGGGAATGCAAGAATCTCTGGTCCAGGGAAGGTTTGCCTCTGGGGATAAGTGTCAGTCAAGTAGAGATGCTAATCATTTCAGGGATTGGGCTTGATTTCTTACAGAAATTATGAGTTAAGCTAAGGAGGAGTAAGGACTTGCTTAGACAGTGTCCCTCCTTTGTCCCAGCCACTGTCCTTGAGGCGTGTTTTTTTTTTTAATTATATTTGTACTACATTGCAATCTTTGGTGGTTTTTTATGTTACACACCTGTAGATGCAGTTACATTCACCAAGAGTACTCAGCTGTTGAACAGCAGAGTAGAAATTCTAGTCCTGCTCAAAAGGTGACATTCTTTTTTTTCTACAGGATGTTGTGTGTCTTGATATTAGATTCCTAGCCATGTGCATATTTAAAAATAAAGTTCAGGGTTTGTTTAACTTGGAAAGTAGTCAGAAATGAAGATTCCAAGCCTGCAAATAATGGCTGCATTTAAGTTAAATCCAGAGAAGAAACATCTGTAAAGCATAACATTCAGGTCTAAGAGGGAACTAACCATAGAAGTTAGAAGGGGGAGTAGTGTCTGTTACACAGGAGAATGGAAGAAGTATAGGTAAAGGTCCCAGGAAGCATGTTGGGGTCTTAGGGTAAGAGCCTCCCATCAGTAGACAACCAGCCTTGAGACATGTGAAGCTCTTGCCCTGGAAGTATCTAAGCAGAGTTCAGGAACATTTCAGAAGACTTCTGAAGAATGCTCGGGGGTGGAAGGTTGTATCAAGTGCCTTGGTAGGTCCCTTCCACTGAGGTCAACTGTAGCAATGGACACTACCATTATCTGGGACTTTGGACCAGAGTGTTAGATGGGATGTAGAAGTTGCAGTTGGCCTTTCCTGCCGGGCTTACCTTAAGTATGAGCATCATCACCATTCTGTTTACATGTCAGAGGGATTTTCCTCTTGAGACCTAGATATATGTTCTTGGAACTATAAAGGGAGAGTTTCGGCACTCAACAGTTTAATAGTTACCTGGCCCAGGTACTTGGTTTTTCAGGGCCAGGATAGCTATCTTTTATATTATTTTTAGGCACTTGAAGTACCTTCTTTTGCTTCCTGTATTCTTTACCTAGCAGCATTTGTCAACTTTTCTTTTAAACCATTCTGTCCTATCTCCTTTCACACATCCCCTGCCCCTTCCCTTCCTTTCTTTATTTCTCTCTTTCTTCAAATTGTTACTGATCAGCTTTTTGACATTTCACCAAGTGTTAGGTTTGGGTTATAATAATAAGTTCTACCAACAGTCAACAGCTTAGTTGTCTTTCTGGCACCAACAGTGTTCCCACAACTCATTGCTGATGAGAGAGTTGGCATTCCTTTATGATAGTCTTTATATAATTCCTTTGATATTGATAGTTGATATTTTATATTGATATATTGATAGTTGATATTTTTCCACTACTAATTGTCAGAATCTTTTGTCCTGCATCTTGTCCCTCTTTTTAAGAACTTGTGGCATTACTTGTTTTGTACTTTAAAATACAAAAATTATGATGGAAGTTGTCACTGTCACTATCTTGACTCCCACAGGCCGTATTTGACGTGGACAAGAAGAAAGGGCTGACTCTGATTGAGCTCTGGGAAGGCCTGACAGTGGACGACATACAAAAGAGCACTGGGTGTGATTTTGCAGTAAGTATTTCTGCAAGCAAATCCTTCCTCCTGTGCTCTACCGCAGGCTCCGTGAATGAGTGTTTATAGGACACGAACCATTAATTTGTGATCATTTTGGGAGCTGACCTTTGCAGTGCACAGCAGTGGAAGGAGGGTGCCTCCAGATGAGAGCAGGTGGGAGCAGGAGCTGCACTCTGACTCATGGGCCAGGGCTCAGGAGTCAGAAGTAGAAGAGGGAGGAGCCACCAGGAGTTGCTGGAAACAGAGGTGACCTTGGACTCCCAGCTGCTTTCTGTGAAGTCCTGGCGTTCCTCTGCACTTGGAGTATATGTGTGAACTGTGACTGAACTTGATTCACTCAAAACTGTGAGCCACACATGGAGAAATGATACTTTCTTATCTATACATCCATCTGTGATAGGACGACTCGGTTCATTTAAAGTTAAACCTAAAGTAAAATTGATATGTTTCTATGATAATGAAGGAAAGGTTGGATTTGCAGATACTTTAAAAAAAGCAATCTGCTAATTAAAATTAAATGTAATTATAATGAGACAAAAATACATTAATCAATATGTTGCATGTAACCATCCTGGAGAAATGAATTTAACAAAAAATATTTGAGAAGTCATGCATAGATTTCATATATAACTTCCTGTATACTCCATGCTTGGCTTTTACCTATCAGTACGTAACAAATTTTTTAAAAACAATTTTGTTGCACAATTCATTATCCATGTTAAGTGTTCCTGGTATTATACTAAGGTCTTTGCTTATTAACCTTTTCTGAATTTTCCCTTTAAAAGAAAGAAGTCTCCCAGTAATACCTTGTTTGAAAAGCACATCTTTAATTACCTTTCCAATATCCTCTGGCGAGGAAAGGCAAATTTGTTTATAGTTTTAACTATTTGGGATTTCTTACAGAGTAATAAAAGCAAATAATTCTTAATCAGCTTTACTTTTTTTTTATTCTATGCAAAAGAGTTAATTTCTGTGCCAGGTAATATTTTAAGATTTATGCAATATTCAATTTTCTGACGCAAAAGAATATATAGTGAAAGATCCTAGTTATTTAGTTTTTAGTTTATTCATGCAGTTAAATCAAGAATGAAAAACATGAATTCTACACTGAAACAGGCAGATCGCAGGTTTGAGGCCAGCCCAGAAACTTAATGAGTCCCTGTTTCAAAAAATAAAAATAAAAAGAACTGAGGGTGCAGATTAGAGGTAAAATGCCCCTGGGTCAACTCCCAGTACCATTAAAAAAAAAATTAAGTCTTAGTGTTTTTTCATTGTTTTTATATGTAAAAGGTACTAGTTCCCAAATTTTCATTATTAAAAATACCTGTCTTCTATTTTATATTCCAGTACTGTTCTCTCTTTTATTATTTTTAATTAATAAATAAAATTATATGTTTATGGAATACCATTTGATATTTCAATACATATATTATTGTATAATGTTCAAATCAAGGAAATATCACTTTTTATTTAATTATAGTAGAATCATTCAAAAGACTTTCTTCTAACTTTTTGGAATAAAGAATACATCATTATTATCTATAGTCATTCTACTGTGCACTGATGCACCAGAACCTCTTACTCCCATCCAAACATAACTTAGTACCCATTGATCAGTCTCCTTTATCTCCTTCCTCAGTATTCTCTTCAGCTTCTGGGAACCGTTGTCCTACTCTCAGCCTGTATGAGATAACTTTTTTTTGTTCCACTCATTAGTGAGATCAGATCTTAAATTATATGTCTTTCTATGCCTAACTTATTTTGTTTGGCATAATGATCTACAGTTCTATTCATGTCTCTGATGACGGGATTTCATCCATTTTGAGGCTGACTTCACCTGTTGATGAACACTTAGGTTGCTTCCATTTCTTGGCTATTGTGAATGGTGCTGAAGTGAACATGGAGTAGAGATGTCTCTTCAACATACTGATTTCATTTACTTTGTATATATACCTAGTAGTGGAATTGCTGGATTATATGGTAGTTCTATTTTTCATTTTTTGAGGAATCGCCATACTGTTTCCTTAATTGCTGTGCTAAAGCCACCAGGAGTGTCCCTTTTCTCTTCATGCGTCCCAGCATTTGTCATCTTTTTTCTTTTTACTCTTGGTCTTAGCTAAGGGGAGAAATGGTATCTCTTGTCTTTTTTATAATAGCTTGTATAAATATATAGTGAGGTGATATCTCATTGTGGTTTTGATTTGCATTTTTTCAATGAATAATGAATGAACATTTCTTTCATGTACCTCCTAACCATTTACATGCTTTTAGAGAGACATCTCATTAGATATACAGCCCATTTTAATTTGAGGGGTTTTGCTCTTGAGTTGAATTTCTTATATATTCTAGATGTCAACCCTTTGTCATATATAAAGTTTTATTTTCTCCCACTCTGTAAGTTTCTCCCATTCTCTTGTTATGGTTTGGATGTGGATGTCCCTTAGAAAAGTTCAACTGTTGGCAATGCAACAATATTGACAGGTGACACAGTTGAGTCATGAGTGCTGGCCTCATCAGTGAGTCAGTCTCCTCATGGATTAATATATGAATGTATTTATTGAGCAGTAATGCTGGGCAAGGCAGGGCATGGCTAGGGAAGGTAGGGCACTGTGGGCATGGCCTTCGGGACTCTGTCTGTCCCACAGTCCTTCCTCTGTTTCTCTCTTTGCTTCTAGCCACCATGAGTTGAGCAACTTTGCTTCACCACCCCCTTCTACCATGATGTTTCTGACTTGGAGCCAGCTAGCCATGGACTGAAAATCAGAAACAGTGAGCCCAAATAAATCTTTTCTCCTCTAAGTTGTTCTTGTCAGGCATTTTAGTTACACCAATGAAAAACTGACACCCTCCCCCTTTTTTTTACCCTTCTCTCCCTTTTTCCCCAATCACTTTCTTTTTCTTCAGTAGCTTCCCTTCATCTTTCATCTTGTCTTTTTTTTTCTTCTAGATTCTACCTATGAAAGAAAATATATGATACTTGTTGCTTCTTAGTCTGGCCTATTTTGCTAAGCATGATGATCTTAGTTATGTTGTTCTTTGCGCTCAAGATGGATTTTACTATTTGGGGTTCTATATGATTTGAAGATTTTTAAAAATTCTATAAATAATTGTCTCTGGTATGTTGACAAAGATTGCACTGACATTTTAACAATATTTTTTCTTTCAGTTTATGAATACAAGATGTTCTTTTTATCTTTTTCAATTTCTTTTATTAATGTTTTATTGTAGAGAGCTTCACATTTATGGCTGAATTTATTCCTAGGTATTTTTCCCCTTTTTGGAGCTATTGGAAATGGGATTGCTTTTTTGATTTCTTTTTTAGATAGTTTACTATTTGAATAGAACAATGCTATTAATTTTCACATGTTGACTTTTTTATCCTTCATCTTTGCCAAATCATTTATTTATTTTAATAGTTTCAGTTTTTTAGGAGTTTTTTGGGTTTTCTATATATGAGATCATGTCATCTACAAACAGTGACAGTTTGGTTACCTTCTTTCCAGTTTAGATGCTCCTTGTTTTTTGCTCTTGCCTGATTGCTTTAGCTACGACATCCAATAGTATGTTAAATAAAAGTGGTATAAGTGGGCATCCTGTCTTGTTCCAGATTTAAAAAGAAAGCCTTTTCCCTCCATTCAGTATGATGTTAGCTGTTAGCTTATTGTAGACAGCCTTTATTATGTTGAGGAACATTTCTTCTATACCTCATTTCTTCAGCAATTTTATCATGGAGGGACATTGAATAATATTGAATGCCTTTTCTCCATATGGCCTGGGGTAGGCCCAGAGACCTCATCTGCAGGCACTGGCCCAAGAACAAGGGGGCATTAGTATCTGCACAGTGGTAGGCTTCAGCAGCCTGTCACTGAGTTCCAAGACATAGTCCTGTGCTTACTTCCCTACCCTATCTACTAGTGGGTGGAGTCTTGCTCTTCTCCGTACTGCCCACAGTTGAGAAGAGGTGGTAGAAGAGGTGCATCGGCCACCTGGAAAATAAGGGTCCAGAGGCTCAGTCTGAAGATGCTTGTCTAGGTGTCGTGGGCCTCTGCCAAACACTGGGTTTCACTATGGCGGGCCTGGTACTGGTTTCAAGTCTAAGGCCTGGGCTTAATTTCCTCTCTCTTCACCAAGTAGAAGCATCTCTCTCCATGTAGTGCTTCTTAAAGTTGGGGAAGCCGAAACACGGGCAACTCTTTCCTTCCAACCTTCTTCAATACATCGTATGTATTATTATTATACTAACATCACTGTGGTGTCTCACCTGGCTTCCTTAGCTCTTGTGAAGGTAGTTTGGTATGTGAGTGGTGATTTGAATTGGTTTCTGTGTGGGAAGAGATCACTGGAGTGTGCCGCCATTTCCCTCCCACTGCTGCCTTATCTTTTAACAGAAATATGCAATCTTGTTTCCTCCAAATTAGGCTATTGAGATGAAATATTAAGGCATATGTCCATATTGTCATAAAAATTTAAAGGTGTGGTATGAGCTGAATCATCCAGGCCAAAGAACCCACATTTGAGAGCCTGGTGATCAGTGGCATTGCTTTAGACCCTGACAGATGCAATCACATATAATAGTGTTCTCTGTAAGGCTAGGGACTGGTGTGATTTGGTTAATAAAAAGCATAACAGCTGGGTTATCAGTAAGGATATATTTAATAATAAAAGCACACTGAGGATAATGTTTCTTTTTTGATAATTCAAAAGATATTCCATATAGTTTTCTCCAAAGATGCGCTTAGCACTGCATAGGTAGCATTATTCTATGTATGACTATTACCAGTTAGTGTTTCTCTTTGAGGACTGGAGGTATAGGTCAGTGGTAGGGCTTGTTCTTAGTTTGAACAAGGCCCTGGGCTCAATCCTAGAACACACCCCAAAAAAGAAGTCTATTTGAGTAAAAACATAGTAACTCTACTTTCTTTTTTTTTTTATTTTTATTTTTTTTTATTTTATTTTTTTAAATTTTATTTTATTGGTGCACTGTATTCATACATCATAGTGGGATACAAACTTTTGTAGACATACATGCACACATCGCCCAGTCAGCCCCCACCCGATCCCCACCCCATTCTCTCCCCATCCCTCCTTCCCAGGCTTGGCTTAGTGGTTGACATCTAGTATTATAGCAATTTATCCAAAATTAAAAATGATAATCTCACATAACAGTTTCATTTGTCTGATACCAAGCGTTTGATGATTTAAAGATAGCATTTCAATATTTCTTTTTGCTTTCTTTCTTACTAGAGCATATTTTTTTCTGTTTTTTTAGGTGAAACTATCATATATTTATATATTTATTTTTCAGAAAAAAATCGATCCTAATATGAAATATGAATTCTAGATACCCAAAACGATCTTGAAAAAGAACAAAGCTAGCAGATATATATTTTCTGATTTCAAACCATATAAAGCTACAATAATTGAAACAGTGTAGTACTGTTCTAAAGGCAGATATATAGACCATTGGAGTTAAATACAAGCCTAGAGCTAAATTCTTCCCTATATTGTCAAGTTATTTTTGACAAGGTTTCCACGAACATTTGGTGGTGGAAATAATAATCTTTTAACTAAATATTGTTGAAAAATAATAATTACATGGAAAAGAATAAAATTGGACCTTTACCTAATCCCATATACAAGTATTAACTCAAAATAGATAAAAGACCTAAATATAAATCTTAAGACTATAAACTTTTAGGAGAAAATCTGGGTCATAAAACCTCACAACATTGAAATTGGCAGTGATTTCTTGGATATGATTTCAATGGCACAGGCAACAGAAGAATATACAAACTCCCTAAAAAATAAAAGAAAATATTGTATATCCAAAGACAATCTAAACAGAGTTAAAAGTTACTAATAGAATTGGATAAAATATTTCCAAATGCTATATCTGAAGGTATATTAATATTCCAACTAGAAATCCTAAAAATTAACAACAATAAAGGAAAACAATACAACTTAGAGATAGGTAAAAGACTAACATAAATAATGAATCTCCACAGATAACCAATCTTAGTTGTCTGTTGGATGGAAACTCTTGTTTCTCTGGTTCTGGTGAGTGTTACCTATTTCTTCTTTGTAGTTAATCTCTTTGAGTATTTTCTCTAGCGCTGGTTTTGAAGACATAAATTCCTTCAGTCTCTGTTTGTCATGGAAGCTTCTTATTTCTCCATCTAATTTGATAGAAAGTTTTGCTGGATAGGAAATTTTTGGCTGGAAGTTGTTTTCTTTCAGAGTTTGGAATATGTTACTCCAAGCCCTTCTGGCTCTCATGACTTGGTTTGGGAAGTCTGGAGTGATTCTAATTGGTTTGCCTCTGAATGTCACTTGGCCCTTTGTTTTTGTTGCCTTTAAGATTCTCTGCTTGGCTTCCACATTGGTCATTTTGACAATTATATGGCGTGGGGATCCTCTTCTCCGATCCTGTCTAAAGGGAGTTCTATAAGTTTCCTGGATCTGTGTATCAACCTCTTGCTCTATATTTGGAAAATTTTCTGCTATTACTTCCTTGAAGAGATTGTTGATCCCTTTGGTATCACTTTCTTTTCCCTCCTCTATTCCAATTATTCTTAGGTTAGCTCTCTTAAGATGGGCCCATATTTCTTCAATGTCAGATTCCTGCTGTTGGATATTTTTTTCTAGATTAGAAACTATGCATTCATTTTTGGATTGCTCATCTTCTAAGAGCAAGATTCTGTTCCCCATGTGGTCTAATCGGTTGTTTGTGCTTTGAATTGAGGCCTTTACTTCATTAATTGCATCCTTTATCTCTTTTTGGCTCTCTCTGAGTTCTTTTCGAAGCACCTCTATTATTTCTACAGTTATTTTCCTGATTTGATCTTCTAGAAATCTCTGATTTTCTGTTTTATCAGGTTCTGATGTTGTGGGGTTGTGCACATTCATTACTCCAGTGTTATTCCTCTTTCCCATGATTTCGGAGGTTTGTGCCTTCTCTGGGTTCTTCCCTTGGGTCACTATGGCTTCACTTAAGGTGCTCTGGATCTCGAGTCTGTATTATCTCAGACCCCACTACTCCTTTACTGGGTTGTATCACAGAGTCTCCGACACAGGGAGTCGATAGAGGCTGCTTTAAACTATGGGGGGTGCCAGGTTGCACGTTCTCCTATGGTGTGAAATCTCTGCCACCACCACTCCCTCACTGGGTCAAGTCCCAGGAGGCCCAATACTGCGATTTCTCCTCTGTGGCCCGCAATTTGACTCACTGTTCTTGAGTACGCAGATGTAGCTGTACTGGACTCGGTGAATTCACTGCTGCTGCCGCCGCCGGTGGCAATATGGCGCCTCTGCCACGCCCTCGGCCATGAGGCTGGCGTATTTTTTCTTCTCTGGTTTTGATTTCCACTCTGAATCCCTGCAGCGTGTGCTGAGCTCCGCCACTGGGATCTTTAAATGCTGTCTGCGCCAAAAGATCCCGCCTGGCTGTTCTGTAGCGGCTCACCTGGCTTGCTGTAGCCGTCCGTTGAGTTCGCCGCTGCCGCCGGCAGTATGGCGCTGCTGCCGCGTCCTCGGGCGCGTGTGTCTCCTCTGTGGCCCTGAGCTCTGTTCTCAGTCCACTTTCTCTCTGGAGCCTGGTGGTTTTTTTTTGTTTTTCTGGTGATGGTGTTTTCTGGCTATGAAAGGCGCTCTTTTTGTGGTAATGGAGATTGGTTGTTAGCGGGACTCTTAAGCCCCGCTTTTTTCGGTGGCCATCTTCCCGGAAGTCTCTTCCGTAACTCTACTTTCAATGTGTGATGGACAGTGGATATTCTAAAAGGAAATGATTTAGCCAAGTTATTATCTAATAAAGAAAAAAAGGTAAAAGCCTAGTGCATAGAAGCTTGAAAATGCATTGATGAAAGGCCTTCATATGTACAGATATGAGTAAATTATACTGAATGTGAACACTAGCACTTAATTCTCTGTTTCACAGTGGCCATCCTCATTGGGTGGGACAACATTTGTTTTTTGCTTTGACTTGCATTTCTGTGGTGATTAGTGATGTTCAGCAGGTTTATATACACTTGCTGGCCATTTATGTATCATCTTTGGAAGCTGCTTATTTAGTTGTTCTTGTTTTGTGTTATAGTGTTAAGGGTTGAACCTAGGGCCTCGTGCATGTTAGGCAGGTGCTCTCCACCTAAGCTATACCCCTACCCCTAACTGCCCATTATTTAACCTTTTTTGTTGTTTGTAAATTGTAGACAAGTGTTACATATTCTGGATGCTAATCCTTTTGTCTGGTACATGATTTGAAATATTTCCTCCCACCCCATAAATTGTTTTTCCACTCCACTGAGTGTTTCCTTTGAAACACAGAAGTCTTTAAGTTTGACAAAGTTCTTCTAGCTTTCTTTGTATGCTTCTAGCACCTATAATTCTTACTGTTAGAGTCCCTTGCCTTTTTTTCTCTCATTACCCTCACATTGTGAAAGAAGTCTTTTCCCTAAATATTTATCAAGTAATAATTCAATTTTCAAGACTCACGATATTGTGCATCCCCTTTTATTAAAGCTATGACAAGCTAATGAAAGTGTCAGATTCCTTCATTTTAGTCTATAATTACATCATTCACTGTGCCACCAACTTGGTAGGCCAAAATAGAAAGAGAAATGAGAGGTGATATCCCACCACTTAAATTCCATTATCTCTAAAATATCTTTTTGCAGTAAATAATGGATTCAACTGATTATTCACTTCTTTTCTGGCCAGTGCTTAGTTATATAAAATAAGTTTTCTTTACCTTAAAAAAGATCTGCAGACATTTTTGAGACAAAATTTTTTCTACTTTCTTTGCGTCTTTCTTTCTTTCTTTTTTTTTTTTTTTGTGGTCCTGGGGGTGGGACCCAGGGGCTTTTCTACCTCCAGGCTATACTACCAGACTTATTTTATACTTTATTTGGAAACAGGGTCTCACTAAATTGCTGAGAGCCTCACTCAGTAACTGAGGCTGGCTTCAAACCTGTGCGATCCTCCTGTCTCAGCCTCCCAAGCATTGGGATTACAAGTGTGCGCCACCACATCGGCTCTGTTTTATTAAAATAAGTTCAACACTTTTCTGAACATCATGTGGTATAAACTTCCAGTTATCATTATGTCATCTATTACTATTTATGTATTTTTATGGTACTGCATATCCAACCCAGGACCTCAGGCATGCTAGGGAAGTACTCTACCACTGAGCTATGTTCCTAATTTCATCTATCATTATTTATTAAACACCCAATATATGTCATGTACCAAGCTATGAAATGTGAAAAATAAAAATAGAACTAATTAGTACAGTTCTCAATCCCAAGGGTCTTGATCTTACTCTCTAGCCAAGAACAGACTTAAACCACCAGTGGCAAAATAAAAGTAAGAACATTTCTTATTTATATTCTTGCAGTGGAATCTGAAATAAGCCAGTTGCAGACATTCTTTGCCAAATTCAATAAATTTATGCTCTCAATATCTATTATGAACTGGCATTACACCAGAATTAAACAGTACACTCTTGGGATGTCGATCGGCTAGAAAGACAAATTATTGGCTTATCTTCTTCACTTGAATTATATTGTCTTGTGTTTAGTCTGTAGATCACATTGGCAGGGTAATATGCTTTGCCTTGCATGGTCTTACAGTATTGATGAGACTGTGGGAGAGCAGAATGAGAAATGGTGGTTTAGTAGATATTTTTATTATAAAAGATAAGCCAAGTCAGTCTGAAAAAAGCTTCTTTTCCAATAAAAGTCAATTTGCACACTGAGGATATGGATGATATCCTCGACACAACAAGAAAAAATATCAGATGTTTAGTATGAAAAATTAAGGTGTTCAGTTTACTTTTAAAGGAAGCAGCTATTGGAAATTATGTTTCAAAAAAGAAGAATTTTATTTTACTTAATTATTTCCACAGATGCTCTGGGTTTTTGTTGTTGTTGGTGGTGGTTTTTTTGTTTGTTTGTTTGTTTTTGTTTTTGTTTTGTTTTGTTTTGTTTTTTTTGGTGGTACTGGGGTTCCTGGAAGCCCTTCTACCTCTGGGCTACACTCCCAGACCTATTTTATATTTTTGAAACAGGGTCTCTTATGCCAGCGCGTCTGGCTTCGAACCTGCGCGATCCTCCTATCTCTGCCTCCCAAGTGCAGGGATTACAAGTGTGCGCCACCCCACCCGGCAGAAGCTCTGTTTTTTAAAAAAGAAAAGGAGTTGCTTGTAGGACACACTTAACTAAATATGTAGGGTTCTTATGTCTGTTCTTTTTAGTGGACTGGAAGGTCTATGCATATCGGATGTTACTCTTGTGTATTTATTTTGTGTCCATTATTTTTTTTTTATATAACTTCTCTTGAAAGTGGCAAGGCTGAATGAACTCTCATCCTAAGCCGTATGTCAAACCAAGCTTATATGGCTTATTCCTTTTTATTTATTATATTGGTAGGACATTTTTGTTTATTTTTATTTATTCTTCTTTTTCACAGTAGAAAGTGGAATAGAAGGCATTAACTTTGACATTGCAAAGTTATTTATAAATGAATTTAAAACATTTAAATTCATCAAAGCCAATTAATTGTCTATGTTTTTAGTTTTAAATACTGACCTAACCCTTCTTAGGAAACCTCATTCTAGTTCTTTGGGGTTTAATCATCTACTCATTCATATGCTCATTTATTAACTATATAAAATATTCTTTTTCCTGAGAGGCAACATGGTAATTTGGCCTGCTTCCATTGCCAGATCCTAAAGGGCTCAAAAAACTCACCTAACTTTTAATATTTCCTCCTGTGCTTTCCAATGACTGCTTCAAACCAGGACCAAATGGATCTTTGCCATGTTGAATTAAGAAGTCTAAGGCTAGCCAGGCATGCTGACTGTCTCAGATAGCATTCCCACTGCTGTATCCAAAAAACCTGACCATACAATTTAGAGGAAGATTTATTTGCTCACAGATTTTGACGAGATCGGGTGTGTTCAGGGTGGTATGGCTGTAGACTCACAGATTATTTTGAAATATCATAGTTTCAGTCCATGTTAGGCCAGGTTATATCTGAGAAACTCAGGGCTTGGCAATGGGAAGCAGAAAGAATAAGAGCAAGGGCTCTGATCTCAGAGCACCACAGAGGTTAGGAGCAAGAGAGCAAGTGAGCCAGGGTATTCTGTCTGTAAAGCATGCCCTCAGGGAACCATCTTCTTTAGCCACACCCCACCTACCTAGGTTACCACCCAGGAAATTCATTACAATGCATTTATCCACTTGAAATTACAACCCATATGACTTAATTACATCAACTCTGAACAGTAATACATGCGCTATTCAGGGACATTGTATATCTAACTATAACAGTAGCACATTTCTGTGATCTCAGTGCTTAAGAAGCTAAGACAGGAGGATCAAAGGTTCAAGATCAGCTTCAGCAACTTAGCAAAACCCTCAGAAACTGAGTGAAACCCTGTTTCAAAATAAAAATTAAGCCAGGCATGGTGGCACACACTTGTAATCCTAGAGCATG
This sequence comes from Muscardinus avellanarius, assembly GCF_963383645.1. NCBI lineage: Eukaryota > Metazoa > Chordata > Mammalia > Rodentia > Gliridae > Muscardinus > Muscardinus avellanarius. Next base: position 36,930,790 of record NC_137786.1, on the reverse strand, counting down.
GGAGGCTGAGACAGGAGGATCACACAGGTTCAACGCCAAACTCAGCTACTTAGTGAGGTTCTTGACAACTTAGTGAGACCCTGTTTCCAAATAAAATATAAAATAGGTCTGGGAGTATAACCTGGAGGTAGAAAAGCCCCTGAGTTCCACCCCCAGTACAACCAAAAAAAAAAAATTAAGATAAGGCTGGGGGTATATTTTAGTTAGAATGCCTCTGGGTTCAATCCCTGGTACCACAAGAATAAATGGGGGGGGGTGGAGAGAGAGAGAGAGAGAGAGAGAGAGAGAGAGAGAGAGAGAGAGAGAGAGAGAGAGGAGCGAGAGGAAAAGAAAAGAAAGTCTGTGTGGAGCTGATACCAGCCTTTGAACAGTTAAGCCAGGCCACTTACATTTAGGTTTTTCCTAATACTATGTTGTAGGTATAAACTTCTTTTGAAGGAATGTGATTTATCTTCTACACACTAAATATAATTGATATGTCATAGTTTTAATGTGCTTACTACCTTTTCGTAATAACTTAGACTCCTTTTACTGCCTTTATATCATTTCTATTATGATCATAAAATTTTTATCATTAGTTATGCATTTTGTTTATATTAATAGGTATCCAGAGGTAATCCAAAGGCCTCATAACTCACACAGTGGCTCTGCTTTGAAGATCTGGAGACTGGTACTTCACACTGTGTCTTAGATGTTAGAGGCATCTGTATTAGGGATCCCACCATTCATTGGAGGCTTGGATATCAGGACCCTTTACTTACTTCTCTCTACTTATTTTCCATCCCCTCATTGCGAGCTCCAGTCAACTTTAACTTAGGAGATGTAACACAAGAAGGTGGAGAACCACTGAAGATCCAAAATGTGTATTAGAATGAAAAATAGTCAGCTCTAGGCAATGCCTAGAGCAAGGCTGCTTATTACCTTCCTCATTCAAGTCTGAAATTCAAAAGAGAGAGGTGTATACAGTGAAGTTTTTCATTATTTGATTATTTTTTTTCTTTCTCTTACCAGGTTTCACCAAAACTCATGCCAATGCAGCAGATCACAACTTGAAATGTGGAACAGACATCTGTACCCAGGCTGCTAATGTTTCATTTTAAACCCATAGGATTTAATTAAATGGATGTCAGCATCACAATTACATATTTAACAAGCAGGTTTTTAAAACTAGTTTTTTGATAGTATTTCGGGATTTGTGCAGCCATGTAGATTTTGTTTGTTAAGCATGCTATGACACTTTTGTGGAAAACATTTATGATTATTTTGTTTCATAAGTGCTGAGAAGTTTGTCTTTATCATTGGTGCTTACATCGAATGCATTGTTATCTTCTGTGGCATTCTCAATTATGTGCAGTATTCACCAAGATAGACCTAGGAAGAGTTTCTTTTATGTGCTTTCCCTTATAACTAAACTATGATTTAATAGTCCTGAAAGAAATCCTTACATAATGTTATCTACATCTACATGTAAGTTGTGATTAGGAGGAATGCTTTCTAAATGATTGCCTTTCTATCAGCCTCCTCTGACACTTTTGGAGGGGCCTCTGATTTTGTGATTACATCTTGTCTCCCTAGACCATCCCACTTTCTCCCACACCTCTTGTAGCTAACTAAATTCTTGAGAAGGCAAGAAGGAATATCTCTGCAGGGAGAAGTAACTGGCTTATGAAAGAGACCAAAAGGCCTCTGTTGGTGCTAACATCCCATGAAGAAGTTGCCTTTATAGACAACCAACCACCCATTTATGCTTTGCCAAAGGCTAAGGCTAAGTATGGGATGAGGGCTAGAAACCTAATGAATGTACTTAGACAGTTTACTCACTGTAAAACAGTGTGTTATTCCTTTTTATCCAGAAGGATCCTTAAGATTTTTTCTCTGCTACTGAGGTCCAGCAGGCTTCTTGCACAAAACTTCCTCTAGAGTCAAGAAGGACTGTGGCTCATTTATCATGAGTCCTTAGTCACAATGATAGCAGAGTTTTTTTTTTCTTTAAAAAATTAAAAGATACTCTCATTTCTGTTCAAAAAACATTCTGAATATTAAGTGACTTTTTCTACTCTTAATGTTTTTTCTTCTGCCTAGGCTACTTCTTTTAATAAGGTACTTGTAATTCAGCCTTATCCAAGCAGGGGATAATAATGATGGGCAAGTCCTGGGTTTCAAGAATCAGTGAGCTTTTAATGTTTAGGGACAGATATGGTAAATTGCAGGGAATGTTTCCTCAGAAAAGTCCTCAATATCAAACAATTCCCTGGAGGAGAGGGAGTTCAGAAGCATCTTGGATATCAAATGGGAGAAAGTCTAGGCACCCTGAAACTAGTCCAGATAGAGGTAGGTCTAGTACCATGCAGTTTCTCATTCCTCTGGCACTAACTATAGCAATGTATGCTTGTTAGGTGATGACTGTCATTGAAACTCACTTCTCTTTAGGAATAGCTATATGTAGTATGTACAATATTAACAGGAGAACAAAGGTCTTTATGAGTTGCACAATTCATATACAAAGCAGCCTTTCTGTCTGGCTGCATTGTTGAAAGCATTCTTTCCCAGTACTGGTAAGAAGAACCATCTTAGAATGTTCAAGGTCCATGGGAGTAATATATGTCTGTATTAGGGTTATTGATGGTTATTATATCTTCATACTTACTTGCTTATCATTCCAGTCTGTTACTTTAAAATAATGTGATTCTAAAAATGTTCTAAACATTGGCAAAACCTAAGTAGATGACTTAATATTCTTGATTCAAGAATACCATGATGTTAAGAAATGCATTAAAATATAATAAAGATTCCAAGTTAATAGAGATCATTGTGGTTTTGTTTTTCTTTTTCTAACTCGAATTGGTATGGCTAGACATGGAAGTCATACAACAGAGATAGTTAGATTAGCCAATAAAGTCAGCACGCTCTACCATATCTGATCGAGTTGCTGCTTTCATTTTATCTTAGCAAAGAAAAGATAGTGCTTTCTAAAAAGAACAGACATTACCTAAATAAAATCTGTACCTTGCTTCTTATCAGAAATAATTATATGTCTATAAGAACCAAAAAGGCTTGATATGCTGTTTTTGCTTTTATCTAATGTTTTGCTTCACAGTACACATACATTAATTGATTTCCCAGTGGTTTTGTTGCATCTCAGAAGGTCTCGTATGAGTCTGTTCAGCATTCGTATAGCTATGTTGCCTCTCTAGTAATAGACTCACCCCCTGGCTAAAGAGATGGGCAAGTTCCCAGGATATACCACTTCTAATACCTCTCCTCTGCCTATTCTACTTCTTCCCAAGGATTGGTATAAGATTAGAATGTACCAGCCAAGTTATTTCTCTCACATTTGAAAACTGGAAATGAGGTCCCGGCATGACAGCACATGCCTGTAATCCCAGTACTTGGGAAGCTGAGACAGGAGGATCACAGGCTTTAGGCCAGCCTAAGCAACTTAGCAAGGCTATCAGAAACCTATTAAAACCCTGTTTCAAAATAAAAAACAAAAAAGGCTAGAACTGTACTTCAATCAGTTCCTAGTCACATACACACACACACACACACACACACACACACACACACAACTGGAGATGAGAGAAGTCAATTTCCTTACTCTTCATTTGCAACCAAGTGATAAAAATCTGAATCTGGCATCAACATGCAGGTTCCTACTACACACACACACACACACACACACACACACACACACACTTCCAGTCAGGATTTGCATGACCTGGTTCTTTGTCATGTGCAATCACAGCATGAACTAAGACAGCTTTTGCTGTTCTCAGAGGACCTGGCCTCCTACAGAAGTTATGCATCATAAGCAGATGAGGAAAACTGCTCATACCTGAGCCCAGAGAACACACAAAAGAGCATTGGTGGATGTCACCAGTGGGTCAGAAGGTTATTAGTAGAGCATTTCTTTCTCATCTAATCTCGGTCTGGTCAGCACATTTGGAATATCATTCCAATGGAAGTATAAGCAGATATTCAATCAGTGGACAGGTTCCTTTAACACTTCCCTTTACCTTTTCATAGAGGTGTGATCTTGAGTTTCTTAAGCTTGTTTACAAATTCTTTTATCTGTTTGTTTATTTATGTATTTATTTTATTTATTTTGCCATACTGGGAATGGAACCCAGGGGCATTCTATCTCCAAGCTACACCATCAGCCCTATTTTTTATCCTTTATTTTGAAACAGGGTCTCACTAAGTTACAGAGGGCATCACTAAGTAACTGAGGCTGTCTGCAAACCACGATCCTCCTGTCTCAGCCTCCTAAACACCCGGCTCAGATCCTCCATCTTTAAAGTGGGATGAATGTTTGGTTGTCTGCTGTAGTTCTATATGATATAATTAATATATTTGATTTCCAAAAGACTGACAAAATTTTTGAAGGTGCTTTGCCATAGTTTTAATTGGAGCCGAATTGTCCGCCATTCCTGTCCTTTTATTTTTCAATATCTATGCTGCCTTCCTACTAGAAACTATACTCAATATCAAACTGAGTTGAAGCATAACTATGAAGGAGTGTAATGTGATCAGACTGCACATCTGTGTGACCCGTACTTGAAGTCTGCTGCCTCTATAAAGTTAGACTGCTTGTCTGTGTTAAAATCAACTGAACACAGATTTTGTGATCACATAGCAGGTCCCATGAAAATGACACCTACCCCAATCTAGATAAATGACAAAGCAATTTCTTCCCTTAAAGTTACAATCATGTTGGGTTGTGCCGTCTATTTATGCTTGATCAGGGTCATTATGACTCGGAATGGGGTGCTACTCTCTTGGCCCTCTTGGAAAGGACCTGAAACAACTACACCCAATGGTGGCCAGCTCACACATTTTGTATCTCTGGTTCATCTTTAACAGATAGGCATTCAGTAGCATCCATCTCTTGCCCTTTATAAAGTTTCCAGGAGGAAATTAGCTCCAGAAGCTCACCTATAAAATGTCAGTGTTTCCTTTGAAGTCCTTCTTCCAATTTAGGGATTAAGAGTTTGCATCTTGCTGGGCATGATGGCCCACACCAAGGTGTGTGCCTGGGTACTTGGAAGACTGAGACTGGAGGATTGCAGGTTCAAAGCCAGCATAACTTATCAAGACCCTCTTTCAAAATAAAAAAAATAAGGTTGCAGGTATAGTTCAAAGGTCATATGCTTCTGATTCTAATCCCTATTACCCCCTCCCCAGTACATACACACACACAAGGTTGCATTTACTTTGTTTTCCTAGGGTTGGAATCTCCAACTCTTCAAATCTCTGCAAATGCTATGTTCACCTCTAGTTCCCAACCCTTGTGCATATTAAGTCTGGGTAAGAGTTTAGGAGTTGTGTTGCTGGCTGTTAGCCAAGTATTTTGAAATCAGTGCACAGTTGATGGGGTTTTTATTTTACTTTTTAGTGTGTATATTTGTGTTAACAACTCCATGAATGCCCCATGATAGGTTTCTAAATGTATTTGCTGAACCGAACCAATTTATTAGTTGATAATATGGATAAGAGAAAGCTAGGCTTAGAGGATTCCCTTCAGCTAAATAGATAAGACCTCTTAGAAAGAGGTAAGGTGGGGAAGAATAGGTGGAATCTGGGGGCTGTAATAAAGGAATAAAGAGACTTGCAATAATCACCTATATTTATTTAACACTTTAATTTACAAAACACCCAAAATATACTAGCTAGCTTATTTGATTTTCACAATAACCTGCCAGGGAGACATTATTACTTCCATTAAAATTAACTTGATTAGCCTGAGAGAAGTAATGTCCACCGGTTCTTTAATCAAATTAGCCTTTCAGGGCTGATGTTGGATTTTGCCAAGGTAGTTAATGAGATGTGAATTAAATCCCCTGAATAAAATGAGATTTGTTGCTCTCTGGTAAGCCATAAAGCAGAGCCTAAGTTTTTTAAACCAAATAGGACAAATATTCAATTTTTTTCCCTCCTGTCCACACAGCTTTTGTGTCCAACCTAGTTTATAAGAAAATGGGTAGCTATGAAAACAAAAAAATGATAATGCCACCCACAAGGCAAGATTTCCCTGTGGAAGACTCATAGTTATCAGATTTGCTCCCATGAAAGTCCCTGCATAAGTAATCACAGGTAAGGAAGCTCACCTGACCCCAGAAGGAGGAGCTGGTAGGCACTGCTTATCTTTGTATCTGAAAACTTTCTGAAATTTGGCTTTGTTGGCATTAATACTATTTACTCAAATTCAAAGTCAGAGTTATATTTCAGACTCAAATAAACCCTCAAGAAAAGGCTGATATCAGGCTCCCTGAAATGTTACTGGTGGCATGGAGGAGCCTGAGGAATAGTATCACATTACTTTGAATGTAAGACAGCATCAATTATAAAATGCACTCTGAGCCACATGTGGTGGTGCAAACTTGTAATCCCAGTACTTGGGAGGCTGAAACAGTAGGATCCAGGTTTGTGGCCAGGCACTGCTACATGAGGCCCTCCTCAACTTAGTGAGACCCTGTTTCAAAATAAAGAATAAAAAATTGGGCTGGGAGTGTAGCTTGGAGGTAGAATGCCCCTGGTTTCAATACCTGGTACCTCAAAATTAAATAAACAAAAATAAAATGCACTCCTATTTTGTCTGCTTTTTTATGACAAGTTTTATTGCATGCACATTATAATGTTTTAGACTTTCTGTCCCAGATTATTTCACCCAGTATTCCCTGCTCCTTTAAATCAAGGGATGGGGAGTTACTAATGGATGCTTCCTGCAGTCAATGGGAATCACATGCAATTAATTACTCAAAGAAATCTACCTGTCTTGAAGTTTGTACATTTGTAATTCAGGGGCTTCTTGATGACAGGTGTTGAAGTGCCAAGGGGTAAAAATGGTAGGGCAGATTGGGATTGGATCAGGAGATAGGTAGGAACAGGTCTGTCTCAGCTGCTTCTCTGGACCTGTAGGGCAACTAGGAGCTGGAGACACCTGGACAATAATAGGGTGTAATCCATCACTTGTGAAACATCTCAATTTCAGATATGTTAAAATGTTCATCTTATCGATGTATTTATGTAATTCCAAGAGCTTTCTGAATAATAGAAAGTCTGATTTAAGGCTATTTTAAATAAAAATATTACTTCCAAGTACATACAGGACTGATTGCATAGGAAAAGATCCTCAGGTATTATTAGGAACTTATTTGCAGGTAAGAAAGAGTTGGTGATTTTTATCAGAGTGTACATAAGTTCTTAAAAACAGTTCTCCCTAGAAATCCAAGTGTTGATTATATAATCTTTCCATCATGGTTTGACTTGTAGTTCTTTGTATCCTCCTGCTTCTCTCCCTCTTTTCTATACACACAATTTTTATCTTAGGCCTATACAAGTTTACTCTGTGAAAAACTTAAAATATTGCAATTAAAGATGTTTGACATTTTACAGACCCTTGAATGCATAAAGATATAAAAGGCAAAAACAGTGGGAGAGATATTTCCACTAAATTAGTAGCATCAGTCTCCATATGAGATCGTCAAAAGGTAAACAGTACCATTTAGGGTGAATGTGATCCACTTAGAGAAAACTCAGGAAGACAGAATGAAAAAGAATAAAACCAGGGGGGAAGAATAAGGTGTCATGCAGTAAATTGCTTACCGAAGAGAAGTTAAAAAGTGATTTAATAAGAATGGGCTTTTTATACTTTTATTGGTGCAGTGAGGTGTTGAGTGACAGGAACATACATGAGCATAACACTTGGTGCATTCCACTCCAGATCCCACCTCTCCTTTTCCTTCCTTATATATGTAACAGAGATTGGTATTGGTAATCTCATATACATTCATAGCATTATTTAAACTGTTGCCCTTTTTATGTATCTCACCCCCCTACTTCCTCTCCTAGGCCCACTTCATTGCTCCATTAGAATCTCTGCTCCTCTGAGATCTCTTTTGTTTCTCAAAATGTATAACTCATGAAGAATGCCCACATCTAAAAGGAAAAAAAGAAGAAAGGAGTAGGGAAGTTTAGACAGTAAGCAGCATTTCCATATATAATAATTATTTTTATGGTCCTGGGGATGAAACCCAGGGGTATTCTACCTTTGAGTTACACCCCTAGCCTTATTTTTTATTTTTTATTTTGAAACAGAGTCTCACTAAGTTGTGGAGGGTCTCAGTAACTGATGCTGGCCACAGACCTGAGATCCTCTTGTCTCAGCCTCTAATGTTTTAAGAAACAGGAATTGAATGATCTGTTTATTTACTGTTTATATATTTTCTTCCTACTTTACTTAAATTGTATTGTATACAGAATGATGTCTGTAGATTGGTAGTAGTTGAAGTAGTATTTGAAGAAATGGGAAAGACAGGAGAGATGTTGGGTAGTCTGCTTTAAACCATGTTTAGAAACTAGTATTTCTGAAATCTGATAATCAAGTATATTTCTATTGGCATTGTAATCTGGATTTTCTTCACAGACATCAATTCTCTTTATCCCAAGACCTATAAACATATACTTTGCAAATAAAAGATGCTCCATACATTTTTAGCAAATGAGCAAATAAAGAGTGGATGAGCCAGGTGTGGTGGTGCAAGCTTGTAATCAGAGTATTTCAGAAGCTGAGACAGGAGGATCACATCTTTCAGACAGCCTCAGCTACTTAGTGGGGGTCCTCTGCAACTCAGTGAGACCCTGTTTCAAAATAAAGAATAAAAAATAGGGCTGGGTGGTGGAGTTCAGAGGTAGAATGTCCCTGGGTTCCATCTTCAATACCTTAAAAAGAAAAGAGTGGATGAATTAATGAAAAAATAATTCAGTGGCACAGAATTAATTCAGACAAAACTCCATTTGTCAGAGAGAAGCAGCACTTATGAGTCCTGCTGACACTCAACCTCCATTGCCTCAAAAATAGCTTTCTACAAAGCCAGAAAATACTATCAGTAGAGGAATAAATACAAAGGACAAAGAAAAAGAAGACTAGAAGAAAGACCAGAGAGCAGAAAAGAATCCTGCCCGGCTTGTGGCGGCTGGTGCCGCACCGGCGCCATCTTGCCTCACAGCACCAGACTTCATAGATAAAAGGAAAACAAGGATCTGAAGTAAACAGCTGCAGATCAGTCAATTGTAATTCATCAGTTTTTCCTGTGCAAAGACCAGCTATAATTTTCAGTAACCGAGCTAACCACGCCCTCCAGGGATCCAGAGGGGAGCTCAACACTAGAAAAGAAACCCATTAGCCTCGTGGCTGAGGGTGTTGTAGTGAAGCCATCTTTATGGGTGAGTTTACCACGCCCACCAGAGGTCAGACCAGCACACACCAAAATCGTAAGTGAAACTGCGGTCCCCACAGAACTCCCAGCACTGCACCCCCAGAGACTCGCGCAGCCACGATAAACTTCCTGGGTTTGATATTTTGCAGTTCAACCCAGTGAAGGAGTAGTGGTTGCTGAGAATACCACACTCTCCAGAGATCCAGAGCAGTGCTCAATAACACCATAAGTTAAGTCATAGTTCCGTGAGAAAACACCTAGCCAGGCACCCCCAGGGACTCACGCAGCTCCAATTAACTCCCTGGGTCTGAGACTTTCCAATACAAACTAGAGAAAGTGGGAGTGGGGTCTGCTGTTGGATGTAACAGAAGCTCAGACAGACTCAGGCTCTGATCAGTGGGAAGTGTGGGGGGAGCCCTATGCTTAATACTAGACCCAGCTTGTAGGATCTACAGGATAACCACAGACCTCCCAATTGTAAATGGGGAGAAATCAGACCAGATCAGCCCTAGCTATGGAGAACAGAGACTCCTACATTGAGTTTTGTCTCAGAGGCATACACACCAACAGAGGTAGGGAGAAACCGAGACTCCAAATCTGTGGAAAGCATGGAGGGTGACCTGTGTTAATACTAAATCCAGCCCCATTGATTCCAACCATTTGTATAGACTGAGAAAGACTCAGAGAACCAGACTCACAGTGGGAAAGGTGCCAGTAGTACTCAGTATATGCACAGAGAAAGACTGCAGAGGATCTATCTGCTGAATAGTCATTTATTTTTAGAGTTGCATTAATTTGTTGTTGTTGGGGTTGTGTTTTTTTTTGTTTGTTTGTTCTTTGTGTGTGTGTGTGTGTGTGTGTGTGTGTGTGTGTGTGTGCGTGTGTATGGAATTTTACTCAGCCATAAAGAAAAACACAATTACATCATTTACAATCATATCATTTACAAGGAAATGGGTGGGCTGGAAGACATTATACTAAGTGAGATTAGTCAGTCACAAAAAAGAAGAAATTGGATGCTTTTCCTAATATGTGAAAGATAGGGAGAAATGGATAACAGGAAGAAGTCTAGATGAAGAAGGAGATCCTATAGAGGAGCAAATAAGGCGACCTAACTGAGGGGATGGGTGGGGGGGGGAGGAAAACTCTCTAAAGCACCTGATATACTTAAACAAACATATTGAAGTCAATCACTAAGCCAAGCATGGGAAGAAGGAGTGGGGAGGTAATGGGGTGGGTATCAGGTAAGGGCTAATTGGGTGATGTGTGCATGTATGTCTCCACAAGTCTTTTATCCCAATAAGATGTATGACTACAATGCACCAATAAAAA